>NC_040917.2:12066554-12698862 GCF_004126475.2 Phyllostomus discolor | reverse complement strand
CCACCTGCTGTTCCAGGGTCCTCAGCCTGACTGGTCCAGGTCCGAGATGTGTAGTGTCCTAGATGGCTAAGGCGGTCATAATAACATACCACAGACTGGGCAGCTTAAACAACAGTTTATTTTCTCACAGTTCTGGAGCCTGGAAGTCCAAGGTCAAGGTGCCAGCATGGTCGGGTCCTGGTGAAAACTCTCTTCTTGGGGTGCAGATAGATGCCTTCTGGCTTTGTCGAGAGAGAGAGAGAGAGAGAAAGGGAGAGAGAGAGAGAGAGAGGGAACTCTCGGTGCTTTTCTGACGAGAACACTAATCCCATCGTGAGGGGGCGCCCACCCTCATGATCTCATCTAAACCCAATCACCCCCCCAAAGGCCCAGCTTTCAAATACCATCACACCAGAGGCCTCACCATGGCTTTTGAGGGTACGAGACTCACCCACATTGTGCAGCTTTTGTGGGTTTTAGTGTTGCTCCTGTGTGAGTGGCAAAGATGTGAGCCAACCTGCCGGGGTGCCTGTGGTGTGCAAACCCTACAAGAGGTGTGTGTGCAGTGTTATATGGCTTCCACCCCCACCCCAACCACACACACTGTCCCCTCAGGTCCCCACCAAGCTGACCCACTTGTCCTCATCTGCAGATGAGAACCCTGAGGTTCGCGGGTGTCAACGGGTCTGAAGTCCCTTCTGAAGGCAGAACGGAGGTGTCACAAGAATGCCACCTCCTGTTTGCTCACCTAGTCTCTTTGTGCCAGGCATTGTGCATCTGGAACCTTCTTTCTAAACAGGAGGCCGAGATGGGAATAGCAGAAACGTGGAAAACAATGGGGAAGCCACTAAGGACGGCCGCACAGAGAGACGGGCCACAGGCTGGGTTGTGGGCTGAGACTGCTAGCAGCGTAGTTGGGACGGGTCGTTTGCTAGAAAGAAAACATCACCCCTGCTTCCTTCCACGGCTTGAACTTGAGCTGCTTCCCTCCCGAGGGCCAGGGAACGCACCTCCCGGCATCAGGGAGAGGAAAGCCCAGGAAAGCAGGCGTCTGTCCCCGTGGCATTCCTCGGCTTACCACCGGCCCCCCGGGGCCCAATCGGCACCTCCTCTCCCGGGTTGTCAGCCTTTCTTCTCCTCGAGGGTGATTTATTGAAGTTGTTGCTTGTGGCACTTTAGCTACTGGTTCCAATGGCGTCTCCCCTTAAAGAATCTTGGCCGCAGTCATAGCCTCGAGTTTCTGTTTTTAGAAACAGCAAAACAACATGAAAGGACAGTGCCTCTCTGATAAGGAGCCACCTGGTAAACATCGGCTTCCTACCATTGCAGCTGTGGTCAGGGGCTGTTTTCACCGCCAGGGAGGGTGTGGGCGGGGGGCAGGCATACCCCTCCTCTGCCAACAGCAGCCTCCCCTGCACTGCCCCTTCGCCAACCCTGCCTAGGCTGTCTCGTAGCCCAGATCAGAATACATATGTATTCTACATATTATAGAAACTTTACACATGTACTTGTATATATATATATCCATACAGGCTGACAAATACATGGTATATATGCACATGTGTGTATACACAGCATACATGTACTTGCATGGGTATATCCACATATACCTATGTGCATGGACAGAAGCGCTCACTATATATGCCTGTCTCTAGTGTTTGCAGTGCACCCTGGCGCCGTGCTAAACGCTTGGTTTATTTCACTCTCACACCCCCCGTGAAGCAGGGATGAGACATTCTTCAGACGAAGAAACTGAGGGTGGGAGACATTTGTCAGCTGCCCAGGGCTGTGTGGCTGGTAAGTAGCAGTGCAGGGGGGGAGCCCAGTGTGTCCTCGTCCCTGGGGCCTTTCCCAGTCCCGCTGGCCGCGGGATGGTCCTCTGTCCTCCCGGCCGCTGGGCCAGCCCTCGCCTGGATTCCCTTTGGGGTAAACGCATGTGGCTGAGCTCTTGCTCTTTTTCCAGACGCCAACATTTTCCTTCCTCTAATGTTATCAAAACAAACAGAAAGCGTGGTTCGTGGCACCCAGAGCTTAACTTGACTCGATGTACAGACTGCACATACGCCTCAGGAATCCAGTGCGGCTAATTGCATGCAGGCTGTGGACTGCGTCCGCGGAAGGGCTGGAGCCCCGTGGGCCAGGGTTCATGCACAGTTCATATGGGAGAAATGAGTGAGTCACTCATCAATGGCACGGCCAGGGCTGGATTGCCCTGTGGCTTCCTTCCTTACATGGACAGAGATTCCAACTGCCGCGTGAATAACAAAGACGGTAATGTCCCGCTGGCCAATGGGGACCGGGCCAGCCAGCAAAGGGACCGCAGCAGCTGCTTTTTTCCAGAGCGCTGAAGGCTGCAACCCTAGCCCCCCTCAGCTGTCACAGTCAAACCTTGTGGGGTCCAGCAGAGAGCACAGATGGCCCAGGGCCATCGGTCCCACCCCTGGAAAACCGCAAGAGGGAATTTGTGTCCTGCGGACAGGGCTCCCCCCAAGCGCGCCCAGAGGCCAGCTCCCTGCCTAGGGAAGCGTTGCTCTTTTATTTGAAGGGAAACAGCGTCAGTTGGCAAGGTTTGGGGCACTGGAACGCCACTAAGAATGCACAGGACACACACCTTATCTACTCCTTCAAACCTTAAATGCCTTATGGACTCCTCACTTTCTCTTTCCTGCCTTCTTGTTCTGGATTCCCCATTTGTGCCTGTCTTTTGGAGTACCGGCTAAGTGCTGGATAATTGTTCCATGGTCAATGTGTTAAACAGTCATTGTGCAGTGTGCTCCCTTGTTAATTAAAGCTACAGCAGAGGAATGCAGCCGATCGCCCCATCCCAACTTCTGATTCTTTCTGGTAGAAGCAGTGAGTCTATGAAATGCTACGCTTTCAGGTTCGTTATCATCACTTCCGGACGTTCACTATTCTTCTTATGAAAAAAAATGGTAGAGCAGGAAGAACACTGTAAAGGGAGTTGGGATCGAGGGTGAATTCTCTACCGCTCTCTTGTCCCTTAAGCAACCTGAACCTCAGCTTTCTCATCTGTGTAATGGGACCAGCGATGCTGAGCGTCCTAGGGCTATTGCGAGGATTCAGTGAGGAAATGGGGAATGCGTTGTCGTTAGCAAACGCTTAGGAAACAGCAGCTCTATTGCCCTCCTTTTTATCCCCCCAAAGTGGTGGTGTTTTCCGACTCCAAGGCAAACACCACTTAGATAGGCTTTGGCAGATAACTCGAGGCAAGCTGGCTGCCCAGAGGGATCTGCTGCCATCCCAAGGCCTCTCCACGTTAAAGGGACTGATTGTGTGGAAGCTGACGGAGCCTCTGGTTCCTGGCCAGAATGCAGAGGCGCGAGGACCTCTTTCACGCTGTGAATGACCGGGGTTGGTGAGCGTCTTTGATGAGCTTCTTTGTCCACAGTCAATGGGGTCAGTGTCCCTTCCCTAGAATGGGAATGGGGTCAGTGTTCCTTCCCTAGAAACGCCGCGCCCACCTCTTCACCTCTTAAAGGGGCAGCTCTGTTATTGTTGTTTATCTAAACTTTCTTTAAGTTGACCTCCTTTCTCCACAGCTTATGCTACAGTTCTGGGCCCTTGGAATGCTTCTGAAAGGAGCCCTAGGGCCTTTGGTTGAATGACTAATGAACTGTCCCACTGGGAGAGGACCCTCTTCTGACATCCCCAGAGGCTTGCAGAGCACGGGGCATGCATGCTGACCGCTGTGCTGTCAGCAGAGGGGAAGGATAGAAGGGTCTCTCCCCACGAGCCAATCCAGCACCTCCCCTGCCAGGCTCCGGCTTCATCTCCCTGCTCTGTGTCTGCCTGCCTGGCGGCGCCCTGCTCCTCTGGCTCAGCTCCTGGTCCAGGATCAACAAACATGTGGACTTGCAGTAAGTCCTCCTGGCTCCCCAGTTCCCGGCTCCCGCTCAGGACTGAGAGCTATTACATGGAATTCAAATGTGGCCGAGAACCCAGTGAAGCTATTGTGGTCTGAACCCAGAGAGCCTGACCCGACACTCCGCCGGGCTTGCTGGGCTTCAGTGGCTAAAATTGTCCCATGTGCTCATGGTTATTTCTTGAGACAGATCTCACCCTCCAGCATGGCCTCACACATCAGGACTGCGAGCCTTACGATCCCATTTCGAGGAGGAACTGGAGAAATAAGGAGGGATCTGGGAAGAGCGCAAACCAAAATGGCAACAAAAGTGACACCTTCATCGAGGAACTGTAGTTTATTTATTTAATTTTGTTCTGCTTAGCTGTATTTTCTAAATTTTCCCTAATGGTCATGTTTCATTCTGGTAATAAAGAAAAAGGTAAAAATTTATGTTTTGAAGTAAACATTACTAAAACGGTAGCCCATAAAATACATCATTCTTTCCTTCAGGATGAGCCAAATGCAGACAGGGTTTTCTTTTTCTCAGGTATAAATCATTATTTGCTCTGTGCGAGTTGGTGAGTGCTATTTACAAGGCTATTTTAAACTAACAAGCTTATTTTGGACCGTTCTGACAGACTTAGAGGGAATTACAGGATTTGAGTTGGGCAGTGTCTTGGATGCAGAGCCTGTTTTGATGGACAAGAGGAAAAAAACGGCCTCCGTGCCTCTTTGGCTGAAGGGAAGGAGGATCAAGTCTTTTTTTTTTTTTAAGATTTTATTTATTTATTTTTAGAGAGGGAAGAGAGGGAGATAGAGGGAGAGAGAGAAACATCAATGTGCGGTTGCTGGGGGTCATGGCCTGCAACCCAGGCATGTGCCCTGACTGGGAATCGAACCTACGACACTTTGGTTCGCAGTCCGTGCTCAATCCACTGAGCTACACCAGCCAGGAGGACCAAGTCTTGTTAAGTTTACAATGGGTTCAAGTCCCTACAGTTTTATATGCCAGTGAAAAATCCAGTGCCCCCTAATGAGGCTAAGCGTGGATCATATCTCAATTTACTCTCCTTTTCCAAGACTGTTTGGTTCAGGAAGGAGTTTGGCCTGAGCGTGATCGTTAGTGCTTGCAAGTGCGTGTGCTTATTCCTTGGTGAGGGGTTAACCCATTTTTTTTTTAGAAAGGGAGAGAGAAACATCGATGAGAGAGAGAAACATCAATCCGCTGCTTCCTGTACGCCCCCACCAAGAATCGAAACCTCAGTCTAGGTATGTGCCCTGATTGGGAATCGAACCCAAAACCCTTTGGTGTATGGGACGATGTTCCAACCAACTGAACCACCTGCCCAGGGATAACCCATGTTTTAGAACAACAAGCCAGAGTTTGTATCATCAAGGTGACATGAGAAATGACTTTGTGTCCAAGCTGAAGCTTGCGGCTCAGAGGTACACTTCACATTATGGATGCCTTGGAAGTGCTTTATAACCTGCACTGAAGCCTGGAGAAGATAGAGGGCGCTGTGGCTGGAATTCCCAGTAGTTCCCCATGTCCACCGTCAGGAGCGCGCCTAGTCTTTTAGCTCTGTTGCTTTCTTTCTGTTCATGAATAATGGGACTTGCTGATGCAGTGTTTCATTGAGAGTTTTCTGAGTCCAGAGAGATACAGAGGCGCCAGCCCAAGGCCGCTGCTAAGTGGCTGGCCCTGCTAGCTGGACAGAGCAGCAGCATCTGGCGGTGGGATGCCGGATCTCAACGGAGCAGGTAAAGCTCCATCTACCCTGGCTCTGGGCAAGCTCTGTGAGCCTTCTGTTCTGGAAAGGACCAACCAGCTACACAAAATCGGTGCTTCTCCACCTCCTGGATTTGGTGAAGATTTCATAGACTATGTGGTTGGTGCCTGGATTATAGCTAACTAGATTTCTAGAATGTTCTGGGGCTACCCCGTGGGAGAACTGCCGGGGAATTGCTCTCAGGATGGCTGAGCAGAAATGATCTATTTTTCTCTGTGTGAAAGCAGACAAGCAAACACGTTTCTGCTGCATGTTATAAGGAGTTTTCTATGTAGGGCCAATGGGGCAGCTTGAGGTCTAGTGCTTTCAGAGGAATCATAACCTCGGTACCGGCAGCTAAGGCAGTTTTTAAAAAGAGAATGTTTCATATCAGGCACTGGTCACTAGGGAAATAGGATCAAACATGAAGTGAGTTTCCATTTCTGACCAGATACAGCACACCGGTGGAAGTTTGCATTCTGTACAATAAGAGGAGTTCCGTCAAAATTGGTTAGAAATTATTCTGTAGTGGTGGTGGTAACATAAATCCCATTTTCGTGTTGACGTACAAGGCCAGTTCATAGCCTGCCAGAATCACAGGAATACATTTTAACTTGGGCCACCATAAATTCAGAATGTGTGAAAACTCAAATGCAATCTATGACATTCAGGATTTGTGGTAACTGACATGTGAGCCGTGATCATAAAGAATACAAATTAATAGAACAAAACAACGGACGCACGAGGTTTGAAATTAATGCGAGCAACTATTTCCAAGCACCCTCAAATATTTTAGAAGAGCTAATTACAGAAAAATTACCATTGTTCTAAGTAAATAAACACGTATTGAACACTCAGCTGGTTACTTTTGGGTGGGAGTTAAGGATATAAAGATACACAAGACAGGCTGTGCGCTCAGCATTTAAAACCAGCTCCACGGGCTCAATCAACTGGATACAACACGGGCTGCGTTAAATACATCCTGTTCACTCCCGACCTTCTTACAGGAGGATGTTACATCTCTTGCTTCCTTCTTGTGCCTCATACTCAAACCTCAAACCAATGAAGGCCAATTTCTAACTCTCCAATCAGTGGGAATATTTAGTGTCCACAAATCAATAGGCAATCACTAGCCTAGCCTCAGTTCTTTTCTTGTTTAAAATGTTAGCAGCGTTAGATGTTATTGATAATTTTCAGTTTCTTATTACATTATTATCCCAGTCTTCTTCCACCCTTGTGGTTTCTGTCCCACCTCTGTGAATATTAATTTTCAGTCTCTTACTAGCTCTTCTGCCTTTCGTGTCTAGGTGAGAGGTTATGAGATGCTTTGATGTCAAGGTATTAAACCTTTACTTCTAATCATGCCTCTTGTCACAATCTCTTGAATTATCTGTTTATGCACCTACTTCCTCTACCAGGCTGTGAGCTATTTGAGTGAGGGACAGGACTATGACTTTCATTTTTGTGTCTTTAGCCCATAATAAGTACTAGTGATTACATGGACCACTAGGGCAGCAGTGGGATTAGAGAGGGGGGCCTAGGGAAGACATGTTAATTGATAGGACTTGTTGACCAATTGGATTTGAAGCTTGAGAGGGCGGAGGAGTTGACTGGTCATGCCGAGATGGTGCTCACAGGAACAGCCGACCACTTGGGTTTCGCACGCGTGGAGACTGAGGCACAGTGGACTTTGGATGTGGAAATGATTGGCAGGCAGATGGAAGCACAAAGCCGTGCCGATCGACTGTGAGTTATTTTCTGAAGCTAAAAGCCTTCACACTGGGGACTTAAAAAATGATACTACTGATTGAATAATGGCATCCCTGGGTATAGAAAGGTCATTAAAAATCATCTAGTCCAGTTGCCTACTGATTGCTTTAATCCTTTCTAGAAGTTTCCTGCTGACCTTGCTGCACTTTGGTCTCATTTGGTGAGCTTTCTCCTATTTACAGCAGTTTTCCTTTTTGGTTCATCATCGAAGACTCTGGTCTCTTTTACTCCCAGTATGAAGTTTCTCTTGCCTCTATATCATAAAAGATTTTATTTTGTCAGTCAGCTGTTTTTATTGCACATTCATGTACCTGGCTTGTGTGTCCATCGTTTTACTATTGGATAGTCTGAGAACAGGGTTCTTCTAGACTCTGGAACAGCAACTTTTGGGTTAAATTGGAGACAAAGGTCAAAACTGGCTTAGCTCACAGAAACTGCCTCCTCTTTTCTCCCAGGTTCCTGCCACTCGTGGGTCCTATAACAGGGAGGCTGGAAGCTGGAGTGGATCTTGGCTGTCTGACCTACCGGCTGAGAGGTAATCAGGCAGGTTACTTAAAACACTCAGCGCTTTGGCTCCTTCCATTGAATGAAGACACTAACGGTATTAATCTTACAGGGTTATTGGGAGGTTAGAATGGGTAATACTTAAATAGTCTCTGCCATGTAGTAAGCTGTAATAAATAGTAGCCCGTATTATTCCGATCTCAGGCACACCCATCCACACAAAGAACATTCTCCACTGGGGGAACATAACATGGAGGAGAAAAGATGGCAGAAGCGGTCCTTGCCTCATCTGGTGACACAGGACATGACTAGAATCAGTGAGGTCTGAATGCAGCCAAGAGGAGGAAGCTTCAGCCCTGAACTGAGCGTCAGTCAGCTCTCAGTTTTCCAAGGGAGAGAATTATGGGAAGACGCAGCTTCCGGCATTTAGAAGTGAGAATGTATCATCATCATCGTGAGGCCTGTTTTAAATAGTTTGGCTAATTAGGTGATGATTAAATTATACTGCTCCCATATGTTTGTGCTTTCTTCTGTGCAGAATATGTCTGCCTTTAAAGTTGTAGGTAAATTGTGTTTGGGAAGGAATTCTTTGATACTTTGCATATAGTAAGCACTCACAGGCATTGAATGTAGACTATTTCTTTAAGGCTGAAAATGCTAACAGTTCACATGTTTGAGCACTTACTATGTGCTTCACATCATCACCTCGTTCAAGCCTATAAAGCTGGTGTTAGGATTTCCAATGAAGTCTTGAAGAGACTATGTTCTAGCCAGCAATGAATCCTTGGTATCCTCAGGATCTCTCTGTCATTTCTTTGTTTGCATATTTGAATTTTTGTTGGTGGGTATTTTTAGAATAGCATGCACCTGCCGGAGAAATGGTAGGGATGACTTTCAATGGCTCTCGAAATAGACCAGGCTGCTAAAGCATCAGGAGGGATGCATATGGCTGGGCTGAGGAGAGGAGCCCCGGAAATGGCGAGGGGAGAGTCTCAGAGGAGGAGCAAGGATGAGGAAGAGCGAGCTGGCGCACCTGTGAAAGCAGACTCAGAGCCCGGGGGCAGAGCAATTACAGGTAAGCCTGAAGGATGTGGGCTTGCGTTTCACCCCACACAATGCCGCCCCATTCTACACTGACCCCCGTCAAACTGTCCAGCCTCGCCTATTATTTCCTGTCCTCATGCCCTACTTTCTCAAGGTGGTAAACTCCTTTCATGGCTACAACATGCTATTTCTCTTTCCATGTCTCTGTTTTCACGCGATATTTCCTTTATCTGAAATACCTCTTCTTACAGCCCCAGCTGGTTCATTTCGTGAAGCTACCACCTCTCTTGTGCCATTTTACAAAGATGATCTCCGATGCTTGAAATAATTCTCCATTATTTCCATTTTGCAGGCGGAGAAACGGAGGACTTACTAAAGCTAACTAATAAACCAAAGGTTCCACAAGGACATCGAGGGCGAGGATGTAGGTTTGTCCGATTGTAAAGCGCAGAACTTTCTCTGTTTCCCATTCTTTTAGAAATTCACAGTCGCCCTTTAAGATGCAGCCCTAATACTGCTTCCTCTGTGAAGCCTTAATAGAATTCCTCAGATAATTGCATATTCCTCTATAATCTTGTAATGCTCTTTACACACCTACGAAAACAGTATTTATTAAGGCTGAATTCTAATTATGTGTCCGCATGGCTGTCTCGCTTCCCCAGTATGGGTTTTACAGAGAGAGGAAGGGAATATACCCTTCTACATCTTTGTAATAATATCTGCCTTCTCCTCCATCTTCCTTCCAACTAAGCCTCCCATATCGCTTGTCATATAATATGCTCTTAATAAATTATTACTGAATTAATGAATAAATTAATTAATGCTAAGGGGCTCATTTGTGAAGCTGTGAGCTCCCTCCTCGTTGCCAGATTATTGATTCTGCCTCTGAGTGTGTTCCCTGTCTGCATCCCACACTAGCGTGATGAGCACTCACCAGATGGCTAGCCATGGAGGCGTCCATCCTTGGAACCCAAAGCCCGCTTCCCCAGCCAGTGTGCTGGAAACGATTGGAGACCTCACCAGGCCCTTGGCTACCTGCTCTGTGGCCCCGCAGCAGCCGCCACAGCTCCAGATCTAAGAACTGTGTGAATCTCTGGATTAACCCTTCAGGATCTGACCTGAAGCGGAAGTCCTTGGCTTTCGCAATCCAAACTCATTTTAAAGCGTTTGCTGACGCGCCTCCCATCAACATCATTCAGCAGTGGCGGCTGTGATGGATGCTTTCTCCAAACGCACGCCGCTGGAGCCAAACACTCGAGCCCCAGCACTGATCTCAGTGGATGTTTTAATATAGGCAGAATCACTCGACCTCTCGGAGCTTCTCCTGCATTTCTTGTCAGCCATTCCCTGGCCTCTCCACCAGTCCTTGATCTACCTCCTTGAAGATTCCCCTTCCCCTTCTCCTCCTTCAAAACAGGATGTGGCTTGTTTCCAGAACAGTTGTCTGAAAGGGAGATGAGTGGATGATGAACGGAGCCAGCCCCCAGCACTGAAAGGGTTAGCACACCTTCCCCGGGGACTGACCAAAGCTGAGCTGCCACCCAGGTGAGGATAGTGACTGGTCTAAACACAAAGGCTGCACCCTGAACCCCGAAGAGGCACATTCACCGGTGCATTGGCCACACCGTGCAATGGCAATAAGGCACTTAACTTTGATTCTCAGAGTTGTTCTGCAAGGAGCATAGACTCCTGCCTAGAGGGGCCACCTGTCCTGGTTTATGCCGTTGTTCCAGTGTCATCCTGTCCAGGTCTACATGTGTCACAGACAGAAATGTCCAGGTCTGGAAGACAGAAGTTTCCCTGCCCCTTGCTGTCTCCTCCTCTAGGTCCAACCCACTAAGAGACTGTAGTCAGGGAGGGTCTTAAAGATTTATTTATTTATTTTTAGAGAGGAAAGGAAAGGGGGGGAGAGAGAGAGAGAGAGAGAGAGAGAGATCAATGTGTGGTTGCTGGGGGCCGTGGCCTGCAACCCAGGCATGTGCCCTGGCTGGGAATCGAACCTGTGATACTTTGGTTCACAGCCCACGCTCAATCCACTGAGCTACGCCAGCCAGGGCACAGGGAGGGTCTTATACTCTGTATCTTGGCATGGGAAGAAACCCAGCCAGCAAAGGGCAGGCAATTCAGCAGATGTGGGATCTTGTCAAGTCAAGACAACCTGGGCCTGGGCCCAGGCAGGGCAGGCTGCTGTTGGGAATTACAGAAGAAGATCCACCCAAAGATGCCCCTGTCACTAGGGAAGGGCAGGCTAACCACAGAGTCACTGTGTGAGTCCACAGCTCTTGAGAGGCTGCGTATTTTTTTCTTGTTAAGAACATTATGTAAATGTCTATGGAAGACCCATTAACTGATTAACAGATGAGTATGAATTAGCTTGTATGATGAACTGATTAATACCTATTGTGAACTAGCAGGGCCCTGAGACAATAGAGCCTGATGAGATGAGACTAAATATTTTGCCTGTGCCATTACGAGGTTTTTAGGTAGATGTGTGGCATCTCATTTGGATGTGACTCCTTCTGTTATTTTGCCACAGGGACAGAAGGAATGATGCAGGGTGGGAGACACCAACCTTTAGTAAATCAGGTGCATTTGGTAAACCCACCATTGCATCTCTCCTCCCAGTAGCCAAGTGAGGGAGTGGCTGCTAGTCCCACTTTATGAATGAGGTGATTGGACTCAGAGGGTCCAAGAAAATTGTCCAGAGTGGCAGATCAGGACTGAGAGCCAGGTTGGACCCAAACCCTGTCACCTTTCCAGGGGGTCAGCCTTCTGCTGGGGATGAGAAGTTCAAAGGAAAAGTGTGGCTTGTTCTTGAAAGAGTTGGAAGAATTGGTGATGATGCTGAAAATGATGGTGAGAAGGATAATGAAGGATAATTGGTGGTGGTGACAACCATTTTCCATACTCTGTGCCAGGCACCCCACCAAGACTTTTACACTTATAGCTTTACTTAACCCTTTTAAACGTCTGTGTGGATGTTCTGCAAATGAACACAATCAAGGCAGTAACTGAGTGGCTATGTCAGAATTTGAACGCAGCCCTCTGTGGAGACACAGCCTGTGTTCCCGGCCCCCCCACTCACTGACCCCTCTGCTGGAGCTGGACCCAAGGACGGACAAAGCTCCCCACTGAACCCTGATTCCAAGAGGTCCTAAAGTTACAAACTTCAGCAAGGGTCTAAAATAATGAAATATGAGCCAGAAAAGCATAGCGTTGGTTCTAGAAATGTATATATTTCTTATTTTTGTCTCTGTATTGCTTTTGTAAATCGAGATTGACAGTCATGTTTAGTGAATTTAATTGATTACTACTGAAACAAGAAGATAACTGAACCCTACGCTGGTCTATTACAGGAAGAGGTTGACAATGGACATTTGAGATCCCCGGGTGCTTAGGGACGGGAATCCACCAACAGAAACCTAGGATGAGGCTAGGGTGTTGGAATGCTGTTTGTTGCTTTCCACAATTTCCCAGAGATGGGGCTGAAGCCAAATCCAGGGTGTGTTGCTTGGGAGAAACAAATCAAATGCATAAATAAGAAATGGGATAGTGTCAACTTTGCAAAATGAAGGAGAAGATCTAGCTCACTAGAATAGAATGGAGAGCCCAGAAGTAAACCCGCATTTTATGATCAACTGATACGTGACAAAGGAGGCACAAGAGGTAAAAGACAGTCTCTCCCATGAGTGGTGTTGGGAAAACTAGACAGCTACATGCAAAAGAACAAAACTAGACTGCTTTCTTACACTGTGTACAAAAACAAGATTAAAACTTATCCAAATGAGCACTGTGCTCAAAACAGATTAAAGATTTAAATGTAAGACCTGAAATCATAAAAATCCTAGAAGAAAGTATACACAGTAAAACTCTTTGACATTGGTTTTAGCAATAATTTTTTGGATATTTTTCCCCAGGCAAAAGCAACAAAAGCAAAAATAAACAAACGTGACAACAGACTAAAATGCTTTTTGTAGTGACAGAAACTACCAACAACATGAAAGAGCGGCCTACTGTATGAAAGATGGGCAGACGATCTAGCCTACAGATGATCTAGGGGGTGGTACCCAAAACACACGAAGAACTTACACAACTCGATGTAAAAAAAAAGAACAACCCCAAACAATCTGATTATAAAAGGACTGGAGGAACTGAGTAGACATTTTTCCAAAGAAGACAAACAAATAGCCAACGGGCACGAGAAGAGATGCTCAACATCACTAATCACCTGGGAAATGCAAATCAAAACCACAATGAGATGTCACCTTCCACCTTGTCAAAAAGACAAGAAACAACAAGTGTTGGCGAAGACGTGGAGGAAAGAGAAACCTATTGCACTGTTGGCGGGCAGGTAAATACGGTACAGCCACTGTGGGAAACAGCTAAGACACAGAAGCAACCTAAGTGTCCATCAATAGACAGATAGATAAAGAAGAGGTGGTATATACAAACAATGGAATATTACTCAGCTGTAAAAAGAATAAAATCTTGCCAGTAACACCTAGAGGGTATTACGCTAAGTGAGATAAGCCCGAGAGAGGAAGTTAAATACTACATGGTTTCACTTGCTTGTAGAATCTAAAACACAAAACGAACGAACAAACAAAACAAAATAGAAATGGATTCATAGCTGCAGGGAACAGACTGGTGGTTGCCAGAGGGGAAAAGGGAGGGGGAGGGGGGCAAAGTGGGTGAAGGGGATCGAGAGGTACAAACGTCCAGTTATAACATAAATAAGTCATGGGGGCGTCACGTACAGCACAGGGAATGTAGTGAACAGCGTGATGACACTTTGTGTGGTGACAGAGGGTGACTAGATTTATCTAGTGATCATTTCGTTAGTGTACAAATGTATCAAATCACTATGTCAAACACCTGAAATTAATAATGCTGTATATCAACTCTAATTCAATAAAAAAGAAAGACATAGCTCCCCCAAAAGATATTATAAGGGAAAAATTGATCCAGAGGTCTTAAGCATCAGTACATCGATGTTAGGAAATTATGAGGTGGGGAGACTTTCCTTCAACGCTTCTGGATTCCGGTTCTCAATCTTCCCTTCACCGGGGCTTCGGGGTACTAGGTCTGCTTCTGGAGATGCCAGAACCTCAATGAGGGAAGATTTAACTCTTGCTTTAGGCTTCTTCCTCCCTTTATCAGACACTGAGACTCTCTTGGGGGACAGTTTTCAAGTTAATGCCAGACTACAGATAGACATATCCACACAGGTACTTAGCAAGTTGCAATTAAACATTAAGACAAGAGATGCTTCAATCGTCAAATGTGCTGAGCACTTTATTAGGGCAAGGTGGCAAGGAGTGCTATGGGGGCTGGACGGGTCCCAGTTAGGGATTGTGCCGCCAGACCTGAGCAGCGAGCCAGGGAGTTTCGGCAGGACAGGTGATACCTGGCTCCGCAGGTGGGGAGTCAGTCACGGCCAGGATTCGCACGGATCCCTGGCCTCTGACTTCAGAGAGCACATACTGCCGACCCCAGGCTTCTCCTCCCTGAGAATCTGTGTCGGAGCCCCATTTGCACCAGGGCCCAAAGGAAAAATCCCTTTTGTTTCCCCCAAACCCTGAGTTTCTTGAAGGCAGGAGTAGGTCTCGCCTCACGTGGAGCCAACATTTCACTCTTAACAGGTGTTGATTAATGCCACCAACACCGGTGAGGGGAGGACTGTTCACAAGTCATCTGTCCCCAGCCAGTGGCTCAGTTCTGTGATCTGAGTAACCCTGTGATCTCTATCGCCTGCATGCAGGCTTTTCTCTCCCATTCTTTTAAAAATTTTTTTTTTAATTTAAAAAATCTATTTATTTATTTATTTATTTATTTTTAAAGATTTATTTTTTAGAGAGGGAAGGGTGGGAGAAAGAGAGAGAGAAACATCAATGTGCGGTTGCTGGGGGCCGTGGCCTGCAACCCAGGCATGTGCCCTGACTGGGAATCGAACCTGCAACACTTTGGTTCGCAGCCCGCGCTCAATCCACTGAGCTACGCCAGCCAGGCTATTTATTTATTTATTTTAGACAGAGGGGAAGGGAGGAAAACAGAGAGGGAGAGAAACATCAATGTGTGGCTTCCTTTCACACATCCCCCTCACTGGGGACCTGACCTGACCTGCAACCCAGGCATGTGCCCTGGCTGGGAATCGAACCAGCGACTCTTTGTGTCACAGGCTGGCACTCGATGCACCGAGCCACGCCAGCCAGGGCTTCCCTCTCATTCTTACTGTAATGTCTCTGCTTTTGCACATATCCCTATGTATTTTCACATTTTATTACATGTATCCTGGAAACCCACATGTGAAATTAGTCAATAAATAAACCCATAAAGTGGTCCGATTTGTAGGATTGTCACGAGCTGTCAGCGGGCCCTATTTAAAGGCCTCTTCTCAGAGGCATGACAATATTACCACGGATCGCTTGCTGCCCAGGCGCTTGGATGGTCTTTTGCTGGACTTCCTCTTTGTAATTTGTGTATCAGAATAAGAGACCGTCCCCTGTAATTCCCTTCTATCCACTCTTTATTTTCTACACTTAATGCCTTTGGAAATCTCTCCTGACGTCTCCTGACAAATGTTAGTGGCACAAATGGATTTGAGCTTTGGATTTTTTTTTAATATTTGCAAATAAGGTTGAAAGATTGCTTACCCCAAGGGACAGGGCATCGGTTCTGTGGAAAAACTAGGGCACAGCAGCATTAGGGGAGCTGGTCCCCAGGTCCCTGGAGCAGGAGAGCAGGTAAATCAGAGCCCAGTCTGTGCCCGGTGTTGGCCACACTGTCCCTGTCACTGGGGTGGGGAGGCAGCTGAAGCCAGGTGGGCGAGGAGCAGAGCGGCTGTGCTCTCTCTAAGGTAGCCAGATGGCAGGGAGCTGCCTGCTGGGCACGAGAATGGCCAGCCCAGGCATGGGCACTTTTTGCTGGAATTTGCTCTCTGTTATCAGGGCGCCAGGTTGACATGGGTCATCTTCCGCTTCAAGCCAAGTTACAGGACAACAGGAGAAATCTACCACCTGGCCGAGACACCTCGGTGAACAGCCGTCACATGGGCTGAGCTGGAAGTTGGTGCTCAGAGAACAAAACTCTTCCTTGTCTGGTCCTAAAGAGCACCTCCTGTCCTGTCCTGTGCAGGAGCTTGGCCGCCCGCTGGCCTCTGAGGCCTGACCTTTGAGTTCGTTGACCAGTGGCACCTTCTGGCTGATCCTGCGGTTGTGCGGTGACCCTCACTGCAGCCTGCCCCATGCCCAGCCTGGTCCCCCACCGGACCATCTGTTTTCCCCTGTGCTGCTTATCGAAGGAATGCAAGTCACAATCGCTTTAACGGGGGTTGACTTAAATGACTTTACAAAGAAAGGCAGTTTTATATACAAATAATAGCCTAGGAAAGAGAAGGTCGAGTGTGGAGGTAGGAATGAGGAGCTGCTGCCTAATAGAGGTTACAAGCTCTTGCGGCCAGGAATCGGCTCAAACCAGGAAAGGCAGGATTTGGGTAAGACCTGCCCAACAGCCCTTTTGGCCACTACGCCGTGACCGGCTAGATCTTACGGTGACTCAGGCCGACCCCTCCCTGCGGGAGCGGCTCCCCGAGAGTGTTAGGTGTTTATGATGGGGTACACCCCCATAGATTTCGTTAACGTTTTTAGTGTTTGCATAGGTTTGGGGGCCTCCTCTGCCTCCCGCCCCTGCTGTAATTTGAGAGCGTGTCTGTGATATGCCCGCCCAGGGCAGAGAAAAAGGAGGGCCAAGTCCCCGAAGGGAAAGGAAATCAGAATTTCATCTGCTCTGCATTCCAGGTTGTAGGAAGCAGATCTTCAAGAACGAGATTGAGAGTGTGAGTTAGGATAAAGTCTTGATTCTTAGTTCTGCAAAACGGGTCCTGTGTTCTTTGCAACCTCGTCTTTAGGTCTCTGGGGAATAAATTATAGCCTGGGGCCTACGGGGAACCACCTTTATAGATGTTCATGAAGCCAGGAATAATACTAAAAATGAGATACTCCCAGGACCCCTGTATTGTCCTGCTTGGTGCTAAGAAGGATTGTCCGGGGCGGAATAGGGTCCTGGAGATAAGGGAGTTGCAGGGGCGGGAGGAATCCTGCAAAGAGGGGGCCGGGCAGGGGGACCCCCGCAGCTGCTGGGAGGTGGCCTGGCAGGGAAGAGGGAATCGGCAGAGCAGCTCTGCGTGCGCCCTGGAGAAGGACAAACACACAGATCAGGTGGGAGGAGGTGAAGAAGCGACCAGCCAGGTGACGGCCTTGGAGAAGGTTCATTGCGGGGCAGCTTCTGTTAGAGCGCGGAGTCCCCGCCCTGGGTCACGTTGGCTTCCGCCTGACAGTGTTCAGCAGTCTGCAGAACCTCAGGCAAGCTGGGGTGCGTGCGGCTGGTCCGAGGACCACACTGGGACCAGTGGGCAACTCTGCAGCCTTGCAGGGCCCCTCCCAGCCTGGGGCTGGATGCCATGGTCTGGGGACTGTCTGCAGGGGGCACCCAGAAATCTCAAGGAGCATTTCTAATACGCGGAAACTCCAGGAAGGTTGCCCATGAGAGAGCAAGGCCAAGCCCAGGCTGAGCTGGAGCCGAGGGACCGCCGGGCCGCTGTGACTTCACAGGCACCTCACTGCTTGGAGCCTAACCGGGCGTGAGCTCGGGAGTACAACTGAGAGGCTAACCTCGGAGGGTTCCCTGGAGTCCCCGCCCACCTTTCTTCCTTCGCTCCGCTTCCTCCGAGTCTGCCCAGTGTTGGTTCCCTTACCTCTTTCTTCCCTGTTCCCTATCAACATCTCTTCTCCTAGAAATGATTGTATAAGTTCCTTTATGCCGGGGTGTAAGTGGTGGGAAGCTCTTACACATTCCAGAAGGACCGATATACTAAGAAGGGCAAAACCTTGACCCACGGGAGGGAAATCCCGGCAGGGTTCAGTGAAAAGGCCGAGCCCCGTGGGTCCAGTTTAGCACGCCAGGTCGGAGGGATCCTCACGGTGTATTGACCTGGACTGGGGGTTGGGGGGTCCTCGATCCTACGTGGAAGGAACAGCCAACATTTTTGAGGTGTGGTTGTGGGGTGGGGGGGCAGGGCAGGTGGTGGAAGAAACGCTGCACTGGTGGCCAGAACCCCTCCCACTCTGGGTCTCTGTGCTCAGTCTTTAAACTGAGCGGCCTGGCCCAGGCAGGCGCCACTAAAGAGCTGGCCTGTTTTTGAGGTCGACAGTTTCCGTATCACATGGGGTCCACCCACCATTCTGCACCAGGAGAAGCACCTACAACCCCGGATGCTCCTTCCGGGGCATCTAGGCAGAGATGCCATCGGAGTGAGCCCTTAGGAATTCGAACCCCCAAGTGCTGTCATCAGGACACCTGCACCCGGCCGTGTCTTTGGAAAGGAAGGGGCAGAGCAAGTGGAAGGTAAGCTCCCGGAGGGGGGTCGGCTCCCACGGAGCTCGGACCACGAGCCAGGACCGGCCTGGAGGGCGGGTACCAAGGATGCAAAGCTGGAAACTGGATCCTTTCTCCGGGAACACAATGGGGGTGCCGTTCCCGAGGAACCAGACTGAACAGAAATTAGCCGTCACCAGCTGCTCCTGTAATTACATTGAAATTCAGTTAAACTAATTCCTGACACTTGATAAAAGCAGTTGTCTTTCCAGATTATTCTCAGACGCAATGCAAATGCGCTAGTCCAACGCAGTGCAGAGGCGCCGCCGTGGCCAGGTTAGACAGGCCTTGCTCTCCGGGTCTCCCTGTCGCCCTGTGGTGCCTGTCCTTTCGCTGGGACACACATGGTATTTTGTTAAGCGCCCAGGAAGCTGAACCGCCCTATTAGCATAAGATTCTGTGACTCATTGACTCCCGGAGTGTAAATCAGACTAACATTAGGTTTTAATTAATTATATTAATTTTAGGGGAAACAGTGCGACTGAGAAGTCTGCCGAGCTTCATATACTGAGAAGCTCTGAAATGTCTTTTATTTTTAGCAAGAGCCATAAAAACATCTCATACTGAACTAATGTAAAAATCAAAGAAGGGTTGTATTACTCAGCGTGATCACGCCCTTTAAAAGGCTTTGACATTTTCTTTAGTTTTATAAGTTTTTTTAGGAGGAAAAAATATATACACTATTACATCCACATCCACATAGTCATGCATTGCATCGGATCCTCTCTGAAACAATATTCGCTCCTAATGTAGTTCAGCATAAGCTGTTTCTGTCTTGCATCTTCTCACAGGGAGATTAATTACTGAATTATCATAAAAAACTTGCAGTTAGTTAGCTTTATATAAGCTTCTGCACCATGGTAAGAAGCTTCCAAATACTTGTTGCATACACATACACAATTCATTTAGTATTTATTTGCTAAGCACTTTTTAAAAAGATTTCACTTACTTATTTTTAGACAGAGGGGAAGGGAGGGAGAAAGAGAGAAACATTAATGTGTGGTCACCTCTCACTCACCCCCTACTTGGGACCTGGCTCGCAACCCAGGCATGTGCCCTGACTGGGAATCAAACCAGCAACCCTTCGCTTTGTGGAATGACGCCCAACCCACTGAGCTACACTGGCCAGGGCTTATTTAGTGTTAATTATTCATTTGCATTTGTTCATTCATTTACCTACTATGTGTTTGACACCTGTGCAGGTGCTGAGGCCACACAGGTGAATTTAAGAAGATCACAATCTAGAAGTGGAGGAAAACAGGGCTCTCGACATGGTGAGGTGACCTAATGGAATCAAGGACACAGCGCTGTGGGAGCAAAGAGGAGCCTCCGGGAGCACCTGGAAGTCCCAGGGAGGACTCAGCATAGGAGATGACAAGGAAAGCCAACAGCAAAGGCCCACAGGTTTCAGCTCAGGGAGTAGCTGTTACCTGCCCTGTGTGTGCCAGGCACTGGTCGGGGCCCGGGGTTTCCAGCAGTGAACAAGCTAGACATAGGCGCTACCCTTTCAGGGTTTGCAGTCTGGTTGGGAGGCATCAATCACACAATAACACAGGAATTCACTTGCTATTTTGCTAAGAGCTTTAAGGAAAATTACAGGTGCGTTAAACATATATGTTGCGGGGAGCTAAGGGGTCTAGTGAAAGTAAGGAGACATTTCCCTGAGCAGGTACCAGAGGGACAGTAGGAGAGGCCAGCCAGGAGAAAGGGTGGTGGGAGAACGGATTCCAGGCGGAAGGGGGAGGCACGCACAGCATGGAGACGGGAGGAAGCTCAGAGTTTGCTGGGACTGAAAAGAAGCAGGAGGGACTGAGACAGAGCGGGTGTGTAAGGGTGCATCTGAAGACCAGGGCAGGTGAGGAGGGCAGGGACCCGATCCTGTGAGATTCAAGCTTTCAGACAGAAGCAGGAGAACACACTCCTAAGAAAAAAAAGGAACTGGAGAAAGAGAATTATGAACCTAAAAGTGTCTCACACGGTGCCTGAAGCATAAGAAAATTGGTTATTCTTTCTCTTTCTGTCTAGGTACTCTTCATCTTGGTCTCCAGGACTGCATTTTGTCCTGCTGGTTCTGATTTTGATTCTTAACCTAGTGTTTCAACTTATTCCCTGCCTCCGAGCCAGCCTGCGGCTTCTGCTGCGATTAGCCACCTGGATGATGAAATAGCTCATTCATTCAATTATGCGCTCAACAATGCTCATTGAACACTCTTTCTGTGCAGAGACCCACTCCTCATTGAGCTCAGTGTTGCAAAGGCATAACATCCATGCATAAAAACTACAATATCGAATGTTATACTGAAGATCCTAGGCCGTGCACTAAGGCTGGAAAAAAGAAAAGGAAAGGTAAGAGTGTGTTCATAGGAAATGCAAAATAACCTACAGATAAATTATTGGGGAGCAATGAGGGACTTTATAAAGGTAGCTGGATCTAATAGTAATATACAGAATTCAACTGTATTCCCATAAGTCAGCAAGAAAATGTATATAAAAATGGAGAAACTAATAAATATATTTTTAAAGATATGCAAGGCCTCTATGGACCAAATTTTTAAGCTGTATTGAGAGCTATTGCAGAAAACCTAAATACATTGAGAAATATACCACAATCATGGGTGGGAAGGCTCCGTGGTGGGAAGATACTACCTTCCCCGAGTGGATTTGTAAACCCCAAGTGAAGTTAATCCCAGCCAGAATCCCAGCAAGTTTTTCCTAGAATCTGACAAATTGATTCTAAATTTTAGATGTAAATTAAAAGAATACCTGACTCCTTTTTAAAAATTGTTGTCTTTAAAAAATTTTTATTTTGCAATGACAGTGTATAATATCTGACTCTTGAAAAAAAATGAAGTGGAAGGACCTGCTTCACCATATTCAAGTCAGAGCAGAGGCAGCGTGGTCTCAACACAGAGACAGAAGAGTTGGCCAGCGAAGCAGAACAGAGAGGACAGGAAAAGAGTGTGTGCTTGCTATATGAGAGAGGTGTATGGCCCATCAGTGAGGGAGGAAATGCTGAATTCCAGGCAGATTAAAGATCTAAATGTAAAAATAAAACTAGAAGATTTTCAATGATAACGTGGAGTATCTTCATATAAGAATTACATGTAATATCTCTTTAAGCAAGATTCAACAATGAAAGATGCGTGAACGTGACTAAGTTAAAAAATCATTAAAGGAGGCCATAAAAATAATAAAAGGTCAAACTGTAGGGTGGAAGAAGATATAAATGTCATATGTTACAGCATTTGTAATATATAACTGGCTGTAAGTTGAGAATGTATAAAAACAGTTCTCTGTATAATAAGAAAAACTCAATCCAGTAGAAAAATGGATAAAACAATAATTTACCAAAAGAGAAATCCAAATGGCCAATAAATACATGTAAGGGCATTTTATTAGGAATGAGGAAAATGCCAATTAAAACCACAGAGAGATGACACTACGCCCGATTGGCAAGAATGAGGAAGTTGGACGATCCCAAGTGTCAACAAAGACGTGTAATAATGAGAAGCCGCGCAGCCCTGTGGGGGTGGGGAGAGGCGGACACGGGTACACGGGTGGCGTTGTCCACCGCAGCTGAAGACGCACACGGAGTATAACCCAGTGCTGCCACTTACTCCTTATGTCCTAGAGGAACTCATGTGTGTACACCGGGGTAGATGCGCCAGAATGTTTACGCAGAATCGCTTGTAATAACTCAAAACTGGAAACTGGCCGAATGTTCTTCCACAAAGAATGAACAAACAAATTGGGGTGTTAATAAAAAGAAGGCCATGTATCAATAACAATAGATGCAGCTATTTGTGGCACAAATGACTCAGCGTTGAGCAAAAGGTGCGAGACAAAGGACCACATGTGATACAATTTCCACTCGTATAAAATTTACAAACCAGGTAAAACCAAACCACTTGATTATTAGTTGTTCAACTGTGCATGGATTTAAATATTTTTCTGAATTAATATTATATATTGCAACAACGATTTTTTAAATTGCATGTATAATTTGAGTGACCCCCCACATTTCTAATCTTCTGGAATTGCTCTTCCCTTTAATATCCAAATAAGGATAATGAGTCTCCATTGTGGGTGACTGTTATGAGATGCTTTGAAGGCTCCTGGTTATTTTACGTGGTCCCTCACTTCAAACTACTGCCCTGGGCTGTCCCTGGGCCCCTGACCACAGCGGGGGTTGGCAAGCCTCATTCCCTTGCTACATGGCCTCTCCATGGCATTGCTTTAACCCCCTCCCCCCGCCCCCGTGAGCAATTCAAGGGAGAACCCAAGGTGGAAGTCAGAATTTGACCCCTCAGCCAGGGCCAGCTTCTTGAGCACATGACTTGAACAGTTTCACAGGGGTTCGGGCTCAGAAGGGCCCTGCACTTGCTTTAATGCTCAGCAGGACCTTCTTGGAATTCTTAAGTTTTGAACAAGGAGCCCTACGTTTTCACATTCATTTTGCACTGACCCCTACAAGTGATGTAGCAGGTCTTATGCCACCAGAAGCCTCCAGAAACATGTTTTTGGTACATGCTACTGGACTTGTATTAGAGCCATGTTTGAACAGGAGAGGACACTTGAGGGCAATCAGAGGGTCTCTGGAATTTAGACTACAGTCAGGAACTGAGAACAGGAATCGAGTCACAAAGTGGCAAAACTCTGAAAGTCCAAAAACTGCCACTTCTGTGGTCACTGCAGCAACACTGGTTCTTCCCAATCACGTCTGAGACATTTGGCTCTTCCTCGAATTCTGTAATACATCTCAGGCCCTTGTTGATAAATTTCTCCTTTTGCTTCATTGAAGTATCTTTGTGTTCTGTTCCTTGTAACCAAAGAATCTTAATGGATTCAACCAGTGTTGTGGGTTGGTGGCACTTTGGAGGGAACCGTGTGATAGGTTTGAGGTGTGTTGGATGTGGTGTGTTGGATGTGGTGTGCCCACACTCACAAGAGTCAATCTTGTGCATTTCTCTCCAGCTTCGTGTTTACTGATCTCATAAAGATATCTTGAAATCCGCCATCGTGGGAATATTTACACTGCAGAAATTAGAACATGCTGCCTGTCAGGAATTCCCCCCTAGAGAGCGAGTGAGTAAATAGCTCGCCCTGGACCTAGCCCTGCTTACAGACACAATGAGGGAGTTCCACGGGCGTAGGCTCTGCTGGAATGAGGCAGCCACACACATACCAACAAAAACCCCAGTCCCTCAAACTAACGTTTCAATGGCTGCCTTAAGGCAGTCCTCCCAGCTCACGGTGAGAACTGACCCCACCACGTGGCTGCCTTTCCCACTGTGAGTTCTTTCCATCCCAATTATTGGAACAGGGGTGGACATGCAACCGCGGGTAATTGTAATGGTGGGAAAGGGTAACCCACCCCACCATTCTTTTGACATTGTTTCTATAAGTGTGGACTCTGACTAATAGGGAGTTTGTAGGTGAAGAGTGTGTTTGTATAAGAATCCGAGGAACTAACTTTAAAAGCTGTGGACCCCGACCTTCAAGCATCTCAGCTCTAGGACATTGGCTGACCTTCGACCATGGAGCCAGGAGTAACCCAAGAGGATGCGCAATGGACCGTCACTTGCCTTATGGGGGCTGACTGTGCTCACCTGCAACACTCTTCCTTGATCTCCTTGCTCTGTGCCCCTCCCTCCTTACAAGAGCCTCTGCCTCCACTGAGAGGAGGAGGTGGGCTTTGAGGTGTGAGGCTCCCATCTTCCAGGTGGCTAGCACACGAAAAGAAACCATATTCCTTTTCATCAGGACTTTCCTGGAGAGTGTTGGCTTTCATGGCGGCAGGCAGCCAGACCTGCTTTTGGTTACAAACACATCATGTGAGGTGGACCAGTTGGATTCTTCCTCTAGCAATTTGAAGTGAGAACTCAGAAATTTCCTGTTCAAGATGGCAGAATGAGCAAAGTATTTATTTCTACGCTCTCCCGAGACTCCAAAAGAATATATAGGAACACATCCATGACTATGGAGGGAATCATCAGCAGACAAGATATTTCAACAAATTTCTGGAGGATGAAGAGAGTTTTGGGAGCCCACCGACAGACAAAACAGTGAAGATGCACCACCCCAGACGACTCTGGAGGCTACTACCTCCCGAGAGCGCACGCACCCCTCCAAAGCTGGAAACACTCCGAGCTCAGTCTGCCGGTACAAGATCCTCCTCACTAAATGATGGCTCCAATTGTTTCTCCAGCCTCCTCTCCCCTCTCCCCTCCATCATCCCTAGGAAGGCAGCCCAGTTCTCTTCCCACAGGCAAAACAAAGGGGGCCCAGCCAAAACGAGAATGAGGGCTGCTGGGTGGGTGTCGCTGCCCCTGGGTAAAGACCTCCCCATTCTTAGGTTTGGAGGCCCTCCCAGCCCCCCAATCTGGCGCCCACCTTGCCAACTCCTCCTTTGCTTTTTTCTGAAGTGACGCTTGCCAATTATCGAGCCCTGCTCACATCGGAAAATTTCCCAATCGTTCTGTTTCTGAAAGAGCAGGAAAACAGACATACCCATATGATGGCAAAGAAAACCCACCTAGCAGCCTAGAAACAAAGCAAGCTACTCTTCCGTCCTTAATTACGAGCAGGCAAGCAAAGTTAACCACACCTTAGAATAAAACGAGTAAGTAGCACGAAAAGCAGACAAAACAGAAGGAAGCGCAATAGGCTGACCCTGAAAAAAGGAGATAATTAAAGGAATACAGGAGGAACTTGAAGATCAAAGAAATGCCCAATACAAGCATTTAATGAGCATTCTGAGATATAAAGATATGTGATCCATGTAACCAGAACAGAATGCTTTGAGAAAGGAGTAAAGCAAACAGACAAGCAGTTGCAAATGAAATAAGAAAGACCTCTGCTATGTTAACCATAAGACAGAGTAAAATTCTAATACACATGTGACCATTTTCTCTGTGTGGGATGGGACTAAGGAACATTTTAAAACCCAGAAGCTGGGTTGACTGTCTTCCCCCATGGGAGAGCAGCAGTGGAGCAAGCCAACCTTCACAGGACAGTGAAGAGGCAGAGTAAAGAATAAACACAGCTCTGACCAGATAGCTCAGTTGGTTAGAGTGTCATCCTGATACACTAAGGTCGAGGGTTCGATCCCCGGTCAGGGCACATACAAGCATCAACCAGTGAATACATGGATGGGTGGAGCAGCAAATCTACATCTCTCTCTCAAATCAATTAATTAATAAAAAAACACACGGAGGAAAACAGAGCAAAAATACAACTGGATCCCCAATTCTTTCTGTTCTTATTTTGCAGCCCCTGGGTTCTGTGAGACACCCCCATAACTTTTTAACAAATTCCCCTCTTGGTTCAAACTAGGTCAAGGTGGTTTTTGTTAGAAGACGAAGGAGTCGTCACTAAAACAACAGGGATGGAAGCTGGAAGGTGATTCAGCCTGGAGTTGCTTAGGATCAACTGCAACTACATGGAGGTTCGGAAGAAGAGTTAATCTTGTGCCCTGCGGTTGACTTTCTCTCAATATTCTACCAACATTCAAATTGCAAAGTTGGACAGCAGATGCCCCACATGCAGTGTTCCCCGCATTTACATTTATTTTCTTAACATCCTGAAAGAAAGATGGGGCTTAGCCTGCCAAATCTCTAAGCACCTTATAATAACCTATTCAGACATCATACGGAAGGATTGATTTAGCCATTTCACACATTAATACAGTAGCAAATAAACTGATCTACCACTGTTCATATAGCCAAAGCAGCCTGGGAATTTTAAATATGACTGCGGATTTACCTGAAAAGAATATATTTTCATGCTTAAGGACAGATGTAGGGGGAAAAAAATAACCTAAACAGAAGGAGCCTCAAATAAGCAATTCAAATGGGAGACCATTACATCAGCTTCTAATTTGCTTCCTTCCTCCTCAAAGAGTTTTGCCTAAATGTCCTTCCTTTGCACCGCCCTGGAAGGCCTTGGAAATGGGTACAGGGGCTTTGGTGTGCCCCGATCTGGGAAGAACACGGCCCTGGTATGATCCAGTTGAGGCAACACTTGAGTGGGAGAAAAAGAAAAAGACAGGTTGTCAAGAAAATGGAGATCTCACAATGAAAGAGAAAACGAGTTTCGTGACATAAAAGATGCAGGTGATGGGGAGAAGGCCTTTCGGATCCTAAAGCTGGCTTTGCCTGTTTCAAAAGGACAACCATTTTATTCTTCTTCACTGAATTTTGTCTTGTTTGTTTGTTTGTACTCTGAGCTCGAGACAAGCTGCCTTCTCATCCCGGCCATAGACCTTGAATTTGTTGTTGAACCCCAACCCAATGGAGTGTCGCAGGAAAAAGAAGAGGAAACATCTCATACCCAAGCGGCCCGCACTTGAAACAAAGGGGAGTCTCTCGGTGCCAGCCCTTGGCTTCAGCTGGGCCCAGCGGGGCGCTGGTATCCCTGTGCCAGGGGGAGGGGAGCCGCCAAAGCAGAGGCTGGGCCGCTGAGAAGAACTATTGATTTCAAAGGCTCAGATTCCTCGGGGTGGCTGCCTCTCTCCTCCCCTCAGCGGGCAGCTGGAGGTAGCTGGGGGCTGCGCCGTCCACCCCTGGCTGCCAACACAGCCCGAGTTGGGAGAGTTGTCACCAGCCTGTGGCTCCAAGCAGGTGGTTCGTTAGGAACCAGCATTGTCTAGTTACGAAGATTTATGGAGAAGCCGGCATACATTAGGCTCTGAGGCAGAACTCAGGTGAGCGCTGTCTCCTACGTGGAGGATTCCGGAAGGTGGTTTGGATGATCGAGAATGATGATGTCCCTTTCCATAGTGGTGTCCCAACCCCGGGCCTGGCCCGCGAGGAGGAGCAGAGGTGAGGCATGAGTGGCTCCTGGCTGGATCTGTCCTTCTTCAGAGAGAAAGAGAGAGACTGGCACTTTTTGTGGCATCTCACACGGAGGGGAAAGGCCAAGATAAATGGATAGTTTCAAGGCCATTAGCTTTCTGAGCCCACAGTTTGCTTTCTCTGCCAGAGGACTGCGTGGAGTGGTTATAAATGTTTTGCGGCTGGACCAGGGGAGTCCATTGTTGGATCTGGGGCCCTGAGACCAGCTGCCAGTGGCAAATTTGGACTCTGAGGCCATGGATTTTGTATTTCCTCCTGTCACATGCTTGCTCTGAAAGAGTTCGAGCTGCAGAATGTGGAGTCTGACCTCCGGGACACTCCAGGGCCCCCATCCCAGGTGACCGGCCTTCGGAGAAGGGACTTGGGAAAGGCCCAGTGGGGGAGTCAGAAATGCTCCATTAACATTCAGTGTTTCTCACCTAAGAGAAAAGGAGACATGAATGAAAAAGGCAAACCCTTCAGAAGAGCAGGAAGTCCGGGAGGGTGGCCTGCTGTGGAGTGGGTGGAAGTGGGAAGGTGGGGTGGGTCTCGCAGGGACACGGGAAGAACAGGGAACCACATCCTCACTGCTCTGTGACCTGAGATGTCGTTTCGTTTCTCTCCCCCGCTCTCTGGGCCCTCCCCATTCATTCTCTTTGACTACACACCACCCTCACTTCTCTTTCTAAAGTCAACTTGTTTATTGTGCTCTGATGTATAGGGCAGGAAAAAGAAAGCAAAGTTAAACTTTCAAGTATATCCATGACTCCAAGCTTATCTTCGAGCCTTGACATGGTACATGGACACATTTTTACATCTGTGGGAGCACACTGTGTTGTGTTCTGTGTTGTCTGCATCGTGTGATTCGTATACAAATTTCCATATATTAGCATAGACTCCGTTCTTACCTCTTTATGCGGACAGAGGACAGGTGACTGTAATGGTATCTTAGCCTTGGTCATTCCACTATTTCTGGGTATTGGGTTGAGTATCTCTGTCTGCATAATTTTATTCCAGGATGAGAATACCCACACATACATTTTATATGAATTGAAAAAAGCATTTTCCAGTGATAGAATGAGTTCTTTTCTTTTTTTTCTTTGGCTGCACTTCTCTGAGTTATATTTTTTGAGGTCCCATTACCAGGTCAAACAAATACATTTTCATAGTCTTTCTTAGCTGCTGCCACGTGGTTCTCCAACAAAGAGACACCGAACCCTGATCCGCGGCGTTGGCGGCAGTGCGCAGACTCGGGTGTTTCCTCTCCTCGCAGCTGACACGGACTGCACTCATTTTCCCAGCCGCCCTCTTGAGTATCCGGCTTTCCCTCCTTACGCCCTACCATTCAGGGAAGCATCAGCACACTGTGCATTCAGCAAATGACTGGCCCCCCATGCAAACCACCCACCAGAATGGCCCAGAGAGATGCTTGCTGCTGACACTCGACCTCCAGATGCAGAGTTTCAGGCAAGGCCTCCTCACTTCTACTACGTGCGGAACCTGGATATTTCCCAAATTCACCTTCAGGGCGTGGGTGGTGGGTTGGTGGGGGTTGGAGGTCCCCCGGCCAGCTTTCTGGACGTGGGGAGGCAGGGAGCAGGGGTGATACGATAGCCAGAGGGGTCTGGCTGCTCCCCCGTCCCCTGCTCAGAAAAGACTCTGGTGGCCAGATAACCCTGCAGATGGCCACTGTTACATAAAGAAGGGCAAGGTCAGGCAGTGCCCACACATTCTGCAGGATGGAACAGGTACACCAAGGTGATTTTTTTCCTTTTTAATTGGGGGAAGTGGGGAGGGCCCTGGGGAAAGTCTCAAACTAGAGCTCTCTTGCAATGTGGCGACTTCCCAGGAATCTGCCCTGCTAAGAACATCCCTCACTCACAGAGCTGGTCACTGTGGGGTTAACCAATGAGCAGGCACTGACAACATATAAAACAAAACAGAACACCCCAGTATGGCATCGTCAGGGTCCTTGGCATCCATTGATACCCATCCATTGCGTGGGTCCCTCTGTAACTGTGAGTTTGTGATGCCGGTGAGCGTGCTACCTGAGCAATTTAATTTTGGGTGTTTCAGGAAAAAACAGCTGAGACTTCTCAGTAGGGCCAGTGGGCAACATTTGGGCTGAGGCACACCCTTTCACCTGCCTCCGTGAGCACCTCGTCAGATCCGTGTCCCCCCCATGCTGTCCCCCATTCAGGGCAGATGGCGGGAGAGGCTGCAGTGGACAGGAGTGGAGCAAACGAATAAGGAAAGATGCACTTGCTGTTCTCACTTGAGTGATGGGGAGGCTTTGGTCAAGAAAAAAACTTGTCCCGAGGACATGGGTACTTAACTGGACACCTGGACCAGAATCAGGCCTCCTGCCTGCCGGCCTGGCCCCCTTCTCCCTCCCTGTCTTACGGGTGATGACTCATTTCCATTCTTGCCCTCACAGGACCAATCCAGGCAACTACAGCGATGTGGAGAAGAAGTCGCCATCAGGCGAGCGCAGCCTCAGACTGCACCAGGGACAAGTTCTGGGTTCTCTCTCCCAGGACAGACTCTGAAAGGAAGAACAGACCTGTCCCTCTTCTCGTTGGCAGCACCCACTCACCACACACGGTGTCGCACTATGTAGCTTGGTGGCGTTCACAGCATTTTCATTTGCAGCACTTCATTGGATTCTCATAGCAGCCTCATAGGTACTGTTGCATTCACTGAAGAGGAGATTGGGCTGTAAAGCAGCTCTGTTTTCTCCAGGATCGCATAACGACGAAGAGGCTAAGTCAAGACCAGAATATGCAGTATTTCCCACTAACAGTCAACACCAAGGGTTGGGGCCAGGTCCCCGGCACCGGAGAGACCTAGGGATTGTTGTAACGACTAATACTGTCCCATGTTAGTGCACCCATAGCGACGGGAGCTCATCTGGCCTACACATCTGCTTTTCAGGTGAGAAAAGCAAGTTATAGAGACAATAACAGCGTGGTCAAGGTCACCCAGCTGGTGAGCTGCAGAGGCAGGATTTGAACCCAGAAGGTCTGACATTAGTTCTGGACCACTTACCACGCATCTCCAAGGACAGGTGGTGATGGGTGTTATCCTGTGGCTTCTGGAAGGCTTCTTTCTTTCTTTCATTTTTTAAAAAGATTTTATTTATTTATTTTTAGAGAGGGAAGGGAGGGAGATAGAGAGAGAGAGAGAAACATCAACGTGTGGTTGCTGGGGGGTCGTGGCCTGCAACCCAGGCATGTGCCCTGACTGGGAATCGAACCTGCGACGCTTTGGTTCGCAGCTCACACTCAATCCACTGAGCTACGCCAGCCAGGGCTGGCTTATTTCTTTAAGGACAGTGTTAGAGTGTGTTTCTGTCTCCCCAAAAAGCAGGGGAATGGCTCCCCCACAGAGGCAGGACAGGCTGATGCAGGACCTGGTCCCACATTCCAGAAGCCTTTCTGACCTTAAGTTCTCAACTCCCCAGAAGAGGGAGGAGCGGATTATTTAAAATGGAACCAAAGTAATTGAGAATGAGCTGGGGAAGTGTGGCCCCTGCTCAGTTCAGGGTTTCTCAAGGGGCAAGGAGCACCCCCAGAAATGTGTGCTGTGGCTCGGCACTCCTGGGTGTGGCCGGCAGGTCCTGGGACTGGATGTGGGGGTCCGTACGGTGTCCCTGTGGGAAAAGAGGCAGCCCTACAAGACACGGGAAAATAAACAGAAACTGTAAACAACTCAGGTGCATCAGCAGTCCGCTAGTAGCCCGAATACTCCCTTAGCCAAAAGAAAAGGAATGGCGTTTGCAGTTTTCTTTGAATCCATGCGCTGCAGGCCGGGAGCTGCCATCCCCCAAATGTCAGAGAAGGACAGGGGTCTGCAGAGCGGCTGGATGGAGCGACTTGGCCCTGGCTGCGGAAGGTGAGTTGGCAGGGCTCCGTGAGGCCCGGGCTGCGAGGTGACACGCATGACTGCTCCCGGCAGCAGCATGGGTCCTGACACCGAGCCCAGGAGGGCCTGGCGGCTCGGAGACCGGGCGCTGGTGCCGACAGCGCCGAGCTGGACAATTGGACCGTTCATAGTCAGGCCACTCTGGGCTGTGACGTGTGTTGCATTTTGCTGGATGCCATTTTTCCTGCTCAGCAGCCTCTGCATTCAGGGTCCCCTTATCTTTCCTTGCATTTCCTCCTCACCCCGCACAAAAGAAGAGGCTAAATGTTCCAGGGTTCCCTTCCCCAACATCCAGTCAGTTAACTCATTCATGTAATTCACCCATCAGTTATTGAGGATGACGTTCCGTCGTTGCTGGCCCCGACTACGTGCTGAGCCCCGGGCCAGGCTCTGCGCAGGCAGCACAGGCCTGAGGAAGGCCAGGCCCCTCCCTCCAGCAGTTGCGAGACTGTTCATCTGGGAGGTCCAAACAAATGCCAGTTGCAGCAAGAAAACAATTAAGCAAGGCATTGTGAACCACTGTAACTGTTAGAGTCACAACGGAGTCCTAATGGAGGGCCGATGGTGGTTACTTAATGGACCCTGTGAACATTGTCCCTGGTGGCTGTCCCATGAGGTGGCCCTCTCAGATTTCTGGGTGTCTTCAGAGAGGTGACAGGGATGGAGCTGGGGCAGGTTGGAGTCCAGCTAACCCTGGTTGTCCTGGCGACTTTCACCTCCTTACCACCAAGGACCTCAGAGACAGGCTCAGCGTCTAGGGTCTTCCATTGGCAGGGAGGGGCTGGCCACAACTACCCGGGAGGAAGCCTGTTTAAAAGAAATGTCACGATGGAGAATGAGGATCTGCTACATCCCAGGGATTTCATGTCCATTGCCCAGAATCTTGGAATGAGCCTACAAGGTGCGTAGGCCCTACGCACTGGGAGGCTCCTGCAAGGAGGGCCTTGTGACCTCCGCCTTGCGCGTGCAGCCACTTGAGGCCCAGGGAGGTTACACAACCCACACCGGGTCTCAGGGCTGGTTAGGGACCTAGAGGTGTTTGAACTGACATCGCAGACATATCCCCCAAACTGACGGAGGTTCTGGTCAGCTGTCCCACTGATGATAGTATAACTGGGCCACCCACACTTGGGCAAAAAAATTCAAGAACGAGTTTCCATGGATGAATCAGTGAGCTGAGCTGACATTCTCAATAAAGGGATAATTAAGAGGTTTTTTGTGGGGGTGGGTTTCTGATTTCTACGCATGCACTGAAGGACAGGCATGGAGAACCAGGTCTCTGCCCGCCCTTCCCGAATGGGGAGAATAACGTGAAGCCGAGTGGCTATAGCCGGAGTTAGTTTATTAGCTTTACCTGACTGGTCACGTAGCAAGTACCCGAGAAAGGACATTATGAACAAGGAAGGGGACAGAGACAGGGCCTGCCTTAGAGCACATACTCTGAGAGAAGGGGGTGTGGGGGGCTTGGCAGCCAGGAGAGGTGGGAGGGCCTGCGTTCCTGGAGCCGGGGAGGAGGGAAAGTGCTGACATAAGGCACAGTGGCCAGCCCCAGAAACCTTCAGCCACTTCGCCGTCTGCTGAGAGCTGGATGAAAGGAGGTGGCAGGGCATGTCCCGGTCACAGATCACAGAGTCTTAGTTTTCAAGAGGAGCCTCGAGATCACAGAGGCCACCTCTCTTGTGTTACAGGTGATGACACGGGAAGGTGACGCCACTCGTCCGAAGTCACAGAGGTAATTAGAGATGTAGCTGACTCCTGGTTACTGATTTTTTCGAACTCCCTGTTATGTGCTATTTCTTTCGCACTGCACTCTGCATCACAGGTCAGCAAACTCTTTCTATAAGAAGAGCCAAAGAGTAAATATTTTCAACTTTGTGGGCCAGCCAGCCTCTGTGGCCACTGCTGAGCCCTGCTGTTGTCGCCCTGGAGTAGCCACCATCCATACATGGACAAATGTGCGTGATGTATTCCTATAAAGCTTTATTTTAAAAAATCAGGGGGCAGGCCACTGTCCTTGGATCCATGTGACTTCTGTCTCCCTCTTCTTCCAAATGCTCTTCTTTCTCCTGATTCTGGGCCAGACACCTCAAAGCTATTGAAAAAGTTCACTGGAGCTCTAGCTTGATGACCCCCTGGTCTACACATTTCTCTCCTTCACACTTACCCTCCGTGGGAAGAAAATGGTCACAGTTAAGAGCCAGAGTAATGTGAAGGACAGAACTTCATCTTCCGAAATTCAGAGCATGGAGAGTAATCAAGGCCCTGTGCTGAAGCCTTAGAAAAGAAAGAAGTAGCGGGGGGTCTCTGGGTGGGAGGGGGGTTGGGGAGAAGGGTGAAGAAGGTGAAGAGATTAAGTATACATGAGCAGTTATAAAAATAGTCATGCACAAAAACAAAAAAAATAGCCATGGGGTATAAAGTACAACATAGGGAATATAGTCAATAATATTGTAATAACAATGAATGGTGTTAGGTACCAGACTTCCTGAGATGATCACATCATAAGGCATAATAATGTCTACTCATCATGTTTTACACCTGAAACTAATATAATATGTCACCTGGAATTGAACAAATTAAAAATAAAAATATGAGGAAGCAGGAAGCCAACTTTGTGAACTTGAACAAAATGAGGTCATTTGAGGATAGAAAGTAAAGAGAGACAACCCTGCTGAGACGTACTTTTCAGCTCAAAGAGCATCACTGATGAGGGGTGATTCCAATTATAAGGCAGGGGAATGCACATCCATTATTCAGTTTACCTCCAGCAAGTCTCTTTACTTTTAGAAGGGGCTGAGATGACAGTTGATTGAAGAGCTCAAACAGGTACATAATTGTTTCCCAGAACCATTTCCTTTAACCTCTCAAGGGAAAATGGGTTCCAATAGACTTTTTCAAAAGCTTGAAGGTGCCTAGCCATGTTACATCTCAGCCCGAGAACCTGGGGAAGGAGGAGCATTTGGGGCGATGGAGGGAGAAGTCGTGTGGCCCCAGGAAGCCCGTTACTCGACACAGTTGTATATTGAACAGAAGAACTCCTTTTCTCAAGACTTTGCAGTAATGGGTTTACATGAGTTTTCAAATTTGGAATCTTAGGACACTTGTTGGGCTCAATGCACAGAGTAGCAACTATCTCAAACAGCACCTTCAGAATGGACTTTATTTTCCCATGTATAATGCACACTTTTCTGCCTAAATTTTTGAGGGAAAAATAAGGATGCACATTATAAGGGGTATAATGACTATATACCATGGGGATGATAATGGGTATGATAATCTCACGTATAATGTACACAAAACATGGGTGTGTGTTATATGTGGCAAAATACAGTCCATTTTCCAGTAGATCATATTCCTTCTACTTCATGAAAGGAATAACTTCGGAAACTTTCAGGTCTCAGGATTTCCTAAAGAAAAGACTCCAAAGAGGCTTGTGGCCTTGTCGTGTTTGGCTCACTTGGAACTACCTAGAACATAAACAGTCATAGAGACAAACTGTATCAACCCTTCCCAGTTCCGACACTAACGTTTACATAATTTCAGCCACTCCCAGCTTCCTGTTTTCCCACCGTGGAGGTTACCCAGAGTTCTCGGAGCCTGGAAGACACACGGCTTCCCTCGAATCTTCCAACCCTTGTTGCCGTGCACAGGAGCAGGGAGGTGAGGGACGGCAGCAGCCGTGGCATTAGATGCCATGTGGTATCAGATGCACCATTGAATGGGACCCAAGTATAACATATAGGTAGGTTCAAGACAAATAATTCTGCATGACTCCTTTAAGAATCAGAGGAGAAGGGCCTAATGATGATTGCTATGACAAGCACCTATCTGAGAAGCATTATCCCAGCAGTACTGGCTATGACTTTAAGTGTTTAAGTCAACTCTTTTCGTGCCCAGACACAGAAATCTGTCTCCCTTTAAGCCTGTGAGTCTAACGCTACTCATGTGAGTACCTCTTTCCCGGTTTGCTTTATCAGTTCCCTATCTTCTACGTTTTCGAAAGGTGGTTAAAAACTCTTGAGCATCCCTATTAGGTGACTTCAACTTACTTTTGGGTTCTGTAAAGTGCCTTTTGATTGCTAGGAGCGGATTCCTTTTTATCCCAGTAGACAGACTATGGAAACATTTCTGCCTTGCCCTTCACATTTGATTGATACTTTTCACTTTGAAAGCTAATTATATCTGATGGGAAGGGAAAATGGAATTCAGAAACATGGGTGTTTTTTTTTTCATGAATTTTCATGGTGAAAATGTGGGTGGCCTGTTCAGTTTTCCCATGCCTGCATTTACGCACGGGCCAGCTAAGGTAATATTCCTTGTCCTCTATGAAGTGAGTTCTGGAACTGACCTTTTTCATCCACGGTTCCCAGACTCTCAGCCCGGGAGGAATATCCCAGGCCACTGTGTCTGACTCCACAGTGTCCACACCATGCGGTGTTCAGCCCTTGCATAGCTTCTCCAGAGACTGAGGCCTTCCATCTTCAAGGCAACCATATCATTTCTGAATAGGTTTAATTGTTAGAATCTTCTTCCTTTACAGTTGACCCCGAACAATGCAGGGGTGAGGGGCACCCCACCCAGTGAAAAATCTGTATATAACTTTTGATTTCCCCGAAACTTAACTACAGTCTTCCGTCACTAAGCATCTGCTGGGGATTATTCCCTGTGTCCCCATGGGTGCCAAAACCTGTGGATGCTCAGGTCCCTTATATAAAATGACACAGAACAATTCAAACGGTCTTCCCTCTGTATCCATGGATTCCCAACCATGGACTGAAAAATCATTTTTGACCCACATTTGGTCGAAAATCCATGAATGGGAAACCCAGGGATACAGAGGGTGGATTGTGTATTTATTGAAAAAAATTCACAGATGAGTGGACCTGCATAGCTCAGACCCGTGTTGTCAGGGGTCAAGTGTCCCCAAACACCTTCCTGTGACACCTGCCTATTGGTTTAGCTCTGCCTCTTGAAGCAAAGCAAGACCAATGGAATTCCAGCTCTTCAGTGGACTTCTCTTCCATAGGCACCTCTGTACGTTGTTAGGGGCACACTGTAAGAGAGCACATTGAGAAAAATAAATGTAATTGTTGCATTTGCCATATTCCTTCCTGTTATTAGTGAACTCCCCATTAAACAAGCAAAACACGTTTCAGTGACATGGGAGTGATTGGGGGTGTTTGTTAGTCTGTTAGGTTTTGGAGACACAGGTCGCCCAATTCCTGCAGCAACATCCCTGAATTCGCCTGGATGACAGCTTCTCTGTCTTCTGCAGTGTCTACATAGCTGACGGGATGGCTGCATGTTCAGTCTGACCCGGAAGTAAAGGACCTGAAAGTCCCCTAAGAATTTCAGATGTGGTTTAATAAATGTTAGCATTTACCCTCAAGATACTACAGCACCATTTAGGAGAAATTTTTATTGAAGCTCTGTCCTTAGGGGCTGGGGAAGTATTGTTCAATTATTTATTCCACAGGTATTTGTTGAGTTTCTATTATGCGCCATATAATGTCCTATAGGTTTGTGTTACATCAGAGAATAGAAAAAAATTCTTATCCTTAAAAGCTTACATTCTTATGAGGGACTTTAAAGATGTACAACTGAACATCAAAATATAAGTCAATTACATGGTAAGTTAAAAGTGGCAAGTGCTTTAAAGGATAACGATCAAACCAAGGTCGGGGCAGAATACGGGGAGGGTGGCAGTGAAGGTTGCAATTGTGAATAAGGTGTCAGGATGGGCCTCCTTGAGACGGTGACAGTTGGACAAGGAGACTTACTAAGAATGGCCAGGGACATAGGAGGAAACCAAGAGATAACATAAAAATGTCGTCTTAAGTATTTTAAAAGTCATGGTAGGCATGTAATTTTGCTTACATGTGGAATTCAAAGAATGAAATAATCGAACAAACAAAATGGAAACAGACTCATAGATACAGAGGACAGCCTGATGGTTGCTGGGCGGGGGGGTTGGGTGAAAAAGTGAAGGGACTGAGAAGTAAAAATTGATAGTTACAGAATAGTCATGGGGATGTAAATACAGCATAGAGAGTATCATCAATAATATCGTAATAACTATGCATGGTGCCAGACGAGTACTTGAGTTATTAGGGGGATCACTTTATAAAGTATATGGCTGTCTAACCACTATGCTCTACACCTAAAACGAGTATAACACAATATTGAATGTCAACTGGAATTGAAAAAAGGGAGTCATGGTAGAAGTCACTGAGGCTTGGTCGCTTTTCGAATGCTTAATGTGATTCGGTCGTCAGGAGCCATAGTTGGGTGAAAGGCCTTGTCTTGGGTGTGAGTGTCCTCGGTCTGTGTGCTAAGAAGGGGCTCTGCTGAGGTTTCTGCTGGGTTGCGTGTAGCAGTGCCCAGGGAGTTGAGCCATACAAACAAGAGGTGTTTTTGTGAAAAAACTGGAAGATATGAGAGGTAGGTCTGCACAGTCGGAGTCACAGCCAAATGAAGAGCCAGAGGCAGGAAGGATGGACTGGATCCAAGATGGCGCCTCCACAGCGCAGACGGGGGGAAGGTCCCCCCTCCCCGCAGCGTAGCCAAACCCGAGATAAGACAGAAGGAGAAACTCCCAGCTCTGCCGATTATAACTGAGGCTGTAGTTAAAATACACATCTCAGGGGATGTCTCTCTGCACGGTTCTGAAAGCAGAATAAATCAGGGAGATAAACCGGGGAGACACTCCCCCAAACTGAGCTGACGAGGAAGGGGGTGCACAATCTCTTAGCTCCTACCAAGTTTAGAAATGTGGTGAACACTGTGTCCAAGGCCTAAACCCCCAGGATCTCTGTGCTGAGCCACAAGAAAGACAAAAGGGTGGAGCTTTTTGCCCGAAGAAACTATCAACTCCAGAGTTAACAGTCTATTGGAAAGGGGATAAAACAATTGGGAAATGAGAAAAAAGGGACTGTTGTCCTTTGCATCTTTGGAGCCATACTTGTGACAGATCTCTGTTGTAGACGGTGCCCTTGCATCCCTTCCACCACAGGATGGCTTCTCTGGGCACCTGCAGGAGTTCTGTGGGAAAGAATGACAGAGCAACCAGAGAGCTGGGGAAACTGAGGTCAGAGGGGTGCTGGTTGAATGGATGGCATCTCCCACATGAGGCTCTTCTCTCGAGGACCTGGGCGGTCCATTCCGCCCGCTGGGCACCACACAAGGTATTTAGGGGCTGGAGAAAATGTTTGAGAACTGAAAATGTATCAGCCCAAAAGAAAACCGTAAAACCGAAGTCAACAAACAGTTTGCAAAGCAGGACGTGATGACCCCTTCTTTCACTGCTGAATTCAGTATCCATAAAAATTACACCGTTGCATGAAAACAATGGGTGGACTTTCTCTTTACAAGAATTCCTACGGAGACACAAGATCTGCCAGGAGACCATGATTTAAATTGCTCCGAGCCAAGTAATTTCAAGAGCAAAATCACGATCACAAAATTTATTTATTTACTTTAATCCTCACCTGAAGATATGTTTTTATTGATTTTTAGAGAAAGGAGAGAAAAAGAGAGGGGGGAGGGGCAGAGAGAGAGAGAGAGAGAGAAATGCTGATCGGTTGCCTTCTGTATGCAGCATGACTGTGGACTGAACCTATAATTTACGTGTGTTCCCTGACTGGGAATCGAACCTGTGACCCTTCTGGTGTACAGGATGTTGATTCAATCAAAGCCACACTGCCAGGGCTCAAAATTTATTTTTATAGCAAAAAAAAAAATAGACACACTCTCTAATGTGTGATATGGGTACTGTTTAATAAGTGTGTGGTATGGAGTGGGGTTGAGGCCCCCCAAAATAAGTCTAGGGACTACGGAGGTGTGAACAGAGCCCCGGCCTGAGGCACGTGTAGGATGCTGGGGGGACCAGCACTTATTTGGTCTGCACGGTTGGGAAGCCGAGGTGGAGGAGGACAACGTAGCGGTTACACGAGAGGCTTTAAAGAAAAGGTATCAGTTGTGGGTCAGGGCGGGAGGGGAGAAAAGCCTCTTGGCAGCAGCTCCCTGTGCATGAATTCGGCCCAGCCCCCCACCCCACCTCTAACCCCCTCTGCCTCCCCTAACACGGCTTCATTCACTGACTTCAGTGAGTCCTTCCTGGAACAAATTCTCACAGAGCAATCCTTTCCAGAATGCTACAGTGACAGAGTTCTCAAAGGCTGTGATTGATGGGCTTTGAAACACTCTTTCTTTTTGGAAATATTTATATTTGATCCCTTTTGGACAGACTGCGCATAACTAGAGCTTATCACATTGCTGGAAATCGCGGGCGGACTCCGAGAGACAGCCGCCCTCCGCCGCCGAGGCCTGGGGCGTGAAGATGAATATCCATTTGTGCCTTGTCGTCCGCGGCCCCCGGTCCCTGTGAATAACGTTTGCACGAGATTGGGGCGATCATGATCTATTACTCGGTGGCAGTGATTCTGGTTGTTATTTCTTCACCGGTGATTTATCATTCTCCGTGGTGACACGAATCGCAGGCCTTGCCCGCCACTCGGAGTGCGCGGAGGACCTGCCGACTGCAACAGCGGCGAAGTCGTGTTGATATCCTAACGTTTTAAACCTGAGCTCAACCTGACCCACGGCTCCCGTTTGGAAAGGTGTTGAACAGGCACTTTTGAAAATCTCTTTGATTTCGCCGGCATTACAATAAGACTCTTTTTGCCCCTTCCTTGGGGGGTGGGGGAGGGGGCTAATGAGAAATGCTGCAAATAGTGAGAAGGTCAAATTTGAGACACAAACACTTTTTTCTCCATTTTTCTTACCTGTTATCCTTTTTTAAAAAAATATTTTCCAACTACCCTTGTGACTTCTTTTTTTTTTTAAGATTTTATTTATTTATTTTTAGAGAGGGAAGGGAAGGAGAGAGAGAGAGAAACATTAATATGCGGTTGCTGGGGGTCATGGCCTGCAATCCAGGCATGTGCCCTGGCCGGGAATCGAACCTGCGATGCCTTGGTTCGCAGCCCACGCTCAATCCACTGAGCTACACCAGCCAGGGGTACCTGTTATCCTTTTAGCAGAAATAGTACAGTGGGTAAGAGATTAGCACGGACTTGCCTTGCCCCAAGCACCAAATGTCCCTGGGAAGAGCAGGGGAACCTGGGTGGTTTGATCTTTCCAGAGCTGAACATCAAGGAGGGTCTAGCAATCTCTCTCTTTTATTTGAAGTATGTGAGGGCTTTTGTGGACACGCCTTTGTGCCCGCGTGTATGTCCTGCAGGTGGGCGAGCCAGGGATCCCAGGCCTTTCCAGGCTGCGCTTTCATGCTAGAGATTCTCTGAAACAGGGTCTGGGGGCCCAGGAGGTCATGGGAAGCCGACACGAAAACGCTATGTGTCTTGGGATCTCATGCGTGCCTGTGAAGTGTGAGAGCAGTAGGAACCCTTTAAAAAAATGGAAACATCTCATCCTCTTTCCTCTCTGGAAGGATCTTTCTCGTCTATACACATCAACTGCCTTTTTTTTTCCCATTCACACGAGCGACCCAAGGGATTAGGAAACAATATTTGAGTTGCAATTAGTCACATTGAAATGGATAACTTAAACAGCTGTGCTTCACACCAAAAAACTTTTTTTTTTAGGTATCTGTCCTAGATTCTCAGTTTTGAGACAGAAAACGAAATTGTGCTCCAACCCGGCAACGCGGTGGAGAGGGTGAGATTCCCCTAGGGTTCTGCCGTCACGAAAGCGCCGGCCCCTCCACCCGGCAGCCGGTTCGGGCTCCAGCCTTGCCCCACCTGATGCCCTCGGTGTCCTTGATCACCCGCAGGCTGTCCCCGGTTTTCAAATGCCTGTCAACAAGCTAAGATGACAAATTTGCCTGTGATAATGTGCTGAGGCAATATGCATTTTAGCTGAAGTCTCCTGGAACCGGCCCGGCACACGCTGCCGAAGCCTGCAGAGGCTTTGACGGCGGGGTTTCAGGTGAGTGCAAATCCAGGGAAGACAGAAGCATGCTGGTACCGGTGACACCTGTCATCTCCCTTCTCTGCCGGCCACGCAACCTCTCTCCTGCCTTCCTTTTCGGCTTTTCACGTGTGGAATTCTGAGTCACTCTCAGGACAACAGCAATTTCCCAAGTATTATCGGAAGTGACATTAATTTGCTAATTTCAAGCCCAGAGGAAGAGGGACGACAATACATTTTCACCGCGTACCAGTGCTCCGCAGAGCACCGTGTCATATATAGTAGGTTATTAATACCGCCCCGGAGCCTTGGCAAACGCCATTCTTTGCCACATTCTACTTTTTCGTAAACATCTTATCTCATCCAACCTAACATAACTCCTAATACTTTATATAACCATGAAATTCAACACTCCACCTTCATTGGATAGATCTCCTCTTCCAAAGCGCAGTCTTTCTTCAACTCACTTCATGTGACAACAACATTAATTGCTATTTTATGCACATTACACAGACAGACTTCTTCACAACTTCACTTCTTGGTAACTTACAAGTACACTGGTTGACAGCATCCTCAATTAGCAGAGTCATTTCCATATCCTGGACATATACATTGATCAGAAAAGATGACAATTTATTTTTAGACCGACGCAGGCTGCATATTTTAAATACATTTTCCATTTGGCAAAAATGGCGTTGCAGCTAATGTATGCACAATATTTCCAAAAACATTGGTGCTTTCCCATAAATATCTTCCATGTTTTTTTTTTCAGCGAGTAATAAAAAAGGTTGAGGTGGGATGTGTTTTATCCCACCACATTATATCATTCCTATTTTTCCTCTTTGTTGGATGGCAATCCGGGGCCCTGGTGCCAAGCTTTGGAAGCAACAGCATCTGGCTCCTTGGCAGATCCTGCGGGCAGACTTGTTGCCAGCCTCTGAGCTGTGTCTGGGTCTGTTGCATGGTTTGGCTACAGATGGACTCTCTGGGTTGCCTCGTGCTTCTGGAAGCCGGTCCTGGCTTTCCTTTGATTCCGAGGACTTGACTCATTTTTATTCATTTGTGAAGAAGGGCCCATCCAAATGCTTTCTGAGACCAACACGGGAGAACATTAATGGATCAAATGCTGCCTTTGAAAAGGCGGAGGTCAGTGTGTGTTTGGACAGGAGATGTGGCCTTCTGAGGATGGGTCTCCCCGTGTCCATGTATCTTTCCATGGACTTCCATCCTAAGGAGATTGGAAAGGGGCCACTTGTGTGTTGACTCCTCTCCCTTCCCCAGGATGAGCCTGTGTGGCTACCTGGAGAGACAGAAATATGGGAGAGCTCAGACTTCCTTAGATCAGTGAAACCTTCCACGGCTTTTGTCTTTTTAATGAGTCAGACCCTGAGGAAATGAACGCACGAGACAAAGGTCTTCTCATCTTCTCCCCTGTTCCATGTTACTGTCCCAGGAGTGAGAGGTTACACCACGGCTAGGAAGAAGGCTGAACATTAGGTCTGAACGTGGTCTGATTGGAGCTCAGATGTCAAAGCCAGATCCGTTGCATCCGTGTTCCCCGAACCTCTGGCCTATTCCATTTTCTCAGCACCATGAAACCTTGTCGCTGCTGGTTTCTTAAACCACTTGGATCCACTAAAAATCTCTCTGTCCTGCACACACATACACACCCATTTCTTAAGTAAATATAAATTATTTTAATGATTATTATAAGAATTTCGCGATATTTTTTTAGTACATTTACTCCCTCATCGGCCCATTTGTCAGCATCTGTTTGTTGAACACCGTTATTTGCTACACAGAAACAGAAAACGTTGTCGTGGAGGAAGATGGGAAATGAAACAATTGTCAAGCCACAGGAGACCTTAGGTAGTAACAGTGCTGTGAGGGAAATAAGACCGCTGCTTGATGAAAGGGTCTGTGGGGTAAAGAGGGTTGCTGGAGATTGGTTGGGAAGGATTACCCGAGGAAGTGGCATTAGATCTGAGACCCGAAAGGTGAACTAGTAGGGAGGCGGTGGCGACGGTGCAACAGACTGCTTCAGACGCGGACACTGGTGATTCCTGCGTGTGTGGAGTGGTCGCTGCGCGTTCGGGACCAGACCTGCTTCTCCCAGGGCAGCGGTTTCCCACCCCGTGCGTCTCCTGGCGCTCGTGGACTCGTTACCGACATTCTGCGGCTCACCAGAAAATTGTGTTTTTGTTCCTGATCTGACAAAAATAGGTGTAATTTTCATGGATAAAAAAAAAAACAGTGATAGTAATTACTCACCCTTTTTGCTCCGAAGTGACTTTTTAAAAAATCAGGGGCTTATACTTGTGTATAAGGGTTTCTGGTACCAAGAATTAACCTTGTTCTTGTACCAAGAATGTCTGCTACCAAGACAGCCTTATTATGCGACGTGACCAGGAAGATGTAACTGTATTAGATGAACGATAGATTTATGGTTCAGGACAGGGCATGCACACCGGATGGCTATTGTATTGGTTGTTGTCATTTTTTTTTAATTTGACAATCCAGGGGAAAAGAGTGCGTGCCCCTGACTAAATAAATAGTCAGGTGTTGCATGTTTTAAACATTTTTGTGGCTCACGGGTTGAAAATCACTGTCTTAGGTGATGCTCATTAAAACCACCCCCCAGCAAAACCTTGACTTAAGGATTATGGTCCTCATGTAATAAGAGAAGAAAACTCCACAGGATCTCAACCTTCATAGGACTAATTCAGGCAGGGCTATTGCCTCCGCATGCTGTGAAACCAAACCAGGGAAGAAAACCATTGGTTTATTTTTTGTGTATGCCCTCAAGTGAGAAAGCTATGAAGTTAAAAAAGATACATGCAGATATCAAAGCCTTACACATTGATAAAATAAACAACTTCCTTTCCTGCACACTGTTTGGGACTGTAAAAAAATGGCAGATTGCTTTCAAACCACACAAAGAACTCAGGCGGAGATCTCAGTTAATCAAAGCTTAGGGTGCGTCTGGTGCAATTTAAGAATAATGAATGCAGGTCTATTTCTAATACCGAAAAGCTGGCTTTTCCTAGAAGTGCTCACCTGGCTGCCACTTCCCCCCTAAATTCCAATGGCCCTTGGATGCCTCTCTGTAGCCCCATGGGTCATGGAAAAGAAAAACTTTACCCCCTGAATCTTTCAGATGATATATGTCCTATGACTCCAAAGTCACCACAGTTATCTATTTACTTGAGCTGAAAGCTTCTGGAGGTATTTAAAAAAAATAATTTCTAATACACCCAGAAGCTGGAAGGGGCTCTGTCAGCAAATATGGGTATTTATTGTTGCCTATTGTGCATTTAACAAAAAGCACAGAAGTGCTGTAAGAGAGCATCAGCCCCGCGGAGCCATGACCAGCTAACGGCGGGAAACGTGCAACCTGGCATTTGAGCGTTCTCAGCTCATCAGGGCTGAGCAAACTTCACCGATTCTTGTTTTCTTTTTTTCCATCATTACAAATGTCAGTTATGCATTACTTTTATATTAGTTCCCTCTTCTGGTATCTTGTCACTTTCTATAAATAGCAGGAGTTTGTTCTCATGAACATATTAAATATCATTCAGGTCCCTCAATTAGTCTAAATAAGTCTAATCTAATTAATGTAAATGGCTCCTATTGAGCGAGCAGAATCCTCCAAGATGATGTGTTTGTTTGGATTCGAGTGATCAAATCCTTTGAATCGAATACTCAGAGACTTTTTAAAGTCCGATATTTGACTGAATTGACCGCTCATTTTGCCTGAATGTAGCAATTAATTTAATTAAGGAAACAGAACCAGTTATGTGTAGATATTCAATTATTGCACTGAAATCATTTTCATTTGGAGCCCATTTTTAAACTACTACCTTTGGACAGCATAGGTTCCTCGACACTGAAACTTTGTAGGCTCTACCTGGGAGCAAAGGCTTCCTCAAGATCCTGCCCCGAGGCTGATGTCAGTTGGAAATGTTGTGTCAGCTTAAAATATTGTGAAATCTTCACTCCAACTTATTATTGCAATATGTCTACTCGCAGGGACTTATCACAGACATCACTGAGTGGACTGACCTGAAGGTTGCACGAGCAGTGACTTCTTATTACTTCCATAAAAAACATTACAAAACAAGAAGAGGAATAATTTTGAAGATTTAAATGTCCTCTTTACTAAATGGGCTCAAAACTTTTCTAGAACATTTAACTTTTCTGGCCTCAAACCTAATAGCTTTGGGGTTTCTTCTCGTCGATAACAGGATTCTTTGGAAAGGTGATATTGGAGTCCAGGTGATTAGGATGAGCTCCAGGAGAGAGGCGTGGTCAGAGGGGCACTGGCAGGGCCCCCAGCATTCCCCAGGGCCTTCCCCTTCAGGGTGGGCAGCGTTTGGTTGAGGGACAGCGTGTCATGTTATGAGAGCCCCACATCATAGCACGGTGTGGCAGCCTTGCGGCAGTTACAATGATACATCTTTCAGCATCATTTGATCTCCTGGATATATCATCTCTGCTGTGGTGAGCAATGGCCGCTGTGAGTTCCTGGTCCGGGGACCCACTTGACACGAGCGAGGCAGGACCGGTGTATGACAGTTGTGAGGGCCTGTGGCTCCCACGCAGACATCTCTGAGGAGACTGGAGCAGAGGACTGGAGTATGTCTAAATGAACATTAAAAACTTGTTTATGCCCTGGCTGGCGTAGCTCAGTGGATTGAGCGTGGGCTGCGAACCAAGGCATCGTAGGTTCAATTCCCAGTCAGGGCACATACCTGGGTTGCAGGCCACGGCCCCCAGCAACCGCACATTGATGTCTCTCTCTGTCTCTGTCTCTCTCTCTCTCTCTCCCTCCCTCCCTTCCCTCTCTAACAATAAATAAATAAAATCTTAAAAAAAAGAGTGAAGAAAAAACACTTCTCATTCAAAAAAAAAATAAAAGCTTATTTACGTTTTCTCTCCTCTTTCCCCGCCTGAAGGTTCCCGTGGACTCCTGCTTTCACGGACCCTGGTGGTGCTGAGTCCCCTGCTCTCCTCAAAGCTCTCACTCATGGAAGCTATTTTCATTCTACATCCTACCTATCACAAGCCCCAGAGGTGCAATGGGTGTTCTTTCCTCCTTCCTTCTTCAAAACCCCCTTCACGACGGATTGTTCCTCCTCGTTTCTTGAGCGTACTGGCCCCTCAGTGTCTCCTGGTCATTCAGAGATGACCTTGGCACCTTGCTTACTGACCCCCATACCCACTGTCATTGTTCATGGTGACTTCATCATGACAGTGATAATCCAGCTACCATCTGGCCTTAGTTCTTCGATCTCAGTTGCTCCAAAGATCTCTAGAGGTCTGCAACAGCCTTGACCTTGTCACTAAAAACAACTGCACTAACATCTGCACAAACTTCCCGAAATCTCACATGTAGGCATCTTGTTCTTTGACCGCCATCTCCTATCTTTCCCGTTAATGTTCCGTTTTCCCGTCTAACAGCACTGAGACTCTCGCGTGACTGCCAATCCATCCCTTGGCCCACCTCTACTTGTTCACTGTTTCATTGCTACCACCACTATGGCCATCCACGCATGCGTATCCCCACTTCCTTTCTGAGCTTAGATTCCTAGTCCAGCAGTGTAAACACTTCTTTGTAAATGCCCCTGACAACTGTGCCTCTTCCTTCCTCAAGCACGCATGCTCATTAAAACTCCAGTGCTTGCTCAACCTACCTGTTCACTTATTCTTTGCTGGAACTCAAACCCTGAGAGTCCCTGAGCTGAAGTCACTTTGCCTGCCTTGAAATGGAAGCATCCCTGCTTGTTTCTAAGGCCGACTCCTGGGTTTCCGATCTGAATCCCATCTCTCCTGTTCTTCTCAAGGACTTTGCTCCTGCAACGATCACATCTCTTCCTTCCTTAATTTCTTATATCCATTTGCATCCGCAAACAAACAAGAATCAATAGCAGAGGGCCTTGACACCTTTTCTCATTCTACGTTGAACTTCTTTCCTGGGCTTCCCTTCATAGGAAATTCTTTGAAATAATTGTTATGACTCATTGTTTTCATTGTCTCGCCTCTCAAGCTCTCTTAAAACCAGTCCAGGCAACGTTTTGTCCCCTCCATTGCAACGGAGTGGCTTTGTTCAAGGTCACCGGTTCCAGAGCTGTGAATCGGTCCTCTGCCCTCCTCCTCCTAGGCCTCTCCGCAGCATTCGGTATGTGTCATGGCCCCTCCTTGCGAAGAACTTTTTTCCTTGGGCTTCCAGGACAGCATGTTAGCTCAGTGGTCCCCTGACCTCATCGGCTGCGGGCTAAGTCCTTCCGATGGCTCTTCCTGTCCACTTCTCTCTCTGTGTTGGGGTTCCCAGGACTCTGTTCTTGACTTTCTAATTTATTTTCACTGTCCCACAGCAATCTTATCCAGTCCCATAGATTGAAGACCTCTTTACATGCTGACCATTGGATTTATTTACCCAGCTCTGACATTCCTTTGAGCTCCAGATTCAAAGGTTCATCTGCTTACTTAACATCCCCACTCAGACCGTGAACAGGCATCTATCTACCGATGAACACTGTCAACACTAAACTCCTGACTTTCCCCTTCTCTCTGGTCACTTCTACTCCATCACAACCAAGCTTCGCCTTTCAGTTTATGGCATCACAACTGCTCACTCTGAGAACCTTGGAGTCATTACTGATGGTTCTGTTTTCTTCAAAATCTACAGCCAACCCACGAGTAAGTAAGTCGCAGTGGTGCTCCTTCTAAAATACATCCCCAAACCGACCGCATCCCTACCCCAACGGCTACAACTGCGGTCCAAGGCCCCATCGTCTCTCATCTGAACAGTCTCCCCGCCTCTCTTCCCGCCCTGCTGCTGGCCATCTTGCACAGGGTGCAAGTCAGATTATGCCACTCCCCTACCTAAAGCTTGGTGATGTCATCAATGAGGCTTACAGTGACATTCCCAGTGGCCACTGTGGTCTGGGTGCTGCCTTCCCCTCTAATCTCCCCCAGAACCCCCTCTCCCTGCTGCCCTCTCTGCTCCAGCCTCACATTCCTTTCAACCACACTGTCACCCTCATCCTGACAGTTTGGAGCCCTTGCCCCTCAGTCTCCGTGTGCTGGCCTCCCTCCCATTTGGGCCTCAGATCCCGTGGCCCCTCTTGGAAGGACCTCCTGATGCCCTTGCTCAAGCCGCGCCTGCTCCCAGCCCCGTCCCCAGGCGCTCTCTCTCAGAGTGCCCCATCTTCCCTCGGGGCGTGCAGACGCACCTGAAATGATCCTGTTTGCTTGTTTTCTAGGGCTTCGGCCTGTCTTCCTTAATTAGAATATCAGCTATCTAAGAGACTAAAAACTAAGATTGTGTTTTTTTTTCTTCTCTATCACGGAAAAGTGCTCTATGGCTTCAATAAAAGAAACATGCATGTAAGCGAAATAAGCCAGGCAGTAAAAGACAAATACCATATGATCTCACCTTTAACAGGAACCTAAACAACAAAACAAAGAAACAAGCAAAACATAACCCAAGACACTGAAAAAAAGGACAGGCTGACAGTGACCAGAGCAGGGAGAAGAGGGAATTTCAGGGGAGAATGGGAAGGGTTTACAGGAACAAATTTAAAGGACACATGGACAAAAACTAGGGGGAGGGTGGTAATGGGAGGGAAGTGGGGAGGGGTGGGTGGGTGGGCTGGATTGGGAGTAAAAGGGAGAAAACTGTACTTGAACAATGATTACAATTAAAAAAAAAAAGAAACACGCTTCTTCAATGTGACTATTCTCAGCAGTCTTCCTCAAGCTAATAAAAACCAGAAAAAAACAAAACAGCCCCTACCACGCTCAGGGGTGAAAGATGAAGAGACCACAGATATATCTGCATATGCACGCCGGTATCTTGTGTATTTCCTGATGATTAATTGGCAAGAGTGGGTGTTTGGAGACAGTGACTGTGCGTTGGGAGACTTGAGTTGAGCCGGGCACTGGTCACGTGAGAATGCTTACAATGCATGATCAGGAAAGGTATATTCCTGTGAACTTTTGATAAATCTGGAGTGCTCTTTTTCCAAAGTGTAGCTTTGGCTCAGACTGATGCCAGCTACGATGGATGCCTCCTGCAGACACAGAACTCTGCGTGTCTCGGGGGCTGCTCCAGGCCTGGCATGCGAGAGGGCGAGGGGGGCGTGAGTTCTCAGATGGGGCTCCCTTTGAGGTGAGACAGTGAAGCCCGTGGGTGCGCCGGGCAGCTAACCCTCAGGAAACGCCCTCTCCCGGGAGGGGTGAGGCCAGGAGGGGCAAGTCCAGAAGCGGTCACATGGCTGGAAACACCTTCGGCAAGGCTTAAGAATATTAAGAAATACAAAGTGAAGAAGGTGGGGTCATGGCAAAGGCATGCGAAGAATCTCTTTGCAGGGGGACCCGGTGCAGGAGGAAATCCTCCGGGAGGGGAAGTGACTCAGAGCTTGCTCACGCGCTGGGGAGGGCGGACAATCACCCTGCAGGAGGCACTTGGTCGTTCACATCCTTGGGCTTAAACAAAAACCCCCAAAACTCTCCCATTTCTTCCCACCCCACTGTGGGATCCTGGAAAAGGTACCTCAGGAAGGGGGTTCGGGACAGTCCGTCTCGGTGGGCAGAAGCAGGTCCTGGGCCACACTCTGAAGGACAGCCGCTCTGGGCGGCACCGGGAGGGGCCCCTTGAAGCCATGGCCGGCGTACCTGGGGCCTCTCTGGGGAGCTGGCGGCCGTTCAGGAGCCAAGCCTTGTCCCCGCTTGTCAGAACAGAAGACGGACACGGGGTACGGTACATGGAGGGCGGGGCCTGTCGTTCACATTGTGCTTCAAGTTCCTGAAGCCACCCACAGTGAGTGCTCGCGACAAACTGTGGGAAACCTTGCAAAGATCCGTCTAACGCTTAAACAAAGGCCACTCGTAGACTAGAGAAAGGTCGCCAGAAAGCCGTGTGCAGTTTACCTGGGAAGCCCCAGGGGGCAGTGTGAGGGGCGTGAGGGAAATCCTCTGTCTGAGCTCTGGGTAGACTCTACTTCACTGGGTCTCTTTTCGCCCAGCCTAACCTCAAACCCACTCTCAGAAATCCGGGAAAAACAGCTCTTCATTTTTCACCAAGTCACCAGCTAAAATACCTCCATGAACGTTGGGAAGTTCTATTTAAAGGGTATCCCCTGAATATGCCATATCCACCTGACCATGGAGGGTCTCAGTGTGACTCATTTTGCCATTTGGTATGGAATTCTCATGTGACCCATCGGTGGCCTTGGAGGACCCTGATGCCACAGCTCATCTCCTTGTGAGGAAGTGGCCCGCTTTCGATGCCAGCAAGGCATCATGCAAACCCACCTGTGTCTGGGCAGAGAGCGCCCGCACACCCCAGGTGAGAAGCCACAACGTGCCCCCTGCCTCAGCACGCTGGGTCCTCCCACGGCCCCTCTCCCAACCTCCCATTTGGAATTCCACTTGCTTCTCGCATAATGTCAGGGGGTGATGAGAAGCTACTGCTTGCTCTGGTGGGTTCAGACTCTTGATGTATGCCATCATTTTGAAAGAGTATTTCAAGTGTGATTCAGCAGAATTTATTTGATATTTATTCAACAATCACTTGTCTGTTCTCTATGGATCAGCCTCGTGGAATCCGTGGGGAACCAGAGAAAGAAAAGCTGTAGTTCCTGCTGTCACGGAGCTCATGGTCGGTGAGAAACACAGACCAGCAAATCATCGGTGACAATTCTGAGGGCCATGCTGTCTGGGAAGTAGGCAGAGCATGTCCCTGGTGGGGTGGGGGCAGGTCAAGGTCAAGGTAAAGATGCTTAAGTTGAGTTTTCAAGGAGAAATAGAAGTTAGCCAAGAGGAGAGGAAGGAAAATGAAATCCCAGACCTGAAGGAACAGATGCTGGGGTTGGACATGAGAGGGAGCGAGGAGGCCCTGCCTGCAGTCTGGCCGCGGGCAGGGTACTCGTGAGCACCCAGGAGGAGCTGAGGCAGGCAGGGACGATGCAGTGAAGATCATTGAAGGTTATACTAAGGATGCTGCCATTCGCTCTACAGGCCGTGAGAAACCTAGCAGGATCGGGCTTCTCTTTTAGAAAATCATTCTGACAGCATTATAGAGGACAGAATAAAGAGGGAGAAGACTAGAGGTTTAGGGTGAAGGTGAAGGTATGGGAATGAGGGACCCTTCATCAACAGAGTTGACCAGAATCGATGACCCGCTGTATGAAGTGGGAAAGAGAGTTGTGTGCCACACTCAGGTTTCAGATTTGGGCAAAGCCCACTTCTGTTTATAAATGTCACGTCAAAAGAATATAATTTTTTAAAGGCAACATTTTCCAAAGCAAACACTTTCAAGTTGCCCAGGCAAACTTAAATAGCCTCGTTTTACAAGCTTATTTTGGGTTTCACTTTGAATCAAGAAGCAGAGAGCTTTAAGCAGCCAAGAGGCACCTGGCTTGCAGAGTTGAGTTATGATGACTTGGTGTTCTCAGGGCATATCACAATTCCCACTCAGATGGGGTGTGACCTTGAACGCACAAAGGATGAAGATCTCAAGAATAGAGGTTCTGCTGCCACGCAAGCGAGATGTATAAATATGAATGTCAAGCCACTCCAATGCATGAAAGGCTTTGAAAATGCCTGAGAGTTCCAAAGTGCACGGGGCCCCACAGAAGCACAATGAAATGATAATGAAGACAACCAGAAGCAGGGACCACCCACCAGCGGTTTTATTGCTGTAACTAGGAATGAAGGGTCTCCCTGGAACTATTGACACTGGATGGCATTGTCATTTCCAGCACATGCTAAAGCTGTGATTGTGAAAGGAATTGTCTCTGTTAAGCCAGAGCCAGACTATTTATGGATGCCCCGCTCTCACCACATTCCTGTACCATGGCCATAGGTAAGGAAAAATGGAAAATGGCTGCTTGGTTGCCGCACATTTTCCCATCAATTCCCTGTCCATGCTTAATTAACCGAGGAAGAAATATGCCTCAGGCCTCTTTCTGGAGGGCCTGGAGCTTAAGTTCAGCTGACGCGCCTACCTTCCTATTTACTCCCTGGTTTTCTGGGAAACCTTGGGTCATGGTCCCTTCCTGGGCCACCCACGAAGCGATAGGTCAAAGGATTGCCCTTAACCTTGATATGAGTGTCTTTCTCCAGCTCTAAGAAGAGACAAAACCACTTGCTTTTGCAGGCAGAATGCAAATATTAGATCATAGTAACTCCATTGTCCCTGCTTGAGAACTCACATGTATGTGTGTGAACATGCACAAACATGCGTGCACATGCATACACACACAATGCTTCCACTTGTGCTCCAGGATGTGAGCTCAGGGAGACAATGGGCACTGGATTTCCCATGATTCCACAGAGAAGAAGACCGGGTGTGTGGAGAGAGTGGTGAGACTTCAGTGGTTTTCAGGCCTCTGCTGCTGGGTCTTCAATTCCGAGGTCCAACTTGAGGGGCAGGGAGGGAGGCGGAGCGGTGAGAACCAAGCAGCCAGTTTCGGTTTCAGCCGGTCCTGGGAGTGGGCCAAGGAAAAGGACTCTGGGGTCAAGTAAGTGGGTGCCTTGTCTTCTCCTCCGAGGAGCGTGGTTTCGCTCATCCCGTGTGTTCCATTCAGTTGCATGTCTGGCTTTTTTTTTTAGGTGACTTCTAGAACGAAGGATTCATGCATTGAAGAAACATTGCGTGCCCAGCACTGGAGCAAGTGAGTCGACAAGGTTGAGCCAGTGGAGTTCCCCTTCCCAGCACCTACCAAGGAAACTTGCTAAGACAGACACCACGTGTGTTGGCATGAAACAAAAAGGAACAATCTTGCTGAGTAGGTTAGTCACGTCACAGGGACTTGGGGATGTCAACATGGGGGCGCAGCCACCAGGGGAAGGCCAGTGAGACCTAAAGCTAGTAGCCGATGAGAGTTCTGTAGTCCAAGACACCCACGGAGCCAGTGCTAATAGACTTCAAGCTGTAACAAGCCCTGGAGACAGTGCCTGCCCACAGGGAAGCATGTGGACTGGGACAGTTGGCCGTGGAATGACGCACACCCGGCTTGGATTTTACCTGTGCCTTTCATGAGCATTTCTGTAACCATAGATATGCCAATCTCATCCAGCCTCGGTTTCCTCATCGGTAAAACTGGGCATGAAAATAATATAACTTTCTCATGGAATGAATGCAACGTGATGTGAAACAATGCTGGGAACTTCTTAGTTCAGTAATGAATTAGCTATGAGTTTATGATTATACTATACGAGGTCAATGCCAGGAGTGTGGGTGGAGGAAGGGGCTGGGTTTGGGCACAGAGTAAGGGAAAGCATGACTTGTGACCCTGAATTCGCTTTGGCATTAGATAGTTATTCTGGACATCGCTGGCCTCGTTCATCTCCCACCCTCCCTCCAGCTCACATGCACCGCCCGCCTGCTGCACTCTGGTCCCAGTGCACGCAGGTTCACTGGGCCAGGTCAGGCCACTGCCACCACCACCAGGGAGACCACCTGTACCACATTTTGTCTTCAGCTCCCTAAACTGACAGGGTAAGTGAGTGTCTGAGAACCGATCACCTCATTTCACCACCTTCAGCGAAGTTTTACATTGTCTGCAGCACACATTTTGCTGAATTTCCAGCAAAAGCCCTATACTCAATGAGCCTGAAATTATAGCTGCTAAGACTCTCCATTTCCTTCCAGCGGGGAGTTTTTCTTTGACCAGAGCCCGGCAGAAAGCTCCCCAGATCATAATCCTGACTTTGAACGAGCCTCAGACGTGTCTGTATCTCGTGCGCAAGGAGAGTTGCAGGGGGGACGGAATCTGGGCAAATATCCCCAGCTTCCCACTGCTAGGAGTGCAGGGTGGAGGAAGGGGGAGGGGAGGAGAGGACAGAGAGGAAGCAGAGAAAGAAGGTAGACAAAGTGTAAAAACATTGCCTCTATACTCATGACTGATGAAATCTGACATGGCTTTGGAAAAACAAATTCCTGAGTTCAGAAACAATAGCTTTTCATTAAAATTTTTTTCAACCTTTCAATTACAGTTGACGTACAATATTATATTGGTTTCAGGTATACAACATAATGATTAGACATTTATATACATTATGGAGTGGTCGCTGATAAATGCAGTACCCATCGCACATCATACATAGTTATTACAATAATAATAACTTATGTAATGACTCCAATGGGAAGAAGTGATAATTATTGGTAAATCTGGTTATAGTTTCTAAAGACAAATATGTATTTCATAGCTGAAGCAGGTTTCAACTATTACAGAGTGCAAAATTGAGGATACAGCATGGCAAATCATAATCCACACACAAAAATTGGATATTTGTACCCAAACAATGTACCTACTGTTTGGTGACACAGTCAGGGCCTACGTGTAATGTCTGGGTGTTACTTGTGACAATCTTGGGTACATCTAACAGTCACGGGATTGTGAGGCGGTAACTAATACATCCTGATGTAAATTGGGTGGCTTTCCCTGAATTTGTACCAGCTTTTGCAATTTAAGTTTGCGGAGTTAATTAGCACTTGCATGCAGTCGAGGGCTCTGCATACTCTGAGTGAGGTTAAACACTCCTCAGAAAATTCTCGGCATCTGATACAGATACCCGTTACAGCTGAGCTGTTATGTAATAACTCATTACATAAGTAATTATTATTGTAATAACTATGTTTGATGTCAGATGGGTACTACATTTATCAGTGACCACTCCATAATGTATATAAATCTGAGCTGTTTATCCTCCAGAAGCAGCCAGACACGGCAGCATTATTCACAACAGCCAAAAGGTGGAAACGGCCCAAGGACCCTTCGGCAGACAAGTGGATGAAGAAAGTGTGGTGGACACACACAGTGGAATATGACTCGGCCCCAAGAGGGAGGAAGTTCTGATCCACGCTACAGCAGGACGAACCTCACAAACGTGGTGCTGGAGGAAAGAGGCAAGTCAACAAAAAAAGAAATATTGTATAACTCCACTTACATGAGACACCTAGGTTAGGCTAATTCATAGCAATAGAAAGAAGAGGGGCTGGGGGAGGGTTGAGTGGGGGCAGAGTTCCAGATGAAAAAGTTCTGGAAACAGATAGCAGTGACGGCTACACAACAGTGTGAAGGTACTTAACGCCGCTGAATTGTACACTTGAGAAAGGTTATGATGGGAAAGTTTTATGTTACGTGTAGTTCACCATAATTAAACAGGCAGAGAACTACCATTAGGCTCTCAGGTTTGGGGACCTGTTCTTTGCATCTAAACCTTCTGAGGAACAGGAGTTTAGTTTGTGTCTGGGTGTTCTAACAACAGTCGTTATTAAACTAGTCCTTGCAAAGTGGGATCAGGCTTCTCAGAGAGCGACCCAGGCACACCCAGAGATGGAGAAAGCTGCTCCTGAAACACTCAGATTGTTGCTGTCGTGCCTGGGGAGAGAACAAGCGAGGGATGGGAGGGTTTTAAATAAAGACAGTGAAAAGTGCCCGGGTTTTTAAAGAGACGAGGATCAGCAGCGAGAAATTCAGCAACGAGAAAGGAAGAAGGAAACTCGCAGAAGGGTATGAGAAGCTCTGTATGTACTACTGGAGGCTTTCTGCTCATCCATCTTTTTTCTTTTTCTTTTTTTTGCTTAATCCCTTAGGGAGAAGTTAAGTTCTTTTTCTTTCCCAACATCTAGTGCTATTTTAGAAACACCACGAAGCGGTGAGTCTATTATCCGATCCCAGACATTCACTCCTTGTGATTAAGATCCTGCGTAGCAGGGGGGCAGCCCAGTTCCCCCCAAAATCTCATCACGGACGGGCCCTCCTAACCCGGGAGAGGTTGCTGTAGAGCTGCCCCGGACCCCCAGCTTGGTCAGGCAAGGTTGGAATTGTTTAGACATAAAATTCTCCAGTCTGAGAAACGTGTCTGAAACCGGCGTCGGTGCCCCTGGGGATGACGCCAGGGGGGACCACACGGTGGGGGACTGAGGGAGGAGTATCTGATGAGCTTGGACAGTAACGGTGAGCCTTCCAGCTGCCATCGGCCAGTTCAGCATCAGGGGGCAGAGCTGCGCGAGTCCGTATAAATAGCACGGGGACGAGAAGTAGGGTGGGAGGTCTCTCAGAGAGAACCAAAAAAGTCCAAGTTAGATTTTGGTGGGCGGGGGGTGTGCCTAGGTGCCTTGTTCCTACAAACCCCCACCATCCCTCTAAGGTAGAAAGAGGGGAAATAACATGGATCCATCTGTGAGGTCCAGTCCTCCTGGAGACCTTGACTTCAGGGAAAGAGCCAAGGATGCATTTGCGTGGAGTTACATGGCGGAAAGCTCCAGGAGGGTATGTAACCAGCCTCTCCATACTTAGCTTGACAGCCACCATAGCTGGAGTCCCGTCAGCAGTTGTTAATGGTGGCGCAGGGCCAAGCAGACCTGGATGGCATCGTAACGGAGTCGCGTAAGGCAGGAACACAGCAGAACTGCCTGTGACCCCATCACACAGACACACTCTGATGGGGCCTCGGAGACGCCCCTTCTGCTGACTGAGCGAAGAAAGAACTCCCGTGTGCCCAGAAGCCCCCGTCCAAATGACTCACGTGTAAGGCTGACTGTTGGCTGGTGGCTGCAGCTGCCGTGGACAGCCTTGGGCAACTCAGTCTTCTGGCTCGCTTTGCACAATGGGGGGGTCATTCTGTCCCTTCCCACCCAGGCCAGGGCTGTTTATGGCTACTGCTGCTGCTGTTGCTTCTCAGCTGTCCACAGCCAGGCCATGTGTGAGAGGCTGGGCACAGTGTGCCTTTGAGGTGGCTCTCCGGCCCCTTCGCTGCAGCTGTCCCACCTGTGCTGGCACCGAGCAGCTGCTGGCCCCTGCACACATCCTGCCCACGGAGCCCGGCACAGGCCGGGTGCCCCTGGGCCCTGGGAGGCCGCGTCAGCCCCGCCTTGCTGAGTACTGCGACCGTGTCTCAGCTCCGGCACTGGCGGCTCCCTCTCTGCCAGTTGTTGAGCACGTCCTGGGCCCAGGGCGTGACTCTGATGTCCCCACAGGCGGGTTAGTCACCCACACTTGTTCTGTGACCCCGAAAGGCTCCACGAACTGGGAACCTGTCCTGACTGCAGGGGAGACGGGTGAAGGCAGCGTGGGTGAACTGAGGGGAAGGTGCCACTCCTGTCGCAGAAACAACTCGGAATTTGCTGTCCATGAGGAGCCAGATGGGAGGGGCCTCACCATTTCCCAGGGAGTGAGTAGGTCTCGCCATCTCCCTGGGACCTCCGGCACTGTGTTTGCCGGGGCTGCTTTAGAATGCAGTCTTTTCTTAATTACAGGTTCTGCCTCTTACTCAGCAACTTTTCAACTGCACAACAGAATTTACCGATAATTTAAAATCTTATATCATTTGTGTAAATTGCTGGCTACGGGGGGGCCATCTCATTGAAGAAGGCTGGAAAATGAACTCAGTTTTTGCTCATTCCGGCATCATGAGCTGAACTTAGCAATTCGATAAAAATAATCTGCATGGATTCCACGTCTGTGTCCGACTTCACAACACACACCATTTCTGCGGGGTTGGCTTGAGGATCAAGAATTATATTTATAGCGCATTGAGTTGAAAGGATTTCCCTAGAGGGGGTGACATTCTCTAGGTGACAGCACAGGTCACTCCAGACTTCAGTCCTTCTCACAAAAAGGCCGTGTAGCCACTACCATAGATAAGACGCCATTGTGAATCCCAGAACCCGGGAGGGAGGCTGAGGCAGCCCCTGGGCCACGGAGACTGAGGAGGACCACCCTTGGAGGGGAAGGGGAGCGGCTGCTCTCTGATGACCTCGCCTTCCCCCACGCCAGCCCAGCACAGGGTGAGGGCTTCCCAGGCCTACGGTTTCTCCAGGGAAAAGCAAAGCCCAGGGTGGACATCCAGCTCTCTGTGCATTGCACGGTGCTTCCCGGAAGGCCAACATGGGTCTCACCTCACAGGGAATACTGGGAAAATCTGTGGGCTCATCCCTGGAGGGCGGATGGAGATGGAAGAGGGAGGAGGGCTTACAGAAGCCAGGGCTCAGACCACGCTCCTGCCTGCACTGAGCCCAGAGCAGAGAGCCCAGCCAGCTCTGCCCTGAGTGCCGTGGGGGGGTGGGGGGATGTAAATTGGTGAAGCTGCCATGGAAAACAGGATGAACTTTCCTCAAAAAATTAAAAATGGGACTGATGTGTGATATAGTAGTTCCACTTCTGGGTATACCCCAAGGAAATCAAATCATTACCTGTAATGGATACCTGCATCCTCACATTCATTACAGCATTGTTTAAAACAGCCAAGACGTGAAACAACCGCGGTGCCCGTAAAGAAAAAGAGACATGAATACACGAGGGAATATTACTCAGCCATAAAGAAGGAGGCCACCCTGCATTTGTGACAACCTGGACAAACCTTAATGGCTTTGCACTAAGTGAAATAAGTCAGACAGATACCGACAAATACTGAATGGTCTCATGTATATATGGACCCTACGAAAACCCAAACTTGTAGAAACAGAGAGCAGATTGGCGGTTGTCACTGGGGTGGATCAGGGTGGGGATGAAGGTCAAAAGGTACAAACTTTCAGTTATGAGATGAGTAAGTTCCGGAGGTCTAAGGTACGGCGTGGCGACTATGTTAACAATACTGCATTACATGTTTGAAAGTTGCTCTGTCAAGAGAGCCGATCTTAAAATTTCTTACCACACCCTGGCTGGTGTGGCTCAGTGGATTGAGTGCCGGCCTGGGAACCAAAGGGTCACGGGTTTGATTCCTAGTCAGGGCACATGGCTGGGTTGAGAGCCAGGTCCCCAGTAGGGGGCGTGTGAGAGGCAACCACACATTGATGTTTCTCTCTCTCTCTTTCTTCCTCCCTTCCCCTCTCTAAAAATAAATAAATAAATAAAAATTTAAAAAAATTCCTCACCACACACATGTGCATGTAAACACACACACTCAATGATCACGATGTGAGGTGATGGATATGTATGTAATGTTAATTAACCTCGTGGTAATCGTTTGACAATATATACACACATCAAATTATTACATTGTGCACCTTAAACTTACACAATGCTATATGTCAGTTACATCTCAATAAATCTGGAAGAAAAGGGTTCCCTAGAATTTCTGAACCAAAGTTTTAAAACAAACTAGCTCCAAGACCACATGTGTCCTGCAAGCTACCCGAATAAAACAGGAAAACTGATGTTGACGTGGTACTCAGTCCTGCTCTGTACAAATGCAGACTAACCTAGGGCGTTACCCCACTGATAGAAAGGTGAAACAGTTGATGAAAACACAATATTAATTTTTAAAAAGTGATCATTTCAGAGACTTGACCCTTATCTTCAAGGTCCTCACGGCAAAAAGAGAAAAGCTGATAAGGCACATATGACCGCAACTCGTGACTTGAATTTTCTCGTCCCTGGAGAGGCTTTGGGGGTTTAAAAATTAATACTTGCTTTATTAAAATTAAAATCTCACAAGTTCAAAAACTAATTTTAAGGTTGAACCTTAAGCTTTTACGTTCAACTTACAAATCTTTTGATTCTAGTTATACATCTACTACATTTTTTACAATGACTTTTCAGAAACCTTTCACTACTTAATTGAATTCCCTTAAATATTTAAAACTGCACTTACAAAAATAACATACTCAATTTCTTTTTTAAATGCTTCAATTGTCTGATTAATAAACAAAAATTTCCCAAGGGCCTACATTGGTCTTTTAAAGGGAATGAAGGAAAACTTATACATACGATCAATATTCAGCCCTTTAAACTGTTTCTTTATTGTTTACAACCTGGGTAATATTCTACTCTATTTTTCAGTTTAGAATCATAAGTCAAATTAATTAACTGAATTTCGAATTTTAAATTATAGTGTAAAGTTAGAACAACATTCTGTTTTATATTGAAATGTGCCTATTTCTTTTAAACATTCCAAATATTCAATAGAGCAAATATATATGTATATATATTATATATACATATATGCATATACATATATATACACATTATATATATATATTATTTCTAACTTTAGCTAAAGTCTTAATATATTTGTTTGATTTATTTCAACATTTACATATTTAATTGTACATCTTCCAAGCTTAAAAAAAAAACCAACTTACCTGCTAAAGAAACAACTGTCATTCCAACCCAAGCAAGTATATCAGGTTTCTTAAAGACGCAGAGATACCCATTGTCAAATAATGGGACTTGATTCTTGCTGCAATCCTGGTGAGACACACTGAGATCACGTGGTTGTGACTACAAGAGGGACTCCCAGATTTGATCAAGGGATCGGTCCCTTGTCCATGTCCCCAAACTTAAATTCTATCGTTACTTAATTTTCTCGTCCACGTCCTGAAATCTGCAATTTCACCATCAGGATGGAACCAACTTTCTCCACCGCCTCAACTGGACGTGGGTTGCTCTGACTCTTCGAAGAGATGCGAGCATCACCTTAGTGGATTCTGAACAGCCTTTGCCTGCCAGACCCTGTGTGTACAACCAAAAGCATGCTAACAGCAGCAATGTGCCACGTGCAAGGCGAGGACAGAAACGTGCAAAGACGCTGTGCTGAGAGCTGCCTCACCCAGCCTGACGAACGAGGGCTAGTGAGGGAAGGATGAAGACCTTCTGGTTAGGTGCATGTTTTGGAGAGAACAGCCCAGCAGCAACGGGGACAATTCGTTTGGCAGGACTGAAGGCAGGGAGGTGGCTGCAGAAAATCCGGCGAGAGATGACAGTAGGCAGTAAGAAGTTGAACGCACATGGAGGAGGAGGCAAACGCATGCATATTTAAGAGGTGTAGGATGGAGGGTGAAGAGTCTATATTTTTCCAAAATTCATGTCTTAAGCGAGCTTCAAAAAGAGTTGCATTTGAACTGATTTAAAACAAAGGTATCTGGAGGTAGAGGATGTTGTTGCTTAAAGTGAGAACAGACGTTTCTGAATGACAGCTGTATTAGGGCTGGCAGGAGGACAGAGCTGGCACTTTGTTATGGCCATTCAAGACTATGAACTTGTACTCCCCCTCCTTCTGGAGGTTATTTCATTAGCATGAGGGCCAGTTCTCCAGGAGGACCCTTCCCCTTCTCTCACACTCCGCGAGGGTGCCTTTTCGCACATGCTCACAGCTCTTTCTGTCTTCCTTGACTCATGCATCCAAATTTGAAATTAGATCATTATTCATGTGGTTACTTGAACAATGTCTCTCCTATTTTATTAGAACTGGGGCCACATCTGTTTGGTTCTCTGATAAATCTCTCACATAGTGTCCGTTATTTAACAGTTGCCCAGTAAGTATTTGTTGACTTAATAAATACGTGAATGGCTGAAAGACTATAGGAAATATTGAATGAAAGAATGGATGGGTGAATGAATGAGTTAGAGTAAATAGCACAGGTCCCTGAAGGTAGGGGCAATTCAACATGTCCTTACAATGGTCCTTTGGATTCTTTTCAAGCACATGTGGAGCTTGAGAAAGAGAGAGTGCAAGAGGAGTGAAAAGCACTGACTTCAGTGTCAAAGAAGCCCAGTGTTCAGCTGCCTTTTAGCACGTATAACCTGGGTGGTCTCACACAACCCCCTTAACTGCTTAACACTTTGGTTTCTCATTTGTAAAATGGGAACCATTACGGTATAGCGTACGGCAGGTTTATTTGAAATGGCAGAGGATGATACAGGAAATAATGTGTAAGCAAACCAATTATCTCAAAATCATCAGTATTCACTTTTATTTTACTTTGCTTTATATATAAACACATAGAACCTTCTAGAATATAGGCAGTGGTGTCCATTTAAAAGCTATAAATAAGAGGAAGAAGACAGGGGAGGCAGCTTTTAGATCTGAGATGCCAGGTAACTCTTAGAACATGAAATGTAGCTCACAAACACAATGAAAAGAAAAATAATCCCTTTGTGAATTATGTTAATAAATTGATTAAAAGTAATAACTAAGTTGGAAACATTTTAAATGGGTGTGATAATGTGGGCCCATGAGTCATTTAATCCCAGTGTTTCAAATAAACATTTGTCACATACATTCAGCATAATAATTAGGGGATTGCATTTACAAAATGCAAATTGCAGGAGAAAATTATTTTGACCACTGGGAAATTCTGAGTGCAAGCCTTACATCAAAGGTGGCGTCTCAAGTCTACTGTCAGGTTTATGCGACTCTGATTTATAGTAACATTTTAAAAAGCACAAATCACAGACACGTTTGATATCAGTAGGGCCTTCTGACTCCTACCCTTGAAGTGAATGTGGTCTCTCAAGTTTATTGCCCGATTTATGATTTTTATGGAGCTCTGATTTATAGTAACCAGAGAAGTTACTATAGGACCTTCTGGTTTTTTTTTATTATAACCATCTTTGCATGATTATATTAATACTGCGCTTTAGTAGTGTTGTGCATCTAAAAATTCCACAGCCCACAAGAAAGTTCACGGGGCCTCTGCTCTGCCGATGACCCCTGGCCTTTGAAAGCAACTGAGCTCATCAGGATTTATTGACGGGGTAGCCAGCTTCACACAAGGCAAAGAAGAGGGGCTGTGAAAGTGTTTTAAAGTTCAGTAGATATAAGTGCATGACAAAGTCCATATAAACATTAAGAGTAAATCAGGATATGAAGCCAATGGCCCCTGTGGCCATGTGCAGCTCATGTTGTGAGGCCCGCTGGTATTTTAGAGCTTTCTGGGGGCAGCGGGAAGGAAGAGGGTTGCCGAGAGGGGGACCAGCGTGCACAGCGTCACCCCCCATGCGGTGCTTGTTGGGTGCCAGTCCCATTCCTGCCGGATCTGTCCACAGGGACTTGGTTTCTGGCAGCACGAGTGGGCCCAACCTCAGACAGCGCCTCCAGAATGTCAAAGTTCTGGCTTGTGTGTGTTTGACACTGGGGCCATACTGATTCGGGCCAAGATGGGGACTCGAACCTGCGGCCATCCCTGACTGCTCTGTGGAAGAGCAAACCGCACTCAGAGTCCACGTTCCCTCACTCACTGGATTCAGGAGGGGGCGAGGAGGCCTCCTTGTCATTTCTGCTGAAGTGTGGGCTTTCTGAAGATAAGGCGCTCGGCCCCCTGCCGTGCCTGTCCCTTCCCTTAGTCACGCCGACGAGCAGTGGGATTTGGAAATGTCAGCACAGTGGCCTCCGCAGAGTAGGCGTGGGCCCTGTTTGCACAGCACAGAGCTCGGGAAGCAGGGCTGCCTACGAGATGGGGGTGTCAGCCGGAATCGCCCCCTGTGGTCTCTGACTCCCTGAGTAAATCGGCGTGTCTATAGATATCTCAATAAGCAAAGCACGGAAAACCCACGCAGCTCTCGCGTCTTCAAGAGAGCTGTGACCCTTGCTTTGACCTTGGGCTTCTGGAGTCTGTCTGCTTCGCTGAGCTTTCCCACGTGCCTGGGAGATGAACACACGGTCCAAGTTGTCTCCACCTCTGGCTCTCGGGACGGCGACTCAGAAGGCGATGGAGTGTACTCACGCTCTATCAGTATACTGGGGAGGCACCTGGACATCCATTCATGGAGGCGTGGACAGCAGACGGACAGGCCTGTCCACAGGCTGGAAATTCAAAGTCTGAGGGTTTGACTCCCTGCTGCGCTGCGTGCGACCCCGGGTCAGCCTGGCACTGAATTCCTACTACTCCAGCGTCCACATCTGCGGAGGGGGCGGAGGGGGCGAAGGGGAGGAAGACCACACAGCTGGTAGATATTAGTGACATGTCGCCTTCCCCCGAGAGGGTGTGGAAGGCTTCCAGGACGTGAACCCTTGAAGTGTGTTCTCAGATCCTCACATAAATATGCCTCATCCCATTTCTGGATAAGACCTCGTCCCACTCCTTCGTTTGTGGGAGTCTCTGGCTGCAGTTGTCTTGGAGTCCAACAACAGGCTGACATTGCAGCGAGGGAGAGGCTAAGGGGGTGGAGAAGATGGGAAGGTTTGGAAACAGAGAGGCTCACAATAAAGGCTGTGCCCAGGCTTGACATCTTGGGGACGCCAGGGGTCTTAGAGTGAGACAGACCTGGGTTCAAAGCCCCCACACAACCATGACATCGTTTTCTCCATCCAGAAATAAAAGTGACAATCGTGCCTACATCACAGTGTGGCTGTGAAGGTGTGGCCCATAGGTACATGCTGTTTCCTTAGCACCTGGGGGGCATTCCAAAAGTAATAGTTAATTAGGATTATTACAGCTCTACTAGTTACCAGCTGCAAGGCCTTGGAGAATGTACTTGACCTTCCCGAGCTTCTTATTTCTTCTCTTCCATCCTACCTTGTTCTGTGTGTGTCTCATAAACTAAATTGAGAACGGAGACCTAGCCGGGAGAGGAGATGTGGGTTTACCGCACCATCTTTGTGCACCTCGGGAATTTGCCCACAATGGCAATATTTCCCAGCTCACACAATAAAGTGTCGTCTCCTGCTCTCCTCTGGGAACTGAGTTCCTTTGCAGGACAGGCACTGAGTGTGGCCAGAGAAGCCTCTAGAAGCAGACAGGCGTAAGTTCAGATGAGCCAGGGGGAGAGACCATGTTCCAGGAAGAGCCTTCCAGGATGACAGCCCATCACGGGATATTATGGTCACTTGTCTGAGCTTGTTGGGAATGGGGATCCTGCTTCCCAGGGATTTCAGAGAGGTGTGTGGGCACAGTACTTTGCAGTGACCAGCACAGAGCTCTCATGAAATGGTACCTGTTCAGTTACTATTGCTGACTATGGTGTTTACAATGTTCATATATCCTCAGGGTTGGTTTTTAGGCGGCACTCAATATACATTTGTGGAACTTTTCTTAAGTCTGTGGTGATCATTTACCAGTCTATTTCTGTACTGCTTAGATGGGCTGACATTCTTGAGCCTATAGAGTAAAGCATAATGAAATATATTCTATTTTGTCTGCAACTCCAGGAAGTGTTGTGGCTAAATCTGGGGCAATGGTTTCCCATCATTCAAACTTGAAAGGCAAACACAGGAAGGTTCTGAAACTTCCCTAAGTCACCCAGTGCCTGAAACACCCAGATGCATTTATTCCCAGCGAAGTGGAAGGTTAAAAGTTATTTTTGTTTTCAATGAACATTGTTCTTTCATATCCATTGATATTCTGTTGAAACATTTTAACCTTCCATTTTTTTTACAGGTCCAAGGATGGTCAACTATTGTCATCGGGAGCATAGAGGTGACTGTCTCCAACAGGCATTTTATCGCACTGAAGAAGTGCAATAAAAGGAGACATTAATGGCTTGAGATCGGTGGGTTTCAACGTCCATTTTGCCAGATGAGAAACTTGCAAGGGGTCAGCAGTTCCTGCTCCATTCAGCACATTTGCCAAGTTTCCGCTGAAATGGCCTACACTTTCCCTCTCCTGTCTACCTGTTAAAAAAGATGTTAGTCTGAGTTTTAGGATTCATTTTTTCTGGGTCTCACTGTGAACATTACATTACCACTGAACAGTTTTTAAAAAATTGGACAGATACCCAGACCGAACTTAGTAAGTGCCAGACACTATTTTAAGCACATTATACATATCGACTCATTTATCCTCTTAATAGTTCTATCAGATAGGTACTGTTATTATCTGTATTTCACAAAAGAGGGAACTCAGGTGTAAGGGAAGTAGAGAAACTTGTAAATAATAGAAACGAGCTACCCTGGTCACTGTACTACTGACCCTTCATGCTGAAGGCGGCCACTACAACAATAACCAAGGAGACACACAGATGGACCGACACTGAATTCTTCACGCCAACCCAAAATTGCCAGTTCTAAATTTTAACTCTTTTAGGTGGTCAAGTCAATTGGAATAACTATCCACCTTATTCAATCTGTTCCATATACGTAACAACATACTAAGGTTAACTGCTGAGGAAAGAGTCAAGGATTCAAAAATGGTTTTGTTGGCCTGTGTGCCCATTTCTCACTGGTATATATGTTTAAGAAAAAGATTCCATGTGGTGATTGTGGGACAGGATGGAGGTAGGTGGGAGAGGGTATGAAGGGGTTAGATAGTAATGGGAAAAATACAATAAAAAGAAACTATTAAAGAATGCAATTCAGAAAATAAAAGTTTACTAATGGTAAAAAAAAGATTCCAAAGAAATCTAAGGACATGTGGTATCGGAGAAAAGTACAGTTGAATTGCAGCTCTTCTGTTTACCAGCTGTGAGGCCTTGGAGAATGTACTTGATCTTCCCGAGTTTGTTCCATTTTTCTTTTGTACAGTGGGTGCAGTAACCCTTCGCTCAGAGACTTGTGATGATCATAGGAAACAAGGCATGGACTGTGCCTATGACAGGGCGTGGCCCACGACGCTGACGATCGCCCGTCCACTCTATCCACACCAGCTGCCCGAGCTCTCAAGATTGGCAAGTGCGAGTGTCCTTCGTGCCCAAGCAAGTCCATCTGAAATACAATTCCAACACCTGTTTTTTTTTCTTGGGACATCTTTTCAATAATTGTAAGAATGTGGTTCTCATACATTAAAACCGTGAGTCCTTGGGTCAAGGAATAATGAGAAAATCAAATTAGTTTGGGCATTTAAAACAAAGATGCAAGCGTAGACATTATGCAACAAAATTTTAGGAAAGAAAGTCAGCTAAGGGAAAGGAAACCAGGTTCTCAAAATTAGATCTCCTTGTCGAAAGCAGAGAAGGGAGTTGAGTCTATGAGGTTTTCACTGCCAGGGTCATGGCCCTGTAAGCCGATGTGTTGCAGAAAGTGGCATAAAGCCTCTTCTAATTGATCATTCTAATTTCTATAAACATTGCAAAACTCAGAATGTGGAAATCACAGTGATACAATTAAAAATTGATGTCTTTGAATGGAGAATCAGGTAGAGAATTAATATCATTATTATTTTCAATAAAGAGATAGGAAGATTATCTGACTTAGTGTTGGAAAGGGAAATGCAAGCCAACACTATATATCAATAAGACATAGTTTCATAATATTTATTATTACTAGTTTGAGCAATGCAAAACACCATTGATGTTTATCATTAATTGCTGTGCTATTTTATTTCAGGAGATATAAGCATAAGGACAAAGCTTTCATTAATTCAATCTGTGACCTTTGTCTTGGTAATCCTAGTTTTCCTACAAGATCTTAAGGTCCTCACCTGTGTGTTTTCTACCTTTGAAAGTGGGAAACGAACCGCCCCCATCTGAGGAACCACTAAACGTTACATCTACATCCTATTATTTGTGGATTTCAGCTGCCATGGAAAGATGCTTTGCAACACTTGATTGACAAGTCTGACGGAAGCTTTGAAATGCTAAAACAGAGAGGAAGGGCTCTTGGAAAAACTTGTTAGCTGCTGTAGTGGCGAGCTCAGTAAATATTTGTGAAAATGGTGGAGTGTTGTTCTTTCCTTTGGTCTCTGAAATGGCTCCACCTCCTCACTGCCCAAGAGCGCCTGCCCGGCCAGCAATCTCAGAGCCAACCTCCATGCTCAGGTGGGATAGCTTTTCTCAAAAGGATTTCTTGGCCCAGCCTTCCCCCTCTTCTTGGCTGTTGCTGTGAGGTTCTTGACTCCTTTATTAATGGTTTTGGACATTACTATACCTAAGCTTTTATTAAAAGTTGCTGAGATCAGCCCTCTTTTTAAAAGGCTGCTCAAGGTATATCTGTAATGAAGTATTTCTTTTAACTCCTAACAGGGATGATCTCAGGTCTTTGTACTTATTCACTCCCTTTCTTCCGTTTTTTGGAAGTGGTGGTTTTCAGGACACTTGTGCAGGACCCCACACTTCACAATGCAGTTATTCAGCCGACTGGACACGTTTACACTCGGTGGTTTTGCCTGCATGCAGAGGCCAGGGTTTCCAGGAGCACTATTGACTATTTAAATGACTTCTTTGTGAATATACTTAGATATGCTTATATTTGCATTTACTATCGATGCAAATTGCTGTTCAGAAGATTGCATCTTAGCTTGTGATGAGGTATAGGCTTATAACAAATGGCGGTAACAGCATGAAAGAAAAATTTCCAAATTTATGTGCAGGTAGCAAATGCTGCAATTATACATGAAAAGGCAAGAAGCAACCAGAGTAGTGAACAAACCTCTGCTTGCCTCCAACCAAAATCCGAAGCTGTATCAGAATAAGAAGTCTACCTCATCGAGTCTTGAAGCTTTCTGGAGAAACAGCCCCTGCGTCTAACAAGGCACCGATTTCTAAACAGCTTAATTGAATTAACGAGAAGATTATTCACTTGGCAGGATGCTGTGGGTACGGGATGGGGGTGGAAGTTGCTGATTGCAGAGCAGCCAGATCCAGGCACAATTGGCTACCGCTGTCAATTTAATTAGTGGTATAGATTCCGTGTCAAATAGTTCTTTACTCCAGTATTTGGTGTTAAAGGAAGTATCAATCATCCTTGGTCTATTTGGTGGAGTGTGTTCAGTTGCTATGCTGCGTTTCAAAGACACCACGCTTCTCCTTTCCCATTCATTCCCTCCCTCAACAATGAGCACCCACCACAGCCAGGGCCTGGGGGTATGAGAGGACCCAGGACCCTGAAGACCGTGCAGATGGACTCGAAGGAGAACTCCTTACTGTGCACCCCAAGAGATTTCCTTTATGGCTTCACAGAAAATGTGTATGGAATGACCAATGAAAAGGTTAATATCAGCATCCTGGGGTTTTAAAAACCCATTGTTTTGCCCTCTGGTTGGTGGCATTTAAAATTATGTTTCCTCAGACCCGTAGATGCGGGGAACAGACTGACGGTTGGCAGAGGGGAGAGGATTTGGGGAGCCCGGTGGAAAAGGTGAGGGGCCTGAGGAACACAAATTGGTAGTCACAGAGTAAGTCGAGGGAATGTCAAGTTCGGCACAGGGAATAGGGTCAACGGCATTGTAATGACTGTGTATGGGGCCAGATGGGGACTAGACGAATCGGGGGTGGTGGTGATGGTGGTGGGGGCACTTTGTAAAGTATGCGAGGTCTGTCCAGAAAGTATCCAGCCACATGCTATGGAAAGTAGACACATTTACTGAAGAAGATACAAGAAACATTGCACGCAGGACCATGATGCCTCAGCCCCCTTCAAAGTAGGCACCTTGGGACCTCACACAGTTCTCCCAGTCACTATCAGGTGCCCCATTGTATTTCCCTGAGTCTCATTGACGGTCTGAAATCTCTTCCCTCTTAGAGGTGGTTTTTACTTTTGGGAAAGCCAGAAGTCTCAGGGCACCAAACCTGGGCTGTAAGGGGCTGAGTTGCCTGGGCAATTTGGTGTTTTGCCAAAAAACTGTGGACGAGACGTGGTGCATGAGTGGGAGCATTGTTGTGATGAAGCTGCCAATCACCGGTTGCCCATAGCTGTGGCCTGAATCATCCCAGTAGTTTCTGTGGAAGAATGTTCAGGCTTAATGCCAAATTTGATGCACATTCATTGTTCTATTCCGTCAGTCATTCTGAATGTGACGGCCACACGATACACGTGCTCATTCAATGGCATCTACCGCCCCCACTGACTGGTGCAGTGAAGTTGCCATTGTTCACACATGTGCATTCCAGCCCGCTGTCCTTGGCTGCCAGGTCACATCCGTGTCACGCAAACCATTCTCATTATAGTAACAATGGTAGGACTTTTTCCAGACAGACCTCACGTGACTGTCTCACCACTATGCTATACACCTTAAAATAATATAAAATAATATTCAATGTAAACTGTAACTGAAAAAAAATTTAAATTAAAAAATTAATAAAATTACATTTCCTGACACGCTTGGAGTTACATTTTCTCAGGTTGTCTTTTAACACAGTGGAATTGGGATTTCCCACAGCACACTGCACTGGCCATAGCCTGGACTCACTTGACGCTCCCTAGTCCCAAATCCCCAGCCCTCCCCTGCCTTTTCACCCCTGCAGCATTGTAGCTGTGGGTCTTACCACACGTGATTAAAACAAAACTTGAGTACATTTTTAATGGTTGGGGCCTTGGCTGGTGTGGTTTAGTGGATTGAGTGCCAGCCTGTGAACCAAAGGGTCGCTGGTTCGATTCCCAGTCAGGGCACATGTCTGGGTTGTGAGCCAGGTCCCCAGTAGCGGATACGCAAGAGGCAATTGCACACTGATGTTTCTCTCCCTCTCTCTCTCCCTTCATTTTCTCTCTCTAAAAATAAATAAATAAAATCTAAAAAAATAAAGCAGCTGGGACCTCCACCATCGGCATCTCCTTGCGGTTTGAGCTCCCTCACAGTATGGTGGCTGTGTTGCAAGCGTGGGCATCCCAGAAGAGAGAGCCGGATGGGAGCCATGTCGCCCCTTCTAATACAGCCTCCGAAGTCTCGTTTGGTCACATTCTCCTTGTTAGAAGCTTGTCGGTAGGAGCAGCCCCTCTTCAAGGGGCGGGAATCCAACCCCACCTCTCCATGGGAAGGGTGCCAAGGAATTTGCAGCCCTGGTTGAGAAACCACCACAGATGGATTTCATTCCCGATCCATCCGCGGGTCCTTCAGTAACTAATGAGCTGAGTTTGCGAGCCACAGCTCTGCGCGGCTCAGCCGTTTCCACATGTGGAAGTCACGTTCAGTGTTGCAAGTGGTGCTTCTGTCATCGCCCTTTCCCCCTTCCCCTCCCCCACGGCAGTGCCCATCCGCAAGACCTGGGACCTCTTCTAAGATTGTATAGTTCCTTACATTGTGCCCTTGCATGTCTTAACTAGCGCTAGATTATTTAAACTAACTCAACATGATTTTAAGTTCCAGTTTGAAACTTTATTTTCATCTTCCTGTCAAGCCACTCAGTTAACACAATGTGGAGAAAAGTATTTGCTCAGAGAACGGTTTGCGGGCCCAAATGAAAACAAACAAATGAATAAATAAACAAACACTTAACAGTCAACCAATTACAATGGTATTAAAGGTAGGCTCTGTGGAACGTGGAAAATGGAAAGTAAGAATGTAGCTATCGTGTCACGTGGAGGAATTTATGTTTTCCTGATCTGGTGGCTGCTTTTCTTTTCATGGATTTCAAGAGGGAAAGGGTTTGAAGAACACGGCAGACAGAGCGTTCAACCTCCTGATGCTCAAGTGATTAATTCAACGTTCTAAATGACTCTGGAAGACAGTAGTTGGGGAGGGGGGAGGCTGTGGCACAGTGGTTTGGGTTTATCGGCAAGTGAGACCAGCATAGCTAGCTGACTCTTCTTCAAGAAAGTGTGATGACTTTAGAAAGGTTAACCCCAGCGTGGAGACAAGGAAAAACCTGGCTGTCTAGCGAAGTTCTTAAAAAATAATCACAGTGGATAGGACACATGAACAAAAACGGGGGCAGGGGGTGGAAAAGGGAGGGAGGTAGGGAGGGCCCTCTGGCGGGGTGGGCTGGGATGGGAGTAAAAGACAGAAAACTGTACTTGAACGACAATTAAAATTAAAAAAAATCATCACAGTGAAAAGAACATTATGGTCTGGACAGAAGGAGGGCAGTTTAGGCATAAAATCCTATAGATGAATCAATCAAACCAAAACAAGATGTGAAGTTCTCAGAGGAGACAGAAAATGCTCTTCAGGGAAACACGCATGAGAAAGGGGAGAAAAAAACATTTTTCCATTTTTAGATGGGCCTTATGGGCAGAAGGCGTTGAAAAGGCAGGCCTTCTTAGTAACAGCTCAGTGTCCTGTTAAACAACAGGAATATTGTCAAATCTACAGGTTCTGAAGGCTTCGCCCTTTACAGAACTTTGCAGATCATCATGGAGTAATGGCTCTTCTCTTTGTGACATGATGAAGTAAAAAACAATTACAGAAGGGTCAGTACTGTGTTTATAGCACACAAAAATGAGTTTGTTTTGCTTGTTGGTTGGTTGCTTTTTGTTTTATATCACACATATGAGTGAACTCATGTGGTTCTTGTCCTTTTCTATCTGACTTATTTCATTTAGCATAATATTCTCAAGATCTATCCGTGTTGTTGGAAATGGCAATAGTTCACCTTTTTCATGGCCGAGTAGTATTCCATCGTATGTAAGTACCACATCTTCTTTATACATTCATCCATCAAAGTTCCCCTATCTTGGCTATTGTGAACACGTTCAGTGTTGCAAGTGGTGCTTCTGTCATCTCCCTTGCTGCAATGAACACATGGAGACTAGTCTTTGGATGGTGATCATACAATGGAATATACCCATGATTCATTGTAAAATTATACACCTGAAACTTATATAATGTTGTAACCACTTGGCCCTAATAAGTTTAATTTCAAAAAGAAAGACAGGGAAAGTCTCCTAAGAAGTCAGTCTTCGAGTCTCCAGGAAGGACTGCATGCAAGCTCAGCTTGCTCAGCTCACGCTGGCCTCCTTTTACGAGGCTACAAGATGTGCAGGGGGAGAGGGTATCAGGAAAGACTCTTGAACCCCTCACCCAAGTCTCTTGTATGACTTTGCAATAACAATGCACCTGCCTTTTCTTCGGTTAATGAAATAGTGTGTTACCATAACTTTTCTTTATGAGAAACTCCATTTTCATTTATGAAATGAAATGTCTATGGCCTCCAATTTCCCCTTAAGTCAGGAAGCCCAGTCCTAGTCTACATAGCACTGGCTGTACTCTCCTTGCTAGGCACCCAGTCATCAGGCTCTTTGTTTAAACTGTGGGGCTCCTTGCTGATTATCACCTTTAACCCACAAGACACCCTGACTCTCGAGATATTTTTCTGTTTATTCCAAAGAAACAATAACCACTGCTACATCTTTTCTTTACTTATGCAGGATGCTTCTGCCCCTAATTTTTGAGATGCTATAAATTACAGAGAAATTCTGAGTAAATGATACTACCTTCTACTTTGCATTAAAATATTCTCTGTGTCTTATTCTTCCTGTTACTTAAAGCTCCCAATGGGCAGGGACTATTATTACTTATTATTGTGTCTTTCATAGTGTTCAGTCAAGAGCCTTGCACAAACCGTTGCCCGCAGTACATGATGTTGGATCAGTGAGTATACTGTGTATCTGTCACACCACAGTGTGATCACCACTCCCTACCTAGATTGTTTCATATGACCTCAAACACCCAATGCCTAACACTTAGAAAGCATGCAAAAATATGTTGTTGAATGAGATGTTGGATGGATGGATGGGACATCGACTTAAACTACTAACCAAAACCACAATAAATTTCAAGTTACTTGGGTTTACCCCTCCTTTTAGGCAACCTTTGATCTGGTTCAATGGCAATCCTAGTTTAATGAACTAATTCATGTAATTATGTTAACCTTTAGGAAGTGGTTTTGTCTACAACGATAAAGGGGGGCAGGGGAGGGGCTGTGGTGACTGTGGATGGACCGCTATAGTGATGCAGAGCTCTGTGTCATACTAACCCCGTGTGCGTGCGTGTCCTATGCATGCGAGTCAGACACAGCTGGCCTGTGACCACCAGCATCGCTACAGAAACGCACTGCTTCTGCGAACTTGTTTTCCAAACAGCAGCAGCAGAATGCTTTGAGGAGAGGCCGTGAGACACTGGGAGGAGGAAATGGATCTGAAGTGCCCGAGGAGGTGGAGGAGGAAGCCAGCGAGCTGAGAGATCTGGGAAGGAGAGGGCTGGAGGTGCCAGGAATGAGACCCAGTCCCCTGCAGCCACCTCTGCCACCTCTGCCACTGTGGCGTTTCACCGAGCCTTGGTGTCTTCATTGGGAGAGTTTGGGGAGGGAGCTGCTTGACTTTTAAAGTCCCTCCTGTATCTAAATGATCTTGGTTCTATGTGAAGCCCAAGTAAACAAAAAATGATACATCTCCTTCCTTATACATGCGTTCCTCCAAATAACCCAGTGGGTCAGCATGAAGGCTGTTTCCAGCTCACTATTTTAGAGCCACTAATTCACAAGGCATTCTGTCACATCAGGGACATTGTTTGGACACCTTAGGAAGGCGAGTCTTAGCTGTGTGTGAGCCAGGGTATGCATGTGCATGAAAGAGAGAACGAGAAACCTTCATGGGCAGGCCCTCTGCATCTGAACTATTACCCTTGACCTTAAGCCAGCACCACCCCTAACACCATCCCATTCAGGATCTGGTTGACTCTATACTTTGCAAACCTCTACACTGTTTTAGATACAAATAGTTCCGAAATGTTGCTTCTCCTATTTTCTCTTAAAAGGGAATGGAGAATTATCCGCCTCCATGGAAGGCACCCCATTCCACTGAACTCTTCACCTCTCTTTTCTCAATCTTCCCGGGTCAGAGACATGCATACAATATGTTGTTGTCTTCGTGTTTCATCTTTAGATACAAGGAAGTGAAAAGCGATCAACAGATTCCAAGAAAGAAAGAGATGTGGTTAACACCAAGGCCGCCTGGGGTGGGGGGAGGGGCACACCTACGAGTCAAAAATGGCGACCTTCAGTGCCTTTTGCCTGGGAAAGGGAGAAGCGGGGAGACAGATGTTTCTCTCATTTTCATTTGGAGAACCATTGCTGCTCTGATGGGTCACCATCTGAGAGTGCATGTGCAGAGCAGGACAGCTGTGCCTGCCCCATTCTTGTGACTTCCAGCAGGGCCCCGGGAAGGAAACTGTGGTTTGCATTTTTTTTTCCCTCTTAATTTAAGAGGTCGTGACCTTTAGAATAAAGATACTAAGCAATCATTTGTTTCTACATGAAACACACCCCCCTTTCCTCTTTTTCCAACTAGTAGCTTACTTGATTGCTCTTGGTGAGTAGAAGCTTTGTAAGAAGCCAAAAACTAAGCCAGGAAAGAGGGCAATGTCAGTGTCAAATATACAGGCGACCTCCTCTGGGTCTGCTTTGAAACATACAGGGCATCTTGTAATAGCCTCAAGGCCCAGCTGATTTACGCTGGGGTTTTGCTGCATGCTAGCTAGCATCTTCGGGCCTGGGTAATGACTGTTCAGGTTCCTTACCCACTGAGATGTGAGCTTCATTTTGCAGGGTCGCTCAAGCCCACCCTTGAGAGCTAGACCTGAGCAGCCAACAGTCCCGGAAACGCTGCATTCTTCTGTGCATCGGGCAGGATTTCCTGCAAAGGGTCAGGAAAACATACACATTTTCCCATTGTCTTTGTTTAAACTCTAGACAGCCCCTGGGTCTGACTGGGGACCCTGTGGGTGAGTGCCGCAGCAGCTAAGGAAGGTGGGCAGGTCACTCACTCTCTGGCACTGAACGTCACCTTCACAACAAAAGCCCAGGAGCATACAAGGTGTCTGTGAATCTGCCTCTTGGCCCCTCCATGTTCTACTCCCTTCCATCAGCTAGTGGGCAAAATGGGAAAACGGCAGCTGGAATTAAATGGAAGCAACAAGATATGAACCCACACACTGGAGGTGCAGTTGGGTTTGTTAGCCATCTTGCTCCATAGCCTGTTTCATGCTACATCTCCTTCGGAATCATGCAAAGGAGTATTGGTGGGAGGGAGGAGGCGGGAGGGGGGCTGTGAATCTTGGAGTGACAGTCTCAAAGTCTTGCCTGGAAGAAATACGGTTCTAAAGGGGTAAGTACCGATGTTAGGAGCCAGAAGATGGCTCAAGGATGTAGAGTGTGGGATGTCAGTCCCGTGTTTGGTAGAGTGTCCAACATCCAGTTTGCAACAATGAAAATAACAGTAGACGCACGGAGCAGAAAATCTGGGAGATGAATTTCAAGGTCAACAGATCTGAAGCTCTGCCCACCACAACCTGGAGCTGGCTTCCTGTACCGCAGGCATCTGTCAGCAGCACTTCTCTTATTATTCAACCACTGTCTTCCCACCCCCGCGATGCCCTTTAAGCAGCTTTGCTCTCCGGCAAACTTCACAGCACTTGTTTGTGGCTATTTTGGAGATGGACATCCACCGTGAATGCACTTGGGCATTCGGTAGGTCAGCGTTTCCCAGAATGGCTCCGTTAGAAAGCTCTGTTTCAAGGGCTTCTTCGCTTCTCTCTCAGGACAACTCATGTGCTGTGGTGCTGGGTGCACAGTAGCAGTCCAAGCCTCCCCGAATTCTGAAAATTGAGTAGGCTATCACAGGGCTGAAAACGAAAGCAAGTGTGTAGAAACATATTCTCAGTGGGGTTGCATGTTGGTTTTTGACAAAGGACCTGCCTGCCTTGTAGCGAGAGGGAATGCTGATAATCCATCAAACGAATAAACCACAAAAACAAAAAGGGAAATAGGAATTGGCCATAAGTGCAGGATCTCTCAATAGCACCCTGGCTGCTGGGTGTTTCCTAGGTTGGAGAGGAGGATAGGCCACCTGCTAGACTATTGTTAATGGGACACTGGGACACCCTTCTCTTTTCAATCAATAAAGTCACCAGAAGGAAACCAGGAGAAACACCAAGAAACACCAAGACTTTTGCGTGTCTCACGAACACGCAAAAGGTCGGCAGTAAGCTGACTCCAGTCTGCAGTGCTATCCGAGAATCCTGTTAGGATGGAAGAAAATGAATTTTTTATTCTCATACACATTTTCAGAAATGCTGCTTAAATCAGGCAATGATAAATCGACCCAGGATAATTTTACACACACACAGAGGCTCACACACACAGTCCTGGAACAATGACCAGAGCGAGGAACTAGGTCCCTATTCCCTGACAAGTTCGCAGCAAGGTCTTCACGTGGACAGCGCCACTAGCTTAGGCAAACTAAGCAGGCTGAGGCGTGCCAAGTTCAACGTGCGCCGTCTAAGACACGGTTCCAGGTTCTGTTTCATTTGTCTCCCAGCAAGTTACATAAAGGAACTTGCATTCCCATTATTTAAAAAACTGAAAAAAAAAATGTGTGCTAACACCAGCAGTCCTGGCAGTATGTTATAATTGCCTAAAGATAAGAACTGTATGATTCTATTTATATAAAGTACAAAACAGCCCCAACTAATCTATGTTGTTGGAGGTCAGCATAGTAATTATCCTTGTCTGGAGGGTGGGAGTTAATGATTCCAGGGGGCTTCTGGGGTGTGGGTAGCATTCTAGTTTTGTAGGTCAAGAAAGCCGATTATTTTTTATTAGTTCCCCCAGGAGTGCGAGTCTCTAGAAAATGACTCATAATAATCACATATACACACGCACACAAACACACTCTCAAAAATCAATTTTAAGCAAGAATTCTATGGAGACACATTTGTTCTCAAGGTGAGGGAAGATTTCCATCACCACCAGTACTTGTGATTTCTAATCCGAAGACTTCTTGAGAAATTAAATTTGCCCGGGACGTTAGCTTGTTGCGCATGTAGTTAAATTTTATTGGGCACCTACTATAGTCAGGCACATTGGTGGGTTCTAGGTACTTTGACATGTCCTTTCATTCAACCTTATTCAGTCCTCAGTGGCCTTGTAAAAGGACTGTTCTCCTGTTAAAAATGAGTCAATCAGTGCTCAGAGAGATTAGGTGATATTCCTAGCATCATTTTTTATCAAGGTATAATTGACATATAAGCTCATATTAGTTTTGGGTGCATGACACCATGATTCGGTATTTGCGTGCAGCACAAAATGATCCTGACCATAAGCCTGCGTACCATCCCTCAGCACACACAGTTACAGAACTTGTTTTCCTGTGATGCGGCTTTTTAAGGCTCACTCCCTTAGCACTTTCAAACACGCCACACGGGATCATCAACGATACTCACCAGGCTGCACATTATGACCCCATGACTGACTTATTTTATACTTAGGAGTCTGTTCCTTCTGAACCTCTTCACCCATTTCACGCCCCCTGCCCTCCCCGACCCCTTGGCACCCACCAATCTGTTCTCTGCATCTTTGAGTTCGGTTTCCTTTTACTTTGCATTGTTTTGCTTGTGATCGTGTTTGTCTTGTTTTTCAGATGCCACATATAAGTGAAATGACACAGTATTTTTCTCTTTCTGACTGATTTTGCTTAGCATAATGTCCACCAGGTCCATCTATGTTGTCACAAATGACAAGATTTCATTCTTTTTTTTCTGGCTGAGTAGTCTTCCATTGTGGGAAAAAAAATCTCTCTCACGTCTCTTCTACCCACTCATCCACTGATGGACAGTTAGATTGTTTCCATGTCTCGGCTATTGTGAATTATGCTGCAATGAGTATGAGAGAATATACATATGTCTGAGTGAGTATTTTTATTTTCTTTGGATAAATACCCACAAGTGAAATTCCTGGATCATATGGTAGTTTTATTTTTAATTTTTTGAGGAGCTGCCATTCTGTTTTCCATAATGGCTGTGCTAATTTACGTCCCAATTAAAAGGAATACACACCAATTTGCATCATGGAGCATGGTTTTTTGAATGCATCATTGAATTGTGGTTTGCTGATATTGTGGTTGTTAAAGATGTTTGCATCCATGCAAATATCATGGATATTGGCCTTAATTTTCTTTTCTCACGGAGTCCTTGTCTGGTTTTGGTGTCAGGTTAATGCTGGCCTCAGAAAATGAGTTTGGAAGTGTTCCCCCTCCTTTCATTTTTTTGGAAGAGTTTGAGAAGGATTAATATGAATTCTTCCTTCATGTAAACTTTCCGGTTCTAGAAGAAGTATCCTGTAGGTTGAAGTCAAAAGGAAGGGCCGAACCTTTTCAAGTGTCTTTGACGGAAGGCAATCTGTTGTGTGGCAGTGAACTTCAAAATGGCCTTCCCCACATCTCTGCGTAGCCTCCTCCTGCAATACGGTGGTCGATGGAACGAACAGGACATTACAGAAACGACCGTGTGTGATTTCTGAGCCTCGGCCGTAAACACATTCCCCTTCCACATTCATTCACATGGATTCCTATGAGTTTCCATTTCTAAGTGTCCTGTTTTGCAAAATGACTCTCTCACTCGGGAGATGCCTCTTTTCTGAGGCCTGTGGCTCCCCATGTGCCGGGTGCCTGGAATCCTCTAGAAGGAAGCAGAGTAACTGGTAAGGGGTTTTGGGGAAAACGAAAGGGAGCTTCAGCTATCGAGAGACACGGCATCCTGGGAACTTCTTCTGTCTGCACTGACGTTGCCCAGTCTGCCTGCCCTCCACGCGGGGAACACAGGCTGCTTAAAAAGAGCCACCGAAACTAAGACTTAGGGTCAAGATCTTATAAGACTCTGTGTGTGTGTGTGTGTGTGTGTGTGTGTGTAAAACACGAGCAAATTTTGTCTAGCTATGAAGACAAGAATTTTCAATCTTCCTTCCAGGCTGAAAGACATTTAGGTATATTTGAGCTTTGCAGTTCCCTTTTCTTTATTAATTAGCAGGGACGTCGGCATGAACACGGGATCATTAATTTATGATCCAGTGAGTCTTTGCCACCTCTAGCCTCCCTGATGAAAGAGAATGAAACAAAAAGGAGGCGTTTGATCGAGGCACCTCCCACAGATTTGAAAGATGGCTCTTGCATAACGTCCAAGATGCTGGTTTTGCAGTTGCCTATCTACTTTGTTGTGAGACGGACCTACTAACCAACAATGGAGGCACTGAAGTCAGATTTTGTATTCCTAATTGGTAAATGACTAATCTCTAGAAATTCTAAATAAAGCTATTCCTCAAAGCTAAAACCCCAGCTTCCTCCGAGGGATGGTCAGAAAATGTAATTGCAATGAAAAACAGTTGTTATTTAGGCTTATTCCTTTAGGGCACATCCTCATCCTTCTGTATCCATTTTCTTCTCTGTCTGAGTCTGGGTCTGGGTGAGTGCTTCTGATACAGTGTTCTGGAGACAGAGTCCTTAACCAAACAGAATCAGAAACAAAAGGAAACATACCACACAGGTATTAGTTTCCGGTTGCTGCAGTAACAAGTTACCACTAGCTCAGTGCTTAAAAACCACTATCTTTTTTTACTGTTCAGGAGGACTGAAGTCTGACCCAGGCCTCACTGGGCTAAAAGAGTGAGGTCCACAGGGTTTCATTCCTTTCTGGAGGCTTCAGTAGATCGTCATTTCCTTGCCTTTTACGGCGTCCATAGGCCGTCACATTCCTTGATTTATGACCCCCCTTTCTCCATTGTCAAAGTCAGCTGAGATAAGTCCTCAGGTGGCATTGCTCTGACCCCTCGTCTGCAGCCCTGCCTCCCTCTCCCACGTGTAAAGACCCTCGTGATTACATGGGGCCACCTGGATAATCCAGGCTAATCTCCCCATCTTGAAACCCTTAACTTAATCACATCTGCAAAGTCTCTTTTGCCGTGCGAGGCCACATATTCTGAGTTTCCCCGGGAATGGGGCTTGGGCATTTTTAGGGGTCATTCATTATTCTGCCTGCCACAACAATTTTGAGAGTGTCTAAAAGTAACCTCCTAACATTCATTTAGGAGGCCAGGTGTTCTTCCTCCTGAAAAGTGGTGTTTTCGAGTTACAAGAAGCAAGTGAATCCTCCATGTTGGCACCCACTAAACTATCCTATGGACAGACCCGGGCAGCCAACGGCAGGGTGTCTGCTTCCTGCTCAGTGAACTTCCCTCTGATCTCACCAGAAAACGGAAAGGGGGCATGTGGCGCCTGCACCGGCACTGTCTCAGGAGGGAACACCCCCCTCCTCAGTGGGGGTGGCATTGCTGTTTTCAAAATTCCACCACAGTATCAAGCCTTGGTCCTGTGGTACGGTTGCATCTAGAAAATTTTGTGTTTAAGAATATTTGACCTATAGAGAAGAAATTGGTCTTAAATTCTTTACAGAAAGAAGGAAGGCAGGTGGCTACAATGTCTCTCCATTTGGCTTTATTCTAGTCTCTCTCCACAGGAGGCAGGCACAGCATGGGTCCACATTTTGGGTTATGTTAACCATTTTCTTCCCAATAGCCGTTATTTATGGACTTGAGCAAGCAATGTGTTTCTTCATCATGCACGTTTTCTACTAATACTTATACCGCGTGTTCATCTGCAAATTCATGAGCATTATTTGCATGATACGTAACTGGTATTTTACAAACCTGGAATGGTTTCATATGTCTGACAGTACGGCATGTGCTCGGTAATTTAATATACACAAAAATTCATTCAATTTTGATCAGGTTAGGAACGATAAATGAAATAGCTACAATTACAAAGGACACATGTTTAAGCGGTCAAACATTTCGGTCAAATATACGCTCCCTATGTGAATTTAATATACCTGGATGCGCCACCTGGAATTCCAAACATGAACTAAGACGAAACAGTGTCCATTTGGGCTTCTCAGAGAGAATCAGAGCAAACGTGAGTAAAGGAAGATTTATTTCTCTGCCGGGCAAACGGCACAGATTTCCTTTTGATGCTCAACTGCTTCCAACACAGCCAGACAGAGCTCTGGTGTTGCAAACCCCACCCTTCATCACAAACATACTTAAAGTTACAATAAGGATAAATGGAAGACATGTGCGGCCCACATTTTCATTCCTACGAAAGTATCTCGGACAAATGAGAAGGACAGACAGAGTGTTTTATGATCCCCCGCCCCGCCCCCCAAATCCTACAGGTGGTTTCAGTTACTCAATCTGTTTGTCTAATTGCTCGAATGTTACCTACACAATACTGAGAGCAGCGCTTCCTTTGGGAAGGTCCTTAATCAGCTTCTGAATGCGGCCTCTGCAGCGTAAGTCCCCTTTTCCTGGACGCGGGGGCTGGAAAATACCGTGTTCCTGTCTTACCTTTGCCATTCCGTTTCAAGAAGCTGGATTTGACAAGCACAGCATTAGGGAAAAAAAAAAAAATGGGCAGGGGGCCGCTGCCAGCTGTTGCTAAGAAAACAACTGTAGCTTCCTGCTTAGGTAGCTGCCCCCTCTAACTCCATATCCCTGCGGCGTTGGCAGTAATTGGGAGGGGTCACGGGGGCCATTTCTCTCTCGGGGGGACCACGCGAATATTAATATTAATGCCATAGCTGCTCCTTGAGATGGAAATGGATAAGATGAAATGAGTTAAAGGAGGCTTGATCAATCATTCCATTTCTTGGCAAGAAAATGATGCCTTTGCATTTAAGAAAGAACATCTGGGTGGAATCACGGTGGTTTAAAAGAACTGGGTGGTTGGCAACCAAAAAGTCACCTCCTTGATAGAGTTAGATTTTTTCCCCTCCCTCCGGGGCTGCTGGCCCTGCTGGGGGCCCAAGCAGGACTTTGAAAGGCTCCACTTGAAAAGACGGGCTTGCGTTTCAGCGCTCTCTCGGTGACCTCGCTGCTTCCTGATTTATTAGCGCGGCCTGAGAAGGCATCTGGAGTAGCTGGTCAGCTGCTCGGGGGCCGGAGAGAGGGTGGCCGTCCCGGGAGGCTTTCTGACTCAGTGACCGCCCATCTGGCGCACGAAGCTCTTTCTGCTCCCACGACGGCTTGAGGAGCGTCTGCGACCGAGAGCCCTTGGGAGCAGTGTGGACAGCTGGCCGAACCTTTCCAAGTCCGGGCGAGTCAGGAGGCTGCTGCTGGCTTGCAAGCAGGGCCCCGGCAAGGCTGTGGCCCAAAGGGACCTTGCACGTGGCGGAGAGACTCGGGCTTCTGAAGTCTCGAAGTAGTTCAAGGTTTTGCTGCCAAAAGCACAAGTGAGGCCTTGTGTAGGGAACAAAAAGGTGGCCTCGGGGAGGGTGTGGGGACGCCATGCTCCGTTCACTGTTCTCTCTCTGAATAGTGATGACCCCGCATGGAGACACTTGTGACCCGCATTCCCCTTTGCCAGATGCTACACTCGTTCCTCAGCCGGAGAAATGGCCTTTCCCTCGGCATTCCTGCCACCCGTGCACTCCCCCAGCTTTGGGGGCCCTTGCTGGGATACAGGGCGAGGTGGGGCCCGTGAGGGGTGAAATCAGCACGTGACATAAACGGGGAGGATTACAGGAAAGGCAAAGGCATGCGACTCCAAGTCAGAATAAAGAGGAGGCAGGTGTTCAAAGAGGGTCTTCCCACCTAATACAGTTTTAAAAATTAGAGTCACATCCTAATAGGTACACCTCATCTTCCCAAAGAGCATTCCCAGGCACAGGATTCCTTCCCTCCACCTGGAGGTTTATTTGTCATACCTTAATGGCACACCCTCCAACTGCTACTATTTATACAATGAGGCTCACCCCAGGAGCCCTGGAGGAGCAGCCCGGTGATGCGTGTGTCGCTTATAATGACCCCAGCCCTCTCCCTTGGTCTTTTTCTCTTATTTTTTGTTTTACCTTATGTGATTCTCGATGTTGTATCCTCTCCAATGATTTAAAATATCACTAAGATCCTCAGGGAACACTCCTGTTTGCATATTTGCACATGATGTGACATTTCCTGTCATTGAAAGAGAATTGTCATGTTTTCCCCATTAGACAATAAGCTCCATGATACCACGGAGCTCCCAGTGCCTAGAATCATGTCTGGCATTTAGGTGCTCAATGCATATTTGTTGATTAAGTGAATTAATGAATGGATGTAAATCTATCCTTCATCCCCTAAGAGCACAGAGCCCAGCAAAGGACTAGACGTATGACCAAGAGCAGAAGGCCGACACTGAACCAGGCAGTGAAATACTGGCCGAGTTCCATTCCATGAGACGATGATTGATTCAATTAACTATCATTCCGTCTGGGGGCCACAAGCAGGTGAGATGCTTCAAAGTCTCTCATGGCAACATGCATCCCTACACGTGGCTTCTAAAGAAACTCTATTCTGCTCTTTAGTACATTATGTTATTGCTATGGAAACAGCAATATTTTAAAGAAGAACGCTGGAACTTTCCAAATACAGTATTTATTCTTCCTGAACTAGCAAAATAATGTGTTTTGCCTAAGAACTTGTTAGGTGGCCTGCAGCTAAATATAAAGAGACAGATTCTCATCATGTGTAAGTCGAGGAGAAAATGTGGACCACCGGCTTTTCAAGACGCCTTTTAAAATAAACTCAGTGCAAAGTTTTAGACATATTGAGGCCTTTAATGAAGTGCTTAATATGTTAAATTTGGGTTTTTGAGTTAGAAAAACTATTTGTGTTTAAACCCCAGAAACACCCTTTGCAGGATTATAAGTTGGAATTGCACTTGGATATCTAGAACAGCGGTCCCCAACCTTTTTGGCACCAGGGACTGGTTTCATGGAAGACAATTTTTCCACGGACTGGGTGGGGGGGGGGAGGGAGGGGAGGGATGGTTTTGGGGATGATTCAAATGCATTATATTCAAACTCACCTCCTGCTGTGCGGTCTGGTTCCTGACAGACCTGGACCAGCACCGGTCCGTGGTCCAGAAGTTGGGGACCTCTGATCTAGGGGACCAACATCACATGTTACATTTTCCTGTTCCTTCATCAGTGTGGTCCTAGCTTTCCTGGAGCAACATCACATTTTAGGCAAAAGGTCATGAGCCAAAGCGTGAACCCAGGCCCTGGCTCCGGCAGCACAAGAGAAGAGGACCCAGGCAGGGCTGGGGGACTGCCATCAGAGCACCGAGCTACAGAAGCTCAGGAGCATTGATGACATCCACACGTACAATTTTGCCTTCCTCACCGGACTGTTTTTAAAGCAAAGCAAGATAGGTGCATTTTGCAAACCTCTCTTGGTGCTGATAAAAAAATAATTCGGAGCAATTTGTTAAGCATTGTATGATCGTAATTCTTACCCTGTGTTACGTGCAAAATTGACTTTAGCATTCCAATGTGTTAGCACTTGATTTTCGTTCAATAAGGTCTGCATGTGCTGAGGTGGCAACAGCCCTCGTCTTTCCTGGTGACGGGAAGAACATCCCTTGAAGCCAGAGAGGCTGAGGGGAGGTCTTGACCTCTGCCGTGGGCGAGCTGTTCACCCTTGAGCAGGGGAGCACCTCCCCACACTTCACCCAGTCCCCCAATTTCTAGGGTCACCCAAAGGAGAACACACATAAAGAACTTGAAACAAGTCTCAGTAAACATTGTCTTCTTTTTTTTCTGGTACAGTACAATAACCTTGCATTTCTCTCTATTGTTTTTTTTTCTATTCTGTTCAAGTGCATCTCGCAACCTCCCAGCAGGTGAAAGTTATTAAAATCTTGTTTCCATGGACATAGTTTATTTAAACCAAACATTCCTCCTGCCTGTAACTTAGTTCAGGATAAACACATATTTGACGAAATGTATTGCTCACATTACTGTAATTTATAATTATGTGATATCTTCTATGCAAGAGCTCGAAGGGCTTTGACCAGGAAAAGCCCTTTACTTAGACAAATAAAAACCACTTGCAATCTCTAAGGATATAGGTAAATACATTCCATTGATAGCTAAGTTAATAATAACAGGTTAAATGATTTGCACAGGATTTTATGCTACTTTTGCAACATGCCCGAGAAAACACAAGACTTTTGTATCCTTGAGTGGCCAGTATGGGGCACGTGTGTGTGTCACTCTCCTCTTCTGTGACTTCATTCAGCTGTCACAAGTTGGCCACACACCATTTCACCTTGATCCTCGGAATTTTCAGCACGACCATCCAAGCAGCCACCATCGAGCAGGTGCGGTGGGTTATCAGTTAAATCTCCACGCCTTCCTTGAGTTGGAACTATTTTCCAAGTGTTTTCTGCATTGGGAATGAATTCACATAAAGGAGCGCAAGGCTTTGTTCACTTGCTTCTTTTCTATTATTTTTAAGTGGTCACTAAAATTAAACCTTGGACATTTACTTACTGGTTCCTTTTCACTGGACCTGGCACAATGCCATTCTCAATACATTAACCCTCCAAAAGAGAACATTTCCTGCAAATCCCCTCCTGCCCTCCTGTGCAGACGAAATCACATCCGTCCTGTTCCCTGAAACCTCCCTGGAACCCAGCGCTGGGCTCCCCCTTTTTACTTGCTGGTTCCCTGTGGACTCCGTCTCCTTCCGCCTTCCCCACGGCCGGCCTCCATCCCGTGTCTTCTGTCTTCTATCTCCGTGTCTCCTTTTCCTAGATCTTCCCCTACGTGGACTTTTAGAGAAAATCACTATCCTGTCGGGCTCCACTGCTTGGCCCACCGCTGGCCCATCCCCCACCCAGTTCATCAAACTTCCCAATCTCCCTCCGTCTCCTCTGTCTCCGCCCTCTGACTCTTGGACTTAACACAAGTCAAACCTGCCACAGAGAACACGAACGCCGCTGAGAATGGCCTCCCCTGGGCACCGCCCGAACCCCTGCATCGTCTCTCGTTCTTGGCCCCCCCTTCTTTCTCCTCAGTGTCCCTCCCTCCCCGCGGCCCCACGCCCCTCTGCTGACCCAGGACACTCTGCCCTTGTGTTTCCAGCCCTCCCTCAATACACCTTCAAAACCTTTTCTTGGACAAACTTCCCTGGGCTTAGAAATGACATCAAGAATATTCCACACCAAAAATAAACAACTGAGGAGGCAAGCGACAACCAAGCAAACGCTTTCTCCGAACTTGAGCCTAACTCCTGTGCTCCATCCCGCCTCTGAGTGCTTTGTTTGGAGCTTCCTCTGCCCGGGGTAAGATGCCGCCGATTCCTTAACACCCAAATCGGAGGTATTTCCTTTCCCTTGATGCACATAGTCACTGCTCTCTCGAACGTGGGCAGCAACCTGTGCCTAGGTGGCCGACAGCATGTACTATTTATTGCACCATAATGATGTGCACGTCTGCTCTCCTAACCACTGGAAGTGGAACAAGGTCAGAACTGGTGGTGTCTGGTTGCTCTTTTCCCCTCCCCAAAGTGCCCCACATGTGCCTGTGTACAGCAGGTCCTTACGTAGTCACCGCCATTCAGAGCGATTAGGGCTCTAAAGCTGGATGGTCTCAGACACGTGCTCTGAATGACGAAGCTCACGAATGGCAGAGCTGCCACAACTCTGAGTGCTCTTTCAACTCCTGGTCCCGGTCCCGTGTTCTTAAGAATGCTCCTGCAGCTGAGTCACAATGATACCATTTCGTGAGCTGTAACACGCTTCTTTAAGTGTCTATTTTCCAGAGACTTTTCAAACACTTTTGTTTCATGGTGTACAGAGTGGGAGCTATGTAAATGTTGAATGAGTGAACCAGTAAATATTATACATTTTGGAAGATGATATCCATAAAGCTTAACTTTGTTAAGGGTAGGAATCAGAAGTGTTTTGGTGAGCCCTGGCTGGTGTGGCTCAGTGGATTGAACGTCAGCCTGCAAACCAAAGGGTTGCAGGTTCGATTCCCAGCCAGGGCACATGCCTGGGCTGCAGGCCAGGTCCCCAGTAGTGAGGTACTTGAGAGGCAACCACATATTAATGTTTCTCCCTCTCTTTCCCCTTTCCTTCCCCTCTCTAAAAATAAATAAATAAAAAAATTTAAAAACTGTGCTGGTGGGAGAATGTCCATGGGAGGGGTCAGTGTGCACGCACACCAAGGTCAAGTGTGTGCTGTGCTCTGGACCACGGAACTGCGGACAAAGAGAAGACTTGTCCCTGAGCCGGTCCGTTCTTTTTTGTTTGCTGCGTTTCCCAATTTAAGATTTTAACAAGTTAACATGTTTTTAAATTACAATGTAAGTATCACTTGTTTTTCAAATCTGGTTGTCAAATTCTGATCCTTAAGGTCTGAGATAAAAATATTACCAGTCACAAGAAGAATATTAAATGATTTACTTCTGCTTCCAAACTTCATGCTGAGGAAGCATCTTCAAAGGTTGAGCCAAGAGAGCCATTCCAGATAATTAAAGAAACCCGGTCAAGGCCATTTCACCGTCCACTTTCTGCAAGGCCAGGTGGAATGCAAATTTCAATTTGGGTCCAGTTGGGGCCATCTCTGCTGGAGAGAATTTGGGCAGCTTTGTTGTTCTCAGGTTACGTGCAGTAATTGATGTTTACCTGGGCCTAAGCGGTATGATATTTGACAAGGATAGGATTACATACAGATCTCGTGGCACCGCAGGTATTTTCGGGAAATCGTGGATAACAGGGAGTTTGCAAGTGCTGAGGAATATACACTGCTATGGTTCAGAACAGAGCTGCTGAAACCATCCACTTGAACTCAGAGGAAGAGTCTATTATCTGAAGAGTGGAAGAAGTTGATTGCACCTTTAAAAAAAAAAACGATTCAGCAGAATTGCCTCCCTTGAAAGACTCCAAATCGAGTAATCAGGGAAAGGCAGACTTACTGGTCCGGAGAAATGGTTGGGCACAAGGAGGTGGGACAATTAGAGGCTGGTGGTGTTTGCCTTTCACTCCTTGTTGCAGGGCAGGGGACTGTGTTTCCTATCTGCGGCAAGGAGCTAAAGGATTGAATATGGAGATTAAAACATGTCGTCATTGCTTCAGTCAAACGAAGAGATTGCACATACCCAAGGGACCTGTAAGCTTCATTTAGGGAAGGTTTTGGCATGAAGTACCAGTTGCAACTCCAGTTCCCAACTTCCTTACCCAGCTTGTCTTTCCAAGATGGATATTTCAATCTCTCATTTATTAAAAGATGAAATGCTGGAATGTAGGGTAGATTGAAATCATTTGTCAGATCACAAAGTCCTCATAACATTTCTCAGCCTTAATAATACATCTGCTCTTAGAATGTGGTCTCTTGATAATAGCTGTCTGAAAGTGTCTGAATTTGGGGATTATTTGAGACAACAGATTTCCTTCTATTTGGAGTTGAAGGAGGCATCTGCTCCGTCACCATTAGCTTTGTATGATGGTCTCAAGACATTCGTAAAGGGCAGATCACTTTGAACATGATGAGAAGGGAAAAAGACTTCTGTTGACAATATGAGATTTGGAAAGAGGAATTAAGAACCTTTCAAGGTAGTATTTTATGTTTAGAAATGTTATCCCACAGATCCTTGTCCAACCTGGAGAGAAACACAGTGGCTGGAACTGAAAGAGTAGTAAAGCACTCCAAAACCAGTAATTTAGAGAAGACCCTGATAGAACGCTGAGTAGAAATTCACAGAATGTTATCTGATTTGACTCAGTCCTGCCAACAGAACTCCATGGAAATGGACAACTAAAATCGTTCCAAAGGCCATATGCCAAACTGGGTGTCCAACTGCAGGGGCAGACTAAACAGAATAAAAAATAATAAGTAAAAATCACCTTCTCTGTTTCACTTCCAAGAGAGGATGTTCCAAAAGATGAAACCATAACAAAACCTTTATGTAACTTCAACGATGAACTGAGGACACAAAGAAACGCAGGTCAAGAGCTCAGACATCTTTACAGGCTCATAAGGAAGGGACCACTCTCAACTTCTTGATGGCATCCAATTAGGAAAACTATCACATAGAATTGGGCAAGTTCATTTTCACAGGAGGTGTTGCCCTTTTGTTTCCACACACACCCACAAAAAATATTCTTTCCATTTAGAAAGACGGGAAAGGAAAATTTTAGTTAAGCTTCCTGATATTTGCATATTGTCATCCTACAGATAGCTGCACAGATGGCATTAATGGACATGTAACAACAATGAGATAACACTTTTGATTATAAAAAACACATCCTTCCTATGAATCAGTTCATATTACATGCACACACACACACATATATATACAGATAATGCATAGATATATGGCATTTTAAATTGAGCTGGATTCTGAGGTTGTATATAACTCGTGAAGCATAAAAAGTGGGTGTTCCTGAAAAAACTCCAGCTGTCCAACCACGTACCATGTAAGACGACACCTAACTGGGGAAAACTAACAGCGTTATGAGAAACATCTCCCCATTCGTCTTGTTCTTCGAAATGGCCTTGTTCATTGATCCTTTGGTTAACTTTTGACACCATGGATGACCCTTCCTTTGGGACCATTTTGTCTCAATACTTTCTGCACCTTATTATCTTGGTATCTCTTAGACAACGTCCTTGAGTCAAGATTTTCTTCTTCCCCAGAGGGGATCCTGATGATCCTGGGTTGGAGGGGCAGGGACCTCCTCCTGGGGAGAGTTTGCCCATGCACATGCCTTTCCCAGGTGTCCCAGTGACTGCGAAGGGTGACCGGCATTTCATGGGAGGAAGGTACAGGGAGGGGACACACAGAACAGCTCCTAACAACAAGGACCCCATGCCAAAATGCAAACAGCACCATGCTGCTGAGAAACACTGAAAGGGAAAACCGATTTCTTGACCTTGCATTCATTACTTCTGGACCCCCCACTCCTGAGCACATTGCTTGAGCTGGTGTCAAGCCTCCTGATCTCCCGTATACACTCAGGACCCCAAGTCTGTCTCTGCTACTCTGTCCCTCAGTGTCGCTCCCGGCTCTTCGTGCCAGTTGCTGCGGAAGATGTCCCCACGGGCAGCTCAGGCGAAGATCCACCCAGCTGTCTGGCAGATGGTCCATCTTTGCTGCTTCTCCTTTATCCCAGCAGCCAAGTGAATGAGTTCCGCCAGTTCCCTTTAACCACAACATCTTTTGGAAATGTTTCTTTTTGAGTGCCACAGCTACCCCTTAGCAGACACCTGGGCACCCCACTCCTCTCTCACTGGCCCTCCCAGTTGGGTTCTGCCCTTTGTCGCCCACCCTATGCACTATCGATACAACAGCCATTCTATGGACCATGCTCCATCCGTTCTGATAATCCACTAAAGTGCATCTCGCCTATTAGTTCTCACGGCGACCCTCCCATGGCTCTCATATCTGTCTCCCATTTCCCCTTCATCTTTTACCGTCCCCTCGTTTAGACCTTCCACCCATCCAAGCGTATCTGCTTGACAGCATAGTTTTCAGTCTTTCTCGGCACCTCTGTACCTGTCACTCACTAATGCTGGCCCGCCCCTTCTCCCCGCTGCCTGGCAGGCTCAGTGGTACTGAGTGCAGCCATAGCAAAGCCTGAGAAAAAGGAAAAGTCAGTAATACCAGCCCTGTCTTTCTTTAAAATTCTCACATTTTGTTCATTATTGACTTTTTGGTATTGTGATTTTTAAAAATACTGCGTGAAAACCTTTATCTTGATTGCTGAGTTGTGGGCATCCCTTAAATTTGGTGCCAGAAGCAAATGCCCGACTCACGTTGCCCCAGCCCTGGGTTTGCCCCTGCTCCGTGGTGTCCCTGATGGAGACTGTCAGAGCCCAGGGTGCCTTGATGGAATCTTGTCAGTCACCAAGTACACGGTGGCTGTACGTTCTTGACCTCTGCAGGCTTGGGGTATTTGGCCCCCTCTAGGACCAGAGGCTGCTGGGAGGTGACCCTCACAGGGCCAAGGACCCTGCCCTCCGCTGCGTGGGTGCTTAGCCAGGCCCCGCCGGGGAGCACATAGTGATGGGAACTTCAGAGACGACATCACAGTGTGATGATGGCAATATTGGTCTTCGTGAACGTAAGAGTTTGTCTGTTTGACAAACAAAACTCCTCACCTTATTCTACTACTCTCTGTGAGGGAGGATTAGCTCATCGGGAATTCTGGAAAAGTCCTTTCCCGTAAGAAAAGGAGACCAGGCAGCGGCATCTTTACTGTGGTGCGGTGGCTGGCAGGCGTGTCTGAGCAACCTCTGGGTTGTGCTGGGGCCCCTCCCAGCAGTCGCTTCCAAAGCTGCCCCTCCCAACGGTCAGAGACCCCTCCCATCCAAACAATCCATCGCCTTCCCAGCGAAAAAGAGTCGGAACAGCTCCTCCTACCTCTGTGTGAAAACACACGGCTATCGAATAACAAGGTTAAGTATTTCCGAGGCATGTGGCAGAATAAATTAGTTCCATCTCACGAAAGAAAGAAGACACACCACGTTTGAAGATAAGCACCTGTGAATCCGAAAGCGGGACGTTAGGCCCTGAACCGGCCTGGGTGTCGCTGCTTTGAAAAGGAACGGAATCGGGAATTTGGACTCTTTAACTTCACACTTCTAACAGTTCCCTTCACTGCCCCTCCCCTGAGAGCATTTAATTGGATTCTGATATTCAAAGGATGGGCAGCTGGGAATCTAGGTCAAACCTCCTTCCTTTTCCTCTGCCTCCTTCTTCGTCTCTTCTTTGTCTCTCACTGCCCTTTCCTGCTGTTTTCCTCTCCTTTCCCACCCAAATCCTATCACAGCTCTGGACGTGGTGAATAGCCCCACAGAACAAGAGCAAAACGGAGTAAACTTGATGCTAATAAATTATTTCCCTATGTACACACCTCTCTAAATAGTGTCAGTGTATGATATTTTTTTATGCAGAGCAAACACATACATTATGTGTGGGCTATTCCAGGTACTTCTAAAAGGCAATAACTTCTCTAAGACTTGATTATTTTGAACTTCAGACAGGCAGCAATAACAACTTTTTTTTTCAGCTAAAACGGAACAGGAGTAGGGACATAAGTAAACAGGAGTCACCAGGCTACCCAGCTTTAATAGGGTTATTTAAGAGGCATTGCGTTATCTTCCCCTTCGCCAGTATATGCCCAGCACCTGGCACAGGCCTTGGTACATGGGAAATGCTTAACCACTACTCGGTGAATGAATAATAATAGCTAACATTTCTGAGCGCTTTGTATGCGACAAACACTTTTCTGAGCACTTGATGTGTATTAACTCAGGAAGGAAGACAGGGGAAACAGAGGGAAGAAGAAGCGAGAATGAGAACGAGGCGTGGGAAGATACATGGACAAATGTCTCTGTTTTAAAAGGAGGGATATCAAGAAGTAGAGGAAACTAACCATTGGTAACCTCTGCATTTATTCCCAATAAAAATCTGGAAAGAACGGTTAAACAGAGAGAGGGGTTATAAACGATGTGGATCCTGTCAAGCTCCGAATGGATCTATAGAAGAGCCTGAGCTTAGGTTCCTCCACACCTGTCACACCTGTTCTACGAGTGTGGGGTGAGTAGGAATACTCGGGGAACAAACCAGAAAGGAGAACCCAAAGCCCTGAGCCTACCGCACGCTTAGTGAGTCACCATTACACTTCACCCGGGGCAAAATAAAAATGCCATCACCATCTAATGCTCCAATTGCAGGAGAGTGTCCTAGTTACAGGAATGACAGAATTATGGGCAACGTGACAGAGGAGAAGGGACATGGGGCAAGCTGACCGAGGTGATGTGAGCAACGTTACTTCAAAATGTTAAGGCTTTCTTTATTTCCCTGTATAATACATGCCTGAAGGAGTTACTATGAACATTAAAAACAAACTAAGAATGAAGGACCTGGCACATGGTAGGTTTGAATGATGTGAGTTCACTTCTCTCTTCTTCCACCTTTCCACCTCTGTTGTGCTTTCTACAAGGCCTGTCATGGATGGAGCAGTGAATTCAGTCCTATTCTCTACATTTTAAGGAACAAAATGACAAACTATAGGTATGGCCACAGGAAGGATACTAGATGGGCAAAATAGCTGAAAACCACTACTACTACTACTAATAATAATAATAATGTTTTATTTCCAGAACATCTTTTACTTTTCAGAAGGTTGATCCTCAAAGCAATGCTATCAGGCAAGCAGACAAACATTAATATGACATTTATGCATGCATCTATAAATTCTATGAGACATTAAGCGGCCCAGCCCATGTCACATTGCTCATACATAACTGAGGTGGGACAGAAATGTAAGTTTACTGACCACTCATCAAGCAATCTCCTCTTCATTACCGTGCCTCCCTTGTAAGCAAGGGTAGAAGGACCTGGGGAATATTCTGGACCTGTCTAAGGGAGGACATGGTAACTGTCTTACAATATTAGAAGGGTTGTCCTGGAGTAAAGAGAACAGACAACCCGCCCAAGTACAGACCAGGATGAACAGGCAGAGTTTACAGGTGGACCCCCTGTGGCTCCTCCCACATCCAGGGGAACTTGGGAACCCTTAGAGGGAAGCCACCATAGGCAAAGGTGGTGAGATATTCAGGGATGCAAAGCAGGGACGTCTGCACTGGGACACCAGCTGCACTAGGTCCATTCATGTATTCCACTGTTTCACACACGATTATTGAGCACAACCCTGTGCTAGGCATTGTGGGAGAGGAGATCATTACGATGTTGTCCCCGACGATGTATGTCACCTCAAATGCCCCCGACAACTTCAGACATCATGAGCGTTTGACATTTTTGCTCAAACAGATTTTTGAGACATTTGGAGAACACAATTGGCATCGGCAGTGCAGTCTTCAACGGCTGACTGGGGTGCCTGCATCCACCTCAACGCTGCCTCGTTTCTTAGGAGCCAACGGACACGCGGGCAAGCGTGCCCGGCCGCGTGAGCATCGCGCTCATCTTTCTCAGCTAGAGACGCACAGTGTGACAGGGTGATGGTCGTTCCTCTTTCCCCACCCTCCTCCTGAGGGACTCGTCCTCTTCTCGCTCTTGGACCATCTAGAAGGCTAGTTGAGACTTGTAGGGAGGCCAGCTCAACTCCCCACACCTTTGACATTTAAAAAAACGTAACCATGTGCCATTCTAAAGCATTTCAATATTTGCATTTCTAATTCCTATAAATTACAGGCATTTATTTTATGAAACTTGGAAAGATCACTATTTGTCTCGAATTATACCGGCATCCAAATTATGCCAGCATCATACCAGAACACAGAACTGTGGAGCATATGAGACAGAAACCTGACACTCAGTTCTCCGAGATGTGTTAAACAGAAAAAAAAAAAACTGCGCTGCTGTATAAAAAGCTGGATAATCAGTCTCCAACCTCAAACGATAAGATTAAACTAATAAAGAAAACAATGGAAAAGGTTCACTCAAATCAGGATCTCTGAAGAGTGTGCAAGGGACGTGACGAGGAGCGGAGTAACGAAGTAAAAACAAACCCTCTTAAACCGCTACGGCATTTATAATCTGGATTAAATATGGATTTTGCTCAAATCCATAGCTCATGTATATTTTTCTTAAAATAGTGCATTGAAGTGCGTTCGGGGCGCTAGGAAATTGTTGCTGCTGCTTCTTGAAAGAACAGACTGCCGCCCTCCATGGCATGCGGGGAATGACGTTGCCTAGGACTGAAAGAAAAGGAAAAAGACAATAATTATCTTTCCCAGTAAATCAGTTTTAAAAGCTAGCCCCGATGGTTCGCAAGCAATTCCCAGCCCACTAGATTTTCCCAACCTTCCCTTATTTATTAGTGTCAAAATAATGATGCACCTAGGAAGGCTGAGACGTCAGGGCCCTAAGAAATCTCTAGAAAACGGTTCTATGAATCAGACTTTGCAAATTTTATTAAAATTCTTACTTTCCACGGACCGATTCATCTCTAACTTGATCTCACAAACCCTTATCTCCCTCCCAAGTACCCAAACTTACCATGTTAACGAAGTAGATTTCCTAAGCAGTTGGACTAATACCTTCTACAGATGTCTGTTGAATATATCTCGAATTCCTGATTCATCTGCTGCAGACACAGAGATTTTTTTCCCTTTGATTATTAACTACTTTAAAAATTAAAAATTTTAAAACATGCTCTGATTCAAAAAGCTGTTGTTCTATTTGTTTAAGCTTTCAGATGAAGGTACAACTTTAAGGGCTGATCAGTGATGGAAAAATTTGCCTCCCTTGTGGGATGAATGAAAAGGGAGAATTTTTTTTTCTCTTCTCAGTGGCTTTATAGGGTTGAGTCTGGTACCTCCAGAACAGGAAAGAGGCTGGCCAATTTGTATTTAATTAACAAATATCAAATCAGGATAAATCCTCTTACTTGATTCATGCCCTTCCTTCAGCGATGACTCATTTCTTATCTGAACTGTCACTTTAAGGTCCAGAATAATGGACTCACATCCAATTTGGACTTTCAGGCTTACTGGGGTCTGCATACATTTGGCCTCACGATGCATCTCCAATGACCTGTGACTGAGAGAAGGTAATGCCAGGGTACTCTTTAGAACTGTATGACGGTTACAGAATCCTACGCCAAAGAGGCCTGGACCTTTCCTTTGGATCATCACTTCTGCTCAAAGGAAAATCGATTCCATGTTCTCAAGGGCTAGAGGGAAACAGATTCTGTCATTTCCAAGATGCACTCCTGCATCTCGCAGCTTTCCATTATGGGAAGGTATTTTACACCTTAACCCGCATCTTCCGTATTCCAGCAGACATCCACCTGTTCCCCTCCCGTGTACGACTTGCTCTCACAGTCCTCTGAGTGAGACCCTCGTGCCCATGACAACCAGAATCAAATACCTGTGCAGCCTGCAAGCCCATCGTCCCCCCAGGTTCTGCTCAAATGCTCTCATTATGAATGATTGGCCTCCATGTCTATATTTTATGGTTAACCACTTTCAGAAATCTAAACTACGTATTTCCATGTCTAGTAGAGTGAGTACTGTTATAGGTGTCAGGCCTTGATTCCTCTTCTGACTGTGATTTCATTAGCTCTGTGATCTTGAGCAAATTGTTCACGAGTGGGGTTGGTGGGGGCTAATACCTTTCACAGAAGCTTGTTGAGAAAATGCAGGGCGGGAACGCACAGAAAATGCTTAGCGCACTGCCTAGTAGGCTGTAAGTCCTCAGTAAACAGCAGTTGATATCACTTCTTGGCTATCAAATCTATAGATTAGGTGCTGAATTGTTATAACTTTAGGGAATTACCATAAGCTGAAAAGTTAGCTTCTTTACGTAGCTTCAAAACCTGTATGATATCCAGTTGAGATACAAACTTGGTTCACATTGAGTGATTCTAATAACAGAATAAGCACCAGAAATACCCTAGCACCTTGGAAACTTTTGTGTGGACAGAAGTTTAAATGATCTACAAGATAGCCCGTCCACAATGAATTGTGTTTGTAGGTAGATTTTTGGGCTTTCTAGGACAGCCCAGTTTTCTACAATTAAAAAAAATTACTGGAAAATGTTCACATTTTCTTTAACCCATATAGGGAGGGGAAGCCGGGAGAGTGTCTTTGACCAGGTCAAGGGTCAAAGGAGAGAAAGTAAGCCCTTACAGAAAAGCCTTCCAGGATATGGTCTGAAAGGCAAGAAGCAAAGGAAGGGTTGCTAAGGCTGGACTGTGGTCACCGTGAGGCGATGTCCAGGGCATAGGTGGAATTGATCGCTGGGAGCAGGCTGACTTTGAGTGCGGTCCTGCTGTGGTCGGACCGTCAGAAGTGCGGCTGACCAGTGGGTGGGAGGGAGAGTCTCAGGAACACAGTCACAGGCACCTTTGGGTTGGGAAAAACCTGGCCTCCGCCTATGTCTTAGAGAAGGTTTCATGGCGTGTTCATTTGTGCTGAACTGGAGACGGGGAAAACACTGTCCTAAATGGCACTTGAACTTTCCAAAGCATCAGCCATCCAATGATACTTTGAAAATGCTCTCTAGGCTGCTTCACATAGTCGGGGCACGATATTTCCAGTGCGCTGGGAGGCACCATGCTCCCCCACATTGTCCTGCAGTGCCTAAGCTCAGGGGCAGTCAGTCATGGAGCCGCTCCCCAGCGTGGGGACCATGGATCTTGCTCATAGCTGCACAAACGCAGCTAAGAGCAATCAGCCGTGCCTGGCTGCTCTCCCTCCCTCCCTCCCTCCTCTCTGGTCTCCTTTCCTCCTGCAAATGTGGAGCGGTTGCACGCATCCTTCAGCTTTGGATCCTCTGCAGAGTTTCGAGCAAACCTGAAGTGCATTCGATGCAAGATTCGGTGAGAAGATTCGATGCAAATCTTCTCAACACAAAGGACTCAATGTAGGATGTTTATTGAGATAAGAGAAAAGGAAGGTTTTTCTAATTTTGTTTTTTAATTATATACTATGCATCTAGATAGATCGATGCATAGATAGAATTACGGATTGCTCTGACTGCAGTTTTAAAGTCAGAAAGAGAACTTTTCCGTTTAAAAGGGATTTCTCAGAATAAGCCTCGTCCTTTGTCGTATTCACCAATAAAGTAGATACAATGGTAAGGTTGACCATTTAAAGAAGATCGACACACTACAGATGTTGCTCTCAAAAGGAAGAACGTTGATTTCGAACTTTCCAAAGTATCAATTTCTAAAGGTTACTTGTATTAAATGACTATTAGCTATTCTTCCTAGAGAAGACATCTCTGTGGCCTGAAGATAAAACAGCAAAGGGGTAGGAACCCGAGTTACTTACTCGCGAGGCATCGAATCCTGGTTTTGACAAACTCACCCTTTCAGTGTTTGCGAGTCCCGTTTCCCGCACTCGGGGAGTGCTGGAGCTGGAAGGACCTTGGATGTCCCCTGGTCCCCTTGTCTAGTTTTCCTCCGGGGGCCTAAGACCCTCAGCGAGGTAGATGACTTGGACAAGGTCCCCCAGTTAGTGGTTAGCAGGGCCGGGACCGGAAGGGGGAGGAAACCAAGTCCCCGTTCAGTGTGTTTTTTCACGACAACACGCAGCTTCTCCTAACAGAAATGGAACCTGCATCCAAAGTCTCCTGAGAGAGGCCACGTGGGTTGTTTTATTATTTTTTTTAAAGTGTGATGCATTTTTTTTTATTCCACTCTGAGAAAAACGCTGCCAAGCTGTTCTCTAGGGAGTGGAATCTCTATGAGGAGAGGAGGCTTTTGTGCTGGGAGATCACAGTGAATAATCATCCACTTAACACCTAGACGGCACCCCAAAGGCCACAGCCGCCCTGGGGAAGAGGATCAGATGGAGAGCATCTGAACTGGGTTTGGGAGAAAGCGACTCCGAGGGAAGTGGAGGGACTCAGCAGCCCAGAGGTGGATAGACTTGAAAAGTGCGCAAGACTAGAGAATGGAGGAGCTATTGGTGGCAGAAGAGATGCTGAGATGTCTCTATTGCATACAAATATGATCTTTCTACATCTATGAAATGCATTTTTTTATATCCATGGAGGGCCCCGTAAAGACTAGTAGATACACTGTGGCTATCCCAGGGGGCAGGGAATGCAGCATCTTACTGTGCGTGTGTGTGTTTCATCCATTCAACCTTGGGGAGTACAGACGGTGTGGGACCATAAAGGAGTCTGGATGGGCTCAGACAAAAGGAAAAACATCGAGATGAGCAGAACTGAAACTTAATGGCCCGCCAGACAAGACAAGCACGAAGTGTTTTGTGTCCTGCTCAGTGGTAAAACCAGCGATCAGTTTCCTTAGGGCATCAGTCCTGAGGACTTCCCCCTCAGTTTTAGAATTATCATGATATTTTACTAGACGTTTACCAAAGAAGCATCACATTAATCAAAGCGTACAGAAGAGGGTCAGGTATTCTACTCGGTACACAGCAAAATACCAGATAGGACTTTAATATTTTTAATATTTAAAATTTAAACTATTTTTTGAGAGAGTATGAGATGTTATCGTGTCTGGCTTCTTCTTGTTCTCTTTTCTTCCCCTGCAGCGGGTGCTGAATGGACAGATCCTGGTCTAGTAACTGGCCCAGGGTTTGTTAATGACCTAAGACAGGGTTCCACGGGCCAAACCAAGTGACCGGCGTATGCACCGTCAGGAAGCATCCTTCGTGTGTGTTCTCCTCTAAACGCAGTCTCAGGATATGACATCTCTTGAGGTCTTATATGCCCTCGACTTCATTTTTCCTTCTTCCTTCACTGATGTTGAGAGAGTCTTTTCAGCAAATCTAGGGATAATGTGGTTTGACCCTTAACTTTTTCTTCGGTACTGCCTGGCCACAAAACAGCATGATGGTAGGAAAGAGCTCCTTCTCCTTGGAGCAAGTTCAGGTTCACTCTGAGAGCAAGGGTCTGGGCATCTGCGTGTCGCCGTAGTGACGAATGCAGACTGTCTGGTGGAATAAAAGACAAGTCTTGTCTAAGTGTCCTTCAACGGGTCTCTGAATGCGGACTGCCCTGGTCCCTCTCAGATGAACGGCTGGCTGCTGTCCGGAGGATGGCCCCACGGACAGGCGCCCGCCTGGCCCCCAGCCTGCCAGCGTGTCCAGGAGAGGGCCTGGATTTTGCACGGACAGAGCGGTCCTTTGTACAGACCAGATTTTAGCTTTGACTTCCTCACCAGACAGCACCTGGGAAAAACAAGAGCATTTCTACTCACATGAAAAAACATTCAACAAAAATTAAACCTCTATCCAGATAAGCATTACATTTCTATTGCACATTCACCCCAAACTCAGCACCACCACAAGTGACCTGTGGGGCACCCTGAGTCCCTTATGGCTCTTCCAACAGGCCCCCAGGCTGACACAAGCTGACTTCTGAGACTAAAAAGTGACCGCGTCCTCCCCCAGGGAGGGGTTTCTAGAAGGAGGCAAAGGCGGCACAGTGTTTCATCCAAAGCACAAATGATTCTAAGCAAAAATGTTTCCTTGGGACTTCAAATTCACTTTTGATAAATTTTATTTTTTTTCTTTCATTTCTAATAAGTAGCTATAAATAAAAAAGTCATGATATTCTACTATAGCATTTTAAGCAATTCTAACATGCTTTTTTAAATCCTTACCCAAGAACATTTTTTCCCCATTACTTTTGGAGAGAGAGAGGAAGGGGGGAGAGAGAGAAATGGTGATCGGTTACCTCCTGCCTGCACCCCAACTGGGGACTGAACCTGCAACCTCAGGTTTATGGGACAATGCTCCAGCCCACTGAGCCACACCAGTCAGATATATGCTAACAGTTCTAGTCACATCATCATCTTCATCACCATCATTGTCATGGCTGTTATTTCCAAATTCAAAGAACTATGCCTCCACATTGTTTATTTGGAGAACTTACACGGGATCATCCCTAAAAACACTGCTATATTTTGTGATCCATTTGAATGAAAGCACTTAGGCTTTGGTGTCAACAAGCAGCCAACGACCTTTTTAAATACACCTACTTTACTGAATCCATTGCATTTACGATAATAAACAAAACCTCTGCAATGCTTCATAATAACAACAACGCCTTTCAAATGACCCTGCACTTACTGGCCAATTTCAGAGCATTCGATGTTGTTAACAATCAATTTCCCGGATATGGTAGTGCGTCGGTTTATAAATATCAAATTATATAGGTCATAGTGTTACCTTTGCAGGCCACTTGCAGGATTATATTGATATGACACAGGATAATCGCCAGACATTGTGTCAGGATGTTTCTCTCTTTCTTCTTCTTTTTTTTTTTTTTAAATCGGATTCTCAGCAGGTTCTTGGGCTTTTGCACTGACAATTTTCTCTAACTCCCTGCACCCCTTCGGGATCAGGTAATTAAAAGGGTATTGATGCAGAGGGAAGCCGAACACCACATGGCTTGGCAAAGTGTTGCCATAAACTCCTGTCCTGTAGCTGTGGATACAAACTCAAGCTGGCCGTGTGCAGAACTCCAGCACGTTGCGCGCACTACCCCTCGGCACCGCCAAATGTTTCAGCAGCTGCCCTTTTGTCCTGTTTCTTAAATAAACAAAGAACAGATACAAATTAATGACCTAGATTTATGGCAAAACACACTGCCTTCCCAGAGCAAATAGCCTTAAAAGAACAGATGCTAAAATCACATTTCTTCCTCAAAGACCCCCCCCCCCAGAGAAGATACTTCTGTGAGCACGTTAGTTTGGAGTCTATAGAAATTAATAATTGGGAGAAATGTAATCGGGTTGTGCAGTGTCACGCTTACCTCTGATTTCACGAGCTTCGGGGCGTGGGCACAGCACACCCTTAGTTTGTCCCATTTTTCTCCAGGATCTTAACAGCTTTATTTCACTTTTGCTTTCTATTTGACTTTTTTTTTTTTTTTGCTCAGAAAGATCAAAAGATCATTTCCCTAGGATTTTAGATAATACTGAATGATTGGATTTGGTTGCCATCCTCACTCCTGTGGTTTCTGAAAAGCAGTGTCAGAAAATCTCCTTTGTTTTACTCTGAGGCGCGGGAGGGAATTGCAGAAAAGTAGGTTTTGTTTCTGTCCAAAACTCAGTTCGAAATTTGCTCTCTGCTTTTTCTTTTTCCTGGGGTTTTGTTTTCGCCAATGCCAAGTGCACACAACAAAACCCGGCAAAAACAATACAAGCCTCGGTGGCGACTGTGCCTCCAGGGATGTGGCAGAAGCTTCATAATTTATGGCAAACGGGAATGAAGCGAGGTCACCTCCCGACAGGCCCGACAATGCAAAGGTACAGCGTGTCATTGGCCACACGTCGTGCGTTCTCTTTATCCCACTCCGTACAATATTTCCAATCTTACTCAATAATTTAATATACATTTTCTTGTCAAGCTTCTTGGCAGCAGCCTATGCAGCTTGCAAGATGGACCGAGAATGCCACAGGTGGGCTGATTAGCGGGTGGCATTTCTGAATTCTAACAAGCTGTTAGCATTATGTCTGTTTGCTTTAGGTGCAGATGTGAAATGATTTGACAGTCGATTTCAAAAGTGCGCGAGTACATTTTTGTATGTCAAACTATGGAAATCCGTTTTTTTTACATTTCACACATCGATGGTATGTATTGTATTTATTAATTTCAGCGAGTATATATCACTGACATGCCATGAAAATTAAGCAGCAGGATCCATAACGTATAAAAGGAACAGATTGAATCAACATCCCACACTCGGCTAATCAGAAAGTCTTATCTCGCGCTTCAGAGAAAGTCAGAGGTTGGAATAGCTCAGCCAGCAAAGAAGAGTCTTTGAAAAGTTTGTTTTAATTGGTTTTAGAGGGTGATGGTGAATTTTTTTTTTCAAAGGAGGGGGGAAAAAAAAGAAAAAGAAGCAAAAGGGAAAACAACGACCACACGCAACAAATGGCGTGTGGAACACTTGCCAGCCACATGAGGTGACATCTGCCCTTGTCTAAAATTTCCAAGGTGATTTCAGGGTTTACAAAGAGAAGTCTGCTCGACACACCAAAGGGAAATTTGAAGTAAATCTTGGGAATTTCACTCTCGGTCTGTGCTTAAGACTGTGACATGGACTTTAAGCCACAGACGCCCCCAGAACCACAGAGCTAACTGGGCGGTGTCTGCCTGTGATTCCAGGTGAAGCTGAGCCCAGGGCCACCTGTGGGGCTTCAGCGGGGGATATTTGTGCTCAGGCTTGTGGGGTCAAGGCCACGGCAGAGCAGGAGGATGCCTCTACCCCTCTCAAATGTGTTCTCTTCCCCGGTCCTCGCAGAACCCTTCTCCACCAAGAGCAGCCATGCCTGTACCGTAAGAGCTTCACAGTGGGTGCAGGTGGCAGGGTGCCCCCGTCCTTCTCTGGTAGGGCCTGCGAAGTCCTTCCATCACATTCCAGCAGGGTCAGAAGGAGGACCTCAGTGCCCGAGCACAGCAGATACTGAAGGCAGACCTCCAGTAGACCCCAGGGAATGGAAGAAGGAGGAGGCCCCCAGGGAAACATCGGTCAGAATTCTGCAGCCTTCGGGCATGAGGCGGAGGCCTCAGGAGGGAAGTTCCCATTAGCACGTTGGCTGTCGGGCGTAAGTCATGGCCCCAAGCACCAAGCCACACGACAGCGGCTAGAATTTGGTCTCCATCATGATCACGGAGGGTGAGAGTTTTAAATGATCTTTAAGAATAGCTAATACAACACTCTGGTTTGAAGGATGAAAACACCTTGGCTTAGGGAGGTGGCGTGTCAAATCCTTCCCCAAGCAGTGCCTCGCTGGTCCATCCCAGCAGCGCTGTGAGGCGAGCTGAGGAAACACGCTCCTTGGTGAGAAGAACAGGCACGGGCTGGGCTTCTTGCTCATGGTCCCTGCAGCTGGGCTTCTCGACCCCGAGTCCGCTGCTGCAAAGTAACCACTAAACACCTTTGCCATCATAGTCTCCATTCAGCCAGTGCTTGTCGGGCACTGACTGGGCGCCAGGCCCTTCTCCAGGTGCTGAGAATAAGCAGCAAATAAAATCGACAGTAATCTCTGTCCAGGAAGCCTGCCTTCTGGTGGGAGAGATCCTGATACACCGAGTGGAGAAGTGACTGCTGTCGTGTTTGAGAAGGTGAAGAAGGGCTCTGGGGACACCGGAGCCAGTGAGGGTGATTTGGAGCGGGGTGGGCGGGGTGACCATTCAGGGAGGTGAGCCCTCCCTGGGGCAGTGAGCGCAGAGAGGGGGGCCATGTGCCAGGCGGAGGGGACCAGTCGGAAGTCCCAAGGTGGGAGCTGGCCCCAGAAGATCATGGAACACCAGGGACTCAGTCCAGGGGTTGGACTGGAACAGTCCAGAGGTCGCCCAGGAGGAGCTGGGGCAAGCGGTCCTGAGGCCGTGGTGCAGAAGGAAGGCATTTTTTTAGGGTGATCGTGGGAACCTCTCTATTGTGAAAGGCCCGTATATCCATTCTTACAGGAAGAAGGCTTTTGGAGTCCGACTCATTTAAACACAGACGCTGACCTTGGACAGGAAACAGGGTTGAAACAACACTGTTCTGTCTCGGGTTTAAGCACTTTGCCTGCAAAACTGGACTCTTTCTTGGTACAAACTGGATTTAAAATGAAAAAAAAAAAAAACCCCAAACTTCTGCCATGGTTTCCCCCAGTGTATCCTGTCTCTGTCTCTTATTACCTAAGAGTGTGCTCCCCCCTCATTTCCGTCTCTTTCAACATCAACAATTTTCAAATAATAATAATCCTAGCTCCTAAACCTAAGAGACTAGGTTTTCTTGTCTTTTTTTAATCAGTTTTTTTCCTCATAAAAAGCCATTGGATAATAAACTAATTTCTCACAAGCTTGTGCAGTATATTCTACCTTCTCGAATAAACCCAAACTTTAAAAGTGTTAAGGAAAAGGGCATGATACGGAGCCCAGATGAACACACTGGACAGCCTAACCCAAGTGAGGTTCAGAATCGTTAGCCCTTACCCTCGACCAGGGGATACTGTAGGCACTCAGTGAAAATCTGTGGCGGGTTAAAAAGGCATTTTCGTCAGAAAAAAGGGGGCGGAGAGCAAAGGAAAATGATTTTTAATTTTGCTTTCTCAATGCGATGGTAATAACGTGGGTTATTTCCTCCCGTAACTCACAAGCCCTTCCAGAAATAGCAGGAGCGGAGGAATGTGACGCCACCTTCGGGAGGTGTGGAGCCCCGGGGAGCCCTGTCCTCCAGGGTCAGCATCTTGGGAGGCCGTGGGTGCACAGAACATGCACTGAGCGTGATTCCTGGGTGAGGGGCTTTGAGGTCTCCTCCCGGCCGGCCCGCTCCGGGAGACGCGGTGTCCACAAACACTGGCTGACCTCGCGCGTTTTTCCAGCTGCCACGGGTCGCTCCAGCCGCCCCGCTGGAGCGCAGCTGCTCCACGCTGCCATCGCGCGCCTCCCATCAGTCACCCTGGTGGCCTGCCTGGGGGGACCCTGCAAGTTTTCCTGCGCCCCGGACGCTTACCCCTCCCTCTCCCGACACGACTATCCACAGTACCTTTAAAAAGCTCAGGATGTGAAGTAGACACCAGTCTACGTTTATGTTCAGCCCAAAATAAAACCAGAACAGTTTTCCCTCCAAATCAACACTGACATTGTTAAAGAGTGTTTCTTTATCACAACACGCCCATCACCACGCAGGAAGTGAACGCCGCTGGTTCGTCTCGCGGAAGACCGACACCTGAGTGATGCGCTCGGAGAGATGATGAATTTGCGCTGATCCATTCCCACTCGCAGCGTGCCTGGTCCTCCCTGTGGCCAATGGCAGGCATTTGCGAGACAGCTGGCGGGGTGAGGGGTGCAGGCTGAGGCTGTGCGAGAGCTCAGTGGCCTCTGCACGGATCAAAGGCTCATTAGCATCCCGCTCTCACCACATCAACACATTGGCTCGGACAATCTGTATTGCTTTAAACCTTTAGACAGCTCTAGCGTTTGTTCGTCACCGAGGCAGGGCCAAGTAGGGTTTGCTCTCCGACAGGTCCTATCCAAAGACACGAGGTATGCCATCCCAAAGCCATACGTATGGCAAATGTTGTAATTCTAGGGCTTTTTTCCTTTTGCAAACACAGATGAATAATTATTTCTCCAAGTTTCAAAATAATCACTTTGGGTTATAAAATATGACAGATAGGTTATTCAAAGTGCAGAAAATGTCTCACCTGGAAGGACTGGTCTCAAACTAAATCAAAATAGGATGTTAGAGTCTAGGATGTTTCAAGGATTTCTTGAAAGATTTATAAGATAGTAGAATTTATAGTGTGCTAGTGCACGATTTTGAGTCTACCAAATACCATTCTTTTTTATGTGGCTTGGTGGACACAATGAAAGTGGAAAATGCAAAAGACATGGAGTTCTAATTTGGATTTTACTGCCGACGTCCTGTGTGTCTGATAGAAGGTATTTTACTCCACCGTCTCCTAATTTTTAGAAATAAAGATGGGAATTACAACAGTCAGCAGCTTACCCTTGGGCAAGCTGCGGAAAGAATAATTTAAAAAATTGAAAAACCTCTTTATGAGATAGAAAGTTCTGACTACAAGGTAATAAAATTGCTTTTCTAAAAAATAAGGGACACTTTGCTGTTGATGTGGAAAGCTACGTTCTGGCCACGTAGGACGGCGGCCCATCCAGGCCACGCCCTGCGCAGGCCGTCCAGTCTGCGGGACGTAGCGAAGGCACCAAGCTTTCCGCCGTTCGTTTTCCTTTGGAGAATCCATCCGTTCTCATTATGTCAGTGTCTTGGAGGGAGAGGAGGCAGCAGGCTGCTTTCCAGCTGGAACCTGATGCAGGTCTCAGGTCCCCAGAGCACGGTGGACCACGTGGCTTTGTGACTCCCACCCTGCAGTGGGCCTCAGGGATAATGTCCACCTTGGAGATGATAGGATGGTGGCAGCCTATGGCACGGGTCTACCTGTCCAATTCATCGAGATGATGAGCCTACGATGGCCGGACCCTTGGTTTTGTTGTGTCTGATACAGTAATTGTGGAGGAGGGAGGAAGAACAGTCATTTAGTTAGGTCACCCTCAAAGCATCATGGGAGCCATTTAGACATCTTTCATAGTAGTAATAAAAAGATTTTAGAAAGCCTTGTGTTGCATGGAGTGCAAGCAGGAAATGGCTGTTCAGTGGAGGGGATAACGGATGGCCGACCTGGTGAGCCTCGAGGAGAAGCTGCTCTGTGGTCCCGGGCAGGGGCGAGGATGCGCCTGCCAGGGAGGACGGAGTGAGTCTGGGCAATAAACCAAGCCGGGAACTCCACCCATTGGGTTTGCAGTGAGGGTTTGCTTCTCTGTGGGTTGCATTTTCTCACTCATCATTCTCTTTAGTGGAAAAGAGAAAAAAAAGAAACAAGAAACTTAGGACCATGGACATTATGGGCCAGTGGGAGGGGTGCTCACATCACATTAAACTCTGCCCATTTTAAAGCCAGCCTCTACCTCGCTGGCGTAGCTCAGTGGATTGAGCGCGGGCTGCAAACCAAAGTGTCGCAGGTTCAATTCCCAGCCAGGGTACATGCCTGGGTTGCAGGCTATAACCCCCAGCAACCGCACATTGATGTTTCTCTCTCTGTCTCTCTCTATCTGCCTCTCTTCCCTCTCTAAAAATAAATAAAATCTTTTAAAAAAATAAAATAAAGCCAGCCTCTAATGAAGGACCTTCTGCCTTTGTGCCTTTGCTCTTTGTGAAGCATGTAATTACGTACTTGAATTCTTAACCAGACTACACAGGCCAGATAACGGGTAGACAGTTGTTCATATGAGTTAACATTGAGTTTGAAATTGGAGATGCTCACTCTATGAGTCCTCAGATGTTTTCTGAGCCTGGGTGTTCCTGGTTCCACATCCCAGCCTCTCGATACAGCGGCTCCTTATACACTATTTTATGCAAATTAAATAGTAAGTCTACAGGCATATTAATATTTTAATAAGTTAAAAATCTTTCATTTGGGTACATGTAAATTAGTATTTGTACTTATTTATAGAAGATTAAATTTCTATTAGGCCAATAAACCAGTTCCTTTCTTCAACGATAATAAAATAAAATACGTGGAAAGGTTTTCAGGGAACATTGTGCTTTCACATCCAGATTGAGCATGTTGTTAATATTGGGTTTTTTTCTTTTATCCTATACATTTTGCTAAAAATAGTTTACCAGAAGCAAAATCTGCTTTAATTTAATTGTGCTTTTAAAAAAAAATTCATCATCTGCCAGGCACTAGCTTACAACACCATTAAAATTTGAAACGACAAGCAACAAAAGAGAAACCCCAAATAAAAGAAATTTCACCATCAGGACACAGAAAGTCATTTGTCCATTGGTCTTTTCACCTTCACTTCCTGGGCTGGGGACTTCACAGTTAACGGCAAAGGGGAAGGATCTGGAGACAGCCTGTGTGTCGTGAGGTGGGCAGAGTTCTTCGCTGGGCGCCGTGGCATGACGGCATTCTCTTGATGTTGATACAAGAAGAAGGGTCATCACCATGCCTGGGCAGGAGCAGCAGGGGCAGCTGCCACCCCCCTGGCACATGCCGCTCAGCTCGGTGCTTAAAATAACGAAACAGCGCCATAGGAAGACAGATGCATTCCACTAGTCGGAGTACCCATCCTCCAGAGAGGTGAGAAGCCTTCAACACGACCAGGTTCCACAAGCGATGAACACAGCCCCAGAAAAGTCCCGGGTTCCACAGTTTTCAACCACTTTGCAAGGTTTTTCTATGCCTATCAGCAATTTTAAATGTATCCTTTTCTGCGGCCCCCTCCCCTGCCATGCTGAATTGGCAGCCTGCAAAGGAAGCCGAATCTCCTCTTTCCTGCGGGGCCTGCTCTTCTTGTTGATAAGAGCTGTGTTTAACGTTTAGTCTAGACGAGCAGAGGACAAGGGCCAAGGGATAAAGTAGATGCAGGCAGAGGGGAAGCAAAGAGAGGAAAAGCATAAAACATTGACGTTCATCTCGTGCAGAGCGAAGGAATAGGCAATAGACAACAGAAATTGTACCTAGCCTTTCTTGGCTTATTCGGGAAAAAAATATGGAAAAGGAAAGTCAAGAGGGACAAAGAAAAAAAATCTGCCAAACAAAGGAAAAGAAGGACTCTGGCACTAAGATAAAAAAGGGAGGCACACAGAAGTCAGAAATTCTAAGTACATCAGGAAACGCCACGGAAGGTAATCTACATGTCTAAATATACACACACGAAAGCCAAGGAAAAAATAACAAAAATGAATTTAAAAGGATTTTGATCTTCATTCATCTAAATTATTTGGCAATGTTGTCTGGTAACCTGAACTTCTTCTGGATAATTCCAGGAAAACTTCAACTGTCCCGGTGAGGCTGGGGAATCCTTGTCGACTTCGTCATTCTCGTTTATTGCTAGAAGACCATTTTCTCTAGCTGAGTGCAGTGTTTAGGAGCGTGGGCTCCAGAGTCACTCAAACTTCAGTTCAGATACTAGCTCTGCTCCTTACTGGTGGTAGGACTAGGGATATAACTAGCTAGAAGCAAATTGCTTATAACTCATCTATATAATGGGGATAACACCAGTAACTCATTCATAGGATGGTTATGAGGATGAAATGAGAGAAGGGGTATAAATCACTTAGTACAATGCCTGGCACACAGTAATTACTCAACAAATTTGTTGCTTTATTATTATTACAATTTCCACTTTGTAGAAGGAGCTATAAAAGACCTATCTGCTAGTCCAAATACAGTTGCAATATCCTTGATGGCTAGGGAGAACTTGTTTTCTGGGAAGGCTCAACTGTCTCTGCCTCTAAAATAGGATGTGTTGAGAGACGGGGTGGGCAGGCCGGGATGGGAGGGAGAATTGGACCAACTGGGGCTTACAGAGAGGTGGGCTACAGTTAATTTCCAAAGATATTTCCAATATAATGAATTAGAGTGTACAGGGTGAGGCAAAGGTAGGTTTATAGTTGTTCAGATGGAAATGATACAATAATCAATACACAATAATACAAGAATACAGCCTGTGTTTCACATAACCCCAACTATAAACCTACCTTTGCCCCACCCTGTATTTAGGCACAAAGTCATCTTTATAATTTATTTGCCATTTTCCTAATCATAAAATACAAATGTACTACCATTTTCTGTTTTATGTCTCCCAATACTGATGTTCTAGTTTTTAATATAACTCCATGGGTAGCCAATTGCCTTAAGCAGAGCATGACGCTTTCAGATTATTTTTAAAATATTGTTCAGCCTAAATTACTTTCCATAATAAGACAAAAACCAAGTAAACAAACAAACAAACAACTAAAGCACACAGCCTAATTTTTGTGGATCATTGACACGGGCAGCTCAGGAGCAGCTGCTGGCTTCCCAGGGACCCCAAGATTCCCATCAACCCACCTGAGGAAGCAGGGTTAGCATGCTGGCCCCCCACAAGGTTTGGGAAAGCCAGAGTTGGGGGGCAGACAGTGAAGAGAAAGTTTTCTGATGGAACCAAACTACGGTAAATTCACTGTAAATACTGTGGGGTAGGAAACTGACATCCCAGCTTCAACAGGATCCTGGGAAATCTGCTGGGTGAGTCTTAAAAAAACATACATGTTTGCAGTCCCCATTTTATGTTTCTTCTAGAAGACGAGTTGTACCAGCCCAGTGACTTCTCACATGACACGGATATGTCTTCCTTCCACAGGACTGACCCTACCTAGCATCCAGCAGCCGACAAAAGTCGCAGCCCACGATGGTGTGACAGCAGCATGATGAATAACAATGATTACAACCGTTGGAAAACTGTAGACCAGACTTCCCATAGAATGAGTCTACCACAAAACGCCTGGTTGACACAGGAGGATGGTTAGCTACCACAGAATTATTCCTGGCTTAACGGAATGAAATTGCTGAATGTCTCCCTACCCCTTTTGATGATTTTCACAAATCTCCGGTGACTTACACTGGAGACTCAGACCACTGATGTGAAATGCACTGCTTATGACACGAGTGTGTGATACTTCGCAGGGCAGCAACGTGTGCGAGGTCCTCTTGAAATGTCTGCGAGTGTGCGTGCGTGCGTGCGTGCCCCTGAGAGAACTCGGCTCTCTGGGTGTTCTCTGTGCGGGTCGCCTTTCCAATGGTGCACGCCCGGGGACCTCTGCTGCCGAGAGAAAGTGAGCTTTACACCCACCGCCAGAATGTTTTTTTGATCATTTGGGTTGTTTTGTTTCATCCCTGCTTTTTGTTGTTTAATTTCGTTTACAGTGCAAATAGCCTCGGCAGACGCTAACAATTAATTTTGGAAAACAGAGCCAGAATCTCCTTCTATTTCCTCCCTCCCTCCCCACAGGGCCCGGCTCAGCATGGAATAGAAGGGACCTTGTGCTCCTCCTCTCGCTGCTGCTGGAAGGAGGAAGAGCCCCGAGTCCATCCATGTGCTGTAGGACCGAGCGCCCAGGAGGCTCGGGACACTGGCTGCAAGACAGAGGGAGGGGACAGGAGCCAAGATAGCGAGAAGCAAGGAAAGGCTCCTCTTTCAGATCCAAAGAACCTTCCAGGCCTGGGTGAAGATGCCAGTTGGTGCCCGAGTCTTCAAACACGGCTCCGCTCTCCCTTCCCCGTACCAACGGGAGCGCCCTCCAGCAACTTTGCTTAATTACCCTGCTCCGAGAAGCTCAAAAGCCCCCTCGGCTGAGTAGTCCACACACTGAGCCTGAACTGCCAGCGGAGTCCTATTCAGAATATTCATTAAGCTCCCGCACACCCTGTGTTCCTGCCTCGCTAATAAAGAACCGGGATCCAAAAGAGGATGCATTTGCTAAGCAAGCCTGAACCCAGAAACCCTGTCCGCGAGAGGCCCCAGGCAGGGAAAGACGGAGAGCCAGCGCGTTTCTGTGCCATTGAGTTTTAAACTAGTGGCCACCAAATGGTCCTGGGTGAAGACAGAGGGGAGGAACTAGAATATTGCTGAGCCGGGGGTCCAAAGATCTGGGGTCCAATTCCTGCCTCCACTCCTCGCCTGTGCGCCCTTGGACTAGCCAGTCATCCTGGCTCAGTCTCCCCAGCTGTAAAACTGAGGAAGAAATTCACGAGACTATAGGAAGGACCCACGAGACAGCAAAAGGGAAAGTGCTTTGTGAACGCTAAGGGGCCGTGCGAACGTAAGATCTGTGTCTACGCCTTGAATGCACGATGGCGTTTCCTTGACATGAACCGACAGGACTGAGAAGCAGGTTAGGGAAGGCGTGACCCTCTCAGGCGCACCTCTGTGACCTGTGTCTCCTTCCCCGGCCCCATCGAGACTGCCAAGGCAGCTCTGAACAAATAAGGCACTGTGTATTTGGCACTGTAGAGGACATGTTTTGGGATCAGAGATACGGGGTTTAAAAATGTCTCTGCTCGCTGTGCATCATCGGGCAAGTTACGTAACCTCGCCAGACCTCCCTTTCCTCAGCTGGAGAACGGGGCTGGTGATGCCCTTTACAGCGCTGTGATGCTGGTTAAATGACAGGATGTATGTTAAGCATTCACTCCAGTACCTGATGCATGGTCAAGACCAATCATGGCTGCCCAGCCTTTGTCCCGGAGAGTCCACAGCATGCATCCCCACTGTTCTTCGTAAATACAGTTGGCCCTCGAGCAGCACAGGTGTAAGTGTGGGGTCCACTTAGACACTGCGATGCCCAGAGGAGCGATGGCTTGGTGTTAGCTGAATCCTGTGTTTGCAGCCATTCTACGGAACGTAACTCCCGCTAGTAATAAGATTTGCCCTCAACCCCTTCAAGGGCACTGACTCTGTTTTACTTACTTTCTTATTTTCCCATCATCCCATGTGCCCCTCCCCCCAGTGCCTAGGAGAGTACTGTGAACATAGCAGCGTTCACAAAGTTAACCGAGCTAAGTTATGAGTCTGACTTTGAAGAAGCATTAACAGCTGATTGTTGATTCCGACATGTTACTGTTTGCTCCCTCGTGGGATCCAACTCCTCTCGTGATCGTGGGGTTTATGGGAAAGACTGCCCCACACAGAGATACACGACGGTAGTTGTGGGGTACTCCCCATCTCTTCCTTGATGAAGCGAAAGAGTACAGCAGCAAACGGTCACGGACTAATACACCTAAATTGTTCGTGGTCTGCAGTCAAAGTACTGAAGACCTAGACCTGAAATTTTTAAGAAAGTTGTATCGAGTTCTAAAGGGAAGTGTAGCCAATGAAGGGGTCTGTAACTTTCAGAACACCAATTTGGGACATGCGAGAGATTCTTATTTTAAGTCCTGCTCAGGTGAACCTGAGCTAGGGCAGGCGATCCTGACAGATCCCAGACCAGAATCTGCGAAACGCAGACACAGGTGAAACAATTTGCCCCGTTATTAGTAAGAGGATGGGAATGCCCATCCTGTCACAGATGAGTCTGTCCCCAGGTCTGAAAAACATGGGTGTTTTTTATTGGCTCAGCGCAAAACCTTCTACTGAGCTCTGTCGTGATAGCCCCGGAGTGGAAAAGAATCTGACCTGGTCATTTTATTCGTGGCATTTGAGGAATACCATGTCTAAAGGGATCCAAAGAAGAGGGTGCTTGGCCCCAGAACACTGTTACTCCCTCCACTCCCCCTCCCACTGTCCGCCTCCATGCTCTTGGCTCTTGACCCCTGGCTGCAGGCTCTGGCCCCTCCCTTCACTCTGCCGGTCCTTCCATGGAAGCAGGAGAGGCTGCTTCGAAAGTGGCCTTCTTCAAAGTCAGCAGCACAGGTTCCTAAGTCAACAAGTGAGGCTGGGACAGGCCTGAACACAAGAAAGATGCCATTGGCATTTAACGGGCAACAGGCATAGCAGTTAATGACAAAATGGTGGTACATCCCGACAGCGGATGAGCGTGAGGTGTTGGACTATGTGTCTTTGGAGAAGAAAAAATGAAAAATCCTCATTCCCCTCGATGACACGTCTCTTTGGATTTGGCTAGTAAACAACATGTTATGTGAATTGAAAGGTAGATGCGAAAGAGGAGCTCAGGAAAAGAATAGTCCGAAAGGCCTGGAAGGAAGGTGTGGGGGGATGAATCAGTGCATTTGGGTGGAGTGCAGAGTACGGAGTCGAACTCAAGAGGGGAAGAGGGAATAAAACCTCCATTCAACTGGGTCTTGTGATAAAAGCCCATGAACTCGGAGAGCAGAAAAACATACTCCAGCAGGCAATGGAGCTCCCCTGGACGTCTCCCAGGAGGGACCACTATACTTTGAGCAGCAATTAGAAAATGAGCACCACCATGGGGCACAGAGGATTGCAGGAAGACCAGAACTGGGGAGAGGCGAGTGAGGAGGCTCTGGTGAGAGCTGACAGCAGCAAAGAATGAAGAGCGCTGTTTGGGTGGGAAGACACAGAGAAGACTGAGCCTGTGGCCTTGGAAACTGAGGGGGTGGGAGGGGTGGAGAGTGGCGCAGGGGGCGAAGGGGGATACAGTGACAGGGATTTGGAGCCCCAGCGACTGGGAAGCAGAGGTGTTTGGTGAGTGAGGTGGATGGGACGTTTGGCATGTGGGGTGGAAGATGCTGGAAGCAATTGAAAATTGGCAGAACCTGGGTATGACTTCATCTGAATTACATTTCAGATATTAGCGCACCAACTGTTCCAACTTTGTTTCTTTGTTACCTACCAGCGTTTCTCCAAGAAAGGATGTCCAGGCTTGACTTCTGAGAGCTTGGATGACCTACACAGAGCTTAGCCCGGCTCTGATGCACTGGTGTGTTAGAGCTGACATTTTCCCCAGAAGACCCTGAGCAGAGATTGTTACTTATAGAATGACTAAAATCTCTATCTTATCCTTTTTAGTTCCTTCCCTGTCCCCCAGTCTCATCCTATCAATCACACACACACAATATAGAGTTTCTATTATTCCAAGCCCAATGTTTGCATCTGCGAAGGATAGATACAGAGGTTAATAAGACACCGTGCTAGGCTAGCTTCAAAAGAGCTTGCAATCTGGTGCAGACTCCAATGGTTGGCTAAATTTATGGTTACAGAGCACCGACTATGCACTGAACACTGATGTAAGAGGCACCGAGAGGCAGTATTGCCTAGTGGTTAGGCATGGAAGATAGTGGTTTGTAGATTGTAGGCACTGGAGCCCGATTTGATAGACTCAAAGTCTTTCTCTGATGCTTATTCATTGTAAGCACGTCAATTAAATTGTTAAAGGACAGGGGGCTCAGTTTTCCTGTCTGTAAAATGGGAGTAATAATTACTCCATAGGGTTTCATGATGATTCAATAAATTAATACATATAACCTACCCCATTATGTGCTATGAACTCATACATATTCCTAATACATAATAAGCACTCAATAAACCTTAGCTATTGTTATTACAAAGTGCCTCATGAATATGATCTCCTTTCATCCTCATAGTAGCTGGGCAGAATTAGTACTATGTCCCCATTCATGAATGAGGACCTCAAGACTCAGAGAGAATCGCTGACTTGGCCCAGGTTGCCATTACACGAAGGAGCTGTGGTGTGAGTCCAGGCGGGTCAGAAGTCACTCAGCAACACTGCAGTCCCTCTGGCTCCAGGGGAGAGCGTGTGAAGGAAGACACTATACATTTCAGGCTGACCTAGTATCGCAAAACTGGTGACAATTTTTAAACGGCTGAAAATTAAACCACCAATAGTGATTACAGCTGCTAACATAATTCTCTAATTTAACTTTATTCCACAAGTAAGCTTTTAACATTATTTGATTATGATAATAAATTCGATTGGCCAGGTATTTTCCTCTTTGATTTTGTGAACTATCTCTGGAGACAGGGCTTATTGAAAAATTAGCTCCTAATTTCCTGTGGCTGAAACCAGTTTGCTAAAACGAGTAAATGAACTGATGGATTTTTAAATGGCAACTTATAGTCAAGCATTTAAAGGCTCTGTGTGATCAGGCCTAGATCAGAGAGGCTACCTAGCCAACTCATAGCACTGTGAGCTGAATGTATCACGGTCGCTTTAAACAATTAAGTTTTAGGGTGGTTTCTTACACAGCCAACGCTAACTAGTACAGACTAACAGACTAACACAGGGGTCAATAAACTTCTTCTGCAAAGGGTCCGGTGGTAAATATTTGGGTTTCGCAAGCTACAAGGTGTTTGTTGAAAACTATTCAGCTCTGCTGTTGTGGACCAAAAGGAACCGCAGACAGTATGGAAATAAATAGTCACTTCTGAGTTGGCCCGAAGGATGTTGTTTGTTGACCCCCGGTCTAGCACAGGAAACAGACATTACTCAAATAATCGCAGAAAGAAGTGTATGCATGTAACCTGCAGTCGCTGCCTCGCGGCCGAGGCTCACTGGGCTATCAGAAAGAATAACTGGAGAACCTGTCCCCGGCTGCTAATTCAGATAGTGTCTTGGTCAGATGTCCCCAGAAGCAAACCCTGAGATAAGGCTTTGAGTGCAGGCAGTCTGTTTGGGAAGTGACCTCGGGAAGCACGGTAGGAGAGTGGAGACAGGAGACACAGACGAAGCCACTATGGAGCAAGTTCATGAGCACGTTACCCCATGGGCAAGTGAGGCTTAGTCACTGAGGACCTTCAGGAGAAGCTCCGGGTCACCAGGGGCTGAGGGAGTTGGACTGTGTGTTCTCCAGCTCCCATCCATCCTTGGTGGAGGGTGGCTGCAGGAGGAGGTGCTTCCGCGATGTTCTGGCCTCCCCCACTCCCCACACTGCTGCAGCTAGAAAAAGCTCTTGGGCAGAGTAGCAGCAGTGAGCTCGCTGTAAGAAGCTGGGCTGGGAGGCGGAGTGCCAGGGGGCGTGGGTGGGTACCGACGGCATCTGCTGCAGAAGGCTTCCCTGTGGGAGGCAGGTCTGAGCTGAGCTCTGCGATGGGCAGGATTTCTAGGGGCAGAAGCCACAGCTGAAGCGTGGATGTGGGCGAGGTCACTTCGGCACACTGAGAAATAAGGAGAAGTCAGGAACTCAGTGTCTCAGAAACCTACGTCTAGTGTAGGATGAGCCTCAAAGGAGACTTGTATTAACCGAAATCTCAGCTGCTGCAAACAACAAAAATTTATCCTGTCACAGTCCTGGAGGCCGGAAGTCCAAAGTCACGTTGTGGGCAGGTACGTGATTTTTCTGGAGGCTCTAAGGGGGTTCCTTTCTTGCTCCCGCCTGGCTCCTGGTGGCTCCCAGGAACCCCCATCATCCTGCTTTTTGACGTCACTCCAGTCTCTGCCTCCATCATCACGGGGCCGTCTCCCCTCTGTGTCTGCACCCGAATTTCCCCCTTCTTATGAAATCACCAGTCATTGCATTAGGACCCACCCTGACGACCTCATTTCAACTTGTCTTCAAGTGTAAAGACCCTATTTCCAAATAAGGTCACACTTCCGGGTCCTGGGAGTTAGGGCTTGAATGTGTCTTTTGGGGGTCTTATCCATGACCATCATAAATAAGATGAAGACTGGGGAGCATTCACTGGATTGAGAAACATGGACCTGTGTTTCTTATCAAGAGCTGATTCTGTAGAAAAATGGGAGGAGAAGACTAGCCATGGATAAGGGACGAAGAAATAGAGTGAGAAACACTTTCAGGATGCTGGGCAGTGGAAGGGAAGGAATGGATGGAGGCGAGGGTTTATGGGGTTGAGGGAGGGTATTTTTTGAGATGGCAGAGACCGAGCGTATCAGTGGAAGGACCCGCTTTTGAGGGACATTCTGACTATAAAAGTGGCCAGGATAGTCCTCAGCAGATGGGAGAGAATGGACACCTGGGGCCAGGCTCCTCTGTTGTAAGAATTAGAGGGGAGGAGCGAAGTTCCAGAACTTTCTCCTCTGTGCTCCAGGCCCTCACTCTTCCCACCAACTGGTCCCATTTGCCCGTCTCAGGATAATCCAGCCGGTAACAACTACCACTGTTCTGCCCCCCAGGGAGAGCTGATGCCCACATTTTCCTGGTATTTCCCTCCCATTTGTGCCCCTTGGCCAATGTTTGTCAATGACCGTCTGCTGTGTCCACCACACCCCGTCTAAAAGGGCAGACCTGAGAGGGGCGGGCGTTGGGTGTAGGACCTTCGGTAGATGCAGCCATTAGTCCACTGACCTTGAGAACAGCCCCCATGGGAAGGCAGGAGAGGATTATTAGCCTCACTTTACACACATACGAAAAAAATTGAGATTCTAAGAAGGGTTTCAGAGGAGACCACGTGGATTCAAACCCACTTCCTCAGATATCTTTTGGGACTTTTTCCACTGCAAAGAGCTGCCTCCCTCAACATGACACCACGGGCAGTTTAGAAGTTACATCAGAGTGGGGATATTATGGTTTCCAGGAAGAAACGGGTCACTTTTTCAAGACTCGTAGAGTAACAAGAAATATCTATGGCCTTGCTTTCCTAGGGCTGGTGTCTTGGGAACTAAGTTTGCCTTCCTTAAGGAAACCATAAAATTGGATGATTCTGATAAAATTGCTGCGTAAGAACTATTTCCCCAGCATCTTAGATATTTATTTATCCAGCAAACATTTACTGAGCTCCTACTGTGTGCCAGGAGTTGTTCTAGGGATGAGGGATAGACATGAGTTGGGTATCACCTCTGTCCCCAAGGACTGCAGGACCCGGAGAACAGCCAGACATGTGGGGGCGGGGAGGAGTGTAGGCAGGCTACCCTGGGCACACGGAGCAACAAATCCTAGGAACATACTCATGTGTTTGGGGAACGATGGCATTTCAAAGAAATTCTGGGAGAAAAGAGGAGAGGGAGAGGAGGAGGCCCCGAGAGGGGAGGAAGAGAGATCAGGCCAGAGAGAAAATAATAGTAGCAATAAAAACATATATTTGGGTGGCCTTGGCAGCTTACGAAACGCTCTTATATAATTTTTTTTCACTTAATTTTCACAGCAGCTCTTGGAAAACTAAACAGTAAGTCACTTCTTCCCCACACGGGTAGCTCTTGGAGATGGATGGGCTTTTCCTAAGCAGCAATGTATTCAAAATGAATCAAGTACGAAATCTACCCATCTTATACTGCATATTCATTAGACTCGTCTTTCTGAATTGCATTTGACAGCTTTTGCCTCGTTTGGGAGGACTCGAATGTATCAAGCTTAGCCCAAGCAGTGCTCCTCCCTGTCTTGTCTTAAAGGTTCCCGATTCTGCCAACAAAACTCTGAAAGTTGGTTGAAGCCTCGGGCCCCGCCTCCCCTCGGTCTCTGCTTCCTAGGCCGAAGGACTGTGCTCCACCGTGACACAGCAGAAGTCCTTCCTGTTCTTTGGTTCGCCAGCGTGGGCACCAAGAATGGACAGCGTCGACTGGGAAACTCATTTAGGTGGCTCTCTGGGCAAGTGTCCTCACCATGGACTTCCCTCTTAATGAAGTGATTCACACACTGCACATTCATTCACCCATCCGTTCGTGTAACAAATGTATCGAATGTCCCCCACATGCAAGACACACACACAGGCCTTGTGAAGAATCGAGGTAACAAGATGTGCACAAGGTATGTGCAGTCTATTGGGAAGGGTGAGGTGAGCCAGCGAAGATTTTACGTGCCGGTGAAGGTGACAGGCGAGAAAAGGGAGCCAGGTGCATCCGTTATTATGATTTCTGCAGCACAAGTTAGGGGACAGGAACTTCGCCAGGTTCTTGCTCATCTGTGTGACCTTATCTGATCCTCAAAACACAGTGGTAGACACTCAGGGCTCCATTTTCCAGGCAGGAACATCAAGGTTTTCCTTATTTCCTCCCATGTGGCGAGGCTTCCTGGGAGAAGTTTATTGTTTTGGGGGGTGGTGCTCATTTGCTTTTTTTATTTATGGTTGTTGCTGTTCAGGTTTGAAGTCTGCATAGGATTTTAACCTTTGAGTAGAGGAAGATGTAACGTGAAGTTTCAGGGACCCTGGCTTCCACGGGTTCCTTTCAAGGTCCCAAGGGGGCCATAGAGTGTGCTCACACATTCATACATTTTTGTGAACTTTACCAAAGAAATATATTTGAGTGTTCTTTTTCTTAAAGAGGCTGTCCCAAGCTGAATATACTTTGGGTCCCACAAAATCTGGATATGCCTCTATGTTTAAAAAGAGAAGGAAGGGCAGGAAGGAAAAGGAACCCGATGAGCAAACGCAGCGAGGGAGGAAGGGCCGGTGCCCATGGGAAGAAGGGCCTGTGGCCCCCGCCGGCAGGAGCAGCTGGAGGCAAGGCCAGAAAGGACCAGGGAGAGGACGAGAGGAGACTTCCCCAGCTCCTGTCCAATCGGCATCGGCTCCTCCTGGCCTCCTCTTGGCAACAGGGCGATGCTCCCTACCCAGACTCCCAACGGGGGATCCTCTATGGACCCTTCCCTCTACCTCCTGGATATGCACCTGCTTCTGCCCTGTTGGCCCCTTCCCAACATCCCGAGTTCATGATTCCCCCATTGGAGGGGGGAGGGGGGAGGGGGGAAGTTCGGGAGAGAGGGAGGGAGGGGGGAGAGGAGGAGGAAGAAAGGAAAGAAGGAAGACCTCTTTGGAAGGTTTCTCCCCTCCACACTCAGCCCTGCTGTGTCTCCCCATTCTTGGCCGAAAGGTCCTGACGGATCGTCTTCACTTACTGTTTCCATTGTCTCACCTCGAATGACTACTCAACCGCGTGCAATCTGGCTTCTCCCCCGCCAGCCCCAGCTCCTCGGAAACTTCTCCTGCCAAAGTCATCAGCCTCCCTACTCGAGCCACGCACTGTGCTCTTCCGTCCTTATTTTCCTTGGCGTCCTGACTTAGGACCCACTTCCCCAGGTTGTCCCCTCCCTCTCTGCTCCTTCCCACACGCCCATCCCCCTTAAACACTGGTGCTCCCCAGCCTCCGTCTTAGGCTGCCTTTTGCTCGGTCACAGTGACTGTTTCTCACATGCGTGCCACGGGCTCTGACTCTCCTTGTGTCCTAAGCTGAGCTCACCAGCTCACACACCCCACCCCCACCTCTCTTGCTGATTCCAAAGTCAATGTAAGAAGACCCAAAAAAGGATTTCACAGCCAGAAAGACATTTACGTTCTCTCAGACAGCTCCCTCATTATCGGACATGGAAATGGAGACCCAGAGAGGTTAAGCTCCTGGTCTACAGTCACACAGCGGGCTCGTGGGGCGCTCACACTGGGCAAAACCGAGATCTCTGCAGGCCTCTGCTCTCCCGGCCACGCCTCTTTGGAATCCGAGGGTGGAGCAACAAAGGCAAACACACAGCCCTTTAAGTTTAATTCAGAAAGACACTGGACGGTCATAGGCCCGTTTCCCTCAGGCACTGGAACCTGCTCTATGAAACTCAGACTCCAAGGCTGAAGCTGCTGGCTTTCTCCAGAAAGCCAGAGCAGGGCCACCTCAGCTCAGATGATGCCAGACTTCAATTGAACGTAACCGATGCCTGGATGCGCAGCGGAGCTGAACCCGGCTGGGGCTGCCCATGAGGTCTCGCCCCCGCGGCACCGTGGAAGTCTGCCTCCTGGCAAAGGGCACGTGCAGATTGGCTGTGGGTGGCCCAGAGTGTGTAAGCCGTTGGAAATAATGCCACTACAGTTCGCTGAGTGACTCAGAGGTGACTACGATCCTTCCTGGCACTTCCATGGGCCGCAGAGGACTGGCGGTAGAGCTGTCTCCTTTCCCATGCTGAGTAGCTGATGGCACAGGGGCACTGGACAAACCAAGTCCCATCTCCCCACCACAACCCCGCTGTGTGACCTCAGGCTGGCAGCTTGGCCTCTCTGGGTCTCAACTTCCATACCCGGTGACGAGACCTTTGTCTGAGAGGCTTGAAATACCTTTCTGGCTGTACAGTCCTTTGTTAGGTCTCGTCACTTTGATTTTGGAAAGCAAAGGAGGCCAAAAGAAGCTGTGGCCACAGGCCCTTCTAGAGTGAGCCACAAACCCCTCAGCTGGAAAAGCTTCCTGCCGCCCACCCATCGGCGGTGTTCCTGAAAGTGTGGGTGTACATCAGGTGAGTGAAAACTGTACTGTTAAAGTTCTAGAATCACCCAAAGCTTAAGGATTAAAAAAAATTGGATTTTTTTTTTTTTGCAAAAGGAAAAATACTTCTGGAATGCCCCAAACTTCCTTTCATCTATTAACTTGAATTTCCTAATGCAGATTTAATGGGATTCAGCGTCAGCAGAATGGGACCGGAACCCTGGTTCGTGGAGCTGTTACCCTCTGAACTTCAGTTTCCTAGTCTGTAAAATGGGTATTTATACCCACCTTGAAACATCACTGGAGAGATTCGCAGGAATTTGTCATGAGTGACACAGAGCACGTTAAACATGGGGTGCCACTAAATGTCAGCTTTTGGGTGAGGGAGCAAGACGTATATATGCATGTACGTGCCTCTCCCCCGAGCCTCCTTCAGGTCCTCCAGGACAGGCTCGGTCTCTCACTCTTCTTGGTGAACCCCACACACTGCACCTTGCACACCACGCTGAGTGGGATGAATGAATTTACCAAATGATGAACTTACTCTTTGTTCTTCCCCAAGCCCTGCCTTCCTGGAGTTCACACAATTCCTTCCCTCTTCACAATCAGCATCCCTCTGAGGTATCTTCGAGCTTCCCATCAGTCTCTCATACACATTCGCCACAAGTCTGAGGGGCTGTCCCTTCACGGAGAGCAGTTCTGACATGTATGTGTCCCATCCCAACACACGTATTTGCATGAATGTCCCCTGCGAACCACGAAGCTCCAGGCGGCCGGAGGGTGGACAGCAGAGGCCCCCATTCTCCAAAACAGCGAGCTGTGAGCTCCCCGCCCCCACTGTGGGGCACAACGTGGAGGACCCTTCACCCAGGAAACCACCCGGGTTTATGCTCACGCTCCTAAAACATCCTTGTAAGCAAATGCGTTAGTCCTGCCTCTCAGCTTAGCAGACGTGAGTATGAATGGGAGGAAGGGTGCAAGAGATGGGTGGAGGGGAATGTGACCAATGCGATTGGCAATGTGCTGGAGAGCAGGACAGGGAGGCTGTGCTTGCTAAGGGGTGGCAGGGCCGCTGTTCCCCCTCCTGGGACTCAGCTAGCATTTCCTAGTGTCCTCCCGCCCCTGGGCTGGCCTGGAGAATCTAACGCGTGCTCTTCCTCGAGCTGCCGGTGCAGATTTCAAAGTCAGAGAGTGGAACTATGAAACGAGCCAATCAGGAAAGTCTGTGAGCAGAGGGCAGGTGGGGTCCCTGGTGGGATGAGCAAAGTCAGGAGGCAGAAGCCACAGAGACAGTCGGTGGTGTGTCCCCAGTCCTAGCACAATGCCTGGGCCCCTCCCAGTGGTGCCCGAGGGAGTGGAAGCACGAATGCAGGAAGAAACGTGTGAATGAATGAGTGAACCGCAGCAGGGACTACACCAAGCAAGAACCCAGGTCCCTCTTCAAGGGTCAATACCACCCACTTCACAGTGCGTTGCGTTCACAGCCTGGGTGGCTTAGGAGTAACAAGCGAGAGGATATGTGTTGCAGGTCCCGGGCCAGGGGAGGGGTGATTTGTGGGCAGGTCCCTGGGGAGAAAGACTGCAGCTGGGGGGCAGCCAGCTGCCCAGGAAGCAGATGGGTGAGAAGTAGGTGGTGGGCGCAGCTGAACCGTGGGGGGAAGTCCCGGGCAGGAAAGGGGGTTGGTCAAGCAAGGACAGGAGGGGAACTGGTACATTTGGGGTGCCCACGTGGTGATGGGCGCTGGGCCAAGCTCCCTGCCTGTGTCGCCATTTAATCCTTCTACGAGCCCTATGAAGTCAGTATTGTGATCTTCGTTTCCTTGAGGGGAAAACTGAGGCCGCGAGAAAGGAAGAAACATGTAACCGAGGTCAAGAAACTGGAAAGGAGAAGCCTTGGGATTTGAACCCAGGTTTTACCAATTAAAGGCAACAGTCTTTCTCTCTCCCAGTACTGTCTCCTAGGAAAAATGAACAATAAATGAGGGAGGGTACAGAGCATAACAATATGCACGATACATAATAAGCCTCCACCTCCAACCCACTGCCTGCCACCCCACGGCCAATCAGCCCAAGTCCCGTTGACCTGATTTTCTGGGGAGATTCGTGATCTGCTTCCTTCCATCCCTCTCTCAGCCCTACCTTAGCTTGGCCCCACGCTCACTCTCACCTGAGCCACAGCAACAGCCTCCTGATGGACTCGGCCTGGCTTGCATCTCATGCCACCCGCAGCCCTCGTCCACAATGCAACCTGTGCTCTTCCTAGAGTGCAGATTGAAGTCTCACCTCTAGCACGAGGTCCAGAGTCCTGGGACCCGGCCTTGCCCAGAGGTGCTCTGGACTACCTTCTGTCACAGATTGGATGGCGGCCCCTCAGAAGATATGCCGCAGCCTAACACCCAGATCCAGCATATGTTACCTCATTTGGAAGAAAAAAAAAAGTATTTGCAGATATAATTGAGGATCTTGAAAAGAGGCGATGCTCCTGGATTAGCCAGTGGGACCTAAATCCAGTGGCAAGTGTCCTTATCAGAGCAAGAGAAAAGACACAGATGTGGGGTAGATGCAGCCTCAGGGAACACCAGGAGCCACCCGAAGCTGGAGTTCAAGTGCAAGGAAGGATTCTCCCACAGAGCCTCCGGAGGGAGCCCGCCCCTGCTGGCATCTTTGTCTTGGACTCCCAACCTCCAGAACAGTGAGAGTGTAAATTTCTGTGGTTTTAAGCCACCAAATTTGTGGTCAGTGTTACAGCAGCCTGGGGAGAGGAATACCCACCCCATGCCCCCATGACATGCTTCGCACACACTGACTGGCCTGAGAAAGAACTCACAGGCTCCTCAAAGCTTCTTGGTTCTCTGGGCCTTTGCACATGCTGATCCCTCTGCTCAAAACACTCTTCCACCCTCTTCTTGTGTGCCTGACTCTTACTCTCCTGTCACTTCTGCTGAAAAGTCTTCCCTGACACATCAGCCAGGTGAGACTCCTCTTCCTGTGTGTCCCCACTTGCTACGTAACTCCTCTTTTCCTAACACTTACGATACTCTAACTTCTTGTATAATTGTCTCACTGACCAGTAAGAAAGTTCTAGAGGCACGCACTGTCCCCAGGGCCGAGTGTACACTTTGCCCTCGGCTGATGAGTTTCATCCTACCCTCCCACACCCAACTCAAACTCTCTTTCCCTAGGCAGGACCGTGAGCAGAAACTGTCCTCCTCCTTGGGTAGAATCCTTGGGTTCCCTGGTATAATCTCCCCCCTGCCCTGGCCCCATGGTTAGGGCTCCTCCAAACCTTCTACAATTCTACTTTCACCTTGGGGAGGCTTGCAATGAGGCTCATGCCACAGTGGCTATAAAGAAGTCATCCCACAGCCCCACACTTGCCCGGACATAGTGTCCGATGTCCCCGGTGACAGCGACTGGCTCGTGGGTACCCACATCATCAGGTCAGATGACAGCCTCCCCTTGGGACTTAAATACAGGTGTTCAGAAGGTGCCACCCTCTTCCTTCTAGGGTCACTAGTTGGGCCAAAGCCAGCGAGTGCCGTCTTCATCTTGCCCCATTCCCACATGACGTGAGGAAAGCCCGTATTTAGCTGTAAATACAGACATAGACCCAAGAAGGTGGGGTGGGGCTGGGGAGGAGAAGGAGAGACCTTGATGTCATCACGCAGTCCTGGTGCCCTGTCATCCCTGAGGACATGGCCGCCCCAGACCTCCTCCACAGGTGAGTTAAATTCCCCTCTTTTTTCAAGCTGGTCTCAGTCCATTTGCTGTCACCTGCAAGGCAATGGCCTGCTGCTTGAAGGGGATCATCTCACCGGTCCTCCCGCCCATCCACGGGGGACCTTTGGAACCCGTTTCAGTGAGGAAACGCTGGCCCACATTCGCAGCCATGGAGAGAGGAGGCTGGGACCTGAACCCCGCCGAGAGCACTCAGTGGTCTCCCATCCTGGCCTCTCACCAGGCTGGACAAAGGGAGGCTTGACAGGGACGAGAGAGGAGGCAAAATCCTTTGTCAGTCCCCAGAGTTCCCCGAAGGCAGATCACAACCATTTGAGCAAAAACAGCAGCAATGAAATCCATATCGGTGACACCTGGGGCCTTCGGCCTCTCCACTGGGGCCACAGGGACCGAACTCTAACCAGGAGCCTCCTCCAAACTCTGATTGTTTTGCATCTTTAACAATGCGGCAGCGAATGCCTAGGGGGTGATGAGCCAACCCCACGTCCGAACAGCCTGCACCTGCCATTCAAAGCACGCGATCCAAGTGCCCTGGGGAGGCGGGTGCACCTCCACCTGTGACACAGAGAGCGCCAGGAGGGTTACGCGGCTTTGTTGGAGCCCCCATGCTGGCCCCGAGGCCTCACGCACATGAATGACCTCCCGGTCATCCCACATTCTGGACTGGTGGATTCCTGCGTCCCCAGGTAGATGACACATTTGCCCTCTGTGACTGCAGCGCTCTTTGTCACCCCTCAAACAAGGAGAAAGGGAGACGCATCTTCTCTGTTCATTGTACTGCGTTGTCTGATCGCCACCTCCCCCGCCTCGCCCACAGGGCACCGAGGTCCCTATGAAATAGCTGAGAGGTAACAGGAGAATTGAGTTCCGTGGCCTCGCCAGGATGACCTAGGCAAGGATCCCATAAAAATATACATGGACTTGACCCCAGATTACAAAACGAGGGGTAACATGAGAGAGGTTAGATGAACTAAATTCAATGAAAATTATATTTTACAGTACTTTAAAAAACATAAATGTTCCCCTTCCCTATGGAGCCGTGGGTTAGAAATTAGTATCTGCTGTTAGACCTCCAGGGAGAATATGTTATTCTCATTTCCAGATAAATAATATTTTGTCCTTGTTTCCCTTTAATTTCGGTAGGAAAATGTAATGGGCCCCTATTGCTGTGTGATCCCAGCACCAGCCTCATTTCAGGAAATTGTTCCCTGTCCTGCCCCTCGCGCACATGTGGCCCCCCACGTGCCCTAAGGCCACCGCTGGGACTGCAGGTTGGTACGAGTACCTGCCCTTGGCACAGCCCATTGGTTGATTGCTGGGCGCCCGATCCAAACTGGCCAATCAGAATACTCCCCCAGGATAGGGGAAGTGCAACTGACAAAAGAAGTCAGCCCGTCCCTGGGTGTCTGAAAATGAAGACATGTGAATGCAGAAGCAGTTGGCAGCCCCGTCCCACCATGTGGACTGAGGAATAGAAAATGCCAATCAGCAGAAAGAGAATCAGAGGCAAGGAAAGGAGGACGCATCCTGACAGCTCTGAGCCCCTCCTGCAGGCTGCGCCCAAGGCCCATCCATATTTCCCTTCTGGATCCCATTGAATCCAAGTGGCCTTATCATAAAATTCTTTTTTGGCTTAAGCTAGCTTAAGTTGGATTTCTGTTCCTTGCAACCAAAAGAGTTTTAGTGAATATAAGAATGTAGTCCTATTTCAGTCTCGCTTACATGCTAATGTTGAATTCCTCAACCCTTTCACTTAGTGACTTCAGAATGAAAAAAAACCCAAGTGAAAGTGTTTGAGTTGACTCTTATATGAATTAGTTGCAATTGTTCTCTTGTACTGTGTTTTTTTTTTCCCCATACAGCATTCAGGTGGGGTTTTCCTCCACCTGGAATGGTCGAAGGACATGCTGGACACACAGGCAGTGGCTAGGTCAATGGTCTGGCTACCGATGGTGAGACAGGGGATTTTTATGACAGTCACCAAGAATTTGGTCCTCTCTAATGTTCAAGTTCATTGTGAATGTGCCGTGTTCTCTTTTGATGACCTACTTAGCTCAAATGCTTTTTGATTTAAGACCTATCACCGATCCCCTTGGACACTCTGGATTCCATGAACTATGTCCCAGACAGTGGTGTTTGTCTCTCCCTGTCCTGGGGAAGCTGCCTGTCTACTGGAGTTAGCCTTTCCCCATGCCAGGCCCTGCCCTGTCTTGGAAGGCAGCAGGGAGCTGTCCAACCAAGACTCCGCAGAGGAGCCGAAAAGCAGAAAACCGCCCTGCAGTACGAACAGGGATGGCTCCTTAGCCAAGAACCCTCCCACGTGTTCACAGCCAGTTCAGACAACGAACAGCAACGAAGGTGACATTGTCCCCGTCACCTGCCCAACAGTAGCTGTGCAGTGTGAGGAGACATGGAACTAGGTGAGCTCTTGCCTGTTATACTTATTTAGGATCCCTCAGGTTTCTCTGATTAAAAAATAGAAACGGGCCCCAAACCCAGTGGCCTTGGGCAAAGACACGGAAGCATACGTCTTGCATGTGTCTGGCATGAGCACATGTGAATATAGCTGGATATTAAAAATCCAAAGGCCCCTGGAAACCCTCCCCAGCTCTGCCCGGGCCCTCCCTCATCTGAGAGAGTCTGCCTTTGTTCCCAACGAGCCTCAGACGCCCGAGCAGCAAATTAGTCACCATGTCTATTCTAACTGGAAAAGTATTTTCACTTATCAGCCCAAGTTCAATCAGCAGTTCAGTTAAACAGGTCAGAAATACCCAAGAATTGAGAGCTGGAAAGAACCTCAGAGCCACTTGTCCCAAGAGGTTTATTTTAAGGACTAAGAAACAGGAGTCATCAGAGAGGTGAAGTCACTTGTCCAAGATGGCAGAGCCGGCTTAGGGGGGACAGGGGAGGAGAATGCGTGTCCCCCCACGCCCAGCTCCAGGCTTAGAGACCAGGACTACCCTCTCCAGGCTTCTTTAGGAGAGGTGCTGCCTCTTCTAAATTCTCCAGGGAGAACGTTCCAAGGCGCTGGGGGCCCTGCGGCAAGATTTCCACAGGCCTGCAGTGGGAGCCCTGCTCACAGGGATGAGGTCCAGATGTCCTCAGGTCCCCTCCGCAGACACCAGGCTCACACTGCTGCAGTCTACCCCACGCCGCAGCCCAGCTGCACCAGGCTTCCCGGAGCTCTGGGCTCCCGCTCCAAACGCACCTAGGGCCGCAGCCACAGTTCCCGCCTGTGGGGAAGGCTGCCTACTGCAGGGGCGTGAGGTGGTTGCAAAGGCCAGTCCTCTCTCCCCGCGGCTGCCTTCCTCCCCTGGCTGTTTGCTGTGACAGTGACACTGCAGGGCAAACACAAGTCACACTGACGCCTGACCGTGCTCGGGAGAGAGAGGGCCTGATTGCTAAGCAGCCCGAGTGGGCCGGGGAGAAAACTGTGGGGTTTTCACAGAGCAGGTAGAGCTCACTGCAAATCTGGAGTGACTTGCTAATCATTAGAGGTGGCACCTTTATTCCATTTCGAAAAGTGGAGTCTCAGGGGCATGCCTTTCCCTGGCAAATGAGCCCGTAAAGACAATATAAATTTGTCTGAGCTCAAGATGTGAAATAAACAGATGTCATGCCTTCTCAGCTTCCTGATTCAGGGATGCCGGTGACACCCTGCATCGCCGGAAGCTAAGACCCACCTGGGTAGAATTATGCATGGTCGTGGATGTCCACTGGCCCCTCCAGAGACGAGCCCGATTCTTCCAGATTCTGGACTCACACAGATGCACAGGAACAGTACCCTCTCCCTGCACCTGGCCTTCTATGGAACAACAACAGACGTGCCCAAGATGTGCGGGCTTGGGAGCTCCCAGCTGGGAGAAGGTTGTGGTGGGTTTCACCATGCAGAGGTCCCTCTCTCCGTCCCCACCTTTCCCTCTGTGTGTGTGTGGTGTATGTGTCAGCTGCTACCTGAGCAGAGGTGACAACTCCAGATAGTCTGGCTGACAGGAGAAAACTGTTCTCACTCGGGTTCTATAAATTACTCACATTCTCACTTTAATATCAAGTACGATATGTATTAGAGTGCACGGTTTGGGCTAGAATCAATTTGGAAGGCTGACAAATAAAAAACAAAATAGGCGAGTAAATCCAAAGTAAAATTCATGACATGATTTTACTCCCCTTGCATTTCACTTCACAAATGCATATGTTTTACAATATCTTTAATAATAATTATTAAACATAGTAAAATACTTCCAAACTTGGCTCATTGCATAATTGTACTTCGAGGGGGAAAAAAAAATGATCCGAAGCCTTGTCAATATGCCACTTCCTCCTCCCCCAGCTTTTAACAGAGCAGCCTCCAGTGGAATAATCCAAGCTGTGTTCAAGAAGTTGGCAAGTAGGTCCAATTAAATGTGGTTTTACTGTATTCTGGCGCTTGCATATCTAGTTTGCCAAGAAGTAATCTTTCACAAAAAAAAAAAATCTGTACTGGCCCAGACGCAGCCTGGATGGTGCAATGTATCACATAACTTTACCCCATGACTAAGATAATCATTTTTTCTTAAATAGCTGTGGAAAACGTATCACCCATCCATCATATTACTATATGAATCACAAAGCACCATCCTTAACGGAGCCTCTTCCATTTATACATGGCAAACCGAAATGCATCTTCATAGCTCTGTGTATTTCAATTATTAAAAGCAGAAGGGGTTAGCGTTTCGCCACCTGAGCTGGATGTATTTATGCAGGTGTACTCCAGCCGGATTATCTGAGCGAGGCTATAAACGACCCTATTGACTATTAAATGCCGCCCTGTCAAAGCAATGCTCTTGCATACGCACAAACCTGGGTACCTGAAACTCGGGGGAAAATGCTTCGCTGAGCTTTGCAAGTGAAATCCCAGGCCTTCTTTTTTTTTTTTTTTTTGGTCTGATGTTTGACTCACTCCTGATCTCTGCTGGGGTGGGGGAGCTGACTCTCAGAGACCCTTCCAGCCACCCGACGCGCTATGGGAACCATCAGCCGTATCCAAAGTCCAGATGGAAAGCTGTCAACCCAGAGCCTCCTTCCGCTCTGACTACCGCATGATTCATCCCTGGCGCGAGCACAGGCCCGGAGGTGGCCCCACCACCTCAACTCCCATAGGTGAGCCAGGACAGAAGCACAGGTGCCCATTCCTCGGGTCAGCAGGGAGGGATCAGGTTAGAAAATGCTGCAAAGCCGGCAACCTGGCCTTTCTTGGAAACCGCCATGAGCTCATTAAAAACAAATGCAGAAATGGTTAAACAAAATCCTCTAAACCTTTTACAAAATTGCCAGTCTATTAGAAAGACTGAGCTCACGGCACAGTCCCCCTTCCAGCGCGTGCAATGGGGCGGCTAATGTCCTTTGGACTCTTGTCTATGGCACCAAGCGGAGGGAGGTTGGGGGGGGAGGCTTGTTTGTTTTTGGTTCTTGTTGTTGTTTTTTTATCTTTTTAAAAAACCAAACCCTTACATGTATCCACCAAAAGGACCGTTTCACCAAACACGTATTGTTAAAGCCATCGCCTTAAGAAAAGACTCTCTAGAAATTATAAAATAAAAAAAGATTTGTGTCATTATATCCGGGGTCCGGGGGAAGGAGGAAAAGGAAAATGGACGCGAATGCTCTGGGGAAGTGGCATTGCATCCCAGAGCGGAGTGGACACACTGAACGGGGGTTCTGAAGGCTGTGATGTGGAAAAGTTGGATCTGGGCAATACTCACTCAAAGCTACAAGGAAGGTAGCAGCGTTGCATTGCATTGCATTGCATTGTGGACTCACCCAGGTGCACATCCCTCCAAATGGATTTGTGTGCCATGACCCAATAGGCCCATAGACTGGCCTTGCAGCACCACAACGAGGTTCTGCAGTCCCGTGAGCTAGCACATCAGGGATGTGAGCCTGAGCCTGAGATGCTCTGGGCTCTCACCTGGCAACGTGTCCCCTTCTCCCGGTGAGGTCGGAGCAGCTCATTCAAATCTCTGGGCAAGTCATTGGAATCCCTGTGCTTCCCTGGGGAGCTGTGCCTGTTCGTTACCATTATATATATATCAATCATACTTTTGGGGGGTTAATATGATGATGTGAGAGTAACAAATTGAAGCTGTCGGCCTTGGTTTCTTCAGCCTTAAGAGAAAACATTTCTGCATCCAACCTAAGTTTGGGAATTAGATTAATCAGAAAACTGAAAGACCTTTGAAAGTTTTGTCTGAAGGAACCCAGGGTGTGACGTACATTACAGGAAGTTTGCATACCAGGGCATGCGCACACCTGCAAACCCACCCGAGAACGTGGGATCCTTTTCGTTACTCTGGTACTTTAATTTTCACTCAATTTCCTGTCAAGATTGCTTCCCCCAGGCCCTCCTTAAAACTGAAATAAAGTTGAGACTATTAGTGCTTAATGAATTTTGATCATAAAAATCCACATTGGGGGAAAAAAAAATCCATGTTGGCGAGAAGGCTTCGTGACAAGGAGAAACTTCTAGTGTAAAAAAATTTATTATTTTATTATTATTATTATTATTATTATTATTATTATAGTGACATCACCTTAAATGTACATAGCACCTTTTTCCCCCCTGAAACCTTAATACTTTTTGTATATTCTTTTTCACATCCTGCCAAGGAAGAAGGTGAGGTGGGCGCTACTTATGATTCTGGTCTTACAAATGGAGACATGAGGGTGTCAGGGTGGGCCCCGTCCCTGTCGCATTGTGAGACCTTCCCCAACTTCCTCCTGAGTCTCCTTTCCAGCAGACGACACCGAGAGGAGGAGGTGAGAAACGGTCCAAGAAACCAAGGCTGATTTTCAGAGCGAGTGGGAAAATATTCAAATCCCTCATTCCAGCAGCAAACACGTTCTGAGGCTCCTATCCGGCTGCCACCCTCCGCCGTGCGTTCATGTTTCTCCTCTCTCGCTTGCACGTCCAGCACCAGCTCTGCCAGCCCTGCAGCGACTAGCCTGCAAGTAGCAGTGCCTCGCTGTGGTTGAACAAATAACATGTTTTGGAAACCTAAGCAACCCTTTCCTGGCTGGGGAGCAGGGTGGGAGGGAGCGTCAGTCAGGAGCGTCCTGCCAGGGTTGCGGCTCTTGGGGAGCCTGAGGCGGAGAGGCCAGACTCTGTCCTCTGACACCAGCAAAGAGTGTGCTGCTATAAGATTTTTTATATAGACGGTAGCATCCAAGTCAGGAGGAGAAACAGTACAGTTGCAACCTTGGACTCAGTGGGTAAATATGCAGAGTAGACAATGCTGGTTAAGTATAGATTTACATGATGCAAATTGTGTCACCTGGGCACAACCAGAACGTGGATTTCAGATTCGGACTTGATCCGAGATGTGCCCAGAGCAAGGAATTCGACCTTTGTGTGCCCCTAAAGAGAGGAAAGCTCGAGTCTAAAATGATAGATATCCGTGGTTTGGGGAATGTACAAAACATCTACAAGCCCTCCCTTCCCTGCGCCCAGCCCTGCACCTGCTGGTCCACTTCTAGGATCCTTGAAAAAACTGGCAGTGCCTCTGCCCCTCCCTGCTCCATGTTTTTGTGATTTTAGCTTAGTGTCTCTGGAAGAACATGTGGTACAGCGGTCTGTAAGGAGAGAATAGCGGACACACACCCAGGTCTTCAAATAATGGGGAATAATTGGGCCATTAGATTATTATCGAATTCTGGCCATTGGATCTTTGCGATCTGAATAACAAAGTTTTTAACTCATTATTTCAAAAGCAACCAGTCCAGAATGCAAATTTCAAAATTCAGGATACAGATGTAAGCTTGGAATTGTTGTTGTTTATAATGCTTAAAAGTTATGTCATTTCAGGAGAGAGGAAAATTATATATGTATTATTAAGTAAGAATAACAATATGAGGAGGAATGGCCTCATTCTTTGAGGGTGTTATTTCACTGACTTTTAAACAAAAACACTTCAATTATTTAAAGTCCTTCCACGCTGGTCCAGTCTACCAACCGCCGCTATTTTGAAGAAAGTATTATTTTTATTGCCAGGGAAGCACCTTTGCAAAGCTAACTGAAGAACTCAAGCCTTCCCTCCCTCCCTCCCCTTCTTACACACAGGATTCTAGTACCGCTCTCAGGCATCCCTCAAGTAAAATAGCATAGAAATAGAATGTGAGAGATCACCACATTTTCTAGACTTCACACTTAGTATGAAAAACAAAACTTCTTTGTGCTCCGACACCTCCTCTATTTTTTTTTTCCTCCTAACCTAAAGATTTCATCCACTTCCATGTTTATTCTAACGAGCCTCTGAAACGCCCCAGCCCCTCCGTCCACACGCTCCGGCCTCCCTCTCTGCCTGGATGCAGTTTGCTGGCGCAGGCTGCTAAATTGGGCCAATCTCAAACGTAGTTTTCATTTCCAGTGCGTTTCAATTTTTTTTTTTACCAAAATGGTAGAAATTCAGATACAAAGAACAACGTGGCTGGAAAATGCAGCTGTGTTACGGTGTCAGAATCAATCAATGCATAAAATGGATGGAAAAAGGACATTGAGAAAAACGGACCATGGGCTATCAAGTGGACCTTTAGCTGGATTCTCCACCAGAATAAGAACCTCAAGGAATCTCCCACCGGCCAGGCTTCAGCTCCTTTCACTTTACAGTTGCAAAATCTGGGGGATTTTGAGGAGAGCTTAAACATGTATTGCACTAAGGGCTTGTGTATAGTGTCTGCTTGGACTACAAACCTGTGTCATTTTTCTCCTTTTGTCACATCCTCAAGAGACCCTTTTCTCAAAGGCAGTTAGTTATAGAAATAACTTTGTAAATCAGATTTTCTTGGAATGTGGTTTTATGCTCCAATATCTTCCACTCGAAGTGGCACAGAGAAGGAGTTATAAATGAGGAAAAATAGTGATTTTTATACCACATACAAATAGATGGCACTAACTTCTATGGCTGTGGCTCACCAACAGTAAATACTTTTCATGAGTGTCTTAATTACGTATTATTGTGCAATGATGCTTTTCTCAGTGTTGTCCACACAGACAGCCTTGGGAGGCATGGTTGTCTAATACCGTGCAGTAGGCATTTCGGTGCTTACACGACCCAGGTCCAAAGAAACGGTCCCCTGCAACAAACATATTTTCAGCCTGCTTTTAAAGACACATGTAAGAGATTCGCATGAAAAGCCTAAACGCTCTTACTTTGATCAAAGGTCATTTCTGAGCATGAGACACACAAAAATATTAGGGTTGTTAAGGCTCTCAAAGGTGACATACACCCTGTACCAAGCATGATTTTTTAATGAAGTGACTATGTCCTTCTTCATAGCTTTAAGTAGTATATATCTTTATATATTTTTAAATCATCCATTCTGTCAAGCCGTGTCGCCTATCAAAAGTTAGCTCTGGTTGGGCAGAGCACACATAAATGAGGGCAGGTCATTTTTTTCAAGTCCATTACATATGCCTTATGTATGGAAACAACAGATTCAATCGACCCTATAGGTGTTGCCAATATTCAAATCCATTTTCCCACATACCACTCCATAGGAACTGCAAGTATACCTGTTACAAAACTTCAACATTTAGGCCAATCTGACTTTTTAAAAATCCCTATCTAGTCATTTGAAGCATGCATATTGAGATTTCATAAAAACAACTTGATTTAATGATTAACTACAGAGATTATAACAAACTGTAAATAAGTCATTTCCGTGAATGGACTCTCCATGGGTGTCACACCGCCTCTCAAAGCCACTGCTAATATCCTCACTGAAACTGCTCCTGACTAATGTGCTACATTTTAAAGCCAAATTGGGTTTTCACTCTTCTCCTGCCAAACCAACTACAGAGAATGTCTCCTATAGCAAAACGTAGGCCCCACCACCAACCCACCCATGATGGAACGGGGCAAGGGGAGGAAGTACCTGCAGAGTCAGGAAAAAAATTAGTTTCGAATTTCCCGTAAACTGTTCTCAGTCCAGGAAAGTACCTAGCTTACATAAACTTAGGAATTGTGATGAACAGTATATTAGTCCCTGTTAGAATTAAATCAGGAAAGTTAACTGGATAAACTATCCCTCTCAAAAAAACAAACATCTATTTCTTTCAAGCACTTGAATTTTCTTAGGAAAAAAAAATCTGAGCGTGAATTGATAATTAATTCAACAATTATGTGTAAGCAGCTACTTACAAGGTAGTTGGGCTTAAAAAAATTTTTTTTCGAGGTACTGTTCCATTTCTGAGACCTCGCCCTTTCCTGTGACAGAGTTGTAAATTTAAAGGGTTTGGCTTCTTGCACAAGAAATTACAAAAATTAGTGAAGATTTTTAGGGCGTCAGTATAAAATATATTGAAAAATATTGAAAAATATTTTTATATGTAAAAAATCTTGAAAGTTTAATTTTTAAAATGTCTCTGAGAAGGAATATTTCTAGAAAACTCCAGTGACCTCGGTAATTTCTCACTCCTTTTCTAATATTAAGAAAATCTAAGAAGGACTGGTGAGTGTTAAAAACATAAACTGCTTCTTTTTAGGTAACTAACTTCACTTTAAGTCAAAAGATAACTGTTGTGTGTATGAGACCACAGGATCGCATCGTTTTAGACCACAGGACTGCAAGCCAAGATATTTTTGCCACGTTTCTGAAGGCAAAAGTAGACAAATTTTAATCTAAGGGACAAAATCCTACTTGTGTAATAAACTTGGACTATAGCCAAAATGAAACTCCTGAAAGCTGTTTGTTTTTAAGAAGTAAACGTACTGCTTTATTTTTAAAAACGTATTATCTCTAGCATCGTAATGGCAAAGGACTTGCATGAACGCGACTGAGCTCTTCTGTCCTGGATTTCAAAATCCACTTGCTCGATGCACCGTCCCTTAGCAGCAACTTCAAACATTGCAATTATTACCACAAAATTCAGAGTAAAGCCTAAAAATGAAATCTAAAATTATCTAAGTTTCCTAACCAGAGGTATGTAAAAATTGCCCCCATTTTATATTAGAAGTCAAAGAATGTTTTAAGTTTTGTTATTTTTTTTTTAATTGTTGTTCAAGGAGAGTGGTCTGCATTTTCCTTCCACCCCTGCCCACTGTTTTCAGTTCTACAGGAATAAAATGTAATCATCCAATACAGGACATTTTGAGATCTTAAGACCTGAAAAAAAAATCTGATCTGATACAATGGGATTTTTAAAGCCTAGTTTTAGATAATTTGTATTTTATTGATAAAACTTGAGAGAACCAAGTCACTTCTTGGGTAAAAAAAAAAAAAAAAACCCTCTTTTCTTTGATGATAGTTCAAAAAGACTGACCCGAAGAATGAGTGTTTCAGCCATTTTCATGTGAGCTGTTACATAATTTTTAATACAGTGCTCACCTCTTTCTAATCTTCCAATAACCTGTTTGTAAATAGTTATGACAAGTCTGTTAAAGAAAAAGTCTACTTGATTCACCATTAATCTGACAGCATAATTAACTAGCAAGGAAATCCAAAACCAGTATCCTTAACATTTTATACTTCTTGGATATTCCCTCGGGTACACCTAGCATACAATGCTGGGCGCGCAGAGAACTAGGGCATAATTGATTATCTAAAAAAAACAGATGTTGTCCAAAGTAGATGAAACTACTTATTTAATACACACATATGTATTAGCCAGATGTCAAAGGGAGACTCAATTTGGCTTCCAAGATGGTTATTGACAAATTGTTTTTCTTTTTTAAAATATAGCAAGGAAATAATTGATTCCTTCTTTTATCAACTCTGCAGATTTGTGTAATATTCTGTTGTAGTTATGCAAAGAATTTATTTCTTCCAAATGACAAAGACATTGTTTTTAGAAGTATATGCAGTTGTTTAAGACAATGCTCTTCGTTTTAAATTAGATGCTACACTATGTTCTCAGCATCTTCAGAAAGCTTTGAGACACTGTGTAAGGCGTGTCCAGCTACCAGTCCTTTTTGAGTACGCTTGTAACTGCCGAGAAATTACTTTGTGGAGCTCAAACGTACCTTCCCCTTTCATGTGAAACGTTTAGTTGGTTAGAAGCAAGTGTGAGTTACATGTAGCAGAAATCCTGTCTCAACAAAAACAGGGAAAAGTAGAACTCTAAATTGTAAGCTACGGTGCTTTCTGGTAAAAAATCTTTTTTGGATTTCCACCCAAAGCCATCGGGGAGCTTACAACTGGTACACTTTCAAGCTCTGGACCTTATATACTCTTTTTCTATGGAAGGAAATTAACCTCACTATAGGCTATTTAACATAAATGCATTTTGACAGTAATAACATAAAACTGTATTTTTGTCTGTATGTTTAAGGCTGGGACTTACAGGCAATTACAGATTTCAGGACTCGCAAAAATTCTCCCAGGTCCATGCTGGCCCCGCTCACACTTGGGACCACGTGTGGCAAACCCTCCAACGGTCTGGTCAGCACATGTGAGGGTCCGCCCGTCCCTCCGGTCAACCAGCACTGTCCTTGGCCCGATGTGCCCAAGGATACACAACCACGCTGTCGGGGTGATCGCAGGAATTCAAGAACAAAACTTCTTTTAATGGTTGCATGTACTTAATTACATTTTTGAATTAAAGCTTGAGAAAACAAACCTGGGGGCTTTTGAGTTCACACACCAGCGAAAAGGATGTATATAAGTTGATCTTGACCCACTGAATGCCTGCTAATTCAATTGCCTAGAATTCCAGTCATTAGCCAAGCAGTCTTCCAAATGAAGACATCCGGTCTCCTTCAATTTTCCATTTAAAGCAGAACACAGAGCATAGATCTGACCAATCAACTTAGGGTAAAATTACCCACGAAAGTGACTGATGGCGCATGGGTGAGGAGCTGGACAGCATACCATGGAAAACCCTATGCTGCCACTTGAAGTTTCACGGATTCGCCAGTTTCTGGGGAATTACCTCCACACTCTTGATCTAGGTTGTAGAAAAAAGATCAGACTTAGAAACTGTGCAATTAGTATCTTCTCGAAGGGCTAGAAGCAAAAGTGTTTGCACATTTCCATCTGAGAGATTTAAAGCATTCTAATAATTTCACAAGCTCTGAATAGAACCCACATGAAAAATAAAGATGTCATGTAGGATACACGTTGAGGATCTGTGTAGTTCATAATCACAATTAACATCACACGCAGGAAATTTGAGTTCATATAATTTATTGCAGTTAGCACACAGTTTAAAAATTCACCAACACACCAATAGTACAAAACTAAACAGCATTATAAGTTATTCCCCCCTCAGGAAAATAAGACATACTATGATTGTCAAAGCTAGGTGTCAGTCTAAGTTTTAGAACAAAGGAAGAATGTGAAACTAATGAAAGGAAAAGTAATCACTCACAATGACCACAAAAAGAAAACCCAAAAGAAAGTCCGTTTTTTCACAGACATTGATTGTCTTCTCTAAATTAATAAAAATTATTTTAACATAAACTGTATTTAAAAAAAAACAAAACAACTAGAAACTCTTCAAGTAACTAAAGATAATGCTCCAAGGCCATTTTCACAGCTTTTTTTGTTTGTTTGTTTGCTTTAAATGCCATTACAGCCAAATTAACACACGTTTGACCAAATATTTCCAAAACAGTCCAGCAACACACAATGGAGTTTTCCATTCAGTATCTTAAGCACAAAAATAGGCTATGTTTACAGTAGTTAAGGCGATCAAATTTTAAACAAAAGCAATTAAAAAAAAAAAAAGGGAAAAACAGCAAACGTTTTCCATGCTACTCCCATAGACCTTATTTGTAAGTGCAAGACAGGAAAGCAAACACTGTGCAAAATGCTCTCGCCCCGTGTGCCGGTCATCACGCCGCACGCCGGGCTGCAGCCTCTGCTGCCGCGATCCACATAGTCTACTAACCCCCTTCCCCCTGTCAATCAAGGCAGTCCAGTCCTTTCAGCCTGGGGCTCTTTCAGTCCATAGAATCTTTTCATGAGTTGGGGGGTGGGGGGGCGGAGGGTGGGAGAGGGAGGGTGGGGAAGGAAGAAGGGGAGAGAAAGAAAAGGGGAGCAAAAGAAAAAAAAAAATAAAAGAATGACCTATTGTCAATTTGTGCAGTAGTTACTCTAAAAATGCTCAACTGGGTAAATGTGTACACCTAAACTTTGAGCTGGCATGGGTTCTGTGCAATTTGAAGTCAGTTATAAATGCACACTGCACATGCAAATCTTTAAGCCGTTTGTAAACATTTATATTCTCCTTGTTATGTAGCGAAGTTATCAATTTGCAGCTTAAGTTTTTATTCAGCTTAACAGTTTCAACTTAAAGACAGTGGGAAAGTCAATTTAAATTATATAAAATAAAAGTAAAAACAGTGCATTTACGTTCTTCATAACACCAGTTTTTTTTCCAAGTGGTGCTATTTTTCTAAGGAAATTAAATAATTTTAAACTCACTCGTTAAAGTTATACAATGCAAACAAAGACAAAAATATATTGAAACTCATGCATTTCTGTAGCGTTAATATTTACTTTTCAAGACTCAACTAAGAGCATCAATACAACCTGTCAAGTTCTTTGACACCCCCCCAGCCCATGTAATCAATTACAGTATACAAGAACAGTAATTCACATTTTTCAACACACAGTTCGACACTGCTGAAGCTGCAATATCCTTCCTCATCCCGAGCAAACCTTCACAAAGACAGCGCCCCAGCGATCCCAGTGTACGTTCATAATTTCTCTCGTTGGGAACCGTCAGAAAACCAGAAGTTGCCACAGAAAGTTTTAAGTCAACTGCTTGTTTAAAAATAGATAATCCAGCATTTCAGAAATTTTCCATTTGGGTCTAAAAGCATTCAGGTTTCCAACAGCCAGAAAAGATTCATGCAATTTTAGACATATAAAGAGGCTAATAAAACTGGAGGGAATTTCTACTTGGGGGAAAAAAAAAAGTGGGGAGAAAAAGAGCTCCAAAGACAAGGCAATGTTGACAAAATTAAGCCCTAAGAAAGCATTTTGCGACAGGACGATTTGTTTCAAAGGTTCTTATTGGCTTACTTCCCCTACACCCTCAAAGAAAAACACCTCTCTATTCTCCAACTTGCCCTAAAAGTTTCTTTTATCAGTATGCTAAATTAGTAAGATTTTCATGCTATTCTAAAGTGCAAAAACAAGTTAATATCCCAACTTTTTAGTTCCAGGAAACAAGACTGCTTTTAGACCGTACCACAACTATATAGAGATCTATGTATATATATGTATATATATATATTATTTATATATATATATATATAAAATTATTTCCAGAGTTCTTGCGAGCTATCTTCTAAGGTCCAGTCTCTGACAGCGGGCAAGCTCAGTGCTTCGCTTTTGACAGACAAGGAGTTCACCAACTCACAGTGGAACTTGCGGATGTGTCTGTACAGGTCCCCCGACTGCGTGAACCTGCGCTCGCACCACTTGCACGCGTGCGGCTTCTCGCGGGTGTGCACCACGGCGTGGCGGCTCAGGTTGTGCGAGTACTGGAAGCTCTTGCCGCACTGGGTGCAGGTGTAGGGCTTCTCGCCCGAGTGAGTCCTCTCGTGGCGCTTGAGCGTGTACATGCAGGAGAAAGTCTTCCCGCACAGCGAGCAGGTGGGCACGTTGACGTCGGCGGCCGGCTTGCTGCGGATGCCGTCCTGCTCGCGGAAGTGCGTGCTCAGGTGGATCTGCAGGATGTGCGGGCTGGGGAAGACCTTGTTGCACAGCGGGCACATGAAGATCTGGCCGGCCGGGCTCAGGATGTTGGAGACGTAGGGCAGCAGGCTGCTCTCCATGCCCCCCTCCACCTGCACGCGCTCGCTCTCGGGGGTCAGCATCTCGTCGTCGCTGGCTTTGTCCTCCCGCTCGAGCTCCCTCAAGACCGAGTCCTCCCTCAGCGGAGCCAGATGGGCCGGCTCATACTGTACCCTGTTATTAGTGCTCACACTTTCTTTCACAGTGCTATGTTCCATGTCATAGTCATTAGTGCCAACATCACTCTCATCACAGGAAGCCTCTTTCTCCACCTTCACCTGCACCAGGTTGCTTCTCAGCACGTCCTGTGAAGAGAAATAAGAGCTGTTCAGATTTTCAACTCCTGAAAGGCTGGACTTGACAGACAGGTCCAGCACGCAGTCAACATCTGCTGAATCCCTCACGGAGGTGACAGACCTCTGGGACAAAGACTCTGTTGAGCTGCAGGGGCTGGCTACTGTTTTTCCAGCTGCTGTGGCGTGTGGCTCTGCCTCTGCGCCCCCCTGGGGGATGCCTGCTGAGTCCGAGGGCAATCGCATCCACATGTTCCCAGGCTCGGCCGCCAAGTCCCTTTTGCTGGGCAGGATGTTCAATTTCTCGTCTTCTCCTTCATCTTCGTCGCTGGGCAGGTCGCCGGCCATGTGGCTGCTGCCATCCGAGAGACTCTCGACTTTGTCCGAACAACTTGAGGCGTCTTCCTCCTTTTTGGTGCTGTCTGCCTCCGTGGTGGCTTTCTCTTTCAGCTTCTTTTTGCAGACTTTGACAATGTCATACATGTGGAGATAACTGGCAGCTGCTAGCACGTCTTCAATGGGCAAGTCTTTGAACTGGAGTTTCCCTTCATACATGAATTCAAGCAGGAGAGCGAAAGCTGGGGCTGTAACAATGTCGCTGTTCAGATGAACAATGTCTCTTTTGTCCAGCTGGTCCTTGTAAAAGAGGTGGAAGTACATGCTGCACGAAGCCAGCACAGCTCGGTGCGCTCGGAACTGGGCATCTCCCACCAGAACAGTGCAGTCACAAAGAAAACCCTGATGCCTCTGCTCGCTCAGACACTGCAGCAAATGTCTACTGTGGTCTGGAAACTCCATGCTGTCTTCATAACCTGGGAAGAGAGACATTTCTCATGAAAGCCCCGTCAGGAACAACTTTACAACTTCTCCACGCCAGTCCCCATACAAATAATAATAATTCAGCTTGGCGGCAGGGGTACACGTCCCTGCATTTTAATCAGGCGTATGACCCAGAGGCTCCAAATCACATGCACGAGACCTAAATGGGAGAAGAAAAAGGCACACTTTCCAAACTTCCTCACCCCAATCAGACAGTTTCTAATGCATCCCTACCTTCCCTGCACTTTCAATCAAGTTTTTAAGACCTGAATTCCAGGAGAGTCTCTTATTGAGAGTAAGAATTTAGCTCTCTCTCAGAAGAAATTTAGATAGCGCTACTCATCAAATTATGTCCTACGAAACCTACAGAGTAGCTTTCACTGCCAAGGGAACAACTCCTACAACGAACAAAGAAAAGTCCCAAACACACTCTGGAAGATTCAGAAAACTTGTCTGAACATTCTTTTTATTACTTTTGGTCCTTGATTGCCCTCAGAAAGCACAATTTAAACACACACATTCAGCTGAGGGGGAAAAAAAACCCCACATAATGAAATTGCATAATTAGTCCAGAAATTAACAAACAACTTTCTTTTAAAGTCAGAGTCCTACAACGACAAACGCTCTGTATAAAAACAGATGTGAATGCCTTAAGATTTGCAGGTAGAGCACACATGCACGAGATCAGAAGGAACTACACCAACAGATGGGAAAGATCATCTTTACTACAAATAAATCCAAGTATTTTTTTTAATGAATTGAGAAAAAAATGGTTCTATTTCTTTGTAGACTCTGCACATCTAGAGAATCAGGAGCCAGAAGGGCTTTCTTTAAATCTGAACAATCTTATCTAAACTTTGATCCTTTGCAAAAGCAATATGAGTTCCATATTAAAATGAACTCAAACTTTTAAGTAAAGGCATACTATGTTCAAGTGAAACCCAAAAGCTTTACAGCTTCAATATTAAAAAAGAAAAAAAAAAAAAACAAACCTTGCTAGAAAAAGAGAAACTATTTTTTCCCCTGACTGTGCCTTACCTCTGTCAACAGAAAATACTTTGTTTCAACATAACTTGATATATTTTGTTTTCCCACTGGCTTCTATTCTTTCAAATAGGCATTGTTGCCCTGATTTTCTGGGGGAGGGGGGGTGTGACATGGAGGGAGAGGAAAGGCAAGGCTGTACAATGGGTCAAAATGCAACTCCTTAAAACTAAAGAAAACCCAGCCTCCCCTTTCAGAGGCCAGGGGACCAGAGGCAAGGCTGCACACCGCCCATCTCGGAAAGCACACTTTGGGAATGGGTACGTATTAATTTATCGTCTAAACATTCCTTCCCTGCTTTGTCTACCCTTTGCCCACGATCGACTCAAACTTTCACCCCAACCCCAGATACCTCCTGCAGAAGATGCCACTGCTAGAAGAAACCAAGATTTACAATACAATCACTTTAAGTGCCCCACAGCTAACATCAATCCTAATCCTTGAGAGGGCTAAAAATAAAGATTGGAGGGCAGCTCACAAGGTAGCCGTGATCAAATTAGGAGGCTGAGAGGACAGAGAGGGACGAAGAAGGAAGCTTATAAACATCTGATCCAGCTGACTGTGGCCATATGGCAGCTGCTGCCCAGATAAAGAGATTAAGAATAGAGGAGTGCGATTACAGCTGTCTGGCCAATTCAGGCAGCTCGCATCTACAAGTTCTAAATTAGTCACCACCACAAAAACTCCTGCAAATAATCACTGTTCGGCCCAAGTGAAAGATCTCTTAAATATATATTTGAAAAGAGAAATGAGGAAACCAGTCCAACTATTCTCCTGAGGACAAAAGTTTTTTTTTCCCCTTTAAAAAAAAAAAAACAACAACCTTCGGTTTCAAAAGCACTATACAGCTGTATGTTTCAGGAGTGCTGCTGAATGGTTTGAAGAATAAAGTTTCACAGTGGAATTAATTACACAACAATCAAGCTTCTTAACTGGAATAATCTTCTCATATAAGTTTGAATGCTGGATTCCAGAGAGTTTACTATTTCTGCCCGACCCCAAAAGCAAAAGGAATCTAAAACAGCAGTGAAAAACAACAGCATAAAGCATTTTAATCCAAAGTGATCTCGAAAAGCAATATTCCAAAGCCTTTCTTGACATTTCAAAACTTGAAATATTTCTGTGTATTAAAGTTATTTACTTGCTCGAGCAAAAGGGATAAAAATTACAACTAAACAAGCCCAAGACTTTCAACTCCAATAAGATGTTCATTTAATACTCAATTTCATACATTATTCCTAAACTGGGTTAGAAAAGTAATGTGATTTTTTTTTCAATTAAATAAACAAAACACCAAAACACAAATACGCTCCATCTAATCTCTTTGCTACTCCTACCTTTAGGACACATAAACCTGATTAAGTCCTTTCCTCTGAGTCTTGCTGGCTCCAGGGCTGTTACATCGGTGGAAAAAAAGCAGACCGAGAGAGACAGATGCAAAGTGGAGATGATGTTGGAGAGGAAAGAGATACCTTCTCCGCCACAGATCCGCACACACTAACTCCCTGTCTGTGTGTTAGAATAAAAGGCTGAGGGATGGCAGGCTGTCAGCTGCTCTGACATCATGTTCAGATGGAAATGCTACCTCCAGCTGTGCTCCTTTTAATGCCATATGCTACTCCTCTACACTCCTGCCACCAGCTTTTTCTTAGGAGAACTTTTCTCTTCTGTTAGTATAAACAAAATACTTCAAAGTCTCCCTTTTTTTCCAAACTTTCTAACAGAAGAAATTGAAAAACTCAGCATATGGAGTTCTACTGTATTTATGGAATAGCAACACTTCTGTCTTAAGTTGGTGGACTGGCTTACATACTGACAGCGCACTCAAGCCACCGTGCTATTCAGGAAATCCAGACTCACTTTTATTCAACTCCAACGTTTAGTTTCAAAGGCAGCTTAGGGATATTTTAAACCAACCCACTTGACATCTCTAGTCCCATCTCAACATTATTATGGTTCTTTCTTTCTTTCTTTTTTTTTCTGCTGAGATAATGCTATACGTGTCTCAGGATGTTGGGAGAATATTCTCAACTATTACTTCAGCCTGCTCCACCTTATTATTTCTCTCTTATTTACTACTTATCTACAGCTACCCTCTCATGAAAATTTCTCACACTGCCAGCTAATGCAAATTTTGATTCTCAGTATCAACAAACTGAAAGTGCACTTTCTGAAATCCTGGAAAGTACTTCAGTTCAAGAAGACAAATTAATAGTCATACAACCTGCTAAAGTCACTTAAAATGCATGCTGCACCTGCGTATCTGATCTTTTCTGCTCAGAAAAAGCAGAACTTCGTCTTCCCCTTAATTTGTGTCCCACAACAATCTGTTTTTGGGTCACTCTGTAATGTTCGTGATCACACGGAAACCTTTCAGGGAGAAAGGGAGGAGACAGGTCCAGTAAGTTTGGGAACTTTTTAGCTAGACTTTGTGGGCCTTTTCTAATGGCTGATGAAATCCCAGCGTAAGCCGGGCTAGGCTGACCGGTGTCCTGCAAGGTGCTGCGACATCTGTGAATGTCAAATACATCTCCACAGGCTCCCGGGAGGGTGAGGAGAGAAGGAGCTGGGCCTGAGGCGCAAGTGCTGTAGCCCTGGTGATAAGCACTCCGTTCTCATTAGAAAACCATGGCAAAGAGTTAAAGAGTAACAAAAAACAACGTCTCTGTCTTGTCCTTCTCGCTTTCCCAAAGTCACAAACCTAACTTTCTCTAACTTCGCGATGAATGACATAATTATGATTGCCTATTTCAGGAAGCACTCTTCGGAGATAAATTCCTTCTCAGCCACACAACCTATTCGCCACAAATGCCCTCGCCCCATTCCAATATATCAGACATTAATCACCCCATTTACCCAGTGGGGTGGGGGCTGAGTGACAGTTTAATGAGTCGCAAGCACCGCAATGGGTCGGCGAGCGGCTCCCACTCCACAAATCAACCCCTCACGTCCGGCTACCGCGGGTCCAGAGAGGTTGGTGAGATTGGGTTTTGTTTTTCAAAGAGGTTGTGGGGGGAACCCTGGGGAGGGGGGAAGAAATGCAAATCTCTCTATAGTTGGCTGTGCATAAAACACACGGGGAAAGAGGAAGGTTAAACCACAGGGAAGGAGGTGGAGGGCGTAGAGCCGGTGCAGCAGGAAAACACCTTAAACAACAGACGTGAAAACAGACCCGGGTCAAGGCAACAACAAAAGAAAAGTCGTAAGAAGAAGACTGGGGGAGGCGGGTGGTTGCTACCGCTTCCCCGCCGCCCCAGCAAGCGAGCCCCCGGGGCCTCCGGGCAACTGCACCAGCCCGGGGGGAAGGGTAGGGGTGGACGAGGGGCTCCCCCGGAGCCCCCTCCCCCCAGGCGCCACTGCAGCTGCACCGGTCCCCGGAGCCGCGGCCGTCCCGGGCGCCACTGCAGCTGCGGCGGCTCCCAAGCCCCCTCCCCCAGCCCGCCGCCCTCCGCACCCGGGAGGCGCCACCGCAGCTGCACCGGCCGGGAGCCCGCCCCGCGCCGCAGCTGCACCGGCCGGGGGGGCGCGGCGCGGAGCCGGCCAGCCCGCACCCCGCCCGACCCCGCAGCTGCAGCGGCCCCGTCCCCGCGCCGGGGCCTCCCGCAGCTGCGCCGCCCCAACCGCTCCAACCACACAAACTAACTCCACTCGCGGGGGCGCCCCGGCCCGGCCCGCCCTCCTCCCGCACTGCCCCGCCGGCCGCGGCCGCACAGCTGGCGCCCCCCGCCCGCCGGGAGCCGGGGCGCGGACGGGGCGCCGGGTCAGAGGCCGGGGGCCGGCGCCGGGACTCACACGGAGCAGCCCTAAGTCACCGCGTCCCCGCCGCCGCCGCGTCCTCCGCCTCCTCCTCCCGGCCGTCGCCGCCGCCGGACTTGGTGGGCTTCCTCCTCCTCCTTGTACCCCCCTCCCTCCCGGCCCCCCCACCCCCCAATCCCGGCTCCGTCGCCCGCTCCCCCTGCCCCCTCCCTCCCACCCGCCCCCGCTGGCAGCCGGAGGAGCGCGGCGGAGCGAAGAGGGCCCCACTCTCAACGGCTCCCCATGGCAGCAGCCCAGCGGCGGGCGCAGCCTGCCAGACACAGCGAGGGAGCGAGCGAGGGAGCGAGCGCGGAGCCGCCGGGCCGGGCGGGGGGGGGGGGGGCGAGGGCGGGGGGGGCCGGCGGGGGAGGGGGCGGGAGGACGCACCACGCACGCACGCGGCGGCGCCGGCCAGATGTTTCCCCCCCCCACCCTCGGTCCGCCCCTCTCCTCCCCATGACTCCCTCCCCCCCGGCGTTGGGCTTCGGCGATTGACCGAAAGCTCCTGGACGGGCGCTCCCGCCCGCCCCCAGGCCTCAGTATTCTCCAATAGGAAGACGCATTTTCAGGAGGGCGGAGGCAGCGGCGGGCAATCGTCGGACTGGCAAGAGGTCCTAGCCAATGGGAGAAGCGAACTGGAGCTGCCGCTCGCGCGTCCCAATCGCAGGCAGAAACTGTTGGGGTGGGCGGGGCCCGGGCGGGCGGGGACCGGTAGCGAACTGGTGTGAGGCGGAGTCCTCGGGCGCAGCGGCGGTGGTGGCAGCGGCGCCCCTCTGGGTGACTTGGCCGTGAGAAAGTGAAAGGAGCCCGCAGGCGGCGGCGACAGCTGCGCTGGGAGGGGCCTGTTACCAGGCTCAGAGGCCTCGGGCGCTCTGGGGCTGCGGAGCAAGCTCCTCAGCGTGCACCGTGACAACCATAAATAATACTTTAAAACACAGTGGAGCTTGGCCGCTCTAAGTTATGCAGGTGTCCTCGCAAAGCAGGGCACTCGGGGACACAGATGAATCGAGTCCGGCATCGGTGGCTCGGTCGGCTCCCTGTGCTGTAGGTGACGACATCCAGGTCCTTGCCTGCCCGAGCGAAGGGGGAGTAGGGCTAAAGGACGTTCTTGCCCTGTCCTGCGGTGTCCCGTTTCCAGGTGCACCTCGGGACGCTGAGGACGCGACCGGCTCAGAGGGTCACGGTTTCTGAGCGTCTTTTTCCTTGTGCCGTCTTGCTACAGGCGCAGAGCAGAGCGCCTGCGTTTCTCGAACAACCTCCATGTCACATGTCTGCTTGCACTGTTACAAGTAAAGACATTCCCAAGTGACCAAATTTTAGGGAATTACAGTAAAATTGATACTTGTAGAAGCCTTAGCCTGATCCCTTAATTGGTACGTATGAAGCCACAACTTTAAACTACCGAGGGAAGATGTAAGGCTCTTACATTGCTTTTCCTTCCTTCAAATAAACTTTTATTCGACTCCTGTTCTTTGCGATTAAACCGTGTTAATTATGGCCACGAAGAAATGTAGAAACTTACACCTTCAAGAAATTGGAAATCGTGTTAAAGAGGCAAGAATGACAAGTAAAAAGCTGAATAGCAAAGTGAGAGAAATGGTTCAAGAATGCAAAACAGAAAACTGCCGAGTGAGGAAGTCAGTGCACTAGTCATTGTGTTTATTCTTCGCCAACTGAGCCCGCACTGGCAAGCCTGTTGCTAACCAACTTGCCAGGAGACGTTACAACGGGGCAAAATGTGCTTTCACTTTGTTGCAGGTGAAATGGGTAAACTAAGTAGGAAGTATTGTGTGGGCAAATCAGACATGTTGAATTGCTAATAAAGTCAAAACAGGAGCACAGAAAATTGTGGAACTGAAATACGATTGGAGTGTCCTGTTAGAAGCAGTGGTGATATTCTCTCCTCTTTCTGCAACCTTTTCATATGTCCCCAAGATTGACCACTGAAGTCAAAGTCATCTCTATAACTAGAGTTTTTTATTGCATAAAATACAGGGTGAGGCAAAAGTAGCTTTACAGTTGCGAGTATGCATAAGTTTATTCTTGTATTATTTCCCATATAAACAACTGGAAACTACCCTGTATATTATTTCTGTGCTTCTGGTGAATTCCAGATCATTTAGTCTACCTGTAGGAGGCCCCGTTTCAGTCTCACCTGTTTCAAGTTAGGGTAATTTGTAAATGTTCTTGATGAATGAAATACCCATAAGAAAAGATGTGAGTATGAGTGAATGCTTGACTAAGAAGTTTGGGGGGAAACGGGGGGGGGGGGGGGGGGGAATGCGTCCTCAAAGGTGTTTCTCACTTACTAAAAGTTAAAAGTAACAGATCTCTGGATGAATAGAGTGAGTTGATAGTGCAAGCACACTAAGTAATAAATTCATGAGAAAAGTAGAATGTTCAGCATGTCCCCCAAAAGCTTCTAAACTCAGCTCTATGGCATCTACAGCAAAATCACAGCTCTGACAAAAGGTTTTACAGACCACACCTATCTGCAGAATAACAGATCTGATGGGGAGATACTGATCCAAAGTTGTGAGCATTGTTTTTTAGGTGTAACAGTCATTACTAGAACCCATTTTTGAGAGCTGAGTAGTATAGCCAGGAAATATAGATTGAGTGGGTATTTGAAGAAGCAAGTGTCATCCCTCAATATGTAAAAGATTTTATAAATTTATGGAAATGCAGGGAATATTCATATTGTCAAATCAAAAACATGTCTGGAGTTTTTGTTGTTTAAAGAAGGTACGCTGGTGGGGTACAGAAGAAAACAAAAAAGTGTGAGACAGGTACTCCCCTTCCTAAGGTTCAAGTTTAGTTGGGAAAGAAATGGCATGAACATTTAAAAATCTGAATCAACAGGGAAGCTAAATAACAATATGAGAGCATATGGATGACAGAGCTAAATCCGCCATTCAGTTGCTATGACCATCTACCCCTGGTCCCTGGGGTGGTTGTATTTTCTCTGCTCCCACCTCCTTTTTTAACTTTCTGACTTTAATGTGTCTTATAAACTTACTCTACAAATGATGCTTGTAATCATCTTTGGAAAGCCATCAGCACTCAAAGTGCAAATAAACAAATTGAGACAACGGTGGTGCCATAATACAGAATGCTTACTATTTTGGAGGGTACCCGCTGACTCTAAATACCTTTTTCAAGTAAGTGCCTCAAAGCGGGGTCTTTTTACCTCTGCACAACAGGTTTGGCAAATTAGCAAGATACAAAGCTACTTGACAGAATCGGACAGCCAATAAAAATGCCTCCTTTTTTCCTTTCCCACTGGGGAAAAAAAAGTGCCCAAAGTACAGTCTCTAAACTATCAGAAAATTATACCACTGCTCCCCTCTGGAGGGATTCTAGTCCTGTACAGTTCCCATTCATCCATACCTTTCCAGGAGTCCTTGTATTATAAACAACAGAAGTCAATCTAACCTGGTTAGATTTCTTGCCAGAGAACAGGTTTTATGTCTTAATACCACATGCATTTGACCAGCAATAATTTAACACTAATAAAACGGACCAAATAAAATTTAATTGGATGAACAGCTCTATAAAATTAATGTGAACTACAGGTAAAATCCCTGAAATAAATCAGTGTTTTTACTACACATTGTGCAACAGGACATGCTGGAAAATTGCTTATGAAATTAATTTTTGAATATTGACTTCTTATAAACTTCATGTGTAATTGGAATTTTTCTGTAAAAATTAGGGAGGCGAGCATTAAAAATAAAAGAGTAGATATCTTAAAGTATACTGTTTTAAATATAGTGATTATAAAATGTAATAAAGTGAGTAGAGGTGAGCCTAGTTTTGCACCTGGAGAGAAAAAGAACACTAACACTCCCAATGTAATCGCACGCATGAAATTTCAGGAACTTATTTATTCTCTCTTTCTCTCTCTCTCTCTCTCTGTCTCCGCACCCCATTCTCTTCTGGCTTTTACAAATGAACAGATTGAAATGACCTAAAGGGAGGAAGAACACGGAAACACAGCTGAAACAATAGTAAAAAAAGGAAATGAACAACCGGGAACCACACACACCACAATAATGAAATGAACAGAGAAGATATTCCTCAAACAGTGTGTGTGTGTGTGTGTGTGTGTGTGTGGTGTGTGTATTCCCAAAACATTTTATATACTAAATCATTCCCTGGATTATAAATTCTGTAATGCTTGAATCTGTTTATTAAATCCCTGCACTATGATAAACGATAAATAGGAGAGAATTTATCCAGGTTCTCAGCTCTGAAGACAGAAATAATGTTATCAGGAACTTTTGAGGAAAGGTCCTTAGCAGATTTATACCAGACATTAATTGGGGATGCACCCTCTGTGCTGAAAGCAGAATGAGCCACCACCAGTAATTCAAACCTGTTTGAGGGTTAAGGACAGAGAGAAGCAAAAGATAGCCTTCCCAGAACTGTTTTTCCTGTGTAGCCAGTTTTCAGTTGCTTACTGTAAATCAGTGCTTTTACGTGACCATCATAAATCCAGAGACAGCGTAATGGCTAGCGGAGGCTGGTAGTTCAAGGCTTGGTTGACAACAAGGCTGGCCACTTCAGAGAACTCATTTAGAAAGAAAGCAAAGAGCCACCCAACCCACACCTTCTCCCCTTTTCTCAGTCTCTCTTGTCTGTTCTCCCTGTCTCTCTCCCCGCCCCCCCTAAAAGGCATTATGCCTTATGGCATATGGAAGGGAAAACATACAATGATACTTTTTACAGTTAACTTTGCACTATAATGCATTCATTATTCATTTTGTGTATGATCCCAGGCAACTTTCAAACCCCAGGCTGGCTCTCTTCCTTGCTACACAGAACGCCTTCCTGCCAAACACTGATGTGAGTTCAATCAGTTAAGAATTATTCAAATACTATCCTAAACAAAATAAATTTGTACAGACATGTCTGCCGCCCTTGAAAAATCGTACTGTATGTCCAACATTCGGATATTGCAATTGCTCTCTTGTTTTGGAGGTTGCATTAATTTGGATAATACAAAGATGCTTTGATTTCATCTGTGGGATTTTTACGTTTAAAGTAATCTGATGAAATAGGACTTTTCCAGATAAATGGATTCTGTTCAAGAAAAATTTTACATGAAACCTATGCTATTAATGCCTCACTTTTAAAATAACAGATCTTTGAGTGTTGGTTTTTCTAAAATTCTGCAAAGATATAGTAAATAGAGGTACACTGTTTTGTTCAAAATGAAAGAATGCAACTTCTAAATATTTAAATGCTAATATTTTTAGTTATAATCATTTGCTTAAATTGGGACTTGTAGAAATTCAGGTGCCAATAAACTTAGAAAGGGTAAAGAGAAGAGAGATTACCAGTAGGTATGGATGCTGTGCAAAAGACAGTAGTAAAAATGTACTATTGTTACTGCTGAGGAAAAGATAGAAGCATTCACGTGTCTGCATTCCAATACGAGCAGAAGTTTTTCCTTCCCTTTATGCGTGGTCCGCCCTTGAATTCAGCACCTTCTTGGACTTTAAACCAGCAGAAAGGAAAATAATACATCCAAAAATTATTCACTGAGAACTTACATGAAAGAACTAAGGAATGCATTCTCACAGTTCTTGTTGTGAAATTTCCACCACATACTAGGTGCCAACAATACATGAAGCACTCATTCCCTTTAGATTTAGGAAGGCTTCGTTGTGCATGAATGTCACCGCGAAACCGCTGGACAGAGATTACATTTCATTTTTCTTCCAGTGGCTGAGAAATGCACACCAACCCGAACTATTGAAGTAATATAAAAATGCCCTCATAAAAACTTTTCTTATAAAGAAATCCTATACATTTAACACGAAAGTCTCGATACATACCAGATTCAAGCTATTCCTGGTAATCAGAGCAGACAGAGGGTTAAATCTCCTTCCAGAAATTGACTTCACCCTGGGTGATAACAGGCAACTCAGAAGTTACTTCCCTTACAAAGAACTAGCATTTATGCTTAAGACTAAAATGATTATTTTTAAAGTACCCATTTTACAATGCAAATGTGTGTCTAAATTAAACTCAGTAAAAATAAGCATTTTAAATTGAAGCTGCAGTAATGGCTTTATGGGAGACAATAGGCAAAGTGGTTCTTAAATATGAACTCAGAACAGATTTCCAATTCCTTCTAGGTGCCTCGAGGCTTTCTTTGTTCCTTCAAATAGTGGCACATGTTCAACAGAGAACCCATTGCTGTGAAGTTGTTTGACAAAACTGAGGCTGTTCAAGCAAGCAAAAGAAAAAAAAAGTGTTGAATCAAAACCTCAAAGCACAAAACTGACCACTGGTCTACAATGCAAGGCCATGTCTTAGCACTCGAACTGCGGGATAGATGCAAGAATACAGGCTCACCGAGACAGACTAGCAACAAGAGTCTGCATAACAAAGACACAGGCACAGTAGAGCATTTTAGACAGAGACAAATGACAGGGAGAGAAGAGCAATCTAAGGGACAACAGCTTTGCAGAGGAGAGGTGGAACAGTGAGAAGCTGGTGACAATGCAGAATGGTGGGAGAGAGGTAGAGAGAAGGAAAGATCCCAGTGGGAAGTGGCCTGTGGTAGAGACCTTAGCGATGGAGATGGTGTAGCAGAAGATAAAAAACTGGAGATGTCGACTCTCCTTCCTTAGCTCTCCAGACCCTATGCCACTCTTTCATTGCCAAAGCGTGTTTTTTTCCCTTTTAAATATTTTATCTATCTATCTATCTATCTATCTATCTATCTATTTATTTATTTATTTATAGAGAGAGAGAGAAAGAGAGGGAGAGAAACACCGATGTGAGAGGGAAACATCAATTGGTTACCTCTGGAACGTGCCCCGACTGGCAACCTGGTCTGCAACCCAGGCACGTGCCCTGACTGGGAATTGAACCGGCGAACTTCTACTTTGTGGCATGATGCCCAACCAACTGAGCTACACTGGTCAGGGCCAAATGGTGTTTTACTTTTTGTCCTTAAATAATGCTTTATGAAACAGCCAGCTCCAAAAGAAAGATCAGAATACGCTTGGCATTTAATGCTTCCCAGACATTGTTGCCAAAATCAGGGCACAGGCGTGCACACACCTCGGTCATTAGTTTGGCTGATTTTGCTGGTAAGACCAGTTTGATATAAATTAGATTTTCTTAATATAAAGTCAGAGCTTCATAGCATACTCATTGTGTAGTTTTAAGTTGGCCTTATAGAGAAATTGTGGGGAATGTATTGAATTTTCACTGAGGAATGGGAACTCTTTATTAACCTAACTAATCCTATTTCAGGAATTCATTCATTCAACAGTCACTAAACATCTGACACATATAGGGTTTCGTACTGGGCCCATCAGCCACCATATAAAATATCTAGCCTGGATCATAACCAGATGCAAGAACGAGCGTTGGAAAGAAAGAGGGTTGAGCTACTTCAGCAAAGTGAACCAGGAAAATCCTTACAATCTAAAGAATTTTACTGACTCTATTTTTTGTTTACTATTTTCATCGACAGGATATAAGCTCTCTCAGGACGGGAACTTTGCCTATGACATTTGTGCCCTGTGATGGTAACTGGCACATAGTAAGCATTCAAGAAAGTGTCAGAGGCAGGAGGGAAGGAGAGTGGGAGGGAGGGAGGGAGAGATGGAAAGAAATAACTTCCACATTTGCATTTTTTCCAGAGGCTGGAGGGAATAGCAATGCTTTACATGTTCAACTGCTCCCTTTAAACTCAGGAAGAAGGGAGAAGCATAGTGTATTCTGTAAACTATCAGAAAAGTGCTTTTCGGGGGGAACTCCGACCCACCATAGAAATAATTCAGATGGACTCAGTGGAGGCTTACTTCTGGTAAATTCATGGCAATTCTCTAGCATATGTAAAGAGTACTTCATCTTTGAGGCATTTTAGAAATGAGTTATTCCTCAAAACATCTTTCATAGGCATACGATGTGTTATTTTTGTTGCTCGAAAGAGAATGTTGATACGGAATGTTAAGTGGTTTATCCAAGTCCCCATATTTAAGATTGGTGAGTTGCAGGACTGGCTAGTCATCAATTCATTGTCCTCCTTCTTCAGACTTTTAGGCCAATCTGAAACTAAAAGAAAAACGTCCATTATTTTTAAATAAATCAGGATCTAATGTGCTTTGAAAAAATATATAATCTATCGGGGCTTTATCTTTAAGGAAAAAGTCCATGATCTCAGTTGAACTACACAGACAAGCTAAAAATATAATGAAAGAAATTATTTCTGACTTTTCAAATGTAGCTTCAACCAAAGACATATGCCGTTGGTGGATATAAATCAAGGTGCCTCCTAGCAAGACGCCTTTGCTCTTTCCAGAGATCCTATTGAGACAGTCGAGTCCTAATAGCAGTAAATCTCATGGAGAGGAATCTATAAAGCTATATATATGGGTGCATCCTGTGACTATAAGAGATAAAAGATTATATTTTCATTTGCATGGTTTGCTGGGTTTTATTTGGCAGATACAATAACACGAGCTATGCGGAGGCCATAAAACAAAGTGAGAACAGCAGCTCATTTGGTGGCAGCTCATAATGGTTATGGCTAAAGGGCCTCCACAATTCATCTCAAACCCTCGTGCCTATATTTAGTGTTGTTTAAATGAAAATCAAACTCTCACAGCCATAAGGAGGAATCTGGTCAGAAATCGGAGGCCTTTCCTTCTGACACAGCTCCTGGGGTTATCAATCCATGACACGTAAAAACAGCTCCCGAAATATCCAAGACACAGCATCCCTTACCTAAGCACAGGAGTGCTGCATTTTCCCAGTCCTCCTCCAAGCAGCTCTGAAACTCCTGCAGAATGAGAGTGAGTGCAGAGAGAAGCCCTGCTCATTCTTCTGACTCACAGTTCCCAGTGAGAGAAACTCAGAGCGATTGTAAGCCCTGGTTGAGAGATCATGTTTAGCATTCAGATGCTGTTTAGTGCAAGATAACACTTTGGGGAGAGGGCGCTGGGAGAGGGAACCCAAAAAGAGGGTCGAGGCACGGGATGTTGGCCCAGACCATTCACACAAGTTCAGTGTCTTTTAATATTATTAAAAGTATTTCTATCGTGTCACAGTTCTAAAAGATTTTTTAAATTCATCATTTGTAATCACTTTATTCTTGTCATGGTGCCAGAGAGAAAACTTTGGCGCTCAGCTGTAATTGCTCAAGACTGTAGATTTTGCTGTTTTGGGAAAATATATATTTTTAAATAATTAGAACTGAAAATAGTTGTTAAAGAAAAATAGGTACCATATTAGCAAATGTACATCCACATAAGGTTTTAAAAAGCAGTGATTATACCAATTTAGTGAAAATGGAACTACATGGCTTAAAAAGGTGTATAAAATAACATTATATGTTTATTTGGATGTAAAATATAGTATTGATATAGAAACATAAATTTTATAATGTTAATTAAAATCGTGCCATTTGATGAGGTAGAAATATTTAATATTATAATATTTGTACTTCAATGAGTCTTGAGAATAAAAGAATAAGTTACTTCAATCATTTTTTAAATGACCAGCATACACTCTCCATACAAGTTTCATAGGTAAAAAATAAATAAAAACATATGGCCTAAATCTTGCCTACTATAAGCAAGTTGCTATTTTTTGAAAATGGGTTATCTTTTTTGATTTTAGAAATACTTTATTATTTTGAGATAAGTCAATATGGATGTTAAAGCTATTAATTCTAACTTCCCAAATTTGAAAAATTTTTATACCATTTAGGTTGTTATACACACACAGGAATCAATTTGGAGGGGGAAGACAAAAAGAAAAAAATGCTATTTTATACCACTGCTAACTGCAAGTGAACAATTCATTTCTGTTTTGATTTTTTTAAAAGATTTTATTTATTTTAGAGAGAGAGGAAGGGAGAAAGAGAGAGAGAGAGAAACTCAATGTGAGAGAGCAATGTGCCCCTTATATGTCCCAACTGGGGATGGAACCTATAACCCAGGCATGTGCCCTGACCGGGAATCGAACTGGCAACCTTTTGCTTTGAGGAGTGACGTTCAACCCACTGAGCCACACCGGTCAGGGCAATAATTCATTTCTTAAATAATGAGATAGTTGGCAGGCTTCATCTTGCTTTGGTAGTAAGCCCAAGCAGTTTGTGTGTGTGTGTGTGTGTGTGTGTGTGTGTGTGTGAGAGAGAGAGAGAGAGAGAGAAAGAATAGCTTTGATTGTGTATTCCTCAATTTTAACAGGAATCAATAAGAAAGAATACCTCAATGAACATCTCCCCGAATAGGATATTACACATTTTCATCTGAGACAAAAATGCGATTGTCAGAAATGCATCACAACCTGGTGCTTCTACTCTTGTCAGGAAGATGTTTCATGGCTCGCTCATATTCATCACTCAATCAGCTGATTTCCATGGCCTTCCAGTGGCTGCAGGGAAAATCTGACCAATGAGAAGAAAAAAAAAAGGTAAGGTAACACTGGTGAAGAGGATTTGAGGGAGAAAGAGGAGAAAAGATGGAAAGGTGGGGGTGGGGGAAGAAGAAAGAAGAAGGAAGAGAGCCAAATAAAATTAGGCAAAATTTTAGGAATAAAACAGTGATACAGGTTTTCAGTTCATTCATTTATCCCCATCTATCATTTCTTAATTGGAAATAACGTGCCCTACTATTTTAATGTAAAAGAAAATCTCCCTTCACGAAACTAAAAAATGAGGCACTAATGCCTTGTAAACATGAATATTCAAATTCTCAGATTTCGATAGCGAAGGGGCTGTGTGCTACTGTTTGGGCTGCCGCACACTCAGGCATGGGTGGACTTCTGAAACAAGAGAGAAACATGTAAGAAAACAAAAAATATGTATCTTTTTCTTTCAAAGATATTCTAGCATGAAGAAGTATTGCTTTGTGAACCGCCTGTTATCAAGGCAAGAAGATGCTAGCGTGGTCAGAACAAATATTCAGATTCTAAATGAATGAACAGAGTGATTTATGGTCCCCCCCCGGCCCCCACTGCCATGCTATGTGCCTTCGAACCCTAACCTCCATCACAAATATTTTTCCTTAAGTGTTTTTTTCTTCCTTTTGAGTTCTTAAAGCATATTATCATTATTATTTTTAGTGGCACCATCCCCAACAATCCTTATTTTCACTCAAAATTACAACACAGGGGACTATGGCCAATGCTACGCAGATGGTCAAATAGAAAATAAAGACTCAGTTCATGAATAATATCCACTCAGAAAGAGGACAAAAGCAACAGGAAAAAAGAGCGCAAATTGGACAAAATGTGCGTGCTATATTTAAAAAAAAACCCACACGCGATCATTGTCAGAGATCATTAAGGGTGCCCTGTAGTTTTAATGGTATGCCAGTGGCACCAATTTGATGTGACTGTTTGCTCTTATAGTCAATAAAAAGAGTCATAACTGCCATCAAATTTAAATTTAATTTATTTTCTACACAGCCCTTTCTGTTTTCCTTGTTTTTTTTTCTTTTATAACATTAACACTTTTTTTGTTAAAAAAATGTGTGAAAGATTAATTTGTAGAGTGAGGGGAGCTGCGGGTGCACGGCACAGGACAGATGGCGTGGGTGGGACATGACAGTTTTCGTCTGTGGCATCATTTTGTTGTTGCTGTTGCAAGTGAGCAAAATAAAGAGCTACCGCTACCGGGCTCGTTTCTTTGGGGGGCCCCTCAGATAAAGCGTGTTGCTTTACTTCATGTCGGGCCCCGCCGCTTGGGGAGCGGGCCAACCTCTCTTACCCTGTCACGAGCCTACCCGTGGACGTTGTTAGCCTGCGAGCACTTGGATTTTAAAATGGCATTTATTACAGAATTCCACCTGACTTTTGTGTCCAACAGAATGACATTGACCCCTCTTTTGGTAAGCTGACTGCGTTGAAATGAATTCAGGGTCTGTCCTCCCCAAGATCCTGTATGGTAAACCCAAATGCAGGAAGCTACAGCAAAAAAAAAATTTTGTGAAGGTGGGTATTTTTGTTTGTTTGTTTTTTTGCATCCCAGGCAAAAAAAAAAAAAAAAAAAAAATCAGCTTGCAATGCAAGGGGCGAGAGAAAAACGGTGCAGGTTTGCATGTGAAGGTTTGACTTTTGCCTGGAACAGCCCTCGTTTACACGTAAGGGCTGTAGGAGTTCATTATTGTAAAGGTTCTTATTGAAGGATAAAGCAATTACCACAGAAAATCACTGTCATATGGCATACACAGACATGCGGGGAAAAAGTAGAACTTTGAGAAGGAGGAAAAGGGGAATTCAGGACAGCACGTGGGAGGGAAGATGCGAGTTCTCCTCATGCACAAGGAGACCCACTACCAACACCTTAGCAGTTCCCTTCTTTCGGGTAACTCAACCAACTTGCAGTGCCCAGGATGTGTGACCGTGATTGCTTGTCAGTGATCGGGAGGGAGGGTTATAAATAAGGGCCTGTCAAAAGCGTCTGTGGCATCATTTTGGGGGGTTGGTGGTTAATTCATGGCAAGACAAGATTTGTTGGAAGAAAAATCTTCCCCAAACTTTTGCCTCCGTCTCATGCTTCTGTCATAGGAAGGCAAGGCAGTCCACAAAAGGATGTTAGGGGCACAGAGTTGATCAAACCCGTCACCCTTCTGCAGTCCCAAGTCCACTTCGGCCTTGAGATCACTGCATTCCGATGGCTGCAGCACTTGGTGTTCAAGTCATTAGAGATGGTTACGTACTTTTCTTAATTAGACGGTAGGCCCTCCCCAAGAGGGGCTGCACCTCATACAGAATGTGTTTCATAGACATACCAGCACTGTGGGGTCACGGAGGTAGTGCACAGGATGACAATAATAGTGTGTACCTTCATTATAGGCTTAGTGGGGAGTTAAGAGATAGTCCTTTGTAAAGCATTTAGACAGTGACAGGCAGGTAGTTAATCAGCCCTAGTTTCCTAGGAGTCATGTTTTAGACACCCTCAAGACTCCATGCCCAAGAGCACTCAAAACCCCCAATCTTTGATGAGAAACATTTTACCTTTGTTTTCCTTAGGGTTAGTGTGGGCAAATACAGTGCTGGGATGTATAGGGGTGGGTGGAGAATTAAAGAGATGATAGCTACACTTTTAAACAGAATATTCAGTATTGATGGGGGAAGGTGTTAGTGATGTCATAGGAAATCAGGGGAATCTGGTGTATGTACTATATGCTTATCAAAGAGAGTCCACAGAAAGGACACGGGATAAAGAAGGGTGTGGACCACATATCTAATTTAAAGAGAGTTATCTGTTTCATGTTTGTTGGCAGTACCCAAATTTCTCCGTGATTCAATATAGTAGTAGGCGTTACAAAATGGAGTTCGGCAAGTCCTTGCCCTGCATAAATGGAAACAATGGCAGAGCCAGTTACTTATACTCATATGTGCATGTAATTCCTTATTTCTCTGCCTCCTGATCCTCAGAATGTAGTTTCTCTCTTCTTCCTTTGTTCTCGGATGCAGTTCGGTTTATTCCCCAAACACCGGAGAATAGTTAACGCGCTGATTCCGGAGGAATTCTGATGGGTTGAGACTAGGGTGAAAATAATAAGCAATAGGTATTACATACTTTTCAATATAAACAAAAATCTGTGTGCGTGTACACAGAGGTATATCTAAAATTACATTCTGTACAAGTCCATTTTTCCCTTCGCAGTACAAAGTTTGTATTTATGCAATGCAGTGAAGGCTTCTGAATTCCACCCTTACAGCTGTTCTCCCTTCTTCTCCAGTGATAAAACTCTCCATTTTTACCCAGGACATGGCTTCCCAAAATAAAACTACATTTCCCAGCTCCCTTTTGCAGCTTGGCATATTCAGATGTTCATAGGATAAGTTTTGGACAATAAGATATAAAGTGTTCCATGGCAGTTTAGAGAAAGTCCCCATGAAAATGGTTAATATGCCTTTTGACTCCTTGCTTCTTTGTCCCTTTCTGCTCTCTGGCAGTGATGGCTGCAGCTTGGCTGACATAAGGAACCGTGAGAATGACAGCTTCACTATAGGGAGGCCTCGAGGGGTGACTTGGGAGATGCTGCTGAATTTCATGACCTTCTAAAGTAACCATACTGCCCTGGCTGGTGTGGCTCAGTGGATTGAGCACCAGCCAGTGAACCAAAAAAGTTGCCAGTTTGATTCCCAGTCAGGGCACATGCCTGGGTTGCAGGCCAGGTCCCCAGTAGGGGGCGCGTGAGAGGCAGCTACACATTGATGTTTCTCTCCTTCTCTTTCTCCCTCCCTTCCTTGTCTCTAAAAATAAATAAATAAAGATCTTTGAAGTAACCATAGCAGCCCAGCACTGCCTACTTCTCAACTTTGTTTTTCTAAGGGAGAAATCATATCTGTCTTGTTTAAGGTCTGGCTATTTAGAGCTTCTTTAGGTGCCGCTGAACCAAATTCGAACTGATGATTTATGGACGCCTTTTTCCTAAAGTGCAATGGAAAGTAGAGCTATAGACACATGTGAGAGATATTGCAAACTCAGTTCCAGAGCACCGCAATAAAGCAAATATTGAAACAAAGCGAGTCACGTGAATGTTTTGGTTTCCCAGTGCAAATAAAAGTTATGTTTACACTATACTGTAGTCTATTAAGTGTGCAGTAGCGGTATGTCTAAAAACACAATGTGTATAGCTTAATCAACATACTATGGCTAAAAAAATGTTAATCATCATCTGGGCCTTTAGCAGGTTGTGATCTTTTTGCCGGTCGAGGGTCACACCTCCACGTTGATGGCAGCTGACTGACCAGGGTTGCAGTTGCTGAAGGCTGGGGTGATCATGGCAGTTTCTTAAAATTAGACAACAATGAATGTTGCCTCCTCGAGGGACTCTTCCTTTCACAAACAATTCCTCTGCAGCCTGTGATGCTGTTCAATAGCCTTTTACCCACAGAACTTCTTTCAAAACTGCAGTCATGCCTCTCGGAAGCTGCCACTGCTTTATCAGCTACATGTACGTAATATTCTAAATCCTTTGTTGTCATTTCAGCAATCTTCTCAGCATCTTCTCGAGAAGTAGATGTTATCTTGACAAACCCCCTTCTTGGCTCATCCAGAAGAAGCAAGTCCTCATCTGTTCTTTATCATGCAATCACAGCAGTTCAGTCACATCTTAAGGCTCCACTGCTAATTCTAGTTGTCACTGCTCCCATTACATCTGTAGTTACTTCCTCCTTGATTGAACCTTTCAGTGTCATCCATGAGGGTTGGAATCAATTTCATGGTGATACTTAGACCTTTTCTTATAAATCATGCATATTCTTAATGACATCTAGAATGGTGAATCTTTTTTAGAAGGTGTTCAGTTGACTTTGCCCAGGTCTGTCAGAGCAATTGCCCCTGGTGGCAGCTAGAGCCTTACAAAATGTATTTCTTAAATAATATGCCTTGAAAGTCACAATTACTCCTTGATCTGTGGGGTACAGAGTGTTTTACACTAACAGGACTGAAAACAACCATAATTCCATTGTGCATCTTTATTAGAGCTCTTGGGTGTCCAGGTGCCTTGTCAATGAGCAGTAATGTTTTGAAAGAAATCTCTTTTTCTGTGCGATAGGTTTCAACACGGGCTTAAATATTCAGTAAACCATGTTGTAAACGGTTGTGCTGTCACCTAGGCTTTGAAGTTTCATTTTTAGGGTACAGGCAGAATAGATTTAGCATAATTCTTATAGTAAATGAGCTTCAACTTAAAGTCACCAGCTGCATTAGCCCCTAACTAGAGAGTCAGCCTGTTCTTTGAAGCCAGGTGTTGATATCTCTCTTCCTGGGAAAGTCCTAGATGGCATCTTCTTCCAATAAAAGGCTGTTTCATCTACTCCCAAAATCTGTCATATCTCAGTTTGATCTTCTAGATCACCTGTTGCAGCTTCTATGTTAGCACTTGCTGTTTTCCCTTGTACTTTGATGTTATAGAGATGAATTCGTTCCTTAAACTCTCCTGACCAACCTCTGCCATCTTCAAATTTTTTTTCTGCAGCTTCCTCACCTCTCTCAGCCTTCATAGAACTGAAGAGAGTCAGGGCCCTGCTTTGGATTAGGCTTTGCCTTGAGGGAATGTTGTGGCAGGTTTGATCTTCTATCCAGTCCACTACGATGTCCTCTGTATCAGCAATAAGGCTCTCTAGCTTTCATATTATTCGTGTGTTCCCTGGAGTAGCACTTTTCATTTCCTTCAAGAATTTTTCCTTTGCATTTACAACTTGGATAGTTGGTGCCAAAGGTTGAGCTCTCAGTCTATCTTGGCTTTCAGCACGCCTTTCTCACTGAGCTTAGTCCTCTGTAGCTTTTGACTTAAAGTGAGAAATGTGTGACTCTTCCTTTCACTTGAACATTTAAGTCTATTGCAGGGTTATTAACTGTCCTAATTACAATACTGTTGTGTCTCACGGGATAGGGAAGCCCAAGGAAAGGGAGGGAGATGGGGAAAGAGCCAGTGCATGGAGTGGACAGAACACACACAGCATCTATCAATGAAGTTCAAGCCTTACATGGGCGTGGTTCATGGCACCCACAACAATAACAATGGAGACATCAAAGACAACTGATCATAGATCACCACGATAAATATAACAATAATGATGAATAACGTTGAAATATTGTGAGAATCACCAAAATGTGACACAGAGACATGAAGTGAGCAAATACTGTTGGAAAAATGACACCAACAGACTTGCCCAGGGCTTGATTGGGGCTGCCACAAATCTGTAGAAAAATGCAATATCCACGAAGCACAGTAAAGCAAAGTGCAATAAAATAAGGTGCACCTGTGTATTGCCAGCAGGGTTTGCAACTTTCAATGGAACATGACATCATGAAAATACAGGAACACAACAAAGGCTATATTTAAATACTAGATTCTAATATCCTTCCAAAAGCACATATTTAATACATGTAAAAATATTAGGGAAAATAATGTTAGCTTTTGGAACAACTCCACTCCCCGACCTCAGTGGTTTAATATACAATGGTTTATTTATGATGTGACAGTCTCATCAGACTTTTTGGGGTGAAGAAAGAATGCAGGAGCCTCCGCTCCGTGCAGTTTTTCGGAGACGAAGGCTTTTTCTGTCTTAACCATCAGAGACTTGGGTCATTCTCCAAGTCTCAACAGAATAGAGAGTGTGTAGACTCAGACATGGGGTGTTTTTAATGGTCCGGGCCTAGAATGGCATTTGATACTTCTGCCCACATTCCACTAGCCAGAACTCAATTATAGGGCCGCAAACAAACTGCAAGAGAGCCTGGGAAATGTAGTTTAGCTGTGTTCCCAGGAAGAAGAGAAGGAACATGAACCACTAGCCGTCTTGCCTAATATGTAAATGGAAAACCTAGCTTTTAATATCCCCGTTCCTAACTTCTTCTCCAAAGGCCAAATTAAACAAGGGCTACATGCTCAGAGATACAAGTCATCGTGTGGCCAAATATTCTTCTCTGGTCACTTTGATAATGAAACATCTAAGGCTCCAACATTTCTGATCCCAGAAGATGAATGCCCCTAATGGTGTGGCTTTGATCGCAAGCTCTGGCCAAAGGCTGTTTTTTTATTTCTTTTTAAAAAGTGTATTGTGTGTGTGTATATATATAGAGAGAGAGAGAGACAGAGAGAGAGAGACAGAGAGAAAGAGACAGAGAGATACTAAACACCTTTAAATTATTCTATGTAGTGTTGTAGCAAAGCATTATAGATTGGTTATGTATAACAAGGGATCAAGTCTGATTTTTCCTTTTATTTTATTTCTTAAAATTACCATGCGAAGGGGACATAAAGTATTGCATAGGGAGTATAGTCAATTATATTGTAATAGCTGTGTGTGGTGTTGGGTGGGGTAGGCTTATCAGGGCAATAACTTCATAAGCTATGTAAATGTCTAATCACTACGTTGTCGAAACTAATACAATACTGTAGGTCAACTGTTATTAAAAATTCAAAAACAACACTATGTGAAAACTTTCCCTCTAAGATACTAAGTTTAATATGCTTTATGTTTTTGTCAATCCTTTTTAATGAAACTCCAAAATAATTTTATAGCTAGATTATTATATAGGTAAGACAGAATATTCTTCCGATACAAAGACCTCTTTTTTAAAAAAAGTTTTTAAGCAGCTTTATTGAGGTACACTTGACAAATAAAAATGGCATATATTTAAGGTACACAAGATGACGTTTTTGTTTTTTCTTTTCACCTCTTGACCTTCTTCACCCATTTCTCCCACCCACCTGCCCAAACCCCCACCCCGGCAACCACAAATCTCTTCTCTGTATCTATGAACTGTTTTTCTTATCTCCTTGTTTGTTACTTATTTGCGGGTACCTGTTTGTTTTTAGATCATGAATGTCAGAGACATCACACAATGTTCGTCTTTCTGTGTCTGACTTATTTCACTTAGCACATTGCCTTCAAGGGCCGCCCTCGTGAATGGGAGGATTTCGTTCTTTTTCAGCTGACTGCTGTTCTTTCCATTCCTGCTCCATGCTGCTCCTTCTTCCTGTTCACATGCTCTTCCCGTGACGAGGGCTGATTCTTTAACATCTATGGAGGACATTTTTAAAGTTTCCATATGGCTTTACACCACTAAGCAAAACAATGAAAAATATGCTTAAGTGGTGGTCTGGGAATATACTGCTAGAGAGAACAATGGGCCGTTAAGGCAGACAGAGTTTTCCCGTTGCCTCTTAAACCACTGTTGTGTGTTTCAGAGGCTTTGTGATTCTACGCTACCTGATACAAGTGCCAACTAAGATCATTCAGGGTATTTTTAATAGGGCTAGAGCTTCCAAAAACAGACTGAGAGAAAGAGAGAGAGAAAAAGGGGTGGGGATAAATATAGGTAGACGGGTGAGTAGATGGGTGGATGGGTGGGTAGATACTACTCTATTTTTTCCAAACATCAATCATAATGGTTTTATTGAATTAACATTTCCGTCACATTCTGGGCAATTAACTATTTAATGAATCATGATTGGGATAAAGAATAAGAGATTTGAGCCCTGGCTGGCATAGCTCAGTGGATTGAGCTCGGGCTGCAAACCAAAGTGTCGCAGGTTCGACTCCCAGTCAGGGTACATGCCTGGGTTGCAGGGCATGACCCCCAGCAACCGCACATTGATGTTTCTCTCTCTCTCTCTTTCTCCCTCCCTTCTCTCTCTAAAAATAAATAAATAAAATCTTTTAAAAAAAAAGAATAAGAGATTCGAGAGGAGTAGAGTCCAAGATTCCATTTTAATTGAGTTACGAGATGGCTGTCTGTACCAAAGGACCAGCAATTACTGTCCGACACATTTTATCTTGAGAATCCTGCCTTCGTTTTTATAACAAGTTTACCAGCTCCACTTTCAGAACTGCTCAGAAGACGTTGCTACAGTTAACTATCATTTCTTTTCATGGTTTGACTTTGAAATTCAGCTCTTTTCCAGGGGTTTGAGGCATAGGATAGGCAGGAGGCAAATTTTAGAGTATTTGTCTATTTCCCAAGTGAAATATAAGACAAGATTTAGTGTTTTGGATTATTCACTGGAACTATGGGTGAATTTAATTTTTTATGTTAATGAAAGAAGGCTGAAGAATGAAAGGAGACAGTGTATAAAGGTGTTTTTGTAAAACCAGGAAGAATTTTAAGTTAAAAATAAAATGATTTTCGATTGACTTCTGTATGTTTCCAGGAAGCCCCAATTTAGAATTATTAGATTCGCTACTATTGGGGCCACATATTAGGATTATTTTGTTACATGCCTAATACGCCTAGTGTACAGCAGGCACTCAAATAGTTTTGAAGGAATAGGTTGACTGACCAGGAGCCCCGGGGCCTGGCAGAAGAGTTGGGGTGCTCTTCAACTCCACTGAGAAATGAGAAGACCCCCCCAGGATGCTGGGCCTGCAGCCCCAGCAGGAAGCGCACCTGGGCAGTGAGACTCCACCGCCCTGAGAGAGAGAGAGATGTACGGAGAAGGCTCCTAGTCTGAATGCAGTGACTACTCCGCTCTTATCTGCCATGAGGGAGTTACCGAGCATCTGCCAGTGTTTTGTGGCTTAGGAAAGGAGAGATTGTTTTGGCGGTCTCACCATGGCTCTGAGGTTTAGGGAAATCGTCAGAAACACTTCAGCCCTCCGGTGCTTTTTAGGGTGGGCTCACCCTCCGTTCCCTCGAGTCTTTCCCCCACGCACTCAGGCTCAGAGGTCTGGCCGCGGGCCTCGGCCACTCACTCGTGAATTTTGGTGCTCATTAGAATTACTGGGGGGCTTTCCCCAAAATGCTGTTGCCAGGATCCCTGCTCCCTCAGACTCACAGAATCCAAATCTCCAAGGGGAGGGGCTGGACAGGGGGTCCCAGGATGTGTGCCTAAAAAGCCTCCCTGTTGAATCTGCTGCTTGTCAAAGATCGAGAAACCCCGAAACCCTGGCCCGCCTCACCCCTGCGGTGGAATGAAACTCAGTGTTAATTGGGACTTTGAAGGCAGTTGTCACAGCTTTGGGCCCCTCATTAGCAACTGAGTGATCATGAGGAAAATGTCAACCTCATTGCAGTCTCTGTCCCCTCCTCTAAGAGGCAGGATAGAGTCTGGGCATCTTTATAATGTGCCACTGTATCAAGCATTTACAACTCATCTGACACCTAGCCATTTGGACTGATTTTATGTGAATGTATGAGCGTTAGAAAAAAGGAAGGTTAAGCAAGTGCAGGTGAACTGTTCATAATTAGAAAAACCGTAACTAACAGAACAAATACTCATTTAATACCATCAAAAGAGTTAGTGTGTTTCTTAATAAATAAGAGGCTAGAATTTGATGAAATGTGATTTTTTTTTAAAATTTAGAAAACCCAGAAAGTAGATTATATCCAGTCATGAACAATCTGGTCTATAACCAAAGACACTTTTAAACAAGAGGCCAAAGTCAAAATATTGGATTGCAGTGAGGAAACTATCAAACAACTAAAAAATGGAATCCTTCCCATTATTATTTTTCGAGTTCCTTTTATTGCCATGGCTTTAATAGGTTGCAGAGAGAAAGAAAAAAAAAGGACCCCTTGGGACTAATATTGTGTGGTATTTTTTATTCAGCCTGCTGTCTCTTTGAAATACCGATTTCCATCTATTCAAGCCTTTTGATATAGATCAGTTAAACTTGAATGAACAGAGTCTTCTCATTTAGTTTGCTTATCCAAACAACAGGAATGGAGTGTGCTTTTTCCCCCTGAATAGTTTATAAATAGTCCATGTAAAACTGCCCATTACCTTTTCATACATCTAAACTCGTTTGTGAAAAATTACACCCCCTCAAACCTCCAGGCCTTTCAGCAGCTAAAGGAAACTCTTTCAACTTAAATGTATATGGCAGGAAAAATCAGCAAGTACTAATGCTCAAACCCCAAGGGGGCAGCCTGCACACAGATGAAAATATGACCATGCACGAACACAGATTTCGCTGCGTGACACTGGGCCTAGAGCAGAAAACCACAGGCAGCACCAGACATCGCACTCACAGAAGTAAGAGGACCCAGTGCCCAAGGGCATCCACACTCAAACAGAAACTCAGAAATTCGAAATCCTGCCGTTGCCTCAGACCACAGCCCAAGATCGACGGTGCATGCATCACAGCACATTGTTGTTAATTCACACGGACTTGGTAGTGCATTCCACTAACTCTGCAGTCAGACGTTGAGGCAGCAGGTGAAACAAGTTAGTTTTAGGAGTCTAGCCAAGGACTATTTGCTCCTTTGTGAGTGGGTTCTAAGAAGGCCAAAGCCGGAATATCAAGACAGATCATTATCTGGACAGTGGATGCAGGGCCAAACCGCCCCACAAAGGGGTACCCTTGACCGCACAGGAAACTAGATGAGAGACAACGTGTGGTTAATACAGGCCCATTACTATTAGGGGAAAAACAACCACGAGCCCCAGTGCTGATGGTGGTCGGAACGTTTCGTATTCAGAGAATGGCTTATGAATGGCTTTGGCTACGGGCTTGACCAAGGGGCCTGCCATGCGAAATTCATCTAAAGACTAATTTGCTTCTTAGGAAACAGATTTAGGTAAGGGGCAAACAATAGTAGCACTTACATTCAAACTGAAATGCAATTTATTTGGTTCCTCTTGTTTCCTAGCTGCTACTGGGGCGACCCGACATAGCTTCCAGTCCGCATCAGGATGAATTAGGGCAAGTCAGAAGCTGTTTCAGGCTCACAGGGCGCCTTTGGGGTGTGATATAACAGGCGTCTGCTGGGACAGAGTGGCGATAAGAAATGTCTCCCGAAGTTAAGGGTGTAGCATGCCTCGTTCATCCGTTTGTTCAAGAAGGCTTCGTTGAACTCTTCCCACAAGGTGTGAGGGTCATCGAGACACACACAACACTGTGCCTTTTAGGCCCCTTCATTGATAATGTCATTGATTCTTCTTTGTCATCGTCATCATCATCATCATCATCATCACATAAACAAATGCTCCACACAACAAATACAGCTCCACACTCACCATTGCTATTCATTCCTGGATGATGATTCTCATTTCAATGACCGTAGCAGAAACGGGATTGCGGGCCACACTTGCCCCAGATGGAGCCAAGTGACTCATTCCGCCCTGCCCGGGGCTGTGAGCCTGTGAATCTTGCAGGTTGAAAACCAAAAGAAGTAACACTCAACCTTTCAACTGTCTCTTCTCCTGCCAGGACAGTCAAGGAGGCCTCGTGATGAGATGGCAGAGCTATAGGATCCCTTGACTGTCCAGTTACAGTGTGATGGACACACACCTGGGCTGGTCACTCAGCCTATAATGGACTTCCCGAGTGGGGAACAGACCTTCGTGGTGTTACGTCATTGACACTCAGGGGGCTGTTTTTTTACTGCAGTGTCACGTAACTTATTCTGCCTAGTACTATTTATTTATTTATTAAAGATTTTATTTATTTATTTTCAGAGAGGGAAAGGAGGGAGAGAGAGAGAGAGAGAGAGAGAGAGAGAGAAACATCAATGTGCGGTTGCTGGGGGTCATGGCCTGCAACCCAGGCATGTACCCTGACTGGGAATCGAACCTGAGACACTTTGGTTCGCAGCCCGCGCTCAATCCACTGAGCTACGCCAGCCAGGGCTACCTAGTACTATTTATTGACAAATGCCTATTTCGCTTAAGACTTTAGAGGAGACAAGCAATCACCAACTTTGTAGAAATGGGACGACCTTTACAAATATATCTCCCAATGGAAAAAAAAATCAACCTCTCCCCTGGGCCTTTTCCTCTCAAGCAACCCGGCCACACGGACTCTTCCCCGGAGGTCAGACTGGGACAGCCGCCGCCTCCCTCAGGCCTGGCTTCCCGGCGCACCCAGGTTCCTCCGGGCATTCTGGCCTCAGCCTACTGCAAGCAACATTGGGATTGGCCAGGCACAGCCCTGTTACCGAGAAATGAAACTAAAATAAACTAAGCACAAATGTATAGAAACAGATGGGTTTGCTGAGTGTAGATTTCTAATAAAAGTGTATTTGATCCTCCTCTTCCAAAGCATCGGCAGATGTTGGGCAGCGCGTGCGGCCCCCACCTATTTCGTGAAGGCGTGCGAAAGCAGGAAGCATCAGAAACACCTCGTGACTTGGTCAGATTCTGGCTTTGTTTCTCACCCCCGCAACCCCAAATGACAACACATAAAAAACACTCCTTTCTACGGAACAATCATATCGCTTATGAGCAATAGGACTCTTGAAGAGCAATCGTCTCGTTAATAATTAATTTGTGATTTTAGAGCACTTTGTATGTTCAAAGTAATGACTATGGTAGCATGAACAATAATACTCATCATCAGATTTTAAGCCTATTCACGCACAGAGGAGAGTAAGGAAGTTCTTTATGATGTAAATTATTCCTAAGCTCTAGAAAATTCAGTTCACCCTGATAAACATTACTTAATTTCAAATCCTTCTATTAAAACACATCCTTGTTGGGGCAACAAGCTCCCCATTTAATTACCAGTTCCTTCAAAATAGAACTCTAAGGAATCTTACTTCGGGTGGGAGAAGAGTGGCCGCAGGTGGAAAGTGAATGCTTTCAGGGCACGGTTTAACTCCCTGGGAGAAGTAACTCATATATATTTCTAGTTTAAAAAATCAGGTGCCTTTCTTCCTGTGCGTACCATGGTTTAATCTCCTCTAAACACAGTGTTTAATGGGCGTGTGGTGCACTGGTTAAGAGTGGAGATTCTGCAGTTAGGTTCATGGATTTTAATTCTCCCTCTGCCATTTAACTAGCTGTGTGACCTTGACCGTGTTCTTTAACCCTCCTGGGCCTCATCTTACCTGGGAAATGAAGATTACAGTGGTCCCGCCCTTAAAACGGGACCCTACACGGTACACGCAGTCAAGGGCTTGTTGACTAAAAATGAATTCATGAACTAGCTGTGAAATTGGAAAATGGTAAAAAATACCACCGACTCTTGATTCTCCATGATACTCCAAACCTGAATGCAGAAAAGTCTCTCATACCAACCCCCATCAATAGCCACAAAAAAATCATGGGTATAGGAACTGGCTGTTGAAAGAACTCAGATTCTGAGGACTCAGGCTTTGGGTAATTAGGTAATATTGCATTACTCCCTCAAATACGCTAACGTTGGGCTAAAGGTTGTCTAGGGGCCCGCAGGTCCGCCAGAGCCCAGCAAGCCCAACACAGGTGCCCGACCAGACCTGGCATGGGGAGCGCAGGTGCACACTCCCACACGGGCAGCTACAGAGTCCAGAAAGTTCTGACAACCGAATGGTGCTCATTTGTTTGTTTTTAGTGCATGAAGAGCAAACTCGCTTGGCATCCAAACGCCTCTGGAACAGAGACGAGGCCATTTGGAGTCTTTATTTCTCCGTCTCAGTGTGAATCTTCCTGTGTCTCACTACAGAAACGATAATGCGTTTGTTATGGGTGCTTCCCCAGGCCTCGCCGGGGTCTTGTGTGATTTACGCCCTGCGGTGTCTTCCTAAAATCTGAATCCCATCTGGCCCCAGCAGTTTCAGATAAGAGACTATGGACCCGAACTTGCTTCCATGTGACGCTCTCTGCTTGGAATGTTTGCACACGGGAAGGCGGTTCACAATGCTATGCTGCTCCGCTGTCTCCAGGGTGGAGATGTGAGTTCCACGGAATCTTTTCTCTCGCCTCCTCAAGGCCAGAAGGAGAAAGAAGGGCGCTTTTGAGAGAGAGGGGGAAGGGGAGGCTTTGACAAAATATTAGAATTGTTCTGGGAAGTCTTTTCTCCCAGGAAACTGCTGCTGGCAAGTCTGCTGTAGAGATTTAAAGGGTTGGCTGGGTGGGGGTGGAGACCAGGACACAGAGGCTCAGCAGCGAAATAGTCCCTCTCCGTAGGCCAGGGCTGTGAGTTAGCCCTGAGGAGAAAGAAGGCCGGTCCAGGGACAAGCCTGAGGACAACGGCAGACATGACTTCTCAGAGTTCTAGCAGGGAGGCTGGGCCGCTGCCCCAGCCAGGTCTGTGTGTGAATCCGAACACTGAGCTCTTCTTTAGTCTCGCCCACCTTGCTTGTTTTAAGGTCCCAGAAGGCAACCAAATTAAGGTGATGAGCAGCCAGACCCTCCTGCTCATCACTGGGATTTGAATCCTGTGATCACTCATCATTTTTAGGGGTTGACTAGATGGTTTCTAAGCTTCTCACCCATAGACTCACAACCCCAACAAAACGGTGTACCTAGATGACCCTAGGGCCATTGCCACCTCTTGAAACCAAGATGATTAGGACTCAGAGCCCCAGATCCACAGCCTGTAGAAGCCAAAACCCTCCGGATGGCATTGATGGATCCTGCCAGAGAAGGCCTGTCTTTTGCACGATAACCTCCTCCCCGAGTGATGTATCTGCCCTGCAACCAGAACCTACATGTGGCACTTAACATCTCCTCGCAGAAAACACTGTCACGTGGAGCAGATGGAGTACATGGTGGACTTCTGCTGAGATGTGGAGGTGGGCATGGAGGATGTTTATTTACATTGCTGTAGCTCAGACAAGTCCAGTTGAATATTAGACTCTGCTGTGCATTAAAAATGAAACCATTGCCCTGATGGGTGTGGCTCAGTTGGCTGGTTGGTCATTGTCCCACAAAGCGAAAGGTCACCAGATCGATTCCTGGTTGGGGCACTTGTCTAGGCTGCATGTTTGATCCCCAGTTGGGGCCTGGACAAGAGGCAGCTGATCCATGTTTCTCCCCTTCTCTTTCTCCTTCCCTCCCCTCCTCAATGAAATAAAATAAAATACAATAATAAAATAAAATAAAATAAAATAAAACCATCTCTTCGATTGTAGGGACATATTTAGCTGGTCCTCTTTATCTTACTAATGACTCTAGCCCAGCACTGTCCAACAGAAAAATAATACACATATGCAATTCAATATTTTCCAGTGGCTACATTTCAAGTTAACTTATTACTATTTATTATTTATTAACTTATGAATAAAAATGACTGACATTTTATTTAGTTCAGTATTATTAATGGAATGCTAGAATTTCAACATGGAATCAATAATTCAAAAATGCTAATGAGACCTTTGACACAGCTTTTCATAAGGTCTTCAACACAATGTACTTAGAGACACCTCAATGGCCCAAGTGGACTTGAACCATTGCAAGTGCTCAGCGGTCCCATGTGGCTGTGGCTGCCTTTTTGGGGGGGCGCAGATCTAGCCTGGTCTTCCGTCCACACCCACCTCTCCTTCTGACCCCCTCGTTACCACCCCCAGGGAATTCTGAATTCCTCTTGATTACATGAAGACCTTCCCTGGTTTCTACTCCTATACCCAAGACTATTTCTCCTTAGTCAACTCCTATTGAAAAAGAGCCACTTTTCTTAGAAGTTAGCTGTTTCAAGAGCAGCTTCTTTTCTCCCCTGACCTCAGAAACTAATGATCATCGCCATCTCACCGATAGGGGAACTCAAGTGCAAGAGTGAAAGGTTTCTCACAGATACACAGTCAGGCTTCAGCAAGACCAGCTGAGTCCACGACAAGGTTTTGCTTGTCCGTCATGAATTTGTCCGATCCGGCATCTGGAGTTGCTTAGAAAGAAAATCAAGTGCGTTCCCCTTATCACTGTGCTTCCAAACGCTTATGGGAAATTAGGATTTAATGTAGATGGCACGAACAGTTGGAGGGGAATTCAGTCCTTTCACCTTGAACTAATTCAAACCTAATCCAGGTGCTTCTTCTTATTTTATATAAAATGTATCACATTTACAAACAGAACGATTAGAGTGGTAACACAGACTTCAAAGTTTGGGGAAACTGGACCTTTATTTGTGTGATTTTAACTTAAACCTCCAGGTCGGTTGTGTGGCTCGAAGGGGGGACAGGTTCTCAGTACTTTGTGTCCATGACAGTCCCCCATTGAGCCTCTACACAACCGGGTTTGTCCACGAAGCCATGGTCAGGAAGTTTCCATCATGAATGAGAGCGTGGTGATGCCACAGGATGGCAAGTGGGGCAGGGAGGAGAGGTGACACAGAAGGAGGTTGGCTACCCAGCCCCCTTCATTCAGCCTGGAGGGGGCTGGAGTCCAGAGAACGAAACAGGCCATTATTGCAAGCACCCTTTCTACACGTGCTTAGGGCGGTCCTTGTCCTCAGAGCTCGTTTGTGGGCACCTTGTCTTCTGCTCTTGAGGATACTCATTAGCATCAGCTGCTGTGGCAACTCACGCTCGGTGAGGTCCAGTGACATGCTGTCTTCGTCCACCCAGGCTGCTATAACAAAAATGCCATAGCCAGGCTGGGCCAAACGACAAGTGTTTATATTTCTCAGAGCTCTGGAGGCTGGGAAGTCCAAGATCATGGCACTGGCAGACCCAGTGTCTGGTGAGAGCTCACCATTTGGTTCATAGACACCATCTTCTGGCTGTGTCCTCATGTGGTGGAAGGGGTAAGGGGGCTCTCTCATTTACTCTTATAAGGGGGTCTTATTTACGAGGGCACTAACCCTGTTCACAACAGCTCCACCCTCCTGACCTAATCACTTCCCCAAGGCCCCACCTCCTGATACCATCACACTGGGAGTGAGGCTTCCACACGTACCTTTGGGGGACACAGACCTTCAATCTATAACACGCACTCAAGGCTCAGGACCACGGCAGTAGAACCTGACCTGAGTTCTGTGCCCCCTGCTCTTGGTTCCCATGGCGCCGGCACATCCCACCATCCGTAGAAGCCAAGACCAACTTTCCTTGAAAAGCAGAGGGGTCCCATCTAGCAAACCAAACGAATCCATAAGCACATATCATGTGGGTATCTTGAGCGAAGGCCTGCAAACTGCTTGACAAGGCTTCAGCGCTGTTATGCAATGAATGTGACTATTGTTTCTCTCAGCAGATTTCATTTTAATGACACAGCACCGTCCCCAGCAGGAGACTGTCTGGTGAGTGCCAGGAGGGCCGACGGTATTTAAATCACTTTAGACACCATAGAGAGTCCAAGATGGGAGGATTCACTCATGAAAGTTTTGCTAGCTGACTGTCCTAACCATTACTAATCTCTCTCAAAGCGGGGCTTCTTCCTAGTGATTCAGGGTCCTGCCCCCACAGATACAACTCTGCTTTTGGAGGGTGTCGGGGGCGCGGAGCATAGTAAAAGATATTTAACAGATGCTTCATGAAATAAGAAGCGGAAGAGAAAGTACATCAGTGAAGCAGTTAACCCATTTATATTTATGTTTGTTTCAAACCAATTGTAATTAGGAGACAAAACAGAAGATTAATAAATCAGACCCATTATCAGCTGTCATGTTAGTCATCAAGCCATATGCCCATTGGGCTCCTATGAAGCTAGCTGAGCACAGGAACTGGGACGAGAATGAAGCGTGTCACCGGGCTGGGGGATGTGGTTTTCCTCCCCCCCAGAGCTAACTCTGCCACTAATCTGAGTGATAAAAACAATAATGTTATCCGTAGGGTTGTTGGATGTAGCAAGCTTCAGCAAATAAAACACAGGACACTCCATTACATTTAAATTTCAGATAAAAATAAATAATTTTTAGTATAAGCATATCCCAAATGTTGCATGGGACACAATGCAATATTTAGGACATACCTATACTAAACATTATTATTTAAAAATATTTATTTGATATTAAATTCAAATTTCACTGGGTGCACTGTATTTCATCTGGCAATCCTAGTTGTGTGCTCATTGCGCATAGAAGACGCCTAATATACATTTTTTGAGTTAGCATTAACAGAAAATTAATAATAAGTGTAGCATAGACATGGTCTTTTTTTCTTCTTTAAGATTTTATTTATTTATTTTTAGAGAGCGGGAAAGGGGGAGAGAAAGAGAGGGAGAGAAACATCGACTGGCTGCCTCTCACACGTGCCCGGGCCGGAGACTGACCCGGGGACCGAACTGCAACTCCGGCACATGCCCTGACCCGGAATCGAACCCATGACCTTTCACTTAGCGGAATGATGTGCAAACAACCGAGCCACACCGATCGGGGCCAGACACAGTCTTCTGTAGCCAGCATTCCACAGTTAAACAAAGACTTAGTTAATTCAACTCATACAATTTCCATCTCAGAAAGGGATATGGAGGCCCCGGCCCAAGGCCGCCCAGTTAAAATGCAGCGGAGTTAGGATCCAGACCCAGGTCTGCGGGGTGCGAGCCTGCTCTTCCCCAGGACCTTGCATCACCTTTCAGACCTCGAGCCTGACACCATGCAGAAAACCACTGCTTTAAAAAAAAATCTGGTAAAATAGATATAATATAAGATGTGCCATCTTAACTGCTTTTGGGGCACAGTTTGATGGTGCTGAGTGCAGGCGCATCGCTGGGCGCCGCGTCTTCAGGGTCTTCTCATCTTGCAAAGTGAAAAGCGCTGCTCCCATTGGACACCTCCCCATCGCCCCTCCCCCAGCCTCTGGCCACCGCCGTTCCACTTTCTGTTTTTATGAATTTTACTCTTCTTAGGTCCCTCAGAGAGGTGGAATCATACAGTATTTTTCTGTTTAGTACTGCTTTATTTCGCTCAGCATAACGTCCCCAGAGTTCACCCATGTCGTAGCGTGTGTCAGAATTTCCGTCTTTGTAAAGGCTGCATAATGCCCCATTGTATGTATCTATAACATTGTGTTTATCTATTCATCTGTCCGTGGACACTTGGGTTGCTTCCACATTTTGCCTTTTGTGACTAATGCTGCTACGACGTGGGGGCACAAAGATTTGTTTCCATCCTTTCGGGTGTGTACTCAGAAGTGAAACTACTGAATCACTTGGTAATCCTATTTTAGTTCTCTGAGACATCGCTGTGCTGTCTTCCACGCCAGCTGCAGCCTCTGACACGCCCACCAACGGTGCACAGGAGTTCCAATTCCTCCCCACCCTCATCATCACTTGTTATTTTCTGGGTGTTGTTTTTTTGTTCATTTGTTTTATATGATCCCTTATAATGGATGTGAGGAATCATTGCTTTCTGTTCCCCTGATAAAATAAAATAAAAATTAATCTCTCTCTCTATATAGTAAATATATATATATATATATATATATATTTACTGACTCAGTTATTGGATTTGCTGGAATCTGCAAAGACTATTTGACTGTTATTCTCTTTGCCACTGTAATTGACACTAAGATCAGTTATTATTACTAACAGTGACCCATGTGCACGGAGCACCTGCCAGAGGCCGGGCACTGCACTGAGGGCATTACAACCGTTCCCTCGTTCAGCCCTCACGTCAACCCTGCGAGGTGGAGGCCGACCATTACTGTTGCCATGTGACAGGCGAGGAAAAGGATGCTGGAAGAGAGGTTAAAGGTCTTGTCCAATGTCACCCGGCTTGGAAAGCGAGGATTTAAGTCCAAGGAACCTGACTCCTACCTTTCAACACCATCTTTCGGTGGATCTTGATAAGCCAAGCACCATCAGACTCAAGTGCACCCATTGGAATAACTATGTGTAATTACTTGGGGGAATTGCCGTGGTGACGTTTTATACCTGTATTGTCCAAAATGCTGGCTACAGGTGGATATTTAATTTAAAATGATTAAAATTACATAAAATTTCAGGTCCCTGAGTCTGTTCCATATTTCCAGGGGTCAGTATATATCTAGCATTGGATAGCACCGATTTAGAATATTTTAATCGCCACAAAAGGTGCTGTTTAGACAGAGCTGGTCGGGAGTCTCTGGAAAAGCCACCACTAAGGCAACTCCAGTTACGTGCTAGAAGGAGCTAAGAGAGGAAAAAACGGTGTTCCCATTTACAAATGATTTATTAAAACAGCAAATTCGGTGTACTGGGTGATTTAATGAATGCCTGTATCTATAACCATCACAGAGAGGTTAGAAGAGAGAGTAATTAACAATTAATGGTCTCCCGGTACTGTTCAGAAACGTAGGATGATGATCAAAACAGTGAAAGGAAAAAAGTAGGTATACTCTAGAGAAAAATGACTTTGAACATCTAGTGGTACTTTTAAGGAAAAAAAATAAAAAGTAGAAGCGGCAACATGATAAAACTTCTCTGCAGCATCTCCCTGCCTCTGGCTGCAGTGACCAGGCCTGTACCCAAGCCCAAGCTCCACGCTTACATCTGTGACATCGGGCCAGTTACTCCATCTCTCTTGCTGAGGTTCCCTCTGCTGTAGAATGAGAAAAATCCCGTAAAACACGTAGACACGCATCTAGCAAATAGTGAGCATTCAGCACATACTAATTATTATTATTATTACAAGAGGGTGACACAATATCATACATAACAGCCATTTGTGCCTAAAACCCTCCAGGTGACATCTCACTGTCTACAGAATAAACTCCGAGACCCCCAGAGCGGCCCGCAGGGCACAAGTCCGGTCTGTATCCACTGGGCAGGCTTTCCCTCTCAGGGATCCCCTTGAGTCTCAGCTTTGTTAACACCACACAGCTTATAGTATTTCCGAACACCATGTCGTTTTCTATTTGCACAGCTTGCTGGTGCCATCATCTGCCTGGAAGTCCTCTCCGGGGTCCTTGGCCCAGTTGACACGGACCAATCTTCTCAGATGCAAAGAAATCAGGTTAGGAGCCTCTCCTATGGATGTCCATTGCTTCTTTCCTACTGCTTAATACTGAAATCATCTGTTTAGATGTCTTTCTCCCCCAGGAAGTAGAAGACACTTAATATGTGCTAGATCCTGCTCTGTGCTTGGAGAGTATAAGGAGGAATGAAAATATGGTCCCTGCCCCCACTAAACAGAGTTTGGAAGCAGGGAGAGATTAGATCTGTGGCACCCCTTTATATCCTCAAATCACAGCACATGCTGGGCACATAGTAGGTGCTTAAAAATGCCAAACTAGCACGAAACTGAGATGTAGAGAAAGGACAGCCCAGCCCAGTACTGAACTTCCTCTTAACATGTGTTTTGCTTTGTGTTTTTAAAGGAGGAATTGAAATGAGTGAGCAGGGCAGATTCCAGCTAAAATTACGTAGCGTCTCTCAGGCACACACTTCCACCCTTGAAGCTTTCTGTCGTACTTCGTGAGGCCGCCAGGCCTCAGATGCCGGGCACAGCCTCCGCTACCCACGGGACCCTGGCCCCCTCTCCATCACAGCACTGCCTGCCTTCTGTTGCAAAGCAATGGCTAGACATGGTTTTGTTAAATAAATTTAAATGCATTAATTTCAGATGAAACAAAAATTTATTTAACACTTTAGAGCCTAAGTGTTAGCCTGTGTTCCTTTTTCTACAGGGGCAGCCTCTCGGACGGAGAAATTCCCCTGTGAAAGTCTCCTCTCACAAACCGAGCATGGAGCCGTCACTGTGCGGAATTATGCAGCTGGCACTCCTGCCGTAGAAAAGGAGTCCTTTGCCCGAGCAGAAGCTGCATCTAGACTATAGCAAATTTCTGGGAGAAGTACTTGAGAGTCTTGATGATTTCCAGTTAATATGGTTAATATAAAGAGAAACTGATTAAAGAGATAAGCTCCTTAAAGGACAATTCACTTAAGGGGGAGTTTTAATGCTGCCAATAGAGATTGTCAGCCATATGGGAAGACAAACCTATACGGAGAAGCATTCTGGGAGCCAGTGGAATCTTTCAGTGTCTTCAATTACAGCTAATTTGTATTTTTCCTGGATGGGGATAAGCAGGTCAGCTTATATATGTAATATTATTTCACGTTCTATTGGGTAATATCGTCTGACTAATATAATTCAGGAGTTCAGTCCCATAAATATTTCAGATAATGACTTAGTCATGAGGGTAATAACCTCGTGACACCCCACCTCTGGGTGTTTCCAATATACAGCCAAATGTAAGCGGGAATCACAAGCGTGTGCCCTGCTGGATGACGATACAGAACCGCTCCCCACTGCACTGTGAATTTCAGGAAGACAGAGCCTTGGGCCCGCCCATTCCTCTATGAATCTCTAATGCCCAATGTGGTGCCTGGCCCAGAGAAAGAACCCAGAACACCTCGCCGAATGGGAGAAGGATGCAGGCCAGCAAAGAAAGAGAGAAATAAAATGGGACCAAGAATCATCTCAGGCCCCTCAGGGCCATAGATGGTCCCTATCCAGGGACATAAAGAGAACGTCAGGACACAGTAAGTGGTATCATCCCAGCCAATGAGCTAAAAATGGAACTCCCTTTGGTCAAAAGGTACAACAGTTGAATTAAATCAGTTTGACTAAGAGCTCTGTTGCTTCATTCAATTATCACTTTAGAAAATTGCCCTTTCTGATTGTTCATAACTTTCTAAAATTTCAGAGTTTTGGCTCGCTTTCTCTTTTGGCTATCAGTCCTAAGGCAGCTTGAGAAAGGGTGAGAAAGAACTCTCATATTTTTAATCTGGTAAAAATGAAATCCTCATCATTTCCCCCCTTCCAATAAAACGCAAAATAGAAACAGAGTAGAGAACCAAATACCTTCCCAGGGTGAATCAACAAAAATTGGGGGTTCCAGTTAGGAAATGCTAATTACTCACTCTGAATCTTCAAAAAACTGATATTTTTGTGACATATTTTTCTTGGTCCTTTCCCACAAGCATAATGCCACTTTCCCTTTAAACAACCCCAAGGCCCAGTGTTAAATTACGTCTTCCTTCAAGGAGGATATAATTTCATATGGGCACAGTGCTTTCAGGCTCACCGACCCTCGTAGTTACGATCTTCCTTACAGAGCAGGAACTGCGGCGTGAAGAGGGGAGGCCAGCCTAAGGTCAGGAAAGCAATTGGGTGAAGCAAAGGAACCTGGGTGCTCCACCGGGAGAGCACCGCTGGCTGTGCTTTGCATTAATAATTAGTGTCCCTGCCTGGAGAGCAGATAGGTCCAAACTTGGCCTTCTGCATTGCTTCCATTTGGAGTTCAATTTTGTCTCTTCATCTTTGCTGGCGTTGGCCCCGAGCTTGCTCTTTTATGGCTGGCTCCCTCCGACAATAAAAGTCACCATTTGCAGAGTCAAACAACAGGAGTGGTTTTTAGGAAACCAGCAGCCAAACATCCACCGCCCTGGCTTCCTGCCGGGCAATGGATTTGATGCTGGGTGGCTGTGGTGGCGGTGATCCTGGGCAAGGGCAGCATGGCTACGCTCAGGACTCCCAACTACCGCCCCGCTGGCCCGGCGAGTTAAGGAATGTCTAGGTTGAGAGCAATAACGAAGGTGACTGGGCAAGAGCAGACCCTGCATTAAGTTGCTGCATTCAAAGTTGCCATAGAAACCCTGTCTGAATGTCCTCCCTTCTGCAGAATTGATTTGATGTTTAAATGTTAATATGCCTTCCTACATTTAACGATGTATAAAATAGAGAGCAGATGAACACGGAAGAAAGAAAACATCCCCCAATGTCTGGAATTCTTAAGAACTGAATGCTTTCCCGATACTAAGTCATCCTTTTAAACCCATGACCCCTGGAGGGGTAGCATGGGGAGCCAGGGCTGGGAGCTGTTCAGGGGCCTTTATGTGCTCACGTCAAATGCCGCCCTCTGGAAGGCACTGCTGTAATTCAACGAGCCCAGCTTGTACTTGAAGCCAAATGAAATGCAAAGTTGCCTTTTCAATAGCGAACCTCACGGAGGAAGTGCCAGTTAGCAATTGTGAGAAGTTTCAGCTACTGTATTTTCACATATTCCATTTTACCACTAAACGTCCGTGAGAAAACATTGGGAGGCCCTGTAAAGCTGGTTGCATTATCAATCAATCTATAGCATGTTTTAAATAAATATTTCTATTCAATGTAACAAAAACCGCCAGTTGTATTGCTTGCACCTAAATTATCATCATCATTGCAAAGCAGATGCAGAACGCAAGACGAGGCAGACAATCAGCACTGTAATTTGCCCAGTAACATTGTTTTAGATCTAATTAGTGCTTATGCAGATCCTTTACAAAAATGTGAAAACTGCACCAGGATGTAATTGTTTAATGAATTTAGTGCAAAGCACATCGGCATCAATTCCATTTTCGCTGAAAAAACCAAGTTCAACTGCTATTTGCTCCAGAGCCAAAACATTGTGAATTGTGCCCACTGCGTTCTAGCCCTGCTCTGCTGGCTTGGATATTCCAAATAAATACTACAAAGTTAAAGCCTCCAGCTGCAGACCAGCCCATCTGTAGATGTTTGTTATATTTGGCAGTATTGTAGAATGATTGTGCCTTCCTGCTGGAAAAAAAAAAAAAAAGAGGGGGCGATAAAAACAAGGTTCTGTCAGCAAAAAAAGAAAAAGTTTGAAATATGCATCACCAAGCACAAGTGAAGTCTCAAATCGGAGTCTGGTTTACCTAGCGGTGAATTTTAAACACCTGTTCTCATCCAGCCTCCCGTGGAAACCGAAGGATGCCCTTTCCCATGGAAACCGAAGGATGCCCTCTTTCCCTGTTCTCCCCAACCTTTCACTTCCGCTAGCACCACAGAAAGTGGGATCGGATGCAACTGTGATGAGAACGGAATTCGAGTCACTTCTTGAACTTGTCAGGGATGGCGGTAGTCACTTTTCGTGACCAGTGGTTGTCTTTACGGTTTTTATTTTTATTTTTTCCCTGCGGTAAAAAAGCATAGAACACAAGCGTTACCCCCTTAACCATTTTTAAGGGCACGGGAGAGTGAGACCCAGCCCCACTGGTGCGCAGCGGGTCTCTGAAATGTCAGTTAGGGGAACGGGAAGTTGTTCAGTGGGTGCAGAATTTCAGCTTGTGATCGGCGTTTAAATATAAAAATCCATAACTTCTAAAAAGAGATGAGTTAGTTGTGGATGTTGACATGATTGGCTGGAAAGGTAATTTTTTTAAAAAAAATTTTTGTTCCAGCTTCTGCCTTTTTGGTGTAGCGCAGATGAACTGCCAAAGCACAGCTGTCTGTTCTAAACGACCCCTGCACACACGGCAGTGGGCGGGGGGGGGGGGGGGGGGGGGGGGGGGTTGATGGTGGGCGGTAGGGAGATGCTTGGGCCTGAGCTAGACGAATTTTGTAAAGTGATAAACTGCACATACCATTCTTCATCACTACCCTGAATGTCCCCGTTGAGGCTGAAACAACCGTGAGAAGCTTAGCGTCTAGGTTCCGATGGAACCAGGAATGCGTTTGTTCTGTTTCCGTTGGTAATCTGTTGAAGATCCAGTCTCAGGCTGTGGGGGCTAAGGATCCCCAAGAAAATGACTCTGAGGAGGCCAAGATGTACCTGCAGGAAGTTTGGGGGTTGGGGAGTGTCGTGGGGACCCACACCTGTGAGGAACTAGACTTCCAGTGCAGTGACGAGAGACCTCAGCCACCCACGGGGTGCTCTGAAGCTGAGGTGAGCCTTCCGAGTTGGGAGGAATTGAGGTGAGGGGTGCTGGGCATTTTCACCCCCACATCAACCAGGGACCAGATGTGGGCTGCCCCTGGGCGGGGTGTGGGCCTGGGTGAGCGCGCCCCCTTTGGCTGACTGAAAGCTGGGGAAGCCAGGGCCTGGGTCCTGAGCCGGGGGTCTTGTGGGGGATCAGCAAAGGGGCTCCAGTCCAGTTCTCACGTACTTGGGTCCACTTTGTGTAATAACTTCACCCCACCTGGGAACTGGGCCCCCAGGATTCCCCTGGGCCTCTGTCCCTGCAGGAACTTCCAGGGGAAGATCAGTGTGATGAATGATACCCACTGAGGTTGTCACCAGTTTGGGGACTGCAACCCCTCATCTCCGCCAGCCCCCCACCACCCGTTCTAAATTCCCTTCACTCGCAGCTAGCGCCTCTGTTAATACAGATGGCTTATCTGGAGGGGAGAACCTGAGCCACATCCCTTTGCCCCTGGTCGACCTGCCTTTCTCAAGGCCATGCTGCTGTTCTTGTCTGTTTATCATCAGAATTTGCCACCGACAGACACTGACGGACATCACCTGGGGGGCAAGCAAGTTCTCCCCTGCCCCGCCGTATGACAGCGACCCTACTTCTCTCCGTGATCAGGCAATTCCTCCTGCCAGGTGGACAAGTCCTTTCCTTGCCCGGTAGCCTCTGGGCATGAGGATGCCGGAAAACACATTGGCAGGTACAGTCCAAGTTCAGTGAGACACTGGCTCTGCCCCCTGGTGGAAGCACTCCTCTGGGTGGAACCCAGGCCTCTCACCCTAGAAGCCAGCGTGGGCAGGAGAGGAAGTACCGACTCCCCAGGTGAGCCACTGGCAGTGATAGTAGGCGGAGCTCTTCCTCTCTTACTCTCTGCTTCCCACACCTGCGCATTCTGCCTCCCAGGAACACAGTGCCACGTGATGGTCATTGACTTCCGGTCCTCCTGGCTGCTGTCCCATACTTCCAAGGAACCGTCTTCAGGCCAGGGGCTCAGCCATTCCTTTTCAAGCCTGTTACATCTCTCCCTCAGGACCAGTGCAGCCCATGGTCAAATGCCTCTCGCTGCGTCTCCTTTGCCGTGCTGGATCACTTGGTCCCAGGCTACCTTACACGGACCCCGTGTCGGCGGGACAGACACTCTGTATGTAGGCCTTTGAAGAGTAGCGTAGGAAAGCTAAACCCACAGCAGGAAAGCTAACCCCCCACCTAGAACATGTGTCAATCTTAATCAAGATAAATCACTTCCCTTCTGGCGTGGGAAGGGTGCAATGCAATCAAGTTCCCACTAAGTGGCTGTTTGGTCTCTCTGAGGGATGCTGTTTCAACTGGGCTCAGCATTTGTCTCTGCGGTTCGCAGGGTGGGCAGTCTGTGGTGGTGATGACTCCCTGGGCCAGCCCCGAGGAGTGGGGTGAGCCCAGGCTGGGCAGCCCGCACGTAGGCTCCACCCCTGTGGTAGTGACTGCTGTGTCTGTGCATCCCTTCTGTCAGCCCTGGACCAGCCAATCACAGAGGCTGGCGGCCTCCAACTGGTGAGTGGCTTGGGTTTTGGTTGGTTAGTGTCCCTTCTGCAGTAGACACTCTCTGATGGGCGTGAGAAAGTGATAAAAAGGGCTCCGCCCTTTGTGCCTGCCCCCCTAGTTCTGCCCATAGGTCCCTTCCCCAGAGTCCTTGCCCCTGTCGTTTCCAGTCCTGCTGCTTCCGGGCCTCTGGATTAACCTTGAGTCTCCACATGGGCCCCGAGTCTCTCTTTCCCTGAGTCTCCCCATGGGCCACTTCTTTTTCCTCGGAAGTAAGTGACCAGGTGCGTAGTCCAAAGCTCCTCCAATGGAGGAGGAGTCCCCATTGTACCTGTCTCGGGAGGGGCTACAGTGGAGTCGCTGTCTATTTTTGGCTTGCACCACAAGCTGATCTGACTCTTCCATTTTTTGTTCTTCTATTAGCTGATCAGTAGGGGGCTATGCAGTTCTCATGCACACACATGTGGTCACCACAGAGGTGAGCCGAGGCAGAGGAGTTAGTGTGACCATAGTGAGTGACGTGAGTGGGCCTCCTGCTCAGGAAGCTCGCTTGTTCCCTCTTGCCCTGCTCATGCCCATCCTCACAGACATACCACCTCCGTCCTATGATGGCTTGTGCATCAGCCTGCCTGACCTTATGACTTGGTGGGTCAGATAGAACCCAGATTATCATGAGCTGTTCTGGCCACATGGCCACTCAAGGTCTGATGGTCAGGTGCTCCATCTAAACCAGGGTCCATTAGCCTGCCAGGAGCTTTTTTTTTTTTTTTTCAAATGCTCTATAATTCTCTGCTGTAGATGGTGTACTCTTGCTCCAGAACCCTAGGGACATTGTGAATCTCCTGTCGGGCTTGCCGTCAACTCCAGGAGATGCCTTTTCCCACAAGACACTCCTAATAACAAACATTTTGCTAGTCACACAGTCCCAGCACACAGACTCTCCTAATAACAGGGACTCTGCTGGTCACACAGTCCCAGCTGCACGGCGGCTGGCCTCACAGCCTGGACCTGCCACAGCGTTCTGTCTGCCATGGCCTCCCTCAAAGCCAGCTGGAGGTCATGTGTCATCAAGGTCTCTGGGTACTCGCTGCATCTGACTCATGTGGACCTATTGACTTCATGTCATCAAATCAGTGGGCCAATGTGATGCTCTTCATAAGTCCAGACAGCCCACGTTCTCCTCAGACTGAATTACTGCGGAGGGCAGAAGAGTCGAAGGTCCGAGGAGAGACGGTGTATTGTATGTGTACTGCTGTCCCCTCCAAGTGCATGTAAACTGCTTTCAGTGCTCTCTTCTGACGGGAAGGGAAAAGCACACGTTTGCGAGATCAAGGTCACATTCATGAACCTGGACCAGTGAATGGAATGAGGGCTATGATTAGAACCACTCTCCCCAGGTACTTTAAGTCTTTACGGGTGGCACTAATCTCTATTAGCCTCCCTAGGCTATGCTATTGTTTCCATCAAGTATTTTGGCCAGGGAGGGAGACCCAGCTTCGGAGGCCTCCTGTTCGGCCCTTTCTGCCACAATGGTTATTGCTCCATAGACTCACACACCAAGGATTCAATGTGAGGTTCTGCCAATGACCAAGTATGCCATTCCAATTGTATGTTCAAAGACTGAAGAAATGGTCAGTTGGTGGATGCAATGAACCTCGTGAATCAGTCCAGGTCCCAGCCTTCCTTTATCGTCTGGCCCCCACATGCCCTCTCGTAGCTGAACAAGCGTGTTGTTGCTTCAGACCTTCAGGTATCGGTTTGAACTTAGAACTGGTGGCCAATAATCCTGGAAATGCCTGGCTATTTTCTTTTGCCCACTGTATGATTACCCGAGTAAAGTACTAGAAGTCTGTTTGGGGAGAGACTGGGCAAACCACTATCATAAACAATCGCCATGACTAAGCTTCACGGAGTGGGGTTCTTGCAGTTTTCCATTGACTTTAATCACAGGACATGATAATACTAAGAGACACCCTAAACTTACTCTTCCTTACTTCTCTTGCGGAGCAGTTGCTGAATTTCCCCTCGGTAGTCAGGACCCCAGCCAGCATCCTAACTCCCTTCTTTGCCCTTCTTTGATTCTGAGACGCAAGGAGCCCCAAGTGGCTGGGTGGCCGTCTTAACATCCTCTTCAATGGAATAATTGTTATGTCTCCCGGTGGAAGCGTTCCTCCCTCTGAAACTAAGACCTCCAGGCCAGCAGAGCATAAAGTCATGGGAACAGGAAGCAAAAAGTTTGCAAGTGGGTCACTAAGGGTATTAGTGAGTGAAGCCCTTCTCATTTCCACCCCTTGGTTCCTGGACCTGGGGATGCTGGCTATTGGAGAGCATAAATGCCATATGCTGGATTCTGATTCAGAGCACAGCCAGCTTTCTGGAGAACCTTGGCCCAGACCTGAAAGGTATTGCAACTTAGCTGGTCCTATAAGTGAGTCTTTAAAAAGCCAGTCCATTGTTCTATCAAGCCAGCTGCTTTATGATGGTGGGAACACGGTGAGACCAATGAATCCCATTAACCACACTTGTACTGCTGGGAGGCACGTTCCTTGGTCAGAAGTGACGCTGTGTAGAACACCACGATGGTGGATAGGGCATTCTGTACGTCTGCAGATGGTTGTCTTGGCAGAAACGTTGCATACAGGGCAGGCAAACCTGTATCCTAAGGTAGTGTCTATTTCCACAAGGACAAAGCATCTCCTCTTCCACCATGGGAGCAGTCAATGTCATAAACCTGCCATCAGATACCTGGCTGATCGCCCCAGAGAGTGCTGCCACATTGAGGGCTCAGTCTTGGTCCTGCTGTGGGCAGAATAGGCACCCAGTGTCGGCCATGGCCCGGTCTGCCTCGGTGAGTGGAAGTCCATCGTGCTGAGCTCATGTGTACCCTTCTTTCCTGCCACTGTGGCCACCTTGTTCACGAACTCGCTGGATGAGGTAGTTGGTGGCTGGGGCCGGAGACTGACTGGTACTCACAGAACGGGTCATCCCATCTACTTGCTCCTAAAATCACCCTTTGCTGAACACTCACGTGGGACACCAATAACCTTCACATTTTTTTTCTTTACTTCTCATCACACACAGCATCGCTTCTGGTCAAAGGACTCACTTGCAGGAAGGACACTTCCTATAGGATTGAAGAGACCGCTGTGGCTCACAAGGAGAGTCCCCAGAATTGAGGGGCTCAATGTCACTGGTTGCATCAAGGTCTCCCCACACGTTCCCGTCCCAACTTGCACGATCCCATTTCCCCCAGTCTGTGCTTTCACTTTAGTATCAGGTACCCAGCGAGGCTGAGTGTTCGTCTTAGGTTGTAATTCAGCCAATGGCAGGAAGAGGTCCCAGGTCTGGATTTTAGCAGTTTCAACCCTGCCGCTGCGGGAGAGAAGCCTCTCCATCCAGCCACACACAGACGCCCTCAGGTCATTTCTACGACACTCCAGTTGGGAATTTGAGTCCCTGAGCTCATCCTTTTCTTCCACCACCTTGTTTGGCAACATTAAGAGCTACCAACTAATGTCCTTATATTCTTAGTTTTCCAAAAATGTTCAGAAGCAACACATACAGAGTCACTTAGCTCCTTGCTTCTTATAAGTGTCAATTAGCAGCATCCAATGCAGATACCTTGCCTGTGTCTATAAATAGTTGTGTGTTCTCTTTACTATTGGAAACAGTCACTGGCATGTTTCAATCTAATCAGATAAGAGAGTCAATTCTGGAAACAACAGAACTAATTCAGAAAATTCATCCTTAAAATTCTGTTCCTCTAGAACCACGCTGGGTACCAAAATCTACTCATCAGGCTTCTCCAGAGAAACAGAATCAATAGGAGGTATGTGTATAGCTATATTTAGGAGGATATGCATTGTAGGAATTGGTTTACACACTGACGAAGACTGAAAAGTCCCAGAGTCTGCAGTCTGCAAACCGGAGAAGCGAGAAAGCTGGTGGTGTCGCTCAGTCTGAGCCCCAAGGCCTGGAGCTCCATGAACCTTATAAATAAGTCCTGGGTTTGGTGTGCCCTTCACACGCTACCAAGGACATCCTCTGACTTCCACTCTTTGCCTTAAATTGGTGATTCTCCGCAAGCGGCCTTTCATTGTCTTTCTCCAATGCATCGGTGGCACTCAGCAAGAGCTCTCTGATGTCTTTGCACTTTTAATTACTAGTCTTCCTCACACCACAAACTCAAGCACCTGAGGACACCCAGTCCACCACTGATAAAACTTGTGACAACTGCCTCAGTGCCTGGTGTCAGATTACGGACGGTCCAATTCCCAAAGCCTTTTAGGATGGGCACAGTTAGACCTGCTATCCTGGCACTGCTTTTGGCCAGCTAATGAGTTCTAAGACAGGAATTCATATGCAAGAAATGTATTGAGGAGTGCCCAAGGAACAGCGCCTGTGAGGGGCCGAGAGACAAGCAGGGTCCGCTTTGTCTCACCTTCTCCTCGGCAGTCAGGCCCTGCTGGCTCCTATCATGTCCCGCCTCTCTGAGTAACCTGAAGTCTCCATCCTGCGCTCTTCGTGGAGGTGACCCAGGCTGCTGCCATTTCTACATGGATGCTAGATGAGGTGGAGATCAGGCCCCTCTGACTCAAAACGTTCTCCTATCAAACCACATTAGGACAGTTGTTCCCGCAGTTTCTCTCTCTGTCTTTCTCTCTCTCTCCTACCTCTCTCTCTCTCTCTTTCTCTCTCTCTCACACACACACACACACACACACACACACACACGCCACTTCCACCTCCAGCCTCTTGAGCCATCTTTAGCTTCATACCCACACCATTGCTTCCCTAGGTATTTGGGGAAACAAAAAATAAAAATTGCCTTAGAAATGATCATTAGATCATCGTTAGTTTCTTTTTTCACATCGTTGTTCTTTACTTTTTGTCCACACTGACGGATACATGGGAAGAGTAAGAGGTGGGGTGGGGGGCTGGGAGGGAGCAGCCGTTTGATCTCAGTGATTTCCACGGGTCCACATTCACTCACCGAATTCAGCTGACACGCGTTGCTAGAAAATAACATGATGTTCAGTGTCTTCACTTTTTTTCCCTTTGCCTCTTGAACAATGTCTCCTAGGAGTGGAGTTGTCTTTCTCAGGAGTGTGACCTGGCTTCAAAGCCTGGTGGCTGCCCTTGCGTGGGGCCCCCCCACCCACCGACGCAGACACATGTAGCATCTGCATCTTCAGCGCACTCCTGTTCTCGCTCATTTCTTGCCTTTTCTTGGGGCAACGGAGGCTTCTGTGAACACTTGTCCTTACTTGAATAGGTAAAAAGTTGACCTATTTTAGTAACTGTTCTCTCACCTCCCATCTGGGAAAGGACTGCGGCGGGGGGGGGGGCCCAGTTGTAATTATTTACAAATAAATTATCCCATCACCTGTTAGAAATCACGTGACTACAAGCAGAAAATGGAGCATCTGCACTAAGCGCTGACTCCCGTTGGAGAAACTGAAGTGGACGGGATGCGGGTGCGTCACAGGCCCGCGGCGTTGGGAAGACGTTTAGACGTTCTGACGTGTGTGTCATCTGCCTTTTTCTGATCAAAAGCAGGGGACACTTTTTTTTATCCCTTCCCTATCAGAGTTTATCAGGAAGGTATTGCAAACCATCCCTCCAAACGGGCCCAGCGCAGGGAACAGAGCCAAGCAGCCAGCATGGCAAGTCAGTTTGAGACGAGTGGTTATAATGAGTGGGAAAGCCATTCTGTGGCCACTGAAAAGAAAACAGGTGAACCAAAGTGTCGCAGGTTCGATTCCCAGTCAGGGTACATGCCTGGGTTGTAGGCCATGACCTGTGCAACCGCACATTGATGTTTCTCTCTCTTTCTCTATCCCCCTCCCTTCCCTCTCTAAAAATAAATAAATAAAATCTTAAAAAAAGAGAGAGAGAAAACAGAAATATAATCTGCCCACTGCTTTCTATAGAATCCCTAAAGATTAACCTTTGAAAGGACTAGCATAGGTCGGAGAAATGGACACACAACGGGGATGGAGTTTAATGGGGACCAGAATGGCGTCTTCCACCTGGGGAAGCAGATGTAACACGAAGCAAGAAAAGCGGCGTGGCCGGTTACTCGGCTGCTTCTTGGAAGCTGGAATAGCCCAGCTGGCCACAGTGAGACTTGGGGGTAGTCCTGATTTATGGGGATTCTGGGGGTCCTCTTGTTCCCTTTTTAGAGATTGGCCCTGGAGCAGACATGTCACCCACTTCTGGCCATTGTCTCCAGGGGAGATCTCTTGGTGGCCTCTAGGGCAAGGACCCATACCCTTACAAAGAAACGTAATGAAAAACACTCCCTTTGCTCCTGTCAGCTGACGTTGTGTCTGCCTGTCACTCACGGGCGCTGTAGCAGTCTTCTTACAACGGGAGCAGCCCGGGCAGCGGAGCAGAGCCGGGAGGCGGGAGGAACCCAGGCTGTGGGTGTGGCTGAGCCAGGAATCAGCCAGCTGTGGAATGTCCCACCTGCCTTACCTCTTAGGGGGATAATACATTTTTAAAAAGTTATTTCTTAAAAAGTTTTAGATTACGAAAAAATTCGAGAAGATAGCACAGAGAGTTTTCATATATCCCCCCCACCCAGTTTAATCTTTGCATTTTTAATACCTTACATTAGAATGGTACATACTTTATAATTAATGAAGCAATATTGACATACTACTTCTAACAAAAGTCTATCATTTTTATTCTTAAGGGTTTCTTAACTTTTACCTAATGTCGTGTTTCTCCTCCAGGATCCCCCCGGGATGTGTGGCATTTAGTTGTCATGTCTCCAGTTTCTCAGACTTTCCTTGTTTTTGATGACCTTGACATTTTGGGGAAGTGCTGGCAAAGTATTTTGCAGGTGCTCCTCTACAGGGGTTTTTCTGAGGTGTTCCTTCTATTTATGCCAGGGTTCTGAGTTTTGGGGGAGGAAGACAACAGACGTAAAGTGCCGTTTTCGTCACATCATGTCAAAGGCATGTACGTACTATCCACATGGCTTCCCTATTGATACCGGTCACTGGACCACTGGCCTGGGTAGTGTTTGTCCAACCTCCCCACTGTCAGTTTATTACCATCGCATACCATCACATACCTCGCATACCATCCTCTGTAGAAGGGCATCACTATGGGCAGCCAAACTTGAGGAGTGAGGAGTTACATAAAACATTTAGAATTCATCGGCACAGCAGATTTGTCTGTTTTCCTTCATTTGTTTACTTGATCAATCATTTATTTATAACAGTATGGGCTCGTGGATATTTACTGTATACTTTGTCTTATCATCCAATACTACTTTATTTGTTTTGTTGCTCCGATTGTTCCAACTGTGGCCATTGGAGGAGATAATGTGTTTTTTTAAAGTTATATCCAGTTGGGTTTTCCGGGGTTTTATAATAATTGATGTAGCTTCTCAAAAGAAGATCTTGCTAGATCATAAATCAGCAAAGTTATCTGGGTGGCGCTTTTAAAAATTTAAGCGAGGTATATACAGAGAGGCTTACTGCCTGAAAACATCACATTTACCCTTCTTCCTGTATCACTTGGACTAATCTAATTAGAAAAAAATAAGGCAACCATCCTACTCAGGAAATAAATACCAGTCCTTGACCTCCTACTAACTGGCTGAGTAGCATCCTGAATACGACGGTCAGATCTACCAGATGCAACGTTGGAACACCATAGTCAACCATACTATAGACATTTAATTGTATGTGCGGATGCCACTGGTAATGGATTACTTTTGTTAAAAGGAGTGAAATCACGGGAAAAGAGGTACAATTCAGTGAAGGTATGCATCAATGGACATCGTCTTCTAATATTTGACATCAGAATTTCCCTGGACGCCCTCCCACGTCTGGTGCCCAGCACCAGGCAAGTCTCTGGGCCTCTGAGACAGGAGATTCCTGACTGGTTACGGATGGACGATGTTCTGTCACTACAGGAGCCACAGGGCTAATTTGTAATGAAATGATACATGTACATGAAATGATAAGTGTACAAATGCTTTTAAAAACTTAAGTAATGTAGCGCGGGCTGGGAACCAAAGTGTCCCAGGTTCGATTCCCAGCCAGGGTACATTCCTGGGTTGCAGGCCATAACCCCCAGCAACCGCACATTGATGTTTCTCTCTCTCTCTCTCTCTGTCTGTCTCTCTCTCTCCCTCCCCGCCCTTCCCTCTCTAAAAATAAATAAATAAAATATTTTAAAAAAAACTTAAGTAATGTCACAATTTACAATAGCCAAGTGTTGGAAGCAACCTAGGTGCCCATCAGTAAATGAATGGATCAAAAAACTATGGCAGATTTACACAATGGAATTCTATGCAGCAGAAAGAAGGAAGGGGCTCCTACCCTTTGCAACAGCATGGATGGAGCTGGAAAGCATTATGCTAAGTGAAATAAGCCAGGCAGCGAAAGACAAATACCGTATGATCTCACCTTTAACAGGAACCTAAACAACAAAACAAAGAAACAAGCAAAATATAGTCAAAGATAGTGAAATAGAGAACAGGCTGACAGTGTGCAGTGGGGAGAGGGGAGGGAATTTCAGGGGAAGAGGGGAGGGGTTTACAGGAACAAATATAAAGGACACATGGACAAAAACTAGGGGTGGGTGGAAATGGGAGAGAGCCAGGAAGGGCTGGGTGGGTGGGCTGGGATGGGAGTAAAAGATAGAAAATTGTACTTGAACAATTATTAAAATAAAATTATTTAAAAACTTAAGTAATGTGCTGATCCAAGATGCAATTATTACGATAAAGTTAGCTCTCAATTATCCAAACTTGCGGACTAATGAGGGTATTGAGATCATGAAGTCCCTACCACTTCTTTAGTCCTTTGGCAGCATTGGGAATCTCAGACACGCCACATTTTTGGTAAAATCAAGTACATGAGCACCAAGAGCAGGTGGGAAGAAGAAAACAAGTCAGAAATGGCAGGAGAATGTGGTGTGTGTGGACGTGCATGGAGGTGTGTGTGTGTGCATGTGTGTGGATGTGTGTGTAACCGGGGTGAGCCTACCCCCAGCCTTGCCTGGTGACGGTAGTGGCAGCAGAGGTGTGGGACTCATAGAAGGTGAAGGGACAGTGACAAGGAATGAATAAGGGAGAAGTGAACAGACAGAGACTAGAATTCAGTTGCTCTTTTTTTTCCCAGGCTCAATAGGTAGATCTACCTCCATCGTAGCCACCTGTATTCCAAGTCTGGAGGCTCATGGCGAAGTGCAAGGCCAAGGGAACTCATTGTTTCCCAGGAAGGCCTCTGGTCCCAAGGCTTGAGATGACCATGGGGGAGGAGAAGGGCTCTCCCAGCCTAGATATTTACCAAGTTTCTGCAAATCTCTGTGCTGAGTACTCAGGGAGTGGGGGAGGGGCAAACATATTAGAATTTAATGGGAGCAAGTTTGCTTCAGGCGTGGTTAGATTGTGAGTAAGAGACTTTCTAGTGACCTACGCAGCCCTGAAAGGCTTTGGGAAGGAATGATCTTAAAACTTTTTAAGTAAGTGACCAAATCTAAAATTAGAATATTTCCTACTACAGTCTAGATTTCTGGCTTCTCTTGAAAGTGTGAGATTTGGAAAATCTTAAGCTGAATTACTTCTCATGGGGACTCTTAGCTGGAGTTGAATGGTGGCAGCTTTCTCCTTAGTCAGCGTGTCTTGGGTTCCCCTTTTTTAAAAAAATATTTTATTTATTTATTTTTAGAGAGGGAAGGGAGGGAGATAGAGAGAGAAACATCAATGTGCAGTTGCTGGGGGCCATGGCCTGCAACCCAGGCATGTACCCTGTCTGGGAATCGAGCCTGCGACACTTTGGTTCACAGCCCGAGCTCAATCCACTGAGCTATGCCAGCCAGGGCTTTGGGTTCCCCTTTTATTGTTGTCAACTTACCCTTTTAAAGTACCTGTGACCTTAGTTGTTAGTATTTTGAGCTTACAAACCCCGTTCTGTGGAGAAGGGCTGAAGAAACAAGGATACGGGAAGACAAAGAGGTGTGAGGAGAGGAAATTGGGCTTACAGGAAAATGAGCCAAAAGGGTTAAATAAAGAAAAAAACCGGAGTCCTTAAAAAGACAAAAGTCTTTTAGATGAATAATGCAAATTAGATGTTGGGAAATACTCCCGACCAAAGATTTTTGAGAAAAAGTTTTGGGGAAATCCAGCAGCTATCTTTCTGTGGTGCGTGAGCAGAGCTAGCACAGGGAATGAACTAATGCACTTTATCATGAAGGGTTTTGCAACACACACCATTTACAAAGCCTAATTTGGGCTCAGGATTCTAAGAAACAACCGTTTCCCATAATTGGGGATATTATTATTAAAAAATATTTCCCTATGCTCGGTTCAGCAGTGAACTCAAATCAACTGGGTATTATTTCAATTTCCGAAAAAAAAAACAAAGCATCTACTTGGTGTGTTCCTGTTCGTTTTTTAAAAAAGTGATTAAATTCAAGTCCTGGCTATTAGAATTGTAAAAAGAATGTAAAAGGCAGAAATGAATTTATACAAAGGTATCTCAGTAAAAATAGCCCAATTTGATTTAAAATATTCCCCATATGCCCCCCCCCCCAAAGCTCTTACTATTTAGGAATTAACTTACTGCAAATGAGCTGGAGCCACATGTGGCCAGAGAGGCCGACAGTGAAATCAGCAAGAAACTGCTTATTCAGCCTCTTCAAACAAAAATGAATTGTTTTGATGAATGAGAATTCTTTAATGAATTACCATATGACATGCCAGTAATTTTTTCAATGTCAAGCAGAGAGAGTTTTCATTTGTCTTTTGTTGGGCTACAGCTACTTAAAAATAATGGAAGGTCACGGCCACGGAGACAACACTTCCCATTATGGCCCTCCAGAGGCAGGGATGTGCCCACACTGGACCCAAGGAGCCGGGGGTGGGGCGGGACTCGCCTCTCCAAGTCTCTGCCTTGCTCTTGTTTTCTCTCTGTGAAGAGGTGTGGCGGCATTTAGCGAACCCGAGGAGGACATTTGGCTACCGTCAGATTTCATACACTCTGCAGTGTCAGCATTGGGTTAGGTGGCTGCATTTAGCACTCTGGCACATAGGTTGGGGACAGTATATGAAAAATACAAGGGCCCTGGCTGGCATAGCTCAGTGGATTGAGTGCCGGCTGCGAACCAAAGTGTCGCAGGTTCGATTCCCAGTCAGAGTACATGCCTGGGTTGCAGGCCACAGCCCCCAGCAACTGCACATTGATGTTTCTCTCTCTCTCTCTCTCTTTTTCCCTCCCTTCCCTCTCTAAAAAATAAATTAAAAAAAAAAAATACAAGGGATGTTGCAGGAGTGGGGGGGGGGGTGGCTTCTGGATCCAGAGTTGGAAAGAAAACGATAAAAGGGCACCTGAGGACCCTGGCAACCGACAGTCAGGAGCCAGGTGAGCGGCGTGCACTGAGATGCCCAGCCGGGAGCCTGCTGGGGCTCAGGTGAGCTCGGCATGAGGGCGCACAGCATTGGGCAGACTCCTCTCAGGCCTGACCTTTGAAAGGCCACCACCTTGGTCCCTTTTAATGCTCATGTGGACATTGGGGGGTCTTTCCTGCCTCTTATTGACCCCTCTCCCCACTCCGTCCACCTGGGTTCTGTGGTACTGGCCCCAAATCTGGCTCCTTGGGGAAGGGAAATTCTTTCTGCTGGGCCTGCTGAGAAGGCACGACTTGATGAGGCCACAGCTACTGACAGCCACTTGCGCCATGAGCAGGGAGATTACCTAGAACCAAACTGATCCAAGGGAAGGGTGGGGGGCACTCTCAGGAGGTCAGGTGTGACGGTTAACTTTATGGGTCAACTTGACTGGGCTGCCTTGTGCCCAGATATTTGGTTAAACATTATTTGGGTACATGTATTTGGGTGTTTCTGGATGAGATTAACATTTGAATCAGTAGACTGAGGAAGGCAGATTGCCCTCCTTAGGGCGTGGGGGGGCCTCATCCAATCAGGTGAAGGCCTGAACCAAACACAGGGGATGAGTAAGGGAAAACTGCTCTGTCTGCCTGTCTTGGAGCGGGGACACGGATTGGTCTTTTCCTGTCTTTGGACTCAGACTCGAATTGAAATGTACATTACTGGTCTCCTGAGTCTTTAGTTCATTGCCTTCAGATCTTGGGACTTCTCACCTTCAGCAATAGCGTAAGCCTATTCCATGCAATAAATAGATAAATAGATGATTGATAGATAGATGGATAGACAGATACATGCATACATACATGCATACATACTTACATACATTCACAGAGATGTGTGGATAACATACACACATCCTATTGGCTGTTTCTCTGGAGAATCCTAATGCACAGGGTAACCTGATACCATGTAAATAAATTGTAGTGATTGTGGAATTCTTTTTAAAAGATTTTATTTATTTATTTTTTTAGAGAGGGAAGGGAGGGAGAGAGAGGGAGAGAGAAGCATCAATTCACGGTTGCTGGGGGTCATGGCCTGCAGCCCAGGCACGTACCCTGACTGGGAATCGAACCTGCAACACTTTGGTTCACAGCCCACGCTCAATCTACTGAGCTACGCCAGCCAGGGCTAATTGTGGAATTTTTTATTACACTTCCCATGCATGAAGGAAATGGTGCCATTCCTGCTCCCTGGTTTGTTGGAACTTCCAGACCATCATGATGTTTGGTGCTGGGGGGTATCAGGGGAGAGGCTGCCGGGTGGTCAGCGAATCTTGCCCTCAAGCCAGGAACGCAGCTGGGATGATACTAGAAAGAGGATCCAGCTCCCAAGGGGCAGGACAAAGAGGTGGCGAGTGGCAGGTGGAAGGACAGCCGGGCTGGGATTGGGGACAGGCTAGGTCCCAGAAAGAACTTGAGTGAAAGCAAAAATATGGAATTATTGGTTAGAGTGAGAATCGTTTGCTTTAAAAACAGATACGAGGAGGCCAAGTTGTCACTTTTTGAGAAGGTGCAAGAAGAACATGCATATTTTCACCAAGCGAGAAGCCCCACCTCCCATACTGGCCGGAGAACTTGGGAAGAGCCAGTATCCCTGAGACAAAAGCATAGGCTCATCCTCAAGCCCTTGTACAAGCTCTTGGTCAGCATCTGCAGTGCACTTTGAAGAAGGAATGTCTAATGTGCGTACCATAGAAGTTCTCAGAGGAGGGCAATTTTGCCTTCCAGGGGACACTGGGTCATGTCTGCAGACATATTTGCTTGTCACAACCGGAGGAGGACTCTTCCTGACCTCAAGCAGGTATAGGACAGGAACGTTGCTATGTATCCTACAATGTAAATGCCCTACGGAAGAACAAAAAAAAGATCCAATTCAAAATGTCCACACTCCTGCTGTTGAGAACCCCGCAGAATGAGCTCATTCCAAAGCACACCTGCAGGGACATGAGTGGACTGAGCTGGTGGATGGGCGATGCACCTCCCACACCCACATCCTTCGCACACACTGGGAAGCCGGTGTGGCTGGGGTGGGGGCTGGGATTGGGGGGCCAGACAGTGTCAGGTGAACCAGAAGGCTCCCAGAATGGTGTTCCGAGGTCTTGCCTGCATGCTCACTTCCCCACCGAATGATGAACTCTTAGGACAGTCTTCTTCCTCTCCAAGTCCCCCGTTGTTTATTCACTCATTCAGAGGACATTTCTTGTAAGCCCATTTTGCATTAGATGCTAGAAGTTCAACCATAAGTAGGGCTTGCCTCATAGCCCACAACATGTAAATCTTGTTGAATGATTTTCCTATTAAATTTGAGAGTTTTGGGTGGGTAAAAGTATGTGAGAGGGTAAGGTGCTACAGGGTAAGTATTGGATTTTATTATGTGACGACATAGATGTTTAGGATGTAGGAAGTGTATGTAAATATGTGCTGACCCAATGAGAGCCTACAGACATAAAACTGGAAATCCCTATTTTAAGAATCCAAGGAAGTGTCTTCAATCAATGTGTGAGCAGATGCTAGGAGTGAGTGCAGGACCAGTGGGCCCTCTGCCATTGACTGAGCTCTGACCCTGACCCTCACCCCTGCACCCCACCCTGGGAAGCATAGCCCCAGGCAGCTTAAAGTATGGCTTCCCATGTGGCAGATACAGACCTGGCCACGCCCCTGAGAGACACCCATCACGTCTAGGGTCACAGTGCATAAACAAAGGGGGAGGCGTACAAAGGAGGAAGGACAAGAGATGGGGCATAATCACTGGAAGCGTCAGCGTGGGGGAGAGAGGTACAGTGACTCCAAGCCGTTCGGAAAGACATTGCGCAAATCCTCAGCATCCATTCTCTCCTTTTCAGAGTCAGCCGTGGTTTCCGGATCGAGGTCCGGGGGTCAGCGACATCACAATCAGCCCGCCGAGGAGCTCTGAAAAGCCCTCGGAAAGGCTCTGACATTTGTCCTTTCATCCAGATGATTCTAGGCCGCAGGGCTCATCCCAGGCGTCTGCACTCTCTGCTCTCAGCTGCCACGGACACCGGCATCTGCCCCTCTCCTCTGGGCCAGCGGACAGTTGGACCCTTTTCTTCTGTCCTTTTTTTACATTGAATTTATTGGGGTCACGGTTTGCAAAATCACGTAGGTTTTAAATATACAACTCAGTACAACCTCATCTGCACGCTGCATCGTGCCCTCATCACTCCGAGCAAGGCCTCTTTCTGCCCCCATTTCCTCCTCCGCTGTCCATCTCCTCCTACCCCACCCCCCTGCCCGTGGCCGTCCCCATGCTGTTGCTGGTGTCTGTGTGGCATGCACATCTGTTTTTTGGCTAATCCCTTCTGGATGAAAGAAGGCACTTGGACTCTTTCCTCTGGCTCATCACCTTTGGCTCCTCAGCTGCTTCTCAGCAAGAAAACACCTCCCCCAGGTGTGGGACCACAGTGCCTCCAGATCCCGAGTCCTGCTCCCAGGGCTTCAGCTGGGAGGAGCTGCCCTGCAGGAAGAAGGACTGGAGCAGGGACAGAACAGCCCCGGGTGGGCTATGTCCTGCCCCGTGGTGGTGAGGGCAGACCAGCTGGCCTGTGTTATAACCCCGGAGAGAGCACAGGCTGGCTGGGGGGGTTTCCAGCATGGCAGGGCAGATGGCAGGTGTGGCCTCCATTCACGCAGAAGCAACAGAACCCCGACCCCTTTGCAGTCCCCCAGGAAATGATCTGCCACCCATGGAGAGCTGAGCCCTGGAAAGTTCTTGGTCACTTCTTTGAATTACTCTGGAGTCCTTCTTGGGGGTGCCCTAGCTAAGGGTCCCCTAAGTCCCTTTAAGGGGGCCCAGGGAGTCCCTCTAAGTCCCTGGTTTCCTTCTGGAGGGCCCATTACAACACGGATTGCTGTTTTCATAGACAGAGTTCTGCGGTGGGGCCTGAGAATGCGCATGTCCAGCAAGAGGCAAGTGATGGAGAGGCTGCGGGTCCAGGGACCAGAACCATGGCTCTGGGTGTCTGATGCCTTGGGGAGGTGGCCGCTGGGGGAACTTCCCTGTGCAGCTCCTGAAGTTCAGGCTGTGTAGGTCTATACAAGAAAAAAAAAAAAAGGGCAAAGGGACGGGAAGGGAACCGAGAAGAATAGACAAGCCAATGTCATCCACTGTGGAATCCAACAGGACGCTTTCGGGGCCAGGGCTCTGTCCTCCACTGGCTGTGCGGCCACTCTTGATGAACACTTGTATCTATTTCTTTACTGTCAGGGAAGCTCCTGTAGTCCTGACTCAGGTGAACAGCAGGTAGCCCGGAAAGGATAGTTCAAGCCCCTGCCTCAGTTTCCCACAGTGCTTCCCACACAGTTTCATGAGGTTATGAGAAAATCTGGCAGCTCTACGCCCCATACTTCTGAGTATCCAAGTGGGGGAAAGTACTTCCATCCTTAATTTACCCTGTAACGTTCTCTGAACATTGTTTTCCACATGAATAGCTTTTATGTGACCGTCTCGCCCACTAGACAGAAAGAATTAATTCCATTTTCTCTAAAATCACTTACAAAGGGTATGTTTCCCAGGAAGATAGGTTTATCACTGTTGTCATTGGCATCAGCAGCGTGCTTGCCCCGTGGGGCGTTCTAATGGTCCTGTCCAGTGAAAAAGTGGCTGGAGTCTGTAAATCCCAGCCTCAACACTCCCTGATAGCTCCACGCATCTCCTTCCAAAACAGATGTCTGCCTCTGCGGAGCTCCTGCTCTCCTCCGTGGGGTCTCCTGACGAGCCACCACGCCTCCCGGCATTTTGGAAGAGTTGACTGTACAGTCTGTGAACTATCTAGATGCTTTGCTTCTCCTTTTTCTTTTCCCACAGCCATCCCTTTTTTGTCTCTTCAAAAACCAGGTAGAATGTTTTGTGCAAATGAGTTCAATAAATAGCGTTGTCTGGCCAGATAATGGCTTCTGCCTGCCTTTTCTACATGTTTCCGTTCCTAAGCTCCAGCAGAGTTGGAAAAAGCTGGAGGACAGTCAGAAGAAGCAGTGATTATTGGGCAGCTCTGAGAAATGTGGGGTGAAGGGCTTACACGAGCCAGAAAAGGATGCTAGTGGCTTAGTAGCCGTATTGAAGAATTTCCAAGACTGAACCATCCAGGTTCTTTCCTTCCCGCCTGTCACTGAGGTAGGGCTTGCACTTTCCTGTCCCTTCCCAGTTGTTTCACCTAATGGCCTTCCCATACTGCTTATCAGCTAGTTGAGAACAAATTTGCTCTAGAGCAGGGTGCTGAGCAATGAGTCAGTGCTCTGTGGAGGTCGCCAAGGTAGCCCATGAGAAGCACATGGAGGTAACCGGAGTGGTTTATGAGGGGCAGCAGGGGACCACAAGTGGCCAGAGGACGTGGCTTGGCTATGAGCATCCCAGCCGAACTGCCCCAGTTCTCCTTTCTCAGTGAGGAGCCATCATCCATGGCCAAACTTGAAATTCAGCAGTGATTCCTGCCACCTCTGTCTCCCACGACCCCTCCCATATCCAATCTGGCATTGTGTCCATCCAATGCAGTTTTACCACTTAACTATCTCTCACATCTGTCCATTTTCTGCACCACCCCAGTCAAACTCTTACCTCGCATCTGGAAGCCGTGAGAGTCCCCCGTCTGGCTTATTTGCCTGCAGTCATGCCTTCCGATCTATCCTCCACACTGTGGCAGAGTGGTCGTTGGCCTGAGATCTGATTGTGTTACATCTCTTCTTAGACTGGCTCAATGGCTTTCATTTGCTTTTAGGACAAAGACGAAAGAAACTCCACCTGGCCCTGGACAGTCTGGTCTCCGCTACCTCTCCAATCTCACCCTTCACCCAATCAATGCCTGATACAGAGGAGACCTCCATATTTGTTGAGTAATGAATGTGCCACATCTAACTGTGGATTAAAAAAGTAAATTAATAACTGAATAGAGAAATGAGCATGTCACCTTCCCCTTAGGACTCTGCAAAATAATCTGTCCATCCCTCAAGGGGATCTTGCAGGGATCTGCATGTCACAACAACAGACACAGGTGCTGATTACGCTCCACCATGACCTGGAGTTCTGGATTGCAACTTGCTTCACTTGTTCCATACCTTACAGCTTTTGGCTTCCTTTTCACAACCCGTCCTGGGAATGATTCTACCATCTCATGCATTTATCTTGATACACAATCTCATTTCTCAGGACTTAGTGACTCAGCTCCTGCACCCCTTCAATGCCGACTGTCCCTCAGGGCCCTCTCTTCCTTCTTCCCACATGATGGCTCCTACATGGCCTTTCCTAGGATCACAGAGGAGACCCACACATAGCCACAGCCCTAAATGTTTCAGGTGTCGAGACCACCAACTCCAGAGACACTAGTTCATGATCTCTTAGATGGATCACAGACTCTGTATTTTAACCAGCTCTCCAGATTTTTGTTTTGTGCTGTGTCTGGGTCACAGCGCCTGCCCCAGTTTTTGCCTAAGAGTCCGTCCACTGATTCTTTGCTTTCAGCTCCGTGTCTGCCAGGATGCTGACCTTCTCTATGCTGAAATCCAAAGGAACAGTCTAAGGACACAACCATTCCTCTGATACAATATTTCCTGAACCATCAAAGTATCATTGAACAAAGTTTTAATGGACAACGTAGTCCATATAAAATTTTATAACAACCAGAACTTTAATAGAACAAGAAGACGATGGATTCTTTCTTTAGACTATATGTTCATTGTCACGAAACGCATGACCAGATTATGCTTTAAAACTCTGGTTATCTCTCCCATAAAAGAACATCTTATGAAGGTCTTAGCATAGAGTCTAGCACAGCATAGGTGCTCAATAAATACTTCGTGAATGAAGAAATGATTCAAATCTGCTCTCGTCCACCAAAAACTGTCCTCTCTAGTCGTTTTATTAATGGATTGTCTTTGTAATCGGGGCTGGCAACCGCACAGACAGATGCCCTCACAAGCGTGTTCCCATTTTCCATATTTAGAAGTCGAGCACCAAACCCCCAGCCACCTGAATCCGGACAGGACAGCAGAGTAACTGCTTGATCTCAGTGCCTGGGCTTCCACCGAGATGAACTACTCATCACACCACTGACTAAGTTTTGAAATGGTCTCTTTCAGTACATGAAAGCTATTAAAGTTCACATGAAGTCCAACGGCTTGCACATTTCACTCTGGATGTTCTACCGATCATGTGGGAAAAGCTGTGGTTGAGATTAAATCAATGTTGCTCGCCTATTTGGGAAGACAGATGATCAAGCGTTAAGATTGCAAAACAGCAAAGTGGCCTGGGACGCCGACCCTTCCGCCCCGGAATCTGATCCTGGACTGAGAGACCGAGGAAGAGATGGAGCGACTGAGGCTGCAGCAGCACGGAGCTGCGAGTAACATGAGAGGAGTGTGGCCTGGACGCTGGAACCCCTCTTTCCTAATGTCCCCTTTCCGTCCCTTGTATTTGCTCAGGGTGGTCATTCCGGGCAGCAACATTAGCTCAGCACCTAGTAAAGGTGGTGCTGGAAAGGGGACATGAGGGCAGCACCAGTGCCACCAGGAAGCCCAGCAGAGAGCCAGGCAGGCGGGTAGGTGTAGGGGCACCTTCTCCGGCCACCACCTTTCCTGGGACAGAAGTGCCACGAGACTCCCCGGGGCACTGGCAACATCTGAAGTGGGAGAAACAGAAGTGGCTGAACAAGAGGGCAAAGACAAAGGGCCCATTCACCTCCAAGGGCAGCCCCACCCACTGAACCTAAACTAACCTGGGGAGCACTAGCGAGCTCTTCTTCCCTTCCCCAGGGCAAACACTGGGAGTCAATGCAGTGGGGAGTAAGAGAAGGAAAGATGAACTCACAGAGAAAAGTAACAGAACAATAGTTCTGGGGAAAGCAAAAGTTCTAGGAAAGACAGAGCAGTCGTTTCAAGTGAGCAGATGTAATAGCCCTGACACAGAGGAGGTGATTGGATGCCTGCAAGAGGAACAGTGTCAATAAAGGGAAAGCTGTTAGAAATACTCTGTACAGGAAAATACAATTTCCCAAGCCCAGGAGTCCACAGGTAGATTAAATATCAGAATGGATTCCGCTGAATAAAGATTTAATGGGTGGAAAGATCAAGTCAAGGCCCTCTCCAAGAGAGGGTCAGGAAAAACGGAAAGAAAAGTGAAGAGGTAGGAGAAACAAGTAAAACTATCGTTACCTGCAGAACAGGGGGGTCCACAGGAGAAAAAATAGTGAGAAAACCATTGAATAAATAATTTTCATGATTAGAAGAATATAGAATATTTAGATTAAAGGGTCTCATCTAGCGCTAAGACCATAAAACGTAACTGGAGAGATAGCGTAATGCAACTTAGAAATGTCAGAGCTGCTTGCGCTCTGACGCACGCACTTTAAGTGCACGCGGAGGAAACGGGACCGATGACCTTCACTGGAACAAGCAGCGGACTGACGCCAGGATGCTTGATAGAAGTGAAGAGACGTCTTCGAAGCACTGAAGTTAAGGAACTTTGAACCTAAACATTTCCAATTAGCCGGTATTACACTGAAATGAAGGTATTTATGACGTCCAGTGGGTCTAAGGAAAATGCGTGCCACAGATTTATGCCTCTTGGCAAGACCTCTTGGGAGAGAAGGAAGGGAAATTAATCCAGAAAGAAGCTACAAGGTATTAGGAAATAAAAAGAAACAAAACACTGATATATGCTATAACACAGACGAACCTGGAAAACAGTCTGTTAAGTGGAAGGACCTAACCTAAGGAAACAAATCTTCTATGATTCCGTTTATAGGAAATGTCCAGACCAGGAACATCCACAGAGTCAGACAGCCAATGAGTGACGCCGGGCGCTGAGCAGGGGAGGTGAGGACCGATCACCCATGGAGCTGAGGTTTCTTTTGGGGGGCAATGAAAATACTCTGGAGTTAGATCCTGGCGATGGTTGCACAACTTTGCGAATATGCAAAAAAAAAAAAAAACCCACGAAATTGTCCATTTTAAAATAATACATTTTAAATAAACTAGGAAAACATATTAGGAAAGTCAGTTTATAAAAAAAAAAAAAGGAGCAATGATCTACTTTCCCTTCCTGTGCCTGCCAAAAATGTACATAACACTTCAGTCTTCAAGCACCAGACAACCGCAATGTGCGGGGAGGAGAGGGTGGGGGAGAGCAGACCAGAAACCACACTGAAAGTTTTCTTATTCAGGGCAAGGATGTAAATATGCATAAGCTTCAAGCATCGACAGGGAAAAACAAACATCACAGGGAATCGAAAGACAGCTGGAAGTTAACCCCTGAGAAACAGCGAGAAACAGCGGTATCTGGTGTAATTGAGTTCAAGCACTTACATATCTCAATACATATTACTTTTTGACAAACTACTTTCTGTTTATCTGCTTCCTTTTTATATTTCGTAAAACTATTTTATATATGTATATATTTTATATAAATAAAATACTCCATATAGAAATCTACTCATATTTACCATATATGAACTAAAATATTTTCTATTGATATACTTACATAAAATGTATTTAGAAATGTACTCTGTATTTGAGGTGTGTTATCTTGTTCACTTTTTTAAGTATTTTTTTAAAGATTTTATTTATTATTTTTAGAGAGGAAAGGGAGGGAGAAAGAGAGAGAGAGAGAGAAACATCAATGTGCGGTTACTGGGGGTCATGGCCTGCAACCCAGGCATGTACCCTGACTGGGAATCGAACCTGTGACACTGGTTCGCAGCCTGTGCTCAATCCACTGAGCTATGCCAGCCAGGGCTATCTTGTTCACTTTTAAAAATTCTATTTGTAGACAGGTTATGTTATCAGAGTAATAAATGGAAGACAATGAACTTTTTTAAAAAAGAGCTGTGTGTTCGGTGGGGTTGTTCTAAACCACCTATCATCTCACTACCTGATATCTTTCATACTGACTTATTTGTGTGTTCCCTGGCCCTGGAAGGTGGGCTCCAGGAGTGAGGTCACTACCTGTCCTAAATGCCTAGAAAGGCTGGGCGCTCGGGAGTCACTCATGAATCACGACTGTCCCTTCACACTGCTGACCCTTGCAGAGCAGAGCCTGAAAAAGCTTCTCCCAAGTATCCAGGCCGGTCAGCTCCGAGCCCCCACAAAGTAAGGAGGAGGGGATCGGAAGCGCTTTAATTCAAACAGCCCCGGTGTGTGACGGCTAGAGTCCCTCCACCGCTGTAACAACGAAGGGGCTGTCCGTCCCTAAAAAGTGAAAAATGTAGAGGCAGCCACTTTGCACCCAGCAACCACTGCCAGGGCGCTGGGTTTCCCCAGCTTTGCACTTGGAATGTGATTCCCAGAACAGCCTCTTCCCAGTAAGCATTGTCCCTCTGCAGAGGACGTGGAGAGTCCCCAGCCCCCACCTCATCCCCCCGGATTCCGTCAAAACCCTGTGGAGACCGTCAGAGCCTTGGAGACAAATAGCTCAGCAATGGAGGGGAGGAACTCAGATAAAGCCCACCCTCTGGCACCTTATCAGCAGCCCAAGCCACAGAGAGGACCACCCTGGTTACACAGGGGAGCTGCTGCCTGCACCTGCTGTAGGGATGCAGGAGAAAAGGTGTTGCAAAGGCTTGAGGTGTGTGGTGCTCTGTAGGCAATCAGTAACCCACTGACCCTAGATGAAGAGTAAATGCGCCCAGTCCAGTGCCTGACTCACGGCTGTCATTCAATTCAATTAAAGGCAACCCTTAGGGGAAGAGAGACACAGGGACCCAGGTTTGAAGGAGGAGGGTCAAGAAGAGCAAGGGCCCCTGGCTGGCGTAGCTCAGTGGATTGAGCGCGGGCTGGGAACCAAAGTGTCCCAGGTTCGATTCCCAGCTAGGGTACATTCCTGGGTTGCAGGCCATAACCCCCAGGAACCGCACATTGATGTTTCTCTCTCTCTCTATCTCCCTCCCTAAAAAAAATAAATATATAAAAATCTTTAAAAAAAAAAAAGGAAGAGCAAGGAACCTCTGAAGTTTCTCTACAATACATTGGAAAATAAATTTGTGTAAAATAAATTTATTTAGAGAAATGTCTTCACTTCATCAAGTGGTTCCTGGCTTGATAAAACATTGACCATAGATGTGCTTTAAGAGCTAAATCTTTTTCAAAATATCATCCCACGTAGCACAAATTTATTCACGCCCCACTTTCCTGAATAAATATATTGTTTTGATTAGATCACACATATATGAATATTTTAAATAGCTTAATAATATAAAAATGGTGAATGAATGCTTACTGCTTCACTGGGGAAAATGGAAAGAAATTAGCTTAACTGCAGTCGGAAGGGTTTAGTGGAGGCAGGAGGAAAAACACATCGATATGAAGGCAACCGTAACACAAAGTAATTCCCAACTAAATTTATCCTGTGAATACCTTCGCATACACCGTTAAAGACACCAAGTAGCCCTCTGACTTTGGTGGGCTATTTTGGAATCAAGAGAGTCAACTAGCAGAGATCCTTGATAATCACAATTTCTGTATTTTACAGATGTACTTCCTATTTGGATTTCGTAAATGCTTAGTTAGGAAAGGAATCTGAACGGTCATTTAATTGAATCCTAACCTGTTTACAAGCGGAACCTGACACACCAGCAGGCTGAGCTGGTTTGTTAGAGGTCGCATAGACACTCAGCTTCTCAGGGCGGGGACCAATTTCCTCAAACATCGTTTCAGTGTTCTTTCTAGCACATTCTATCATTGCCACCTTTTTTGTCTTTCATGGGAAATACGCCCCAAGTCATTCTAAGTCTTAATTCATTTAGCTACGTCCCAGTCTGCGTGAAGTCCAAGTTGAACCTCACACCCCTTTCCTCTTCAAGCTTTCTCACTCAGGGTCAACAGTGCACCCTCGCTCAGCACCTCATCCATTTTACGTTTTTGAAACCAGAATCTCACTGTGTGAGGGCTGTATCTCCTCCAGTACGGCACCTTCCAGAAAATATATTCACTGTGTTTAATACCAATATTCACGATATTTGATTATAGGGATGAGGCTTTATAGGTGTAAATTATGACTTTTACCATTGAAACCATAATTTTTAGAAATGGGAAGAGTAGTGTGGGAAAATATTCTCACCACTGGTGAAAAATCACGTTTTCGCAGGGTTTGCAAACAGGGAAATATTTGTGGTTTTGTCTCATATGTTTTGCTTTTTTTGGCAAAAGCAAAAGGCAGTTTTCTTTGCAATAAAAACGGCCTTTCGTTTTCGCCAATGCTTCACATCCATTTTTGCCAAGCAAAAAGCTGTTTTCTCAGGAGGAAACAGCTCAAGCTGAAATAAAAGTGAAGCACAATTTGTAAAAATTCCCCTCTTTGAAAACAAAAATCGCACCACTCCATGCAAATGCCACCTAAGGGGCCTTGCATGGGGAAAGACAATGGGCAGGCCACGGTCTCAGAATACACACGAACACGCATCCTAGGACGCGCAAAAATAAACCCCAAGTCATCTGGGTGGAAATTTCTAACTCGTGCCCAGAATTAACACAAAGAGTCTAACCCTCACCTCTGCCACCCAAATGTGCCTCAAGAATAACGCTTAACACACTGCTCAGTGGCTCCATCAGCACCGTTTATTCTGGATGGCCTGGGTATTGATAACCTCTTCCATATTATTACCATGCCATGATCCATTCTGATGTTTAACAAAGTCGTGCAAATGAAGAAAACAGGCATTATCGGCACTTGATGTAACGTCGGCGGACACTGAATGCAAAGGAAGGTGCGGCATCCCAACAGCTGGCTGAGGTCAGGACACTGAGCTCACTGGTGTCTCTTTGCCAAGGTGAGTAAGTGCCAGCCCATGGACTACAGCCCAGATGTTGTGGCTCCTTCTCCTTCGGGCTTTACCTCGGCAGCCTTTATAATAAACCCTGATCAGAAGTTCCCAGGGTGGGTCATGGAGTTGGTTTTTATTTCTGTTCTATTTCCTTTTGCTTTGCATTTTCCTAAGTACGATGATGGCTCTTGTACCCTTTGATGTGTCATAGCGTGACAGGTCACCTCTGCTCTCAGTGAGATGGCCACAAAAGCCTGTTAAAGTGAGTGACAGTGTAAATGAAGGAGGTGAGCACTTTCCCTCGCTTTATACTCGTTTCGAGCTTTCAGGAAGCTAACAATCAATCCAGTTAAGAAGATACAATAAATAATGGACACAAGTGAAACACCCTTAACAATATACAATTCAGTGGTAATTTTTCTAAGCGAACAATGATATGCAAGCTTTATTTTTAAGCTCCCTAGATTTAAACATGGCCTTGGTTAAAATCAGCTTCTGTTTGTCCCTTATTTTGTTGTGGTGGCAAATATACACATAAAATGTACCATAAAAATGCATCATTTTTAAGGGTGCAGCTCTGTGACATAGTGGTAAATTTTGTAAGGTGCACTAGAATGGATGAAGAAAGTGGGAAACGTGGGAGGTCAGAGAGGTCAGAGGCTCTCAAGAGGTGTGACTTGAGCTTTGGTTCAAAGCAGATGGTGCAGGACCCAGACAGACAGCAGGGGACGGAGGTGAACCACGTGTCTGTGGTTCACCAACGAAGCTCACCTGCGTGTCCTCATCCAGGTTGGAATTGATGCAAAGTATTTACTCTTATCTTTTGTGGCTGCTTGAAGTCATTTATGAACTAGTAATTCTGGCAAATATGGAATTTAAAAGTCAAAATCCTATTTTAAACAAATGAAGACTTGAGGGTCATTTCGCAATCTGGTTCAAGATTTGTTTAAATATGTTCAAGGCAAAATTTCTACAAGGGCTACAGCTCGAAGAAGAGAACATTACATATTGCTATTAATCAAACACGTTTCAATCTTTCTATTTTTCCATGTGATAAATGGTACACTTGTATAAAGGTGACGGTGGCTATATCATCTGTTTGCAATTGGCATGGTTACTGGAAATTTCATTATCCATAATTACACTTTATATTTGTAAGGAGATTTCACTGAAGCAAAAACGGAACCTACCATATGGTAGTAAACAGCAATTTCCCGTAACTCACTGTAGGGTGTGGTACCTTGGACAGCGCCTCGGCGTGCTGTGGGCTTCAACGTGCATTCCATGAACGGAGTGGGATGTTCGATTGAGTCAGCCTTCAGAAAGCAGAGGGCTCAGGAAAGAGGAATCAACAAGGATGGGAGTAGCATGACAGACAGCGGGGCGATGATGCTCAATTAGTGCATTAGCGCATCTCAGAAACCCCGAGGGCACCACTTGGGGCCCTGTGCTTCCTGTCTCCATGCGTATCACAGCAGGCCTCCCCAGAGCCTACATCAGTCAGATGATGGCAGGACATCTGGAGCGTGTCTGCCAATGCTGAGTCACCTACACTGACAAAGGGAGAGGGGACTGGGCCAGCTCCAGCCATGTGGCTCTACTGTGTGTCCTCTGCCCTCCGGCAGTCAATGTGGAAGTGCCATCAGTTCAGCGAGGGCATGATGGTGTCTGTCATCCTTCCGGCTGCAAAGTGAGTGCTGAGAAACTGACATGTATCAAAATGGACAAACACTCGCTTCCAGAGACGTGTGCCCTGAGATAAGGGGACAGTGAAGAACATCTAGAAAGTTGGTGACAAGAACCAGAGGCTCTGGAGACAGTGCCTCTGAACATAAGCTTTCATTCCCACTGTGCATGACACTTTACTGTGCAAGCCCTGCTATTGCCCTGCAAGAAGGAAATCCCGGGTCCATGATCTTATTTTGGGGGGGTGGGGGTGGAGGGAGCAGCGTGCAGGTTTCTCCTTGAGCGACATCCCAGAGTCTCAGCCTTTTGTTTCTTGTTTCTCATGCACAACAGTTCATTTATATTCCACTGGGTTTCCGCACATAAAATTCATCTCTGTGTGGGTGGAAGTAGCCCCAAAGTCCTTCCGTGCTGTTCGCAGAGTTATTTTCATTATCGGTACACAATGTGCTATCTCTGTAACTCACTGCACTCGAGAAACAAGTGTTGGGCTCTGGAGGGGTGACATCCAGTTTAATTGCCTTAACTCTCTTATTGCCATCAGCGTAAATGTTGCTCTCCATCACCTGTCATCAAATGCCTGCATCGCCAAACCTGGGACTACGCTTCCAACAACAAAACTGGTGTAGATTTCAGTGACTTATATTTTCAATTGTGCTCAGTGTCCTCTCTTCCAATCACACAAATGCAAATTGGTAAACTAATCTGGTGTGTTCTGTATCCCCTGCTGAGAAAGTTACGGTGACACCATGCAAGATCTTGAACATAATTTCAGCCTTCTGCGGGTAAGGATTTGGTCTGGCCTCAGGAGACAACACGAACGCTTATGGAGTGACTTCTACATGCTAGACATTTTCTCAGGTCTCATTTCATTAGTTACACCCACAATAGTTTTGCAGCGTGAGTAGTACTCGCCTCACCTTGTGGATGAGAAGACTGAGGCATAGCATGGAGGTTAAATAAATTGCCAGTGGTCATGCAGCTAATGAGTGGGAAAGCCAGGATTAAAATCTAGGAGTGTCTCTTTCTACGGCGCATGTCCTTTCTGCTCTGCTGTGCCACTTCTTCCAGCGAGTGCAAGGCCTGGGGGACCAGAGCTGCCATCAGGCATCATGTGGAGTGCAGCAAGGGAGAAAGCCAAGTGCACCCTGTTCAGGAAGTCAGGCAGCCATACACGCTTCTCGTTCTGCCCTCTGCATAATGCAATGGTGCTTGTGGAGAGAAACAGGCCTCCCTGCCTTCAAACCCCATGGGAGGCTGCTGAGTACAGCCAGATCACTACATACTTTCTGTCAGGTTTCTTGGGCACCGTAAGGCACTGTTAGCCTTAAATTACTCCTTAATATCTGACTCCAGTTTTTCTGCTTCCAGACCTAAGACAGTGTACCTGAGAGGACTGCAAAAAAAAAGAAAAAAAATCTCTTCTCAAAACCAAGATCTCAGAATAAAGAGCATGACGGTTTTTGGTCTCTACCAGCTCTGGAACCTGCCTGCCTAGTTTCAAATACAACTCTCCCACTTACTAGCGGATGGATCTTGGCCTCCGCATCTGTAAAAATGGAAATAACAGCAGTGCAGGTTTCAGAGGGGTGTGGCGGGGCTTAGTGAGTTAATGGACTCACAGCACGTGCAGAAACCTGATCCTTTGAAGGGACTGTTAGCTATTGCTTCTATGCGGACAGATTTCTCCTTTACACTTGTGGCAATGACCTTGGGGGAGCTTTCCTTGCCTCCCCTAGAACCATGGCCTCGCTGACCCGAGCCCTAATGGGTACTTTGACTCGTAAGGGTTTGAAAAATGCAGTTGTTTTCTGTTGGATATGCTCTTGACACAGGCCTGGGCTCTTTCCTGTGTATCCACGAAGTCATTCCTCGTCTCGGGTTTCTGCTATCTGAAAGAGTGAGGGGGCAGTGCTAGATGCCTCGTGCTGGTCATGGTCTTCGACTGAGAATGGAACCTCCTCACATCCTTCCCACCAGCCCTCCCCTGGCATCTGTCGGGACAATATTCCATTCTACTTCAGCCCATTCCACAGGCTCTGAATGTGTTCTGTGTCCTGCAGTTTTAGTGAATTCAAAACAATGAATGAAATAAAGGCTCTTGACCTCAAAGACCTTCCAGCCCATATCTTTTTATTTGTCCTCCGATTTCCTCTGCATCTACCTATTGATCCACCTGCCTTTGCATTTAAAAAAAAAGAAAAAGAAAAAGAAAAAATCCAGCCTATTGATTGGTTGCTTTTCTGAAGATGGTAGCCTGGCATCATGTATGTATTCAGATGAGTTTGCTGAAGGTGGTAACTTTTATTATAACCTGATAGTTTGGTACCGCTGTAGTTATGAGACACGCCTGAGTATCTTCCAAGACAATTATTTTTAAGCCTCTTTCCTCCTCCATTTCTATAAGTAGACAAGTTGGAAAAATAAGTAATGCTTTCATAAAATTGTGTCTATTATTTAAGGAATAGTGGCCCACCTTTATGGGCCAACTGTTGTTCTTAGCACTGGAAAAATGTGAAGAACAAAGCGCATAAACCCTTTGCTTTTGTGGAATTCGCCTTGTGGGAGGAAACAGCCAATAAGCAGGCAACCAGAAAAGCAGGGTTATTTGTGTCAAGTACAACAGAGAAAAAGGAGGCCGGGGCAGAGGAGAAGGGAGGAGGGAGCAGGGAGAGCAGGGTGACCTAATGGAGGGTAGGTTACAGGAAAGGTCACCACCTTTCTGAAGCAGTGACATTTAAGTGGAGACCTCCAGGGAGGAGAGAGCCATCCACTCATCCAGCTAGGGGCCAAGCATTCTGGGCAGAAGGAACCTGCAGAATCCCAGAAGCAGAAAAGAGCACAAAACTCAAGCCAGAGAAAGCGTACCAGGGTGGCCGAAGCTAGGAGGAGAGGAGTAGGGCCCATGGCAAAGGTTTGTGTGCAATGGTGGAAGCCTGTCTAGCAGGTTGGCAATTTATACCGTGTTCTAGGCTCTACACAAAGTTGCTTCCTTCTTCTTTTCCTCCTCCCCCTCCCCTACCTTCTCCGTTTCCTCCTCCCCTTCCTCTTCCTCCTCCTTCTTCTTCTTTAAACCCTCAACCAAGGATATGTTTATTGATTTGAGAGAGAAAGAGAGAATCATTGATGTGAGAAACACATTGATCAGTTGCCTTCTGCATGCATCCATCCAGGGATGGGACCTACCACTGTAGGCATGTGCTCTGCCCTGAAATTGAACCTACAGTCCTTTGGTGAATGGGACGACACTCCAGCCAACGGAGGCACTGGCCAGGCAAGCTTGCCTTTGATGTGGCATAGTCCGCTCCAACTTAACCACTTGCTACACCAAATTTTCCAAGGGCGCTGGAAGAAAAAAGAAAATGCCTAGGGAGGAAACAAGTTTTAGAGAAACTTTGCCAAATTTGGGTGGAAAGGTAAGGAAATAAATCTTTCATTGAGTACTCGTATTTTTAAAGTTGTAGGAGTTTTCGTCTGCCCAGGGACAAAGAAAAGGCTAGGTCAGTGAACTGCAGCATAAGTTCCTTTGAATAACAGCTTTCATTGTTTTACAGTGAATTAATTACTAGTATCACAAAGGGCCAAGTTTACCTGTTACAGATGCATCCAAAATCCCAGACATAATTCATATAAATAACATAACTTTTCCTGGTTGCTGGATCTGCACTTAAAATGAGTACAGCGAATTTCTCTGGTACATGCTCAAAAACTCAGAGTCCAGTGCTCACAAGCAAAACCTAGAGTAAAAACAAATAGTAGTACAAATACTTTCAATAAACTAAGTATTAAATGATATTCTGGATAGTTATTCTGTATAATGTGTTAGTTTGCACACTAAAAGTTAGTGCCCCATTAAGAAAGTATCTATTTCTTCTAGAATGTGGTCCAAACTTTATTGTAAATAGCTACACAAACAGTATTTAGAAAATGAATGCTCTTTATTTTTGAAGTCATTTTATTGTTTGCTTTAATTTATCTGAAGACCCTGCTCTTGCAATGTGCAAAGTAAAAAGAATAAGAAAACCTTTAATAACAATGCCACGGAGAATAGATCCCTTTCCCCACCACAGTGAATAGAAGAGAAGCCCCCCCCCCCCCCCCCCCCCCGCCCAGATTTAGGAATAACTTCCTCTCAGGCCGATTTAATTAAATATGTAAAGGTTACTAAAACATTTGTCAGTGGACTATTTGATTGCTTTGAAAGCAAGACACACGCCCACGTTCGTTTTCCAGATGAGAAAGTGGAGAACCACACGATTCAGGAAATGGTGTTCAGGACAATGTACTTTATAATCTGTAACAGTAAAGAAATCGTCTTAACCTTCTGTTCCTTGTGCAATAAAACTAAAAGCCAATCATTGTCCTTCCATGCACTGGAAGCCAGGAAATAAAGATCCCCCCCCCCCGAATTTGGGGAATAAAATCACTTTTCTAACAGTCCCTTTTAGAATGGGCTCCAAATTGCAAAATAAAAAAAAATACAGCGCCCATCCCTTTGCCGTATTTATATCTTCTGTATTTACATCAGAAGTGAATTTTAATTTAGGAAGTGCAGCCACTTGTATTTTTAAGAACAAATTAGCCTCATTAGCTGGTACAAAATGCTGCTGCTCCTCCAGCAATGATTTTGAGGTTTCTTTAAACATCAGATTCCTCTTCCCTTGGCTATCGGAAGCCAGCCCTCAGATTAAATGACAGCCTCCGGTCACACACACAGATAATGTGGCAGATCGATCGTTGCTTTCGGTCACCGCCTTTGCAGATATCGGGAACACCCAAAATGATGGAAGATAAGCCATCTGCCACAAGCATTTATAGAGGGAGTACCCTATTACCAATTTTTTAAAAATAGCCTGAGTGGAACAAGCTTCCGGGGGATTTCTGAGGTTCTGACATCGCTGCTCTGCGTTGAGGGGTCACGGCCAGGGTCACTCTAATGTCTGTGGAATGAAAAGCATGATAACAATGCGAACTTGTGTTTTTTCAGCCATGGCCTCCTTTTACTCCCCTGCAAGATACTTTAATAATCTCATCGCTTTCATTCAACTGGAAGTTTTTCCTCTGGTAAATGTCAGTCCTCCATTTCAAACGACAATACCTACTTTCATGCTAATTACTGCTTAATCCCTGACTCACAGGTAGTAGTAGGTCAGGGGAACATCCTTCCATTTAAATGCGCCGTTCCTGTGACCCTTTTAAGCCAAACTGCACAGTCCGTTTTTCTCATAAATCAGCTCATCTCTTGTTAATCACGTTTGTTGCTTTCTGCTGGTTTCCCTCTCTCTGTCCGTCTGCTCCCAGAATACATAGACCTGAGCACAACGTTTCAGGTGCGTTCCTGCCAAATGCACTCAATTACTCCACCTCTCCCTCACGACGCGACGCCTCTCCACAGACAGCACCAAATCACATTAGCTTCCCCGGCATATTGCAGACGAGTCTAATTTGTTGTCCACCCCCCCCCCCCCCCCCCCCCCCCCCCCCCCCCCCGTCTCTCCGGCATCACTGTGGTCTGGGTTTTCCCCGCTAGCTGCTTGCTTCTGCAGCTGCTTGTTTTCCCTCCGAAGCGTTAGGGTCATACCTGTCTGCCTTCATTCTCATTCTGTTGGATCCTTTTCATACTTTGAACCTCAGGAACCCGGGGCAGCATTTCTCTTTATTCACTGGTGTGTTTCCGTTGCTTCTTGATTTAATTTCATCTCTAAATCTAATTAACGTGCTGTTGGCTACATATTTTTTTTCCAGGTTACAAATGGACGTGCTCAGGAAAAAAAAAAAAAAAAAAAAACCAGCGTAAACAGGGATTCCCGGGGCCCTTCTCCGCACCCCCGCTACTGGGAAGGCTTCGGAAAGTGCAATTAACTTTCTCCAGCCCAGGGGATGGCTGCTCCAGCCACTTCACACCATTTTGACGGACAGCTGGGACTCCCCCTTAATCAGGCAGTTTGGAGCCACAACAATTACAAAAGACAGCAATTACTAAATGCAGTCTGTCGTTGGGAAGATGGGGGTTGGGAGGGGGAAGAGGAAAAAAGAAATGGCCCAAGTTCAGAATCAGAGGATAAAGGGGATCTCAGCCCTTTTGGGGGAGTGGGCCTAAACGGGGGAGGGCCCTGAAAAGTGAAGAGACCCTGAGGTTTGAGGAGGTGCAAATACAAGGACCTGGTTTTCGGGCAACCCTCCGGTTCACCCCTGACCTTCCAGGAATCAGAGACTAATGACAGCTTTTTATTGTGTTCTTAAAGAGTCCAAGAGTTTCTGAAAATCCTGCTCTGATATGTAAAGTTAGTCTTAAGATACTTCCTTATGTCTTTCTGATGTTTCCTATTAAAATGCACACATATTTCACTTTGTTTTTTAAAGTGAATGCAATGACTGGAAGTGGAGATAATACAATCATCACCAACCCCGGGGCTTGAAGAGCTGTCCTCACCCTGTTTCTGCTTTTCAGGCTTGGAAATGGAAAGTTCTTGATCTTTCTCTAAGTTCTCTTCAGCAGTTGGGTCAAAAGCACTGTACACTTTCTCGGTATCCAGTGAGAAGACCCCAAAACAGGATACGGATCAATGAGAAAATATTATTTCTCCATTGTAATGCTCAGAGTCTTATCACAAGATTAAGAAAACAAAATAACAAAAACAACACGTGTGTCTATTTCCGTATGTGTTTCATTAGGATGATTTCTATTTAAATGTGTTTTTTGAATATGGGAGCCTCGGAACAAGAAAGGCCATTTTTTTTACATTGGGTCAATGGAAGAAGTGTCAAAAACTGGTGGACCTTAGTAAAGAAATTCTCTCCAACATAGACTGGACATTCAGCACGAAGGAGAGAAAAACAAACTGAAAAGATGGTTGCCAGAGAAAACTTTTATGTTCGAGGGGAAGAAAAATCTCATTAGAGGATCTTATGAATATTTTATGAAAGTCTTGAACCTTACTTCTCTCCAACTTTTTTCTCTGTGATTATCAAAGAAAGAAAAGGAAGGGGAAACCACATAAAAATCCAGCTTTCCCACGAGCATTAAAAGCAGAGAACGGTCTTGAGATGGGAGGTGCCCGGCGGAGACGAGAACCTCGAAGGAGATCAGCTGTCCTCTGCCGGGTTAATAGAAGGCCGGTTGCGGGAAGCTTTCGCACCGAAGCTTACGGGAATCCTGAAGCAGGTGGAGCTCAGACTGGAAGCCTCCAGTTTGGACCGGCTAAGGCTTTAGCATACCTGGAGCTCCGTAGGGGAAGGCAAGTTAAGGGTCTTCTCTGTGTGCCGGAAGTCCAAATCGGATTTAGCAGTGATCTGAATTACTGCCTCTGGCCTTTGTTAGTCCCGCGGCCTTGCTTAAGACAATTGGTTTCTCCCTGTCTCATCTATCTCGTCTGTTCAAATGCCCTCTCCCACAGGATTGTGCTAATGACCTCAAACTTCATACAGGAATAAGACATTTTTCATAATCAAGGTTCCACAAAAATTTGAAATGTTTTCTCGTTACTGAGAGTGTTTATGGTGACCATTAATCACCACTAGAAAAACATTCAATTTTATATTCATTAATCCTAGCCCAGTAATAGTAACACTTTCATTTGGGGGCGGGGGGGGGGTGGTGGCGACCAGGGAACAGATGAGAATTAAACATCTTAAAGCATTTGACGTGTCTAATAAATCTGTAATTGCATACACTTCTAATTGCATTTATTCTGTGACGATCTATTTAAGCCCGTCAAATGTAGTACGCAGTCTTTCAAAGGCTTTCAGGCTGAATGTTTAGACTTTGGCATTATTCTATCCTGCAAGTACTTCTAAGTATTTTGCTATATTTCAATTTATTCTATTTCTTTATCGGTGATGTGAAGTAACAAGCAACTCCTGTCATATCAACCATATTGAAATTAGGAAATATTTGACAATCACAATGATGAATTTCCAAGCAATAAATAATATGGTAGGAGACTTAAATTCATTTAGCCATTAGCATTCCTGAAACCCCTGGACCTATCACTTGTGGACAGGTTACATATTAATGCACAATTGACCCAATTTGGTTGCAAATATGACTGAAATTAAGCAAACTACAAATATTTACTCTGATGACTGCAATTGCTAACTGATCAGTGACCTAGCCTATTTTTCATTGGCCAACCAGCACATGGCCTGTGCATTTGGACACACAGAACATTTTATAATTTCGGTTTAGCCCCCAGCAATGCATAGGCCAGAAAAACACGTGTGAAGTACGCTATGGAAAAATTCCAGATGCATGTGTGTGAGTGAACTTGATAATTGCCCATCGGCAGTCCTCTAATAAAATGAATATCAAAGTATTTTTGTTAATAATTCAAGGATTCCTAGTAATTACATAAAGAGGCTGTGTTATCCATATGAGGAAAGAAGTTTGAGGAAAAATGAATATGAAGGATCCAGAGTATTATACCCTTGAACTCACTCGTCAGTCTTTTTTTTTTAAATATTTTATTTATTTATTTTTTAGACAGGGAAGGGAGGGAGATAGAGAGAGAGAGAGAGAGAAACATCAATGTGCGGTTGCTGGGGATTATGGCCTGCAACCCAGGCATGTACCCTGGCTGGGAATCGAACCTGGGACACTTTGGTTCGCAGCCGGTGCTCAATCCACTGAGCTACGCCAGCCAGGGCTACTCGTCAGTCTTAGCGTGAGCAAATGTGGGACAGCAGAGTGTTGTCAGTCCCATAAAGTGACGAAACAGGAAGACACAACACAGCACCAACTGTGAAATTCTCCTGCTTCAAACTTGAACCTGAATTTAACCAAGCCCATAGCTCTAAATACCATTGTACAGGAAATTCAGTGATAGAGAGGCAGGTTCAATGTCTTTACAAGGAAGCAGTGGATCAAACTCAGCATGTAGGACATTCTAAAGACAAATGACCTGATTTATCCCAACTAAGCAATGTCATGAAAAAGAGAATAAAATAAACTTAAGAGACATCATGAAGGTGTTGTGTCGGATCCATTTGAAATAAACCAGCTCACAAATGCACCTCTGAGGTGAGCAGGGACTCGGAGGATGGACTAGAAATTAGATGACTTTGAACAAATACTGTTACTTTCGAACACTGTGGTGGGGTTTTTTTTTTAGATTTTATTTATTTATTTTTAGAGAGGGAAGGGAGGGAGATAGAGAGAGAGAGAAACATCAGTGTGCGGTTGCTGGGGGTCATGGCCTGCAACCCAGGCATGTACCCTGACTGGGGATCGAACCTGCGACACTTTGGTTCGCAGCCGGTGCTCAATCCACTGAGCTATGCCAGCCAGGGCTGTGCACTGTGTTTTTAAAAATTGCCCTTGTTCATTAGGAATGAACACTGAAGGACTTCAGAGTGAAATGACAGTTTGGATTTGCTTTAAAATACTCTAGGAAGGGTGTGGGGGGCAGTGTGTGCGTAGATGACAGAGGAAAGGATGAAACAAAATGTACAAAATGTTCATAATCTTAAATCTAGGTGATGAATACTCAAGAGCTCTTTCTTCTAATCTATCTACTTATGTTGTAAGTTTTAATTTTTTTCATACTAAAACATGTTTAAAGGAGTAAATGTTTCTACACTTCAGTTAATTGTCTATTCCCAGAACACACTGACAGATATCAGCATCACGATTTGGGGGAACAGATTGGAGCTGAAATCTTGATTTGCTTGCAAGTTCTAAACCACAGATCGCTAACAATAAGCTCAATTCTAAGCTCCAGTGAAACAAGAAGTCAATCACCTCCATATAGGAACACTCTGGTTTCCATGTTTAAACACACGCACGTGCACACACATACACACACACTATCCCACCTTATTCTTACCCATCTCTCCCACACTCCTTTCCCACTTCCAACAGACTAACAAGAGTGGGAGGTTTTGTGATTGTGTCATTGCATCTTGTTTATCATCACACAGCCTTCTGTTGTGGGTCACACAAACTAGCTTGGTGCCGTACCCAATGTGTGAGTTGACACTTAGGACCCCAAAGAGGCACTGGGCCTGGGGGGTCTAATCGAGGGCCTGCAGCGGTTGCAGCAGGGGGGTCCAGGAAAGGTGGACGGAGGTGCCCAGATATAAAATGGCCTCAATTCTTGAAATTAACATTAACATTTCCCTTGGATTTTTGTTTCACATTTGGAAATGGTTTTATTTTAAATGGCTATGCTTTATTTTTGTTTCCCATCTCTCCAACAGAACAGATTTTTTTTTTAGCCTAGGAAAAATGTATCTCAGGTTGCAGAGACGAGAAGCAGCCCCCAGGACAGTGGGAAGGGGTGACATGCGGTGACTGTTTGAAGGGTCAAATGCAAGCACATCCTGGCCTCTCAGAGCTCAGAGAAGGAAGAGGGTATTTACATTAGATGAGACAACAATAAATGGCAGTGTTCAACGTGCTTAGAAATAAATAGTGGCTGGGACAACGACAGAGGAGGCACATGGCTGTAGCAGATTGCGTCTTTCGTGTTTAATTTTCATTTAGTTCCTGGGCAAGGCAGAGGCTCAAAGGAATGACTCACCCGCCTTCTCATCCTTCAGAAAAACTTTTGTCGACTGCTCAAATGCCAAAGCCTGGAAATACCCGTAAATCTGTTACTCCTCTGAACTGGTCACTTTTCGTCTGTCTTTTATTGATTGGAGGCGATGTACTTCTGAGGTCTGGCCACCACGTGGTGTTCGAGACCAGGTGAAGAGGTACAAGGTGGACATTTCCAGCCTGTTCAACTCAACTCATTCCTCCGTCATTATCTCTGTGCCCAGAGGGAGAGAGCAGGAAGCCTTTCTCCTACCTCCCCCTCTGTCTCTTAGTTGCTCTATGGCACAAAAGTACAGTTAACAAATGAAGGTATTTTATCTGTTCTAAGCAGAAACATTTTTGTCATCTCAAGTCAAGAAATGAACTAAAGTTAAGTGATAGAATTAAACTTCTGAATAATAAGAGTAGTTGAGTTGGGTTCACCATGAGGTTATAACACAGTAGCAATAATGGGGAAATTGAAATCAAATACGTTTAAATGACTTTAAACCGTTTTTTAAATTACATACAGGTAACAATATGCAGGGCCATCTGGAAACAAAGACAGCATAGCTTTGAAGGTCAAGAACTTGACATCCAGTGAAAAATAATGAACCCTTCTTGTCCTAAGTCTTGGAACACACACAAACCATTCCACTGTGTTGCGTTGATTATAAATAGAAGCTGATTTTAGTTCGAGATAAACTGGAAAACCCAAAGAATTTGGGGTTTACTTGGGGACTAGATGACAGCCAACTAATCTTTTTTTATCTATGATTTCCCCTGAAGGAAAAAAGTTAGCCAAAATGTATATGTCAAGTTTGAGGCTTTCAGAACTGAGAATTAGTTCCCTTTGTTTCTTCATTAGCCATTACTATGAAAGGCAATTATTGATTTTATTTTAATTATGAATTTTGATATTCCTTAGGCCATAAGTTCACTTATTCAACAAGAATTTATGGAACACCTACCATGTTCAAGAGAATGAACATATAGCTTTAACACCATTATTTAATCCTTTAGCTTTTAAAAATTACTTTATAGTTAGGTAATAGTTTTTGGCTTTACCATTATATGAACAAACTCTTGTTACAATAAAAATATTAGAAAAAAAACAGTGATTCCTAGCCACTAACAAACAAGTTGCTTTGTTCTCTCCACTTTTCCGCTGGTATTAAATGTTGTTGCTCAAAAGATTATGCTATATTTTACTTTTAATTCAAATCCAAATTATAGCATTTTCAATGAAATTAGAGCCAAGTCTCACTGGTATTAGCAAGTGGTAATGTCACGATTTCCCCATATTACGTATTCCAGCATTTTTTCTGTTTTCCCAACCTGTTCTGTGGACAGGTTTCCAACTCCGTACCACATCTTCAAGTGTGATTCCACAGGAAAATTCGTATAATGGGGAAATATTCGCTATATTTCAGAAACAAACAACCCTCTGACTTGATCATGAATTTGGCGTTCAATGCAAAATATACTTTGATTTCTAGAATCTGGCGCTTATTTCCCATACAACTCCTAGGAAGAAATTTCATTCACGAGTTTTTATCTATAGCAGAACAAAAACTATCTAATTGCCTCTCCTATGAAGTCTGTATTTATCAATTATGGCTTTCTCAGGGAAATTCTAATTTGCAAAAAACGCTCCATATTCCAAGCTTTAACAGTTGGAGGTGGATGTCCTTAAGGATGGAGGGGGAAAAAGTTCTTTTTTAAATGGCACATTTACTAATTATAAAATGCTCTTATCTCTCTGCAGCCAAAGCCAAAATGAACATGTGCCTTGTACTAAGAAATCCCAGGGTTGTCACAACTTGTGCCAGCTGTTGCGGTTATGACACCTGTGCCAGCATCGCCAGCTCTGCCCACTGTCATCTGTTCCAACTGTTCCATCTGCACTGTTTGTACCAATTCTCCCATTTCTGCATCTGCACCTTCTGCAGAAATGTGCCCAACAATGCCAGCTGTGTCACTGGTGCCAAAGATGCCAGATGTTCTATTTGTCCACCCTGGGCCAAATCAATGCAGTTTTGTGCTCATTAGTTTTAGCTGGTAGATTCTATTTTACAATTTTTTGAGATGTATTTAGATTGAATCCAGGCAAAAAAAAAATCCCCCTTACAACAATTTTACATCTATCTATCCATCTTTTTGCCACCCCAGGTTTATCCGATGACATAAAGTAGGTCAATATCGCCTTGACCGTGAAAACCAGTTCGATGTGAATTGTGGCAGGGCATGTCCCACAATGTAAAACTCTATCAAAGCAAATATTCAAATATTGCAAAAGCTATGGGACACAACGATAAATTGGCAAGTCATTAAAAAAGAATAAACTTTGTTCTGATCAATGAGTTGAGAATGCTCAAAAAGCAGTGTGTTGAACGGATTAATCTATGGCATAATGTTCTATTAAGCTGCCTGTTTATTGGCTTTTTAATTGACAAAGCTTCACATGCGGCTTAATGCGTGTGTCATGCACTCCATTTCCTGGGTTCTGCTCTGCAGAGTATTAACCAAGGGTGCACATGGGTGGTCCGGCCAGACCTAACGCACCTACCACCACTTCCTGGTCGAACTAAGCAAGTTCTGGTCCTCTGGCCAGAAGCTCACCTCCCTGTCCTCTGTCCAACGTCAGTTCTACCCGTCCCAACAGAAAGCAGGCCGTGAATGAGAGTGCTCTTGCAGCTTTGAAGGGGGAAAATTTTTTTTCTTTTTTGTTCAAGATTTTTTTATTGTTATTCTATTATAGTTGTTCCAATATTTCCCACTGTGTCCTCCTCCACCCACCCCCCTCCCTGCTCCCACAGCCCCATCCCCACACTGTTGTCCCTGTCCGTGGGTCATTGAAAAATGCTCTTTGATGAGTCCCTCCCCCTTCTTTCCACCATTATCCCCTCCCCCCTCCCCTCTGGTCACTGTCAGTCTGTTCCATGTTTCCTATTCCTTTTGTTAGTTTATTTAGTTCATGAGATGCCTTTCATAGGTGAGATCCTATGGCATTTGCCTTTTACCAAGTGGCTTATTTCACTTAGCATATCCACACGCACAACCTCAGTATAGAATACTGTAGAACATCATCAGAACCCAAGAAGAGTGTTTTCTCTTTCCTTTCCTCATTCAGCCTCATTCAGGAGAGCCTTTTCTTAAGGAACACGAGCACTTAATCTCTGGATTCTAACTTGGATTCTTTTCTCTCAAGTCATTTCCTGGTGTGCAGGATGAGCCTGGAGCCTGTCACTTGAAAACTGATGTTTCACCAGGAATGTGAGGTCCGGAGGACACCAGGCCACCTCCTGTTTACTCAGCTTGGATTGTTCAGCTCGCCCTCTGGATGACAAAAGCTGCATCTGTTCGCTGCTGCTGGAACACGTTAACCACGAAGGTCTTGACAACGGGTAAAATGCCGGCTCACAGTTCCGTCTCAGGACGCGTACTGGCTGTACGTGCGACACGGTATAGCAAGAGAATGTCTCACAGCTTTATTAGGTTTCCAGAATCCATGCAGATAACGCGAAGCTTTCACAATGAATCACTCCATGACCCTAAAATGAGCAAAGTTTATCGAGATCTTAGGCTAAAAATCCTGGTGATGTCATTCCTTCTCAGACATGGTCTCTATATGTGCCAACCTGTCTGTGTGGGCAGGACACCCTCCACTCGGTCATACTTTCCTCTCCTCAGGCCAGTAGCTGTTTCTCAACACCTCAAGTCCTTCAAGCTTCTGCCCAGATTGTATCTGTTTCTGACCTTTCTCTCTGTACTTTTCCCCTAATCTTCTCTGAACATGGACAGGAGAATGAATAAAGGTCGGTGAACTGAAATGGTGGCTTGCTATCAAAATATGCCCACTACCTAGTTTGTGAGATCTAATCTGACCCTGTTGGCCTTGCTTCTAGAAACACCACAGACTTTTTAAATTCTAATTCCCTATGTTGCTAGATGCTAGGAGGAAACATCCTTAATTGGGATTAAAATAATTTTATGACTCATTGGGAGTGCACCCTGTACCTCCTCAGAACGTTTTAATTAATATAACTTCTGCTCCCTGCTGACAAAGATATTTCCAATGGTGTTTTGCCTCAACATATTTACCGCCTTCATTGATGTGAGTCATTGGAATACTTGAAGGAATCCGTAAACTTCATGGTTTTATGTGACATAGAGAATTGAGTGTTGCAAGTGCCAGGTAGCCAGGTAAACTTTGTGAGTTATTAATTACACAGCTGAGAATCATTTCCATCATCTGTCTGGCCTCCTTTACCCCAGTTCTTAAGGCAGTAATGATGAAAACACCCAGATTTGCAGGTAAAGAATAGAAAACTACACATTTCAAGATTCCAATGGCAAAGCAGAGAAAAGGACCCGAATGATTTTGAAATTTGCTATCATTACATGTAGCTTGCCTTTAGAGAGTTTCACAGGAATGGATACGTCACCAGGAAGAATACTAGCAATTGGTTCCTAGCCGTTGGGAGTAGTGAGCCATATCTGGGTCCTCTGAAGTTGCTTGAATATTTTTTTTCCTAATATCACTGCCCACATTTTCAAATTTGGAAAGAGAATGGAAAGTTTTAACTTTGTAGTTGCAGGATTATTAAATGCATTAGGATACTATCAGTATTGTTCTTTAAATCACAAGTATAGTAGCAGTTCTATGATCAACACTGGTGTAAAGATGATAAAAGTTAACAATAACTTACACCACAGCACCATGGCTCACCTGGTTCTATTGTCATTTTGCTCATTTCCTCACTCATTTCTACCTATGTTATTCTCAGGCAAACAATGTTGCTTGACTCACTGATGTTCCAGGCTGTTGTATCCCACTCCTAAATGATAGCCCCCAAACTCCAGTGTTGATGTGTATTAGATAAGCAACCTACATCTAAAAGTGAAGGACGTCTGTCAAAATGTAGAAGAGTTTGAGAGAACAGGAAAACACGTTCACAGAAAACAAAATAGGGCATGAATAGAAAAGAATGAATCATTGCCCCAGATCAATAAGATAAATTGGCAGAAGTGGGTTGTCTCGGTTAAATGAAACAAGGAGAGTAGAGATCATTCGGAATTAATAACTCACAAAGTTACTGCCCCACCAAGTAGAAAGCAGCTTTGGAGACTCACTGATCCAATCAGAAAACAGGTCCTCGAAGGTTAAGTGACAGGTTCATGCTCACACAGCTCATTAAATCCAGAATCAACCCATCCTAAGTTTCCTCATCTATAAAATGAGGGTGATGATAATAATAGTATCTAACCCACTGAGCTGTTATGAAGATTCCATGAGTTCATGGCTATAAAACATTTAGAATAAGATAAGGAGACACCGTATGTCAGCTATCATCATCATCATTATCATCAGCAGCGGCAGGATGCTCTATAATCTTGCTAAATCTTGCAAAGTTCAACATCATTTAAAGCCATATTTTATCTTTGGCTATACCATCTTATTTCCATGCTTGTTTTTGACCATCACATTTGTCCTCTGACCAGAGGAATTTAGCATATGAGTCTGGAATTAAGCAATGGCTCAACCACTTGATTTCCTCTGTCCTACCTGGCACACAGTGCATTCAGTCCATGCCGAGCACTGAGGTGCCCATGTTCATGGAAGAAAGCAAAGGCATGGTTAATCTGCACTAATGAAGGACAGAGAAACAGCAGTATTTGGCTCTAGAAAGCAAGTATCTCTCAATCAGTAGCATGCTCACAAATACTCAGGCACATTCTTTCCAGTGACCTCCTTCGTGCCAACAACAGGTATGCGGGGCTTGCCGGGCAGCAGGCAGAGTAAGACCACAGGGACCCCGGAAGAGAAACCTCCACTCCAAGCGGATTGAGTTAAGCATGCTGGCAAATTAGAAGGAGAAGATGGAAAGGCAATGATAGCAGCCATATAATAAAATGAAGGTCTCGTGTTTGTGAAGCCCTTCATACTTCTCAGTGTTTCACTATTATCTTCCGATTCTGGGCTTTAGCATTCGGTGTCACAGCAGAGCCGCCTGGGGGAGGAAGCATTTGCAAAGTAGAGTGTCGGGCCAATCGGATCAGAGTCTCTCAAGGCTGAAGACCTGGTGTCTGTTTCTAAGAGGCTCACCAGGCTACTTAGACGTGCCAGTGGGTTAGAAACACTCTTATAAGTCCAGTCAGTCCTCTTTCCTCTTCATTAAAGCAGCCTCCTCAAAAAGAAATCTAAATAAATTAAAATTAATTTATTTTAGAGCTTCAGCATTTTGAGCTTTCAACATGAAATGTTACTTCAGGGAAAGGGCCCGGGTTAAGCCGGGTTGACTTTTCCTTCCCTGGCTTCTGTTTTCATCTTCATTTCTTGCCTCGTTTCAATACATTCAAGTTGGATTGAATCACGGAAGCCAGAGACAGAACATTAGCTCCTGAATCTGCTCCATATGCTCCTGTAGGAGCCTGCCTCATTGTTAACCTTGTTACCACTCAAGATCCATCATAACAAGTGTTGTGATGGGCGATGACACAGACGGAAACGTGCTGGAGAGATAGGTCAGCGCGCTGGTATTTAGTGCCATTGCGAACACACAGCGGTCCACCCAGATCTCATTCAGAGCATCCTAAGCATGAATCCACAGTGGGCTGGGCATATACTAGACAGCTTTTCTCAAGCAAATCATATTTAAAACAGTTCCCAGCACTTCCATGCATGGAGGCAGGGTTTTTCAGCCCGCGGACGATGGCACACTCATGTGGCCCAGATGGCTCGTGGGTGTGCCAAGACAGTGACCCCTGTATCCCGGGGGCAGCCAGAGCTTCTGGGCTACTCGCCTTCAGACATCAGCAGCCTCGCCCCATTGGCCGTACAAATATGACCATTTTCTGTACGTGCCGTGACTCGAAGAACATTGGAGAACACAGAGCAGCAAAAGTCAAGTGCTGGGCAGAGCTCCCCAAATGAGTTTTTATTTTGTTTATATCTCAAGTTTTTATTTTGGATACCGACACAAAGCCACTGTGACCTGTGACTATCGTTTCATAAAAGAAAGGGGATTACTGAGCTGCTTGCTTCTAAAAATACTTTCACTTAAAACTAGTTTACGTCATGCAAGAGAGTACAGTCCAACTATGTAATGCCAACAAAATATTGTAGCAAGAAGAACCAGACCTTTTCTTCCTGATTTTTACTTGGAAATTTTTTTCAGTCCTACTGAAAAACTGAAAATACATCATGATAAATATCCATATTCCATTTACCTAGAGTCACAAATTGTTTCTATTTGGCCTCATTTATTTCATCTCTGTCTAGCTTTTCTTTCTGTGGCACCATTTGAGAGTCACAGACATCATACCACTTTACCCATAAACACGTTGCCACACTCCCCTAGGGCACAGAAGAAAGAAAACATTCTCCCAAACCACCACAACCCTGTTGTCCTTCCTAAGAAAATTAGCATGCATTCAAAGTCATCTAATAAACAGTTCACACTCAGATTTCCTCAGTGGTTTCAAAATTCTCCTTCACAGATATTTTTCCCATCCCAAATTCAACCCAGTTCCATACGTTAGATTTGGTTGTGACAGGTCTTCAGTATCTTTTATCTAGAATGGTGCCCCATGTGCTTTTACAATGTCATTTGTTTCTCATGATGTTGACTCTTGGAAAGGATCCAGGCAAGTTATCTTGTAGAACATTCCACGTTCTGGAGTCATCCGTTTTGTTGTGCTTAGAATCAGGGAGAAAGGGCATTGCCAAGCTCCTGAATATAGGGGAAAAGATCATCCAGACCAGGGATGTCCAACCCTTTGGCGTCTCTGGGCCACACTGGAATGAGAATTGTCTTGGGCCACACGTTAAGCACATTGCAGCACATAATCACAAAAAAAAAATCTCATAACGTTTTAAGTGAATTTACGATTTTGTGTTGGGCCACATTCACAGCCATCCTGGGCGTGGGCCACAGGTTGGAGACGAAGTGAATGCATTGAACCTGATGGAGAAATCCCCTCCACAGTCTGTGTTTTACTCCCCGAGGAGTGTCAGGGACGCAGAACGGTGCTTTCCACAGGCCAGCATTAGATAACCCCGTTTTACAGAATAAAAGGGACCCATCGCAGGACGCCTACCAAGGCATGGCGTCCCTGGGAAGCGGGGCCAGGTCGTCGGAAGTCTTACAGGGGTTAAGGCAGCTGCTAATCCCCATAAATGTGTGAGGCTGAAACGGCCTTATCTTACCCTGGATATTGTCTACGATCAAAGCAAAATGCACGCTACTAAACAGTTGCCAAAAAGAGACCAGAATAGACAAACAAACAAAACAGAAACAGACTCGTAGATACGGGGAACAGACGGACAGCTGTCCGCGGGGGTGGGGAGGAGGGGGCTGGCTGCGAGAGGTGAGAGGATTAGGCAGTGCAGACTGGCAGTGGCAGAACCGCACAGCGACGACCGTGGTCAGTAATATTGTGGGAACTAGGTATGGGGCCAGGTAGGTGCTTGGAGGGGTGGGGGGCCCCTCTGTAAAGCACATCATTTTCTAACCACTTTGCTACACCTCTGAAACGAACACAGAATAATAGTGAATATAAACTGTGGTTGAAAAATAAATTGTAAAAAATAATACATTTTTTAAATAAAAAGAGAGACTAGAATTTGACACCTGACCACTTGCGGAGGAGCCCCGTGCTGCGTGAGTGTCCGAGCCCCCTGGCACTCTGGAGGGACAGAAGGGACAAGGCTCCCAGGTGACACAGGGTCAAGGGGCTCTCAATGCCCTGTCACCCACCCACCTGCTTCACAAACTTGCTGGGTGCCAGCAATGTCCCATCACCCACCCTGTTCGTTATAGAGCTTTCAATCATGGACAATAACATAGGAACACATTCAAGCTCGAGCAAAGAGCTCTGTCGTGGTACACAACTTCCATCAAGGGACTTCCATAGTTATGCTGATTAGGGTTATCGAGTGTGACCACAGAGTCCAGGTCAGGGACAGACTCCAGGCAGGGCCATTGTTCCCTCTCTGGGCAGAGGGCCCCGGCTCCACCTACCAATCTTGGCAGTGCCAACTGACATTCTCCCAGGAGGGGACTGCGGCCCTGGGGTGCTGCCCTCCACGCCATCCAGGGTGTTCCCTCCTCCCTACAAGGTGCATTCAACGGGCAGGTTAGAAGCCAGCTGGTAGGTCTGCCCCCTCCTCAGCCCGCCTTCCACGCAGCTGCTGTGTGTGCCGCAGGGCGAACGAGAGCAGGGCAGCGCACGCCCCAGGGTCACGATGCAGATGCTGGTTTACTTCCAATAGACACTCGTGGGCTTCTGTAACAGGGTTTGCCCGAGGCTTACAGCACAGGCACCTCTCACCGTGGTCACTCCTCTCTCCTCTGACCGCTGCTGCCTCTGCTCCGGGCCGCTCTCGAATTCACTGCTTCTCCACCACCCTGGCAGGCGGCTGCTTCTCAGACCCGGATCAGCCAGAGATGGCACTTATGAGCCCATGGCCTGCCCCCTTGGCCCCGGCCCCATGCCCTTCTGTTCATTCACTCACTGTGCATCACCCACTGAGTCTTAGCAGGGTGGAGACTGAACTCCAGGGCTTGAGACACGAGTTATAATCAGGCTGGAGACATGGATACAGTATCGACAGAGAAGGTGGTGAGGGTCTTACAGAGGGAGGGATTCTAGCTGCCCACAGTAAGTGGTGGTTAGGAACCACAGAGCCTTTGCACTTGAGCCAGAAGAGACGGTACGAGCATTTTTCAGCGAATGGTCCCTGGACAGGCTCCGTAGGCTTGACAGAGTGACTGACCAATCAGATGCGGGCAGTGTCAGAGAGAAGGATCGACTGACTTAGAGGTTTCTAGCATGACAACTTAATCTGAAGGTCAGTGCCATTAACCGTGAAAAGAAAGTCTGAGAGATGGGCTTCGGGGTAGGGCAGACGAGCCTTTAGTCATTCATCTTTCAGAAATACTTCCTTCGCGCCTTCTGCATGCTGGGGACTGTGCCGCTTTGTGACACATTGATTTTTGAGGTAGCGTTAGAATGCCTAGAGGAAATGTTAACCTAACAAATTTTCAACATGAACCAAACTCAAAAGAGCAACTGTGGATGGGAATTTTATTTATTTATTTATTTGTTTGTTTATTTATTTATTTAGATGCCACCGTCTTCTTTCTAGAACTCACCAAGCCAATGGTCACACCAAGGGGACACATCTTCTCTGTTGACCATATCCCTCCCGTGGACCCACTGGCTCTGTATCTGAGTTGCCGTACGTTTATTCAACGTATTTAGTAGACAGTCCAGCCCCTGTTCGTGCACTGGGAGAAAGACTGAGTGTTACCTTCCCAGTATGGCTGATTGGATTATGCTCTAAGTTGGAGAGGGATCCTGCTATTCCAGCCTACAGTCTCCAAGCAAGTTCACTGCAGGTTAAAAACAATGGTTTGAGGATAAGAGTGAAACTTAAACAAATGGAGAACACTTCGGACTCTGTTATACGAAAGGACCAAACTGTACCGAGGAGCTCATTTTCTTACCTCCTGCGATAATGTCACCCACTCTGCCATTTTATAGCCCACATGGGCACCTCGTTCTGCAAAAAATAATAAAATGTGGTTGTAATGTAGACCTTGGACAAAACACATGGTTTATGATGTTAACTCCAGACAATCCCCACCAGGATCGAGGGATGGACTATCCTAACTCCCTGCCCAGTGAAACGTGCAAACCACCATAAAATAAAACAATACAATGATATCAAATGCCGCCATCTTGTTTCTGGAACTCAGCAAACCAGCGGTCAAACCGAGGAGGAGCATTTGTTGAAGACAAAAACCAGGCAACCCTGGTGGGGCCATCTCACGGAACTCTCGTCCTTCACGGGCATCCCAAATGATTAGATCACTTACGATGGAAATCCCCAAGTTATTAACGACACAGCGGCACAAGTTTGTGAGACCAAGTTCCCAACTTTTGGTAATAAACAGCATTGCAATCCTCTCTGGCTCGTTCCTTAGGCTGTTTCACGCAAGCCCAGTAAACCAAGACGTGGGCTGACATTCCTCCGGAATTCCTTGCATCCCAGGAGATAAGAAGTCACCGGTGAGACTCAGCTTGCCCCTATCAGAAATCACCAGAGGTGCTCAGAAACCCCTTGAAAGACAAACACTGTCTTAGGGACCCAACATCGGACACACACATTTAGGAGAAAGAAGGTGTGTTAGTTTCTTAAAGCCACGGCAATAAAGTACCACACACTGTAGGTGGCTTAACACAACAGAAATGTATTTCCTTGTGGTTCTGAAAGCTTGAAGTCCTGACTCAAGGTGTTTGTCACCACAGAGGACTCTGGGAGAGGATCCTTTCTTGCCTTTCCAGCTTCTGGTGGTTGCCAGCAATCCTTGGCATCCTGTAGCTGGAGGCGCCGCACCACCAGTCTCTGTCTCTGTCATCACCTGGTGCTCCTCTTGTGCATCTGTGTCTATGTTCAAATGTCCTTCTTTTCACGAGGGTGCCAGTCACTGGAGTCGGACCTACCTTGGTCTAGCGTGACCTTGTCTGAACTTCATTACATTTGCAAAGACCCGTCTTCTAACTAAGGTCCCGCTCACTTCACAGGTGGCGGGGCGGGGACCTAGACATGCCTTTTTGGAGGACACCCTTCAACCCACAGTAAAAGGAAAATGCAGCTTTTCTGCCTTTGTTCTGGGCAGTAAGAGGAGACATAGAAATGGTTTTGACTAAGCTCAGAAGGCCACTAAAGCTTCTAGGGAAAAATATTTTAAAGTGACATGAAATAGATTATAACTTTAAGATGTCCACTAAAAAATTAAAAGATGTAGCCTGGCTGGCATAGCTCAGTGGATTGAGCTTGGGCTGCGAACCAAAGTGTCGCAGGTTTGATTCCCAGCCAGGGTACATGCCTGGGTTGCAGGCCGTAACCCCCAGCAACTGCACATTGATGTTTCTCTGTCTCTCTCTTTCTCCCTCCCTTCCCTCTCTAAAAATAAATAAAAATAAAATCTTTAAAAAAATTAAAAGATGTAAACATCTGAAAATGTTATCTGCTTTTATTGATTTTATTGTGAACTTTTCATGTGGGGGTCAAATAGGCTGACGGGATGGGTGACAACCTGCAGGGACAGACACACCACATGGTGGCAGTTGGGGTGGATCAATGGGCAGACATGGAAGTCAAAGTGAAAACGGTTTGGGCTCCAAGATTGGAAGTCATGGTTTTAGCACCTCGAGAGATCATCAGTCATTTCCACCATGGAAGGCTCTCCTTGCAGAAACATGGAGTCAGAAAGCCGAGGTAGTGTGGCTATTTGTGATCTCATAAACTGGCCTCCTGTCATCAAGCACCAGAAATACAAGAGGTGCCTCATGTAAGCAAACACTAGGCATGGATGCCCAGACCCAGACTCTAAATCAGCAGACAGCACTCCCCCCGCACCCACCGCTTTGAGAAGAATTGCTATACGCGATACACTTTCGTACAATCATCACTTTCGCTGAAACCAAATTGCTCCATCATCTCTCAATCCAGATCATTACAGTGAAATGGTTTCAAAGCAATTTGCAGCGTTTTGCTTCTGAGGACCACACCCTGCCTGGACGGTCACTTTTACAGCGATCATTTTCTCACGGAGCTAAAAGGGGGAGCATTAGCCCCCGGGGTACCGGAATCCTGAACAAATGCATTTGTAGCCACTCTAAGATTGCGGGCACACGCTGGCACTCTGGCTAATACCGGGAATCACTGCGTGTGTACAGGGCGGCAGGACTGTCAGAAAGCAACACTTGGACAATATGAAGTCACTCCGTCTCTGGCTTTCTCAGCATCAGCCCCACTGGGTGCTATTTCCCACCAAGGTAGGACTCAAGGATAAATTAGCAGTCACTTTTTCCACCATTCATCTGGACTCCTGGGAAATAGCTCCATCTCAGGCCTGACTGGTGTGGCTCAGCGCGCTGGGCATCATCATCCCACAAAGTGAAAGGTTGCCAGTTTGATTTCAGGAGGGGGCAGGTGCCTGGGCTGCAGCTTTGGTTCCCAGTCGGGGCATGTACGAGAGGCAACTGATCGATGTTCCTCTCCTTCTCTTTCTCTCCCTCTCCCTCTCTGTAAAAATAAATCAAATCTTTTAAAAAAGAAGAAGACAAGAAGAAGAAATAGTTCCAACCCAGCTTCTCCCTAGTGGAGAGCAGGAGGAGACCTCGGCCATCAGCTGGTCCAGGACAGAAAGTCCCGAAGAGCGAGAGCCGACCTCCTAAGTCATCGGTCAGGGCCTCCCTCGGTCCAGGTGCACAGCGGACTTTTCAAGGGTTGTCGTCCGAAGGACATGCTGAGGTTCCTCTGTCCTATGGCATTGTCTCTGCCAGCTGCAACCAGTGTTTAAGTTCCCCCTTGCTTTCCCCCAGGTCCTCTTTCCAGATGCCCTGATTAGCCACACTGTGTGTCTGCTCTTCCCACGAGGTGACAGGCTGCTCCAGTCAGGAGTCAGGGACCTTCCCTTAGTGATCCCTGAACCCCCTCCAAGGCCTAATTCAATGACTGACACGTGGTAAATGTCTAGCAAGTTCTTGCTCAATAAAAGGATGTGTCCTGTTTAGGTCAGCACGTGAGGTGTGCCTTCACAATCGGAGTATAAATTCGCTGTATTGAAATGTATCAAAGCAGTTATTTCACAAGTCACAGAGGGAACGAGAGGTCATCTCAATGCATATGTTTCCATAGGGACAGTAGGAAGAATGGAGTTATAGTTTAGGGATCTATTTAGAAAAATGACAGGGTTAACAGCAAATTCACATCATCAACAGGGTAGGGTAGGGCAGTTGACTGCCAGGGCTGGCTGAGGGCACTGGGGGTCCCACAGGGTGGGCAGAGGCTTCAAGATGGAGAAGTCAAGGCCCTGGAAGCAAGCATTGCTCCACCTTGTAAAGTGTCTTAAGACTTTTCATGCTATTGCTCTCCGCAGCAGGTCGGGCTAGTTCAAGCATCTTTGACATTGAAGGGATTTGACATGCATCGCCCGTTGTGTGGCCTGCGCTGTACCTGTCAGCGACCACCGTCACCTTTTACAGATGAAGTCAAGAAAGCATCTTCGCTGACACCAGAGAGAAGAGACAGAAGACCCGCCACTTGTCTGCCTTGGTTGTCCCTCCTCGTCTTTCCCTGTACTTGTAGTCACATTTAGTCTTGCCCTGGTGGTCTCTCTGGCAATGAACTTCAACCTCTTTCATCCTCCCTCAATGTGTGATCCGAGTTGGATGCCTTTTTCCTCTATTGGGTCAAATTAGGTCATAACTTGTACAAGCAGCCCTGTATGAGGGGCCTGGCATTCAAGAAGAGGGGCTGAGAGGTGAATACGGTTTAAGATTCAGGGCCCTACACTTGCCCAGGATTCCTCTGAGACCCTGGGAGGATCCTTAGCCAGCCCGCACTTGTCCCTGCGAAGTGTTCTTGACACGTGTGAATACGTACATGTATGTACACAGACTGATGTTTTGTACCTCCGGCCCCCACGCCAGCATCCATCCCTGGTCTTGCATAACAGTCCCACATAGTCACAGCCCTTCTCGGGCGAGCTGAGCTGTCAGCCAGCCGACCTGGCCTAGAAAACCTCTTTCCCAAATCCAGTCCCCGAGGCTCTTCCCAGGCCCCTCCGCAGCCGACAGCAGCCTCCTAGTCTCCCCATCTGTTTATCACAGATTACGACTTCTCTCTGATCTCGCCGAGCCTTTCTTGACCAGAATCTGGGGTTGTGCAGATAAGACCGTCGTCTCTGCCTTGGCTTGCTTCTTTGTGTGTTTTTGTCTTTCTCTAAGACTTCATTTTTCTAGTCATTTTTTCTCCCCACAGAGAATACATTTCTCTCCTGCTTTGAAAGGCACATGTCATGGTGCAAAACAGAATTCTATTTGGTGGTAAAAAATTCGCAGCCCTCCCGAAAGTCTGGATATAAACTAGGCAGCGGAATTCCAGGTCCGCCTAAGACAGATTTCTGAACATTTTTTACCTTCCTTTGAAATGATTACTTGACGTCAATTCCGAATTATTAGTTAGCCTCAGTTATTCAGTTAGTTCCTCTTCACTTGGCCTTTCTCCCTCCGCAGGATGATCTCAGGGAAGCAGCTCTCACAGCCTCACTGCATAGAAGCCTATTTTCAATTCTTCCAGGGAGCAAGCTCCTTCCTGCCCCAGGACATTGGAACCCACTCCCCCCCCCCACCCAAAGCACGCTTGTCCTACGCTTGTGAGTATGCCAAGTCCTTTCCATCCTTCACGGCCCAATTATAAACACCCTCTTAAAAAGAGACCTTCCCTGACTGTGCTAAGTCCATTGTCATCCTCTCTTTGCATCTTTTCTTTCCTTATCAGACTATGGAACCATACATTATTTGTTAGTTTATGTCTTTTTTTCTCTTCTGTACTTTCCTTCAAACCATAAGCTCCACAAAGAGAAGGGCCATGGCCATCTTTTCCCCACAGTCTTCGAAACACAAAGCATCATCTGAGGAAAGATCGCCATCTCCGTGGCAATGGGCCAGATCACCTGGCCTGTCCTGGCTTTTCTTGAAGTCCACACAATAGGGGTGTACGCTGTCCCAGGCTCCTGGGGGGGGGGGGCTTGCCAAAAAGGGGCAGGAATAAGGGAACTCTGTTGTCAGCATCATCACTCTTGGAGCTCAGCAGTTTCCTTTGAGGGTTCACTGGTGCTCATGTTGCCTCTCTAGGAACCTCATTTGCTCTCCTTCTGTGACTTCCCCAACAGGCCAGCTCGTCTGTGCTTGCTTGTTGACTCAGGTGGGTCCGGCCAAGGCCAGAGGCTCTCATCATGGTCTGGCTGGTTTTACCAAGCTCCCTGGGACTTGCCTCCACAGCAGAGAGGGGCAAGGATCCGCTTCAACACCAGGGACAGCTCCCCCAGGCGTAAGGGAGGCAGGGGGACTTCCTGGGCCCTGGCACGGAGCCTTTCTGGGACTCAGCCCTCTGTCCCTTCCTCTTCTTTGCTGCAGCTTTGAGCCATTCTTCCTCTGTAACAACTTCAGAGGCTCAGAGAGCCATTAGAAAGTTGTTCTGGGTTCGCCCTGGCTGGCGTAGCTCAGTGGATTGAGCTCGGGCTGCGAACCAAAGTGTCGCAGGTTTGATTCCCAGTCAGGGCACATGCCTGGGTTGCAGGCCATGACTCCCAGCAACCGCACATTGATGTTTCTCTCTCTCTCTCTCTCTTTCTCCCTCCCTTCCCTCTCTAAAAATAAATAAATAAAATCTTTAAAGAAAAAAAGAAAGTTATTCTGGGTTCAAGGCCAGGCTTCACCCAGCCGCAGAGCTCAGGAACTTTCCCTCAGAAGGGGCATCTCAGACTTACACCTGCGTACACTGGGAAGGTAGCATGGCGGGGTTGGGGGGAGAGGGCGGGCTCAGATTCCCAGCTTCTTCTGTCAGGAATTTTGAGACGGAGGGGAAGGGAGGGAGAGAGGGGGGGAGAGAAACCTGGATAGGAGGAAGAAACATCGATTGTCTGCCTCTTACATGTATGCAACTGGGGACTGAACGCACAACCCAGGCATGTGCCCTGACTGGGAATTGAACCCACGACCTTTCAGTTTGCGGGACAGAGCTCCAACCAATGGAGCCACACCAGCCAGGGCTCCATCAGGAATTTATTGTCTGGCCAAGTCCAGGTTCATCTTCACAAACTATGAACCTGGAAGTTATTTGCTCTGTCTGACTTTCCCTTCTGTTCCTCTCTACGGCATGGGATATTTGTATGAATGCTGGCTCAGAATCTAGACCCGGCCTCTAAGATCAATGGGAACAAAGTAGGATCCTTAAATGTCTTGGAAATTTCTAGGACCCAAATCCTCCATTAGCCTTGAAGGATATGAATCCTTAGGGAAATGGGGGTCAGGACAAGACTCAGAAACAAGTACTATTGTCTCTGAAACAATCACTCCAAGGCAGTTGTGACATGTCTGTGGCTCTTACTCCAGCATAGCTCTGTGGCCAGTGTGCCTCGAGGTGTCCATGGAGATGATAGCTCAGAAGGGGACAACCTGGTATCCTTATGAGCAGTAGATGGGAGGGAAAGCCGCCAGCCAAGATCCACATCTGATGCGGAGCACACGGTTTCCTAGGGGTTCTGCACTGCAGAATATTGCAACCCGAGGGAGGAGGCAGAAAGCAACTGCAAAAGAGACCTTTCTTGGACTTCAACATTGTATTGTGTTCTGCTTGTATTTTTGGTATCCGTGGAGAAGATGCATGATGACAGAAAGATGCTAGGAATTCGGTAGTGCCTTCAGGTGCATTTGTATCTAGCCAAATTAGCTGCAGAAGCACCTACACACATTTTCAAACTGTCATGTGCATAGTTACATAAGATAGCCTGCATTCAGTGGACACGCAGTCTGTGATGGACAGGTGGATGTCTGGACCGCTGGCAACCCCTCCACACTGTCCGGGCATGACAGCGCTCATATTCTAGCCATGCGTCTAAGATACGATGTCAGAGGGCTTAGTCCTTTAGGCATGACAGACAGGCATCAATAGGGCTGGGACAAGGGGGTGACAAACCCAGGCAGTAGTCATGCCCTCCGAAATCAGAAGCCAGGTGGATGTTGGGACTGCTGACCAACTAGGGGCAAGCAGAGGGTGTGGACCAGCTCCGGGAAAGAAAGCTAGCAAGAGCCAGGTGTGGGATGAAAAACCCGTCCAGCAGGCTAGGGCTCAGGGCAGGACTCCGCTCAGTAGAGGCTGTCAGAGGTAGGAGTGTTAGAACAGGCAGGCAGCTGACAAAGCACCACGGCGCATGGCAGGATGCACCGTTCCAGGGGCATCCAAGAGATAGGGGCTTATCCTTGGGGTTGGTTGGGAGCAAAGGACATTGGCAGGCATGGAACGTTAGCAGCTGTGGCACAGCTGTGGCATCCTGAGTCTGCAGGGCATCTGACTTAGTTCCCAGAGTCAGTGGATGGCGGGGAGGGCTGAGATTGCTGACATCTTTGTATCGTTGGGATTGATTCAGGACCTGGGGCCAGACGGAGCCAGCCAGTGGGGGAGGCAGAACACTCAGTTAAAGGGACTGAAAGCAGCGGCTCCAGCAGCAGCCCAGTGCTCCCAACAAGCCCTGGAGAATCACAGAACATCCCAGACTCGTGAAATAGTATCACCTGGACTCACAACACATCAGCAGACACTCCCTAAGATGCTGGAGACCCAAGTAAGTTACTGAGAGAAAGAGAAAGACAGAGAAAATGAGAGAGAGAGAGAGAGAGTGCGAGAGAGAGAAAGAGAGAGAGAGAGAGGGAGGATAATTTCTGAGTCTCCCTTCTTTTATCACCCTATGTGCATAATTGCATTCAGTGGAGGGAAACATTAATACTTGGGGCCTCACTTCCAAAAAAAGAAAACGAGGGTGAAACAGCTTTAGGGGCAGAATCTTTGTGGGCTCTCTTGATTCAAATCCTTATTGTAATTCAGGAGCCAAAAGCTTTTCCACACCGCCCCCACAGCTCAGCCCGAAGCTGCCTCTCCAGACTGCAGAAATGCAGAGACGGCTCCTGGAAACGGCCCCCCTCCCCAAGCCCAGCAGAGCGTTTCCACATCCTTTGTCTATGTATCAAAACCGGGATGATTAATGTCGATGGTGGTGATGCTTTAGAAAGGATCCCTGAGACCCAGGGATGTTATCTAACTGCAAGTGTCTCCACAATGTTTTTCACACACCTCAAAGCCCTCTCCATGACATGCGCCCAGCGGAGCAGCCACGGAGGAAGGCCGGCAGGGACGATAAACCGAAACGAGTGATGTTAAGAATAGTAAAGAGTCCTTGGCGTGGCCTGAAGTCAAAACTGCGTCGTGGTGGGGAGGGAATTCTGCCCAGAGACCGGCATTCAGGAAGGGCAATAAATAAAAACTTTGGAGAGAAGGCAGCAGCCCGAGCCAGGAACAGGGCAAGCGCACAGCTGGTTGGGAGCCGCGTGGCGGCTCTGACAGGTGACACACACTGCCCACTGCACCTGAGAAGGGTCGCTTCTGGCAAGAAAGGACTGTAGTTAGTTCAAGAGCAAGTCTGCAGGGGAAGCCCCTGAGCTTTCTGTTCCGTGCTCGCTCAAATCCTTTTGAAGCTGTGAAGGATCCCCACTCAGACCGGAGGTCCCACGTGGCCCATGCATGAAGGCAGGACCTTGGAGGAGGACCCTGACCCAGAAGCTACTTTTAGGAATTGAATGGGGATCTGCCTCAAAGTGAAAGGGAAAGGCTAAGTTTCTGTCCTTCTGGCTACTCCTCCTAGGATGGAATTTCCACAGGCAGGGGGAGACATGGCTGGTCCTCTCCTGACTCCACCACCTTCTCCCCCCACAGAGGCAACGTTCAGAAAGTTTGGTTTGTCCCCCCAGTCACCGGCCTTGAATAAATAGTAACAAGGACAGTGCCCTTTACTATCCACCAAATGTGGGCCCAATGCCACGCACTGTCCACAGGAAAGTGACTCCCCAGTGGCTTCTGGTGTAGGAGTCACCTCTGGTTGCCTCTCTCACCCTCTGCTTCTGCCTTTCTAGGGGATTTTGGATCAACCTCTCCTCAGTGAGGGGCAAGGGACACATTAGAAACTGATCCTGTCCCCATCCAGGTGCCTATGGGTCACAGTGAGCCCATTCTCCTTGCCAGAGACTGGCTCGGGAATACAGGCACGAGCTCACGGCCTTCCTCTAGCGGCTGTTACTATTACTAGTTTAGGGGTGGTCATGTGACCTAAGCTGGTCCAATCAGCCCACAGGAAAGAACCGACCCTCCTTCTCCCTCTCCATCCTGCCCCTGTTGCTGCTGGCAGTTAACTTAGGACCCTGAGGAAAGCCATTCTGAGAAAGCACGCGGACACTGCTTAGGGAAGGAATCACCTAGAAGTGGAACCAAAGGCCTAATCATATTACACCTGGAGCCTGCCCGCCCCCGGGGCTTCCGGATGCGAGACGCTAGAAATGCCCTTGTTATCTCAGCCGGCTGGAGCCAAACAGGCTGTCACCTGCAACCAGAAGCGCCTTAACTGATATATCTGGAGTAAAATTGCTTCTGCCCCATGTTCTCTCCATATTCTCTCTTTCTCTCTCGCCATTCTTCCTTTCCTTCCTTCCTTTCTGAGGAGGAAGTCGAGCTCTGCTGTTTTCTAGCTGTGTGACCTTAGGCAAGTCCATCGACCTCCCTGGTCTCCAATGTCCTTGTATTTAACGAAGGATCTGAAATAGAACGATGGGTAAGGTCCCTTTAGATGCTAACATTTATGATACAAAAATGAAATAGTATACTACTTCTACTAAAAGGACAAGGGTTGCATGGAGTGGGTAAACCACCGAGATTAGTCCGAACTAGTTCAAGCTCAAGGTGGAGGGTTGCCAAAGCAATAAAACAAGAAGACTCGAGAAGACACGCAGCAGCCTCCCGCACACAGCAGGCTTCAAGTCGATGAGCACAGAAAATCAATGAGGCGAAAACCATGTGCCCCTGAGAATGAATGAGGTGAAAATAAATTGACCACAAAATCGTACGTTCCCTTTTCTGCTCGGCCAAATAGACGCTATATTCCCAGCCACTCAGTCGTGCCCCCTGGCCCTGGCTACCCGGAGAAGATAAGGAGTGAGGGACCCAGTGCCTTCCTCACGGGGAAGGACAGGAAGCACTGGAATGACCGGAGAAAGAAGGGGCTGTAGATGAGCCAAGGGGCCCTGAGAGTTGACCTTAGTGGCATTTCTTCCCCTTTGCCATTGATGTGGACGTTTTGACCACGTCCAGTCTCCAGGGCACACACAGCAAGGACCAAAGGCTGCGGCGGCTGGGAGGTTTTGCCCCCGTGAAGGACTGTGTGCAGAGGCTCCCTGCCCTAGCCGACCCGATGCCTCCGACGCGGCAGGCAGCAGTGGAGGAGTCCCGAGCACACGTGACTGCAGGGCAGGCAATTTAAAGACAGGAGATGCTTAAGGATCCAGGGACAGCGAGGCATTCTATGTCCCGAGTAACTGTGCAGGGAACCCTCAGGAGAGGTGCCTTCGGGACTCGAGCCAGGAATGGAAGAGATCTTTACTCGGACTGGGATTCCTTACAGCGGGACGCTCCATCGTTCAGCAGGGTCGTGGCATAAAAAGAAGCATCGATGACGGAAGTGGGTAAAAATACATAACTATCAATGAAGATGCCTCACAGCAACAGGGTTTAGGGGAGATTGAACAAGGCAGTAGCTGGGGATTGCGCCTGGAAAGAATAATGGACTGGGGACCAGGGTGGCGGAAAAATATTTATACTTAGAGTCTCAACTTTGGTTGCACTTAGAATTAACTGAAGGGTTAAAATATAGCAGTCATGACGCTTGGACTCCACCCCAAGGAATTTCGGTTCAGCTGATCTGGATCTGGCTTCACGTTTGGGACCACCGGAGGGAGGAGTGAAGAAGGCATGGTTTGAATCAGCTCTTACGACCTGCTCTTGCAGCTGACCCGGTCCTAACAAGCAGTTGGTTGGGCGACTTTTCTAGTAGGAGTGTGTCTGTGCTTTTGTCTCCACGTGCCACCACCAGGACCGTCTTCCCAGAGCCCTCTCCTCCAGGACCTTCACGGCTCCCCATCACTTGCAGGTTAAAAATTCCGGAACAAATTCATGGCTTTCTCATGCCTTCCATTCTTGTGATTCAGCAACAGTGGTTGAATTCTTTCCACTTAGACATGTTCCCAGGAGGTTCCTGAGTTGCAAACATAAAGATTAAAAAGAGAAAAAGAACTTTTCAGAAAATCGAGGTATGAGCAATTGCTTCAAAGGAAGAATCCAGAAAGGAACCCATGTAAAGATTTGGCTCTGGGTGGATACACTTGGAGAAGCAGAGGAGGGGCTAGATAAGAAATCAGTTGGAGAGCATTTAGATTCTTGACTGCCAGTCCACTGAGTGGGTGGGAAGCTCATCTCCCAGAGGCAGGCTCTCTTTAAGCTCATTCAAGTTTATTTTAAAATTACTTAAGCATTTTATCAGGAATATTAATTCTTTCCCAGGGGAAATTGAGAAATATAATACATCATGCAAAATGTTCTATCCAGACCAGCTTTGGGACAACTTTTCCTTTCCAGAGAAAATCTTACAACTTTCTGAGAAACTAAAGCAACTTGCTTTGTTTACATGGCTCTTAAAGCCAAGAAAATCATTCTAGTGCCATCTGATATTCAACCGTAAAGACAGGAGACTGTGAGCAATGCTTGCAGACTTTCTAGAAAAAAAGTTGTATGATTCAAGATTTTTACACCTGACAATCAATTTTTCCTGTGTTCCTATGTAAGGGCAAAACTAAGAATATAATTCTGAAATTATCCTGTTTTACTCTTTCTGAAAAACTCACTCAAGGAAGTGCTCTAGCAAAACAAAAATAAAACTGGAACAAGAATTTCTCGGAAGAGGGTAGCACACTGTCTAAGAATTATGGTAAGCAATTGAGTAAGTAAAATTTAGAGTTAGATAGGCAGTGGGCAATGGTAGTGTAAAATGCAAAGTAAGTGCTGACAAAGACTTCTTAAAAAGACAGAAGCACCTGGCTGGCGTAGCTCAGTAGATTGAGCACGGGCTTCGAACCACAGTGTCACAGGTTCAATTCCCAGTCAGGGCACATGCCTGGGTTGCAGGCCACGGCCCCCAGCAACCACACATTGATGTTTCTCTCTCTCTCTTTCTCCCTCCCTTCCCTTTCTAAAAATAAATAAATAAAATCTTTTTTTTTAAAAAAAGAAAGTGGAGCCGTGGCTGGTGTAGCTCAGTGGATTGAGCGCGGGTTGCGAACCAAAGTGTCCCAGGTTTGATTCCCAGCCAGGGTACATTCCTGGGTTGCAGGCCATAACCCCCAGCAACCGCACATTGATGTCTCTCTCAGTCTCTCTCTCTCTCCCCCCCACCTTCCCTCCCTAAAAATAAATAAATAAAATCTTAAAAAAAAAAGAGAAAGTGGGTTAAAAAAAAAAAGACTGAAGCACATAAAAGAAGAAACAGCCCCACTCCTTCCATCGTCTTCTCTGACATCCTTCCCCTCCCTGCTGTGTTGCCGCATGGCACCAGGGAGCCTAGAGGTCAGCGGTCTGTGAGTCTTCTGCCCAGTGGGCTGAAGTTTTGTTACACACTGATCTTCGTTCGCAGCAAAGCGCCTGTTTCCTCCAGCAGCATCAAGGACTGAGGTGCTCTCACCTCATTCCTAAGCGTGGCGTCCTCAGGAATAACCCTAAAAAGACATTGGAAAAATAAAGCAAGAACTGAGAGGAAGGATTTCTCCTCCTAATCTCAAAGCATAGCGCAAAGATCAACTCTTTCGAGATGTCTTCCGTAAAGAGGTCTGGTGCACTGTAGCCAATCCATGCTTTTTAAAATAAAGGAATTAAATAGAAACAACCGATTTACTTGATTTACGTTTCCACTCCAATATTTGGTTAAGAATACTTTCCATAAGTCATGTGACCACAGTAAATAATAGTCAAGCGTCTCATTCACCTGATTTGCTGGAAGTCAAATCACAGTTAGAACCCCCACCTTTGGTAGGAGTGCTCCACCCCTTACTGTAAGCTTAGAACTGGGATGTTTGGGTGAGGTGGGCCAGGTGGGAGGGGGTCTTGAGCATCCCACAGCCAGAGGAGGAGGTCACCTGCTCAGCCACAGCCTGCAGGGTCTCAGCCCCTCCCCACCACACCCTTGGAGCCCCTCCCTATTGCCCACAGCCTAGGGGCCCTGCCCTGCCCTCCTTTTGTCTAGCTAAAGGCAATTTGAAATTCAGAGGACCCATTGAATGCAGCCGTGGTTGGAAGCTACCAATTTATCTTAACATTTTCACAGATGTTGAAAATGTCAAGCTAAGAAACCTCATTCCTTAGACACACACACCCACACACCCCTTCTCTCTGTGGCACCCACTGCTCCCTGATACAATAGCCCACTCCAGCGATCTGAATTACCGAGAGCTACATTGATAAGTGACCTGAGCCCACTCACCTGGCCCCCAGGAACCAATGTTCCTACTTGGTACTTTGGGAGCCGTAACAGAGTAGAAAGCTCAAACCCCTTCTGATCCTGGTCCTGCTTGTTGCTATTTTTTTCACTCTGGACCCTCTTATCTCTGAGTGATAAGGTACAGAAAGTGCCTAACCCCCAATGTCACTCTCCTGCTAAGATGAGTCATGGAAAGTTTCCCATTAGATCTAAACCTGCATTTCCAGAAATTTCAAACATATGCTTGGAGTTTTCTCTTTGGCACGTTCTCATCGATCTTTTTTGGATACAGTCCCTCTTGAAACATCCAGCAGTTTTGCCCAGATGCTGTATAGCTTGCCGGCCCGGTGAGAATTCAGAAAAAAACAAGAAATGAGCCTTTCACTTGGAATGTAGGTGCCCTGCGGCTAGGGCGGGCTTAGCAGGTGGGACCTGCGGGCTGCTCACTGCCGGTCTGATCTCAGATAGGGGCTGTTTTCCAGCTCACCCTGGGGAATCTCAGGAGGAATGGCAGGAATGAGCTATGGTGATAACAGCACTTTCATAGGCGCCTGGCGTCCTTCAACCACTGGGACAAAACTCCCTCCTTGTGCCCCGAGGCACTGCTGGTTCCTCCCCTTCCTCCTAGCTGGCTCCTTAGGTCCCTGTCTGATCCAGTTCCTGAGTGACCCCACATCCCCACCTGGGGCGATGCTGCATTCTGAGGAGAGCCGAACCCATGGCCCAGCCAGATCCTGGGGCCGCGAGGGGTCGAGATGCCCGTCATCAGAACCTTGAAACAAAGACACTTTCGGGCCCCTTGAAAGTGGATGCGGCTCAGCTTTAAAAATTTAAAAAATAAAAATAAAGCTGAATCCATGCTAGGGGTCCAGGGGAGAGGACTAGAATGAGCTCTTTCAGATTTACTTATTCATTGCTCAGGGTGCCAAGAATTGGTCCCAAATTCCAGGGGCGAGAGCAGAATGGGGCTGGGATTGAACTTGCTGCTTTGAGATGACGATTGGCCTGTACTATCCTAGAGGACACTGCAGGGTAAAATTTAGAAGAAGAGAGGCCTGTAGGAGACAAGGAAAGAAGACAGTGGTTCAGAGGAGGAGGGTGGATGAAAGCTGACAGGTGGTGAAAATGACAAACTGTCACTGAATGCTACCTGCGGGCAGGTAATGTTCTAGACCGCTCCATGCAATGTGTCACTTAACCTCCCTGCATTTCTGAGTTCGGGGGTAGATCACATTATTCCCGTTTTGCACAGGAGGCTGCCGGAGCACAGAGGTATTAAACCAGCTCTCGATCGAGTGGAGATTTGACCCACCGGTCCAGCTCCAGAGCTGTGAGCCCCGCCCCACAGTACTCCCCTTTTCTACTTTGCAAAAGCAGGCTAGCGGGTGGGCCCTTGGGAATTTACCTGGTTTGAGGTCAGCTCTAGCTCTACGGCTTAGACAAGCCGTTTCATCTCTGAGTCCCAGTTTCTTTATTGGGAATGAGGGCGGTGATTGTTGACTTTTCAGGAATGTTGTGAAGATCAAATGAGATCATGCATTTGCATTTAGTTTGCAAAGGGGAAGGCACTCACCAAATTTGAGATAATGTCCCATTGTCCTGGTGCATCCTGGGACGGAGGCCTTGAAAATACCTCCTGAGAAGGGCACCCATGGACACCCACAGCCCTCAGAGAAACTTCCGCCCGCACTATTTGTTATACAAACGTGGAAAAAGCCCCTATTCCAAGTAAATCTCCTTCCCCTTTTAACAGAATGTTTTGTTCAGTATCTTGAATATACTACCGAATTTAGGTTGCTTCCCACAGGTATTCCCTTATAACTTGGAAACAAATTACTAGACAGCATGTCAGTTCTATGGTTAATATCCAGGTCCGGGGTGGGGAAAAACCCAGTTCTGTTTTGTTTTTTTTAAACACAGGGTCCAGCTTAGGAGACCAGCCACTACCTCACTGTTCACGGCCTGCGTCACTGCGTCACAGCTCTACAGCCGTTGTCAGAGAGTAGGGGGGTTCCCAGGCCCACCCCTGTTTCCTGCATGGGGGTGTGTCCAAAGAAATCAGCCAGGAAAGCTCAGAGGAGATGGCTCAGGAAAGGACAGGGCAGCGTGTAAGATTGGGCCCGGGGCTGGGGCATCAGTTTGCTAGGCTCCTGCAACGACCGTTGTACCACAGACGGAGCGGCTTCAACAGCAGACACTTATTACCTTGCCGTGCTGGGGGCCCCAGGTCCGACGAGACCAATGGACCAGCAGCAGGACCGGTTCCTTCCGAGGGCCGGGAGAGAGGGATCTGCTCCCTGCCTCTCTCCTGGTCGTGCAGACGGTCACGTTCTCCCTGGGTCCTCCTTCTGGACAAGTCTGGGTCCCGGTCTCCTCCTCTGATACAGACACGGGGGACACTGGGTTGGGGCCCATCCCGGTGGCCTCATTTTAATTTCATTGCCTCTGCAGAGATCCTATCTCCTATTATAGCCACAATGGGAGGCACTGCGGGTTAGGACGTCACCTGAAGTGACACCTTTTGGGGGACACGATTCAGCTCACCCCAGCTAGCCAGGGAAGGGCTACCTCCTCTTCGACACAGTGGGGGGCGAGCAGACGCTCCTTTAGAACCAGCACACGGAGATCTGAGCCCGCACGACAGAATCCCTCTGGTGCGCCGGGCAGAGGCACAGGGTAATGCAAGTAGGAAGCCTCTACCATTACGCTTATTAGTTAAGATTGTTGCCTAGTGCCTGTTACAAGGATCCATGGCCTCTGAAGGTACACAGTAGGAGTCTTATGAGGGCCTGAGAGGCAGAAGACACTGTATTTTTTAAAAGTGGCATTTTTTTAAGTGGTTTGCGAAGTTTTTTTTTTGTTCTTTTAGATTTTATTTATTTATTATTTTTAGAGAGGGAAGGGAGGGAGAAAGAGAGAGAGAGAGACATCAATGTGCAGTTGCTGGGGGCCGTGGTCTGCAACCCAGGCATGTACCCTGACTGGGAATCGAACCTGCGACGCTTTGGTTCGCAGCCCGCGATCAATTCACTGAGCTACGCCAGCCAGGACAAAAAGTGGCATGTTTTTGTTCCCACAAAAATGTGAATTCGGACATTGAGACCATTTTACAATGTATTATTATTTCCTTATATCCTGGCTCTGGTAACCAGGCAAGCTGGATCCACATGTGTCCGTCTCGATAGCAGTATACGATGTTTATGACCTAGGTATCACCATGCTACCTTGGATTATGGTCTTCCAATCCTACCCTCATTTTCTCTAGCCCCGATCCTATACTTGCGTGTGTCTCTCTATTATTATACTAGCTATTGCACCCAGCCCCTTGTGGAACATGTAAGGAGTAGAAATGAATAAAATTAAGTTTCTATGACCCTCTGACCGGGACTCATAATAAAATGTCACCAAAGGAGGAGCCGCCTGTGCTCTGTGCCTGGCCCTTCCTTTCACCTGTGCAGACACTGACTTATAGGAATTCAATGAGAATTACTGGGAGGGAACTTTAACTACTTCAGATGCAGAGAATTTATCAATAAAGCCACAACAACCAAGGAAGTTAATATTCTTCTGAAACCAAGTAGCAGTCCATCTCTCTCTCTCTCTTTTTCTTTTTTTAATCCTCACCAGAGGACATTTTTTCATTGCAAGAGAGGGAGAGAGAGAGAGAAGGAACTGTGTGAGAGACAAACACTGATCAGCTGCCTCTCTTATGAGACTGAACCAGGAATCAAATGCACAACCTGGGTAAGTGCCCTGGCCAGGGATTGAACCCATGACCTTCCAGCACAGGATGAAGCTCCAACCGACCGAGCCACGCCAGCCAACGCCAGTCCAGCTCTTGACATCTCCCTGCAGTCCTAACCTGCTCTGCTCCTCCCCCCAACTCAGCTCCAACTCAGTTGCTTCCCTGTCACAAAATCTGTGGGGGAACCACTGCCCCTCCCCCCACCGGTAACTTACACAATTGCCCCTCGGGATCCTAACTTCAGAACATCTGGTTAGCAAAGCAAAACCCAAATGATCAGAGGCAATACTGTGTACTGTTGTCACGATCAGACGGGGGTAGAGAGTCTGCTTTTGTCTCAGGCGCAGTACGGAGAAGTAAGGTAGGCTGTCCAAATATTTTCCACCGAGGTGGCAGGAGATCACACACGCAGCACGAGAGCCGGTGCCACCTGAAGCCACAGGGTCCCTCAGTGTGCACAGTGGGCAGCTGAGGTCCAGAAGTCAGCATCAAGCTTCTCGCTAGCACGACGAGCCATGGCCATCTGTCCCTGCAAAGCCAGCCGGCGTGACCTTCAGCTCCAGGCGTTGCTAGCACCGCTGGTTCCCACGATAAAGGATGAGAGAGCTGCCCTAATAATCTGTTATCAGCGACAACAAAAACCAAAGTGCTCGTCCTTACTTTTACTACATATATTTTTCCAAAAAAAAAAAAATCATATGAAGAGTCAATGGAAACCTGGACAGCAAGTTAAAGCTTGGCCATGAAGTATGATTTTATTTTCTTGGAAAGAAGACGCATGCATAGAATTAATATGCAAATGAAACAGAACATATGCATTGCACCAGAACATTCCTTCGTGCTTCATCCATCGAAACTACACGAAAATATGTAGCCGGAACAAAAGCCACACATCAAAACCTCAGGCCACTAACTCTCTATTGACAAACAGCAAGTCACTCTCAACTCGCTGGCTGCTGCTGTTGGCATGGAGACAGTAAACAATAACAGAGGTAGGTGAGAACAAATCGCTACAAAGATATAACCTTGCCAGTGAGGGGTTTGTCATCTAGATTGACTCGTTAAACCCTCATGTGAATCGAGTGCATTCCCCATTTATCTCCTGCATTCTTTTCTGTATCTGTCATACTGGGCATCGTTAGCATCGTCGGAACAAAAAGGGGACAATAAAGCAGGCGGCTGCTTCTCAGTGGGACCCCATCATGTGAAAGAGAGTAACAACCGTGTCCAAGATCAACAGAACTGGAGGTTATAAAATGTTTCTTTAAGTCCCAGTGGTTCCCACAATATCAAGCAAATATGTATGCTGCGTGTTATTTTTGTCAAGAATCGCATTTTTCCATAACCTTGTACTTAACTCTGATTTTTTTTTTAAAAGTTGGTTTTTTAAAAATGTAAGTCATCTCCTAAGAATGTGGTGTCATAGATCACTTAAAGGAAGTAAACACAGAAGAGTTGTTGGTGTGCATCCCTTAGCACGAGTTTTGGCACGCAGAAAGCACCGCCGGACCGTGGCTTAAGCTGTAAGGACGGGTCATTGTTGGCCTCACAAGAGTCTGGAGGGACGGGTGGCTTCAGGGTACTTCTGCAGCAAAGAGTGGACCCTCAGAAGCCCAGACTCTTCCCACTCTTCTGTTCCATCATCCCCTGTGTGCTGGCTTTTCATCCTCATACTTGTCCACAGAGTACAGAGTGGGCTGGCGAAGCTCGGGAAGCGTCTTCTCATTGGAATCCCAAAGCAAGGGAGAAAGGGCAGCGACACTGATTGGTCCTTGCTAGGCTCCCTCTTTTTTCTGGAAGGGATGCCCTGTGCAGATTTCCCTGTGGATCTCGTAGGCAGAGCAGGTCTCTTGTCTCTCTGCAGACCAATCGCCGGTGGAAATGAAAACAGGTTTAGACCAATCATGCTTCCCTTCCTGGATGAAATCTTTGCCTGATACCTGCTGGGGGAGGGGGTGGCGACATGGGCAAATGGCGATTGGAAGGCAAGGAACACAGCCCAGCCCAAAGGGCCAGGTCCCAGACCCCTTTCCTCTGCATTCTCCCAAATCTCCATGCCGTGTGGACTTTCCTTGGACCTTACCAAGCATGGCTCATGTGAAAGAGCTGCACACCGGATGGGATATTATATTCAAACTCTGCTTCCTTTCTGTCTCTCCAGGCATTTTCTTGTTATTTTTCTATTGGTCTTGCTATATCAGTTTTCTTGTGGATGCATCTGTCTGTTACTCTTGGCTTTGTCTCTCAGCCTTGTCTCTTGCTGCCTCCCATGTTTGAATAACCTTGTCCTTGCACACTACAGGCCCACTTCTCTCCCACTGAGATAAAACACTCAGGTGGGTCTGCTTGTAGTCCAACACTCGGATTCATGTGGTTGAAGCTGTGACGTCAGTCTGTGGGATCAGAGCTGAAAACAGCCAGACAAGTGCCCTCAAAGGGGGAGGCGCCAAGGCAGGTTGGCGGAGACGGGGACTCACTGGGGACTCCTGTTGCTGGACCGGACCCTATAACCTACCCCACCCACCAGTGTTCCTTCCTCATTGATCTCCCATGAGCATCTATTAGATGCATTTAGTAGGGGCAGGAAACACCTTATTGAAAGAAGGGTTCCTGTCACTGTCCAGTTACGAAAGCTGCTTTCTGCCCCTCCCCCATGGCAGGCCCCTCCCCCATGGCAGGCTGCACCTCTGCACCAGGTCTCCAGGACCAGGGACAAGACTGACCTGAGGCAGGACATACTCAGCCAGCTCCACTCCTATAGTCTGTGGCTCTTGTTGCTCCTCCAATCTTAATAGAACATTATCAGAAAACTATTGGCTTCCTAAAAAAAAAGGAAACAAAGAAACCCAGATCAGCCCAGGCGGGTCCACAGGGAAGAGCAGCCGGCCCTTGAAGTCCTGAGCAACCTTCTCTGTGAATCCTCTGCACTGTTGGCCTCCGCGTAAGCCCGGCTGGCCTCGCTGGGGCCGTGGCGGGAGGAGGCTGCACTCTGTCCCCGAGGCCCGAGTGTCCACACCCTCAGTCCACACCCTCTTGGTGTCCTGTGCTACAGCGGAGGCCAGGGTACAACATACAAACAAAACTTTTCTACAGAGGCAAGAAAAAGGGAATAAACAGAAATGATAGCAGATGATTTAGCTTACAACAGATGTGCCCTGCACTCCCCTTCCCGTATCAGAAGCCACCTGCGACAGAACGCTAACCCTGGGCCCTGCGGGGAGGGGCGTCCAAATGCTGATGCTTCTTGACTCGGGTGGATCTTGCCCCTCCGCTCCCCTGGGGATGCTTGCCAATTTCTGCAGATGTTTTTTGGTTGTTACAACTGGGGTGATGCTACCAATACCGACCTAATGAACAGAGGCCAGGGCGCTGCTAAACCCTCTACAGTGCACAGTGTGGACGTAAGGGACGTGCAAACCTGTAGGGAATTTTTTAAAGAGTTTATCTGAGCCACAGGGACAGCACATGCCCGGGAGCCAGATCGAGACTGCTCTGGAGAAGAACAGTTTTGCAGCTTCGCCAATGCATCTGAAATTAAGCAGGGACATTAAAGGAAGATTGGAGAAAGGGAGTTGGGACTGGCTTACAAGACGGTTAACAACATTGTGTGCTCTCCAGAGGGTTAGCCCTTCTTCAAGGGGCATTACTTCTGGTATTTGGGCAGGGTGTTAACTGAACTTAGATGCAAAACAACTGATGGAACCGGCTTAAAACCACTCACTAAGGAAGTCACAGGCCTGGGGCATGGTGACTCACCCGGACCTGCCCAGTTAGGAGTCTGTGATCAGATCACCCTTGAGGAGTTCCTTTTCATAGAAACCCCCTTATTTTCTTTTGTCCACGGCCGGACAGGCCTTCCAGCAAAGAATTATCTGGCGCCAAATGGGCTCGGTGCTGTGGACCAGGAAACCTGCCCTACAGACACTAGCTCACCTTTGCAGGAATCACGGGGAGGCTGTGGCCCCGGCTCCACCATCAGCCCGTCCCCTACCTGGAGGCCTATAAGGGCAGCGAAGGGGACGCCAAAGGGGCCGTGTCTGAGAAGGTCATCCGTGCTCTCTCCGGGTCCTGGGAGAGGGAGGGTCCCCTTCCCTCTCACTTGATGCCCAAGAGGGGGCTTCAAGAAACACATCCCACCAACTTGATCTGGGTCCTCTGGAACTTAGGGGGGAGAAAGACCTGGCATTTGGTTTTCCTGGGGTAAAATAACAAATACAATTGGCAGACTAGAGCTGATAGAACAAAGAGAGGAAGAGCTGTACTGAGAGCAAGCTACTGTGCTACCAGCAGCAGAAGAGGCCTGGTTGTCTTCAAACAACAACAAAATAAAACCCTACCTGCAGGGAACCTTTGAAGGAACAGACTTCCCTAGCTCAGGGGTGGACGGCTAGGTAGGCTGAAGGATGGGCCCATTCCCTGGGGGGGTGGGGGCAGGGAGACCTCCCCCGAATTCTCTCCCACCCCTGGAAGCCGAATCCCTGGGGTGCAGCCTTGTGAGAGTGCTTTAGGGAGCGAGAGCCTTGAATCTGCCCTCCTGCTTTTCTTTTTAATTTCAGTGCTTGGTTTCATCATAAATTACTTATGAATACGCCTCGCAACAAATTATTCACAATCTGGTGATTGAGAACTGGAGCCAGCTGTTGAAAAGGAGTTTTGCCCTGGATTCAAATTCTGGCTCTGCCACTGGACAGCAGGGCCTTGCCCTTGTAATCTCTGTGCGTCGGATATCTGTCTAGTAGGTCCGCAGGTTTTCTGTGGGTCGGTAAGACACAGCACTTAGCACAGAACAGGTGTTCCATAAATTGTATCTTTCTGTGTAGGTGGATATGGCCTAAAATGGCACCCATGGAACTGGAACACATGGAATTTTCCTTTAATTCTGCCTGGGCTCTTACCGGAGGACAAAAAAAATAAAATGATGAGACTCTTCCTGCTCCTACTGCCAAACCAATGTATATGTCACAGTGCTTCCGTGGCCCACATGTGTCTGCAAGGATGCCTCCAGTCACCAGAACAGGAAAGCAAACTGAATGCATCTTAGGGCATAGAACGTTTATTAGCTCACAGAACAAGGCTGCAGGTGGGAGAGTTCTAGGGGAAATGGGCAACCAGCTCTTTGTGATCAGGAAGCTTTCCACTCTCCCATTCCCGGTGTTGTTGTGCCTTTTGTCCTCAGCCTTATTGCCTCGGAACCTCAAGATAGCTGCAGTAGCTCCAAGCGTTTCATCCTTGCACAATACCCTAGAGAAGGAGGAAAAGGAGGACTTCCTCTCATGTTTTCTTCTGAAAAGCAAAAACACCTTTTCACAGATCTTTACTCAGCAATGTCCCTTTCACATCGAATTGGAATTGGCCAGAATTTTATCACATGCCCCTACTTAATCAATCACTGGCCGTGGGAAATGAGACCTCCAGAAAAGGCTTGGGCCAATCAAGGTTCACCCCAGGAGTGAGGTGGGCCTTCCTCCCTGAGTATAAGGACAATGGGAGATAAGTAGACACGTAATCCTGGTTGCTACGCTGCTCAAAATATCTCCGGGCCAAGATATTGTGAGATCACCGTGAATTTTATCCCCAACGCTGGGGATAAAATAAAAAATCTCGAGGAAGGGCTATGTTCCCGAAGAATTGAAGAGGGTGCACAAATCCCCTTAATTTAATTTTAAAAAGTCCCACCGTCAGGTTAGATTTAAGGAAATCTTTGCCTGGAGGTGCAGCATTAAATGTTAATGCAGACAGAAGGAATGAGTCCTTTCCAATGTGCAGCAATGAATTAAGGATTAGGAAGGGAAAATAACCAGAGGTGGTAGGAGCCGGGGTAGTCTTTGTCAGAAACTTTAATTCTGAAGCAGAAAAAGCTGAATATCTCCTCCGTTGAGAAAATGAATAAATCTTTCCATTCCTGTCTTTTGGCACTCAGTAACAATGGCTAGTTACAAGGCTGAAAATAGAAAGGGTCAGTTGCTTACAGTTCGGGTCTGTACCATAACTTTTCCTCACAGAGCATCTCAAAGGCTTTTTCTGTCACTGCTGACCATAGGACAAGCCTCCCTAGCGACGTATTTTTGTAATGTATCTGCAAAATAATTACGTGGACTTATAAAATAAATATTCACATGTGTGTCTAGAGTTTTACAAATGATAATTCACATTTTATCTAACACTTTGCATCAGACATTCCACAATCCCTAGAAAAATATTTGACTAGCTGCGTTCTGTTGACTAGATACAGTCTAGCCGTGTGTGTGTGTGTGTGTGTGTGTGTGTTGTTCTTGGAAGGGACCTTAAATCAAATACTGTAATGCGTTCCCTCCCCCCACTGATTTCTACTCGAGTAATAAAAATGTCAGGCTAAAGGAACAAACCAATTCTAGACCTAAAGGCTTTCTACACAGCAGTTGCAGAAATACCCACTATATACTTTTGGAGCAAATGGTTTAGCCACTCACCAGTGACCAAACTGGGTCTTTCTCACCTCTGTTCCGCCTGCCCACACGGCTCCTTTAGCTCCACCCACCTCCCTCCCAGCACGGCTGCCGCTCTGCTCTAAATGGGACCAAGTCTCCACTGCACTGCATGCGACCGGCTCACCCATTACCTTTTTCAGTACAGGTCCCCCGTCCACCCTCAGAAAGTCTAACTCAGTAGGTGGGGGATGAAACCAGGGAATAGGAATTTTTGCCCTCTCCCTAAGTCATTTTAAAACATGCAGTGAGACAGACCATTGCCATCACCCTCCTCAAGTGCCACCTTCTCCTGGAAGCTTTGCCGAATCTCCTCAGCTTCTTCCACCTTCTCCCAAGCATCCCATATACACCTTGTAACCTATATCTTAGCACCTGCTTCTCCCCCTCTGGTCCCCTTATAGAGAACCCTTAAATCTGGATCTCCATCATGTGACTCTTTCTGTTCCTAGCACAAGGTTCAGAATATTGAAGCCCATTGTACATGTTTGTGGAGTGAATTAATAAGTCAACGAAGCAGGAAAAACGGTCCACGGTTTTTGAAGATGAAAGATTAAGATGCCGTCCGGGTATTGAAGCCCATTGTACATGTTTGTGGAGTGAATTAGTAAGTCAACGAAGCAGGAAAAACGGTCCACGGTTTTTGAAGATGAAAGATTAAGATGCTGTCCGGTCCTTGGTACTCAGGTGTGTCTGCTGAGACCCTCTGAGTTTCTCCTCCCAGGCAGTCTCGAACCTTCAGCTGCAGGTCCCTTCGCACAGCACCTCTCCACCCCTAACCCACCCTCCAGCCCCTGCCGGCCAGAGGTGGCCCTTCTTGGAAAAGCCCAGACTTCAGGGGCACCTCCCAGATGGTTTTTCTTTCCTTCTGACCAGAAGTGGAGCTTCAATGAGAACACCCAATTGTGCAAAAACTGCTGTCTTGAGATTTCAGGCTCTGAAATGTATCAAACTCTGATGAAAGAGAAATACATGTAATTTGGGGGAAAATTCTAAGTACATTTTGAGAGGGTTCAATCCATCACTTTATCTTCTGGATTCCACAAACACCATAATACTGTTGTCCTTTCCTGAGAGCTAACTGTGAAGTTGGACGTGTGTGGGCAATTACCTATAAACAATCTTCCGAAATCCTCACGGGCACTAGACGGCAAAGTGGTTGCAGGAAGAGAGAAGAAACAAAACAGAGGAAAAGGGGTGCAAACAAGGGTATTATGCTCTCCAAACGCTCAGTCTTGTTTTTGTGGCCAGAAAGGCCGCCTTCAGCCGCGTTGCTGTCTGTGACAGGCCTGAATAAATGGGAGGGAACAGTGCCCCTTCCAGAGAAAAAAAAAAAAAAAGCAACAAGCAGCCAGAGGACGTAGCTGTTTAGGAATGCCTGCATGCGGGTTTCCATTTACCACGGCGGAGTTTTAAGCCTCGCTGCCTACGCGGTCACAATATAAACAGGAAGGATTAGAGTGACCCCACGTCCCCAAAGACCGAAGCCGTCCGGGAACAGCTCTAGTTACCTTGCATCCTGAGCAGCCTGCCCCTTGATGACAAATGTCCCAGATTCGGGCGTTCTTTTGTAGTCCATGGGAAAGCCCGACTAATCCGTGCAGCCCCGTGCGCACACACATCGGCTCCATTCAGCTCGGGCGCACAAAGCGCTGGCTGCGCTCCCGGGACGCGGGGCCCCGACGACAGAGACGACGGCGGCTCCTGGCTCCGGGCCGGACCTGAGCCGGGCCCCCTGGCCTGCGCGCCCCGCTTCACCTTCACGTGGGCGTGCCACAGACTCCCCCCGGCCCCCACCCCCCAGTCCTGCGTGCAGAAGCGGGCAGGGGCCAGGAGAGTCAGGGAAAAAAAAAGAACATTCCCACCCCTTCAGGGGTGAATGAGGTTTTTGAGCAAAGAGAAACATAGAACTGATGGGGGGGGTCTTATGCCTCCAACCTTTCTTGTTCTGTTCTAGCGGGGTTCACCCCACTTTTGAACCCTCCACCCTCCTCGCCTCTGTTCTCTTGGTTCATTTAGCTTTTAAAAAAATTATTGACTTTAAGACAGAGAGAACCATTGATTTGTTTTCCACTTATTTAGGCATTCCTGGGTTGTTTCTTGCATGTGCCCTGACCAGGGATGCAACCACGACCTTGAGTTTACACCGCGAGCTCCAGCCAGCCGAGCCACGCAGGCCCGGGCTCGTTCAGTGTTTTTCATGTCAGGCTCTGTTTTAAAGCCTTCCCGGGACCGCCCGACCTAACAGTCAGGGCAACCCTGTGATGTGGGTACCTTTCACAAGTGAGGCACACACCAGCCCTGCGGCACTGGACACGCAACCAGGCTTCCGGAACTCAGAGTCTTCACCACCGAGCTCCCCGCTGCTGGGGGCTGCCCTTTGCATAGAGATATCCTGCACCCTGCCCTGGAAGCCTCCTTGATTTAAATACCTCTGTGATCTGTGTTTCCATCTCCACCATCTCATTTGGAGAGAGCTAGGAGTTCCCTCACCAGTCAAATAAATACACCAGACGGGGCAGAAGAGGCAGGAGAAACGGCTCATCATCCAGGCATCTTCACCAGCGAAGGCAGGCCGGGAGGGACGGTTCCTTGCTGATGTAGGTGCAGGTTCCAAGAAAGCCCTCACTCCCAGCTCTAGCTTCCTTCCTCATTTAAGGAGTTGAGCTGATGTCTGTACTTCTGAGAAGAGGGCTTAAACACCAAGCTGTAAAAACATGCACCGTCTGTCCCGGCCACTCTCGGTTGGATGGATGAAAACAGAGAGGGTGGCCTACAGGGGTTTCTTAATTGGTGGCAAGTGATCTCCTTGGTATCTGGGGAAAACGCCCCAAATAGTATGCTAGGTACTCAGGAATAGCTCGATCATTCAGAAAACAGCAAGGCAGTGAACAAAATCCAAGGAAGCCCAGGCAGATTTTTTAAGGTTTGGGGACATATCGGAAAACTGCACTGAATATGCGTGTTTGGGGATGGGGAGGGATCATCTTTTTAGTAATTCGAGGAATAAAATTAAACAGCAAAAAGATACTGAATTTTGAATTTTGACCTGGCCAGTAACAACGACAACAACAGCAGCTAACGAAGCAGGGTGCGCCAAGTCACGCATTGCTGGTGAGAGTGCAAGCTGGACCGACCTTGGAAGAGCTGATTTGGAAATACTTAACGAAAGCCTTAAAATGTAGATGTTTTTGACCCATCAGTTCTACTTATGGAGTTTTATCCTAAGGTGACAATTTAAAGTAGGTCAAATAATTTGGATAGAATTTTGGTGCCGTTCACAGTGCGGGAAGAATAGAAACAGATTCAGATGTCCACCAATAAAGGACTACGTTGATAAATCATAATAATCTATTCAAAGAAAAACTGCTTGCAGTATAGTGATAACAGAAGAAAAGCAGATTTTAAAAGAGTATGTTTTTTTTAAGTACAAACATGTCTTGAACAGCGTATAAAATGTTAATATGCAATGATGTGAGTTTTATTTTCTCCTTTCTGCTTTTCTGTGTTTTTATTTATTTTCCACTACTATGACAAGGAATAAAGAAAAACACCACATTTATTTGTAAGGAAGAGGCAAGTCTCTCTCGATCCCCCCACAATCGTAAAAGCGAGCAGCCTCTTGAGCCCTTGGTGGGACAGCCAGCCCTCCACGTGGGCAAGCACGCTCTTCAGGCTTCAGGACCTCAGCAATGGAATGTGACCCCCGCCACCTGGGTGTCAGGGCCCAAGCACAAGAACTTCCCTCATCATCAACCCAATGCATACATGGGACTCGGGCTCTCCCCGGGCAGTTTAACTGCGAAGTGTAGTTATCCGACTCTGCGAATGCCCATCCAAGAGACGCGCGATTTCCGAGAAGAAACCTAAGTAAGGCGCTCACCGGCCACTGCTCCCGTAAGCTCAGCTGCTCCGCACCAATCAGGCCCTTAGCTCCGCGCGCCCACCGCATCGCATTAGTATTCCCCAGCAGTGCCTCTGCCGGGGTATGCTTTCATGCTCTCCCCTTTGCCTTCTCCCTGGGTTTAAAATGAAACAGTCGTTTGAGGATTCCCTTTTCTAGAAATCCTTTGCTGCAGGCTGTTTTTGACGTCAAGGGGTTGATTGCTCTGTGTGTGGACTCTCCTGATAAAGCCCCCTGCGGAGGGGTGGTGTTTAACCCAGGCTCCCTGGAGCTGCCTGGGGGCCGGGGACCCACCCCTCTCCCGCTAGAGGACTCCCCTTTGGCTGGTGCTGCCACAGATGCCAACTATAGGGCAGTTTCGCCCCCTCCAAAATTAACCCTCCAAAAGAGGAGTTCATCTAACATCTCTTGTATTTATTTTTTAGCACAAAATATTATTTTGGAAGGACATAGACTAATACCATTTCAGTCAAAGCAAGTCTTTAAAAAATTTTTTTCCAATTGTATTTATTTTTAGAGAAAGGGAAAGGGAGGGAGATACAGAGGGAGAGAAGCATGGATGTGAAAGACATACATCGATTGGTTGCCTCTCACATGCCCCCAACGGGGAACTGAACCTGCCACCCAGGCCTGTGCTCTGACAGGAATCGAACTGGCAACCTTTGACTCTGGGGGATGCTGCTCAGCCACCTGAGACACACTGGTCAAGGGCAAAGCTAGTCTTGAATGCTTTTAAGTAAGGTAAAGAATCTTTTCAAACTGGACAAGTTTTAGAGGATCATAATGGGAAAGTGGAATGTTTATTATTTCCCAGTTAGAGGGAATCTTGAGTCTGTATATTTTATGCCAGTTGGGTGGTTCTTTTAAATGTGTAATTTCCTAAAACTGATTAGAATTAGACTTTACATAGTTAGCTTTTGCCAGCAGTTTTAAAAGCTAAAATAGGGGAAATTGTAGAATGAGTGGATTGTCACTGCTAAAAAATTAATGGGGGAAAATTTCCAAAAGTATTGCTTCCTTCCCTAAATATTGATTAAAGCATTAAAGTTATTTCCGTGTGTTAAAAAATAAAATAAGATAAGATAAGAGAAATTGCATACAGATTTAAGTAGCTATTTCTGGAGAGATGACCTAATAATTGGAAATTCCTGGATGCCTTTTAAAGACCATTTGTTAAAAAGCAATAAAATAAATGATTATGTTCTACAGGCCTCCAATATGTACTGTGTTTTTTCCCTAGGACTGTCGTAACAGAGCCCCACAACCTGGGTGGCTTAAAACCACAGGAACTTAGTGCCTCCATGATCCTGGAGGCAAGAACTCTGACACAAAGTGGTTGTCAGGACCACGCTCCCCCTGAAACCTGTAGGGAAGAGCCCTTCCTTGCCTTGTCTAGCTTCTGCTGTTCTTGGTGATCCATGGTGCTCTTGGCTGATGGCTGCATTATCCCCTCTCTGCCTCAGCCACCCTGTGGCTGTCTTTTCCCTGGGTGTCTCTTGGCTCTTCTTGTTGATTGTTGGCTCAAGGGCCCACTGATTTCCAGGATGACCTCATCCTGACTATATCTACAAGGACACTATTTCCAAATAAGGTCACATTCTGAGGCACTGGGGGTTAGGGCCTGAACATATCTTTTCTGAGGACACAAGTCAACTCATAACATATCTCTACAGAAAGCATTAAAAAAAAAAACCCAACTGTCTAGTCTTGTGTAAATCATATTTGTGTCTTGAGATAAAATTCCAATGATTTTATCCTACAAAGATTAAAAAACTGCTGGATCCCAAATAAATGAGATGAACAGATAATGTTCTTGAAAGAAATGTTGCAGATGATGCAAAAAGCAGTTCTGATGGGTGATGACACTGGAGGATGGTTCATTTTAGGTGTTAACGTGACCGGGCATGGGCTGCCCGGCTTAGACATTATTTCTGGGTGTGTGTTTGAGGTGTTTCTGGGTGAGACTAGCATCTGACTTAGGCTGCCCTCCCCGTGGGAGTGGTCACCACCCAACCCACCGAGGGCCAAGATGGAACACAAATGGAGGGAGCCCTTTCCTGTGTCTCGCTGCTGTGCTGGAGCATCTGCTTTCTCCTGCGCCCACACTGGGATTTCCACCATCGGGTCCCCCGGTTCTCAGGCCTCCAGACTGGGGCTGAATTACACCATCGGTGTCATGTACATTGTACCAAGGTAATTTCTATTTGTATAATCACGTCGAAGAGTTAAGTTTTATACTCCTGTAAATCCACACCAATGAAAAGAATGGCTTTTCCGAGTCTCTGCCTTGCAGAGAGTGGACTGAGGGGCTGCCCGCCCTCCATAATCACAAGCCAAGTCCTCATCGTAGATTTCCTTCTGTAGAAATATAGAAAATTTAAATATGCAAATATGTCCAACGATCCTATTGGTTCCGTTTTCTGGAGAATTCTGCCTCATGTTAATGATTTATTTAAAGAGTTTAAATAGACTTATACCTTAATATTTGAAAATGAAAAAGCACATGTTTGGAATTAATATTCTATTTTACATACTCAGGACCCCTTAGTATATACATTGAATTCCCAGGGGATATTTCACTTGAAAAGGATCCTATGTTTTTAAAGTATGAAAATTATCCTGGATTCTTGGCTTGGTATCTTAGTGCATAGTATCTTCCCATTCTATATGATCTGCACTTTTTAATCTGTTTTTTAAGGAACCCTATTGATGGGTGATATATATATATATATATATATATATATATATATGAAAATACTTGCCAAACACAGGGGAAATAGTGAATAAGGCAGACATGCTTCTTGCTTCTAAGGAGTCCCCATTATTTATATTGAAAATCGCATTTAATTCTCTTTAGAAGTGCATAAATTAACACATAAGACACAATAAGAAAGAAACAGTAAGAGATTTTGAAAAGAAGCGACAATGCAGCGAGGGTTACTGGTAAGTAACACTCGACATCTCTAAAACGACTAATTTTTAGAAATCTGTGGCCAGTTTCCTCATATCTAACCTGGTCAAATACGAACTAGAAAAGAAAAGAAAGAAAGGGCGTGCTTCTAGCCAGTCATTACAATGAACTCTGCAACCGTGACTATGAGCACAGAGTGAGCTAACCCCAGGATTCTTATCAGCCTCGTCGTTCTGGGCCTGGGAGTCCATGGCCTGCCTGCATCACGGCTCACTGGGCTGACCGATGACTTTTTTCTCATCTTCTTCCCCATCCACTACCACAAACCTGTTCCCCCACTATTCCTCTTGGCAGAAAATGGCACCATCGCCTGCAAGGTTACTCCAACGGACAAATCAGTCATGACCCCTCCCTCTCCGCTATGCCTATCAAATTAATCTCCAAACTGGGCATCGCCACCTAGTAAGTGTCTTCTGAATCCTCACACGTATTCCTTGTTCTCATAACCACTGCCACAACCCTCGTCTTCAAAACAGAGATTAGCATTTAGTCTATCTCAGCCATAATTTAAACTCTCTATTTATATGAACTCTTTTTAATCCTGACTACATGTCTACGTGGTAGATACAGCTGTTATCTTGATTTTGGAGATGAGGAAATGAGGTGAAAAGATGTGAAGTCACGTTCTTAAGGTCACACAGTGAAAAAAGCGGCAGCCTGAATTCAAACCACGGAAGACTGCGTGCAGAGCCCACGTGCTTGGTGACACCACTCTTCCCTGAGTGTCTGCTTCCCGTGTCAGGACTGAGCACTTCAGTCCTCGCGTTCCCCGTACTCCTCACACCTCCTTACTCCTTTCCCCGCTTCCTACCCTCAGAGGATGACCTCGCCTTCCTCGAGAAAAACGGGAGCTACGGATTCCACAAAACAGCCCTCATCAGTCCCCATCTTTGCTAGGTCCCTGGTTATAATGAAAGGGGTGCCCATGGAAGAAATCCAAGAGTTTTATGAACTTAGATGGGAAAATATTACATTTCTGTTTTTATTAATTGAACAAGCTGCAGTTGTATTAGCAAGACCTGAAATCTTTATCAGCAGTAGAAGTCACAAGGGTTTTGTTCTGGCCAGGTAGGTCAGTTGGTTGGACTGTCAGCCTGTACACCAAAAGCTCACAGTTCAATTCCTGGTCAGGGCACATACCTAGGTTGTGGGTTCGATCCCTGGTCAGAGCACATACAGGAGGAAACCAGTTCATTTTCCTCTCTCTCTCTCTCTCTCCTTTCTTTCTCTCTAAAAGCAATGAAAAAATGTCCTCAGGTGAGGATAAAAAAAAAAAAAGAAATCACAGCTATTTTGATATTACACTACAGTTTTGCAGGTATCTCCAAATAGCATTTATGCTTCATTGCAACTTTAAAATTATAGTATTTATTAGACCCATTGTAAAATCTTGTAATGTAATACATTAATAAAGAAACACACCATGACTATATAATAACTCGTCTCTTCTAAAACTGTATTTACTGTCAGACTCCTCCCTCAAGCACCAAACTCATAGAACCAATTGCCCTGTCACCTCTAATTAAGTGTCTAGTAGACATCTCAGAGTTCATACATCCAAAACAGAGGTCTAGATTTTTCTCCTCAAACCTGTTGTTCTTCTTTCGTCAGCCACATCTCAGTAGATGGCTCTACCATCTACTTAGTTGCTTATGCCAAAACCAAGGAGTCCTCCATTCCTCCCTTTCCCTCCACGCCCATTACCAAGTTTACCTCTTAGTTTGCCCCTGGCACGCTGTTCTCCCCATCACTCAGCCTCACAGACCTTTCTCCTGTCCCTGAACACTGCAAGTGTCCTCTCTTCTCGGACTCTTGGCCCTCACGGTTGCTTCTGTTTGCATCTCCAGATTTTCACCTGCTCTTACTTCCTTATCATCCTCCAAGCCTCAGCTCACATGTCCTGACAGTAACTCAGGTTCCCACGTATTTTGCTCGTTTCTTGTCTGTCTCCCCTCTAGAACACGAGCTCTGTGCAGTCAAGGACCTCGCCTGCCCTGTGCACCGCTGGGTCCCGAGAGCCTGGGTGTGGATCCCATAACACACCAGTAACTGTGTACTGAATGAGTACGTGAATGTGTGGCTACTTTGAAAAGGAATGAAAATAGTGCCAGTGCATCCCTGTGCACCGTCCCCCCACATGGGGAGTGCTCAATCTCTTTCCCCCAGCGAGCCTTCACTTCCTCACCGCAACGGTGGCGTGAGGAGAGCTTCAGGTGGCTCTGACAAATGTGTCCTCCTGATGGCACAAACATCAAGCTGGAATGTAATTAAAGTCACGGAAGAGGACACTGCATGCACAGACTGAAAAATATCTTTGGGTAAATTTAAAACAAACTCGGACGAGGAGAATGGACTTCAGCGGCAGGTGGTCCTGCATTCAAGTCCCCGTTCCTTTCCTTCCCGGGTGTGTGTGTTGGCAATTTCTTCACGGCGCCTGACCCTCGGTGTCCTTGGCTGTCTAGGAGGGTAACAATAGCTATGCTACAGATTGTGGGAGCCGAGTGTTACAATAGGCTAAGGGGAGTCCATACATACCAAATCCTCTTTATAGTGTCACTTTCATCTGCCACTATAACAAGTCCCCTTAAAAAAAAAAAAAAAAAAAAGCAAGCACTGAAGAGTTGCGCAGAAGCTGACAGAGCATTTTTGATATTTAATGTCATACATAATAGAAGTCTCCTTCTTGTTTTTCTTTCAAATCTACACACTTCACAAAACAGACTGTTGCAAACAAAGGTAATTTACCAAGTATTTAGGCCGTACAAAATTTTTTTTTCTTTCTTGCCAAAACTGCATTTGAATGAATCCTTTCCCCAGTAATCACGCTGACATGAATCCATATCTGTATTCAGCTTAGACCGCCACTGTTCTTTAGGGATAATTTTCAAATCTTTCTACACAAGTCGACACCTGGTTCCCATTGATAAATAACAGCCTGGCTGCTTCCACCTCCTGCGTACTATTTTGACAGATCGCCACCTTGAAGAAGTTTCTTGTGTTTAAGGAAAGTGATTTGTCTAAAGAAAGAGGGTATTTTCAAACCACACTTGTAAAATACATCAAATGATAGGAATAAAAGGGGAAATGAGCTTTGGAGTAAAAGCAATAGCACCTGAATAAAAGAAATCTCAAAATAAAAGGAATAGAAAAAAAAATCAAGAGATAACACGAAAAGGAAAGTAGGAACCTAAACATTTATTAGAGGTAAAAAATGAAAGTGTAAGTGTCTTCTTATCTAGTGGTGAGAGTTTTAAATTACTTGGCCATGTTAATAGAACGGGAAAAGTGATATTTCAAACCAGTGGCTTTGCCCTTTGAAAAACTGTCTTTTTTTTTTTATGAATTCCAGGATAATGAAAACCAATTGCTGGAGTTAATACACAGACACGATTCCTACAGTTGGAGTTGACTGATTTTCCATTAGTAATTTTAATACAAATTACAACTTCAAATAGAGCTAAGAAATTAAGTGACAGTCTAACCCCTGACTATACCAAGATGCGAGTCACTAAGACATTCTGTTCACTGAAGCTCCAAATGACTTCTTGGTGCTCAGAGGTAAACTCTGCGAGCCCTGCCATGATTCTTTCTACACAACCTTGACCTGCAGCCTGTGTTTTGGTGATTTCTTTGTTTTTGTGATAATAGACTTTTTTTAAAAAAAAATCCAAAACAGACTTTAACTTTAGAAGGGAATTTCTTCTTGGCCAAACCCTTAAGGCCAATGTCTTAATGAAATGGAAACCCTTTTCCCTAAGAATTCATTTCTTAGCAACCCTTCATAGTTTTTGTAAGCCTATCTTTAAGTTTCTTTTTTGAATCACTTGCCATTTCGCTTCTTCATGTTGGTGTGTTACAACTGTTCCACATTCCATCTCCCCATCCTAAAAAATCAATGATCTTTGCCGTTGGAGACACCTCTACATGGGCAGTAAGGTGAGACTTCCATTCCAAACAAGCCATTCTTGTAGCTGTTTAAATCTTCATGCCCTGAGTTTGGTTTATACATATCAGGGCTTTTGCTAACCAAGCTCTTTTAGTTTGGTGACCATTTATGGGAAGGAGGTTAATTTGATGAAGACTAGTGGGTACCCGCTAAGAATGCTGTCCCTTTGAATGCTTCCGGGGCAACTGACACTTCAGTTATTTTGCCTAAAGTCCAGGCATTTGTAAAATTTTCAAAGATGTTAGCAGAATTACTTAGATACTTCATACTTATGCACAATTTATGGCATGTAGTATGAAATAATATAGAAAGAACAACAGCCATGTAAAACTATAAGGCAATAATTTACACTAAAGTGTGGCATTTAAAAAAAGGATATTGAGCCCCTGGCTGGTGTAGCTCAGTGGACTGAGCACAGGCCTGTGAACCAAAGGGTCGCTGGTTCTATTCCCACTCAGGACACGTGCCTGGGTGACAGGCCAGGTTCCTGGTGGAAGGCACACAAGAAGCACCCACACATTGATCTTTCTCTCCCTCTCCTCTCCCTCCCTTCCCCTCTCTCTAAAAAATAAATAAATAAAATCTTTTAAAAAATAAAACTAAAGAAAGACTACTGAAGGATGCTGTGTTCAAGTGAAAGATTGTCATGGTAGTTCTATCTGTACGTGTGTTAATGGTTTTCATGAAGAAACATTCAGAAAGATTAATATTTATTGGTCCAACCTGGTTTTACACATAAATAATACAAAGCACATTGGTTCTGTTAGCTATTGGACATAAGAGACATGTACATGATAATAAAGACACAGTAAAAGACAGTGAGAATCCAAAGTTGGACCCTGAGTTCTTTGGGAGAAGGTTATGAGACTCATAAATGGAGGCATCAGCAAACGGGAGGGGTAGATATGAATTTCAAATGTGTAGGACCATACTAGCTAGTCATTAACTTATAATGATTTATTATTATTATTATTTTAAAAAGATTTTCTTTTAAAGATTTTATTTATTTATTTTTAGAGAGGGAAGGGAGGGAGAAAGAGAGAGAAAGAGAAACATCAATGTGCAGTTGCTGGGGGTCATGGCCTGCAACCCAGGCATGTGCCCTCACTGGGAATCGAACCTGCGGCACTTTGGTTCGCAGCCCGAGCTCAATCCACTGAGCTATGCCAGCCAGGGCAATTTTTTGAGGGCCCTTATAGCTAAGGATTCTATGTCTGTATATATCTGTTGCTAAAATATCAAGTTTAAAAATTCAATCATTCTGATCTATTTTTCATTTGAGACTTAAAAAGAAAACCATTGGTATCTAGAAACCTCACGTGATGTGCTGAGCACAGAAAGGAGACAGTTTACTAGCCCAAAGCCTGCCTGCCTCCCTGTAGCTCAGTCATAATATCAATCACTGAAATAAGTAAAATATATTTGGTCATTTTCTTTTATGCTTGAGTAGCCTGTGTCACAGTCAACTACTTCGCTCACAAATTTTGCCACCTTTCTCATGTTCTCCTTTATTGTTTTCATACATTAATAGGAGCTCACATATATTATGCATCTATGTTCCAGGTATGATATGGTAAGCACTTTCTGCACATTCTTCTTCACCTGCTGTGATTTCCATTTTATAGATAAGAAGCTTGAGGCTTATAGAGAATGAGGCACTTGCCTATGATCACCCCGCTTTCAAATATGGCCAGGAACAAAGGGAGGCTATGTGGGCAGAACCACAGTTCTGCCACTAAACTAGTCTGGCTGACGCTACTGGGCAGTCCATGTCGGACACGAGTCACAGTGACCGGCAGCCCCAACGATGCCAGCACAAGTCACCAGGCATTGGTGTCAGCCCCAGGATTCTCGGTTCTCTGGACACTGGGTGTTGCACCCACCACGGCTACCTCCAGAAGGAATCTTTCATGTTACCTGCTGCTTAGGTTCACCAGATCCCAGTCAGAAGTCTGGGGCAGGTGAGCCTCACTGACTGAGTCTCGGTCACGTGTGTGGGCCCCAGCTGCAAGGACAGTGGAGAAGTCAGTAGCCTGGCCTTCTCACTTCACTAGTGGGAGGTGGCCTCTAACTTGTCCAAGATTCTCAGGATGAGAAATTTCCCCCAAAGAGGAAATGGATCATTCCCTTTTGCTCATCACCATCTCTCAAGCATCTAGCGCAATACTGACACTAAGTAGATGTTCAATAAACACATTTGAAAGGCATAAATGAGTATGTGGTCCAGTTGTCTGTGGGAGAGGAACTAGGAAAAGCAAGAAAACACTATCAATAGCTGGTAGCACTATGCACATGGGCAAACAGGTAAACCAGACTCGACAGAAGGTTCTGAGTGGTGGATGAGTTAAACTGGAGCCCTCACCCCAGAACATGAAGCTGAAACTGACAAGGGAGGGGGGTTGGCTGAGCTGCTTCCTTCCTTCCTGGGTATGTCATTCTCCTGGAAGAGAACCCCACTGAAGAGCCCCTGTACTGGCCATACCGCTGTCTTCAACTAGGGCAGCACCAACTTATTTGAAAGCATGCAGGGATCAGTGGGTGCTCGCTATTAGGGGCTAAAGGTTGTGTGCACAGCATCCCATGGGATCATCAGAACAACCCTGAGGAGTAGCTACTGTTTGTAGTTCCATTTGACAGAATGGAAGAGCAAGAGCAAGGCTTGGGGAGATTGCCTAAGGTGACAAAACTAGGAATTGGCAGAACCTGGCTTTGACCCCAAATCTTATCGACTCCAAATCTACCCTCTTAAGCTATGCATCGATATACAATGGAAACTGTAAAAGTAGGTTATTGTGCAAGGCATTTGTGTTACTAGTTTCACTGTTAACTTACCCCGTTATTTCTTATTTCATATTTTTACAGGAGAAATCAGCCTACTCTTGAGCTAGCTCCAGCCAGGGAAATGGAGGGTTGAGCCCGTGCTCTCCAAGGTTCTGAAAACCAACGTTTGCAATTGTAAATGCAACTGCCAGAGCAAAGGTAGCATAATTTTATATTGGCTCTTTGGTTTTTACACCCAGGGCAAAGCCATCTGTGAGCAGATGAAAAATGAAATAATTATGAAATTTAGGCAGTTCTTAAGAAACTTAAGTTTTCAATACACCCACATCCATTCACTAAAATTAAGGGAGATGAACTCGGAAAACAGACTTCTTTTATACACAGTTGGCTTCCCTCCACAGCTAGGAAAGTCAGTCCATGCCAGTAATGTCTGAAATCATGATGGGAATTTTCTGAGTGCTGCAGTAAATATATCCTCCTGGTTATGCATCATCAGCCCCGGAATGCTGCGGAGGCCAGGGTAAGCATCTGGAACCAGGGAACCTGGTGGTACAGGCAAGAAACAGCCAGTGGGGTGAGTGAGGATCAGAGTTAGAATTGGCAGCAAGAGAGTCTGCGAGAAGAAGAGAAATCAAAGGGAAAGGAGAGGAGTCATGATATGAAATAAAGAGAGAGAGAGAGAGAGAGAGAGAGAGAGAAAACCCTTAAAAGCTTGAACAGGGCCAGTCAGAAAGGAGCTGAGGTTGCGGCCATGGCAAGTGGTGGCTTTCAGTTCCTGGGGAGAAAGGTATCATCTGCTCTCCCTTCACTCCTAATACCAACTGCAGTGATCTCGTTTCTTTCCAAGTCTTTCTACATAGCTCCACAGGGGTTGACACTGGGCTGGGCTGACATCTGCTGCTACTTCTTGCTGCATTCTGTGCTATTTGGAGATATTCTATTGATATCATCCTTCTTTGACCTTGCTTCACTCTTCCCCCTCCTAGCTCTCCTTCCGCTGTCCCATTTGCAGCAACGGCTTCAGCGCACTAACAAGGGCCCTTTTATCTCTCGGTCCTGCTCCCGCTTTTGTTTCTCTCGTCTATTTGGAGTGAGCTTCTGGATATAAAGCCAGCACGAGTTCTCTCTTGCCCTTGAGAAACTGGTGAACGGAGCTGCCTTGCTAGGACTGGCAGGTAAAAAAAGTACTGTCCAATTCTGGAGTGGATAGCGGTCTGTTAAGCAGCCTTAAACTTTAGATAAGCAAATAACCATTTTCCTTTGCAGAAATTATCGCTGCGCCCTTGTAATCAGAGCCCCAAACCGAGAGTTACAGAGACCACATGTGTTTAGAATAAATAAATAAAAAGGACCGAGCTCCTGTCATATGGATTCTGGCGTAGGCTGTTTGGGCCCTGCCGCCACAGCTGAAGATGGGTTTCTGCTCACAGAATACTAATTGCTGTGACTATTCTGAACCGATCCGTCTTGGGAAAGAAAAATATGAGAGGAAAGCTTATTTTGGATTGGTCACCCAAGACCGTAAGCTGAGTTGGTAGAAATTCGATGTACCAGAGATACAGGGGGTTGGCAGAAGTGGGTTTACGGTTGTTTGTATGGAAAAAAGCAAATCGTACAAATACATAGAGCAATAATGAACAGATAAAAAATACGAGGATACACTGTAAACCTTCTTTTTCCCATCCGTGTGTGTGTGCATGCCCAAGATTTTTACGGAAGTGCCTGTGGATTTGTACCACGTCAGAAGTATCATGACTTCTTAGCTGTCGTTTAGGTTTTGTGTGCCGACTTTGTCGCAGAAGTCTGTCACCAGTGTTTACCGAGGGCTCGTTTGTACACAGCGGAGGGGAAGGCTGATCTGACTGTTTGTCTGATTCTGTTTAGATAGAACAAATTGATCTACAAGCGTGTTTACCGGAGAGTCACCGTTGGTCATGTCTCTGATGTACCTTCCTTCCTGCAGTGGATTTAACGTCAGAAGTCAGCAAACTGGAAGAGGAGAGGGAAGTAGGAACTCTTGCACCCAGATGGAACCTAGGATTCCCGTCAGGGGGACCTAGCATTAAACCCTGGCTCCTGTGACATACAGGCTGCTTGAGCCACAAGTAACTTAATATTTTTGAGCTCTCGTTCCCCATCTCTAAAATAAAAGTAAAAACCCTACCCTGACTATATCACAGGATTATTGTAGGATTAAGTGGGATCATGATGGAAACCAGCTTTTGTAAACTGTAAGATACCCTACAATGTCGGGGATTCAAAACCCTGATAATAATTTCACACGGTGACTATGAAATGCACAAGCTGTCAGGATTAAAGATCGCAGTTCAGAGGATGGCCACTTTAAACTGTCAACCTGTTTTCCCCAAGTACAAGTTAATAGTATTATAATAAATTCACAATGTGCTTCAACTTTTTCCCTGTGGGGTTTCATTCCATTGCATGAATTAAAACTGAAAAAAAGCGTTAGTAACTTGCTTCAACAAAGCTCTTTTCATTTTAACAATATTCTATACCTACATGCATGGTAAAGAGGATTGTTCGAAGAATCTAAAATATATCTGAAAGCATCACACCCAAAAGTGAAGCAATTCTACACATTTCTGGTTAGTTACCTCCTCCCAGGCACCTAATGCAGCCAGCCACGCCATTGGTGTGACGTCTGAAGTGATGCATTGAAGGGAGTTCTTTGAGGCCTCAGGGAGCCTTCTACGAACATTCTCTCCTGATGGGTGGTCTCTGGGAAATGGGGTGTTCCCTGTATCGGGCAGTGACCTTGCAAAGACGAAGCAAGATTATCCCAGGAGAACTGAGGAGGGGTTCAAATGCTAGACAGAGGTTTGGACTAGATCAGTAGTTCCCAGTTTAGGGCCATCAACATTTTCCACTGAAATTTCAAAAAAAAATCACCTTGGCTGGTGTAGCTCAGTGGATTGGGCACCAGCCTGAGAACCATAGTGTCAGAGGTTTGATTCCCAGTCAGGGCACATGCCTGGGTTGCGAGCCAGCTTCCCTAGTTGGGCGCATACAAGAATCAACCCGTCAATGTATCTCTCACACACCAATGTTTCTCTTCCTCCCTTACCATCTCTCAAGAAAGAAAAAAAAACCAACCATCACAAAAATTTCATTTTTTAGAAAAAGCATTATCTGCATATGAAAAATGGGATAGCTATAAAATCACAGAATAAACAACAGTCTGCAAGTATAATCGTTTAGCTTTTATTGGAAAAAAATCACTACATTAGCCTTAGATTTTGCTTTTATTGCAAAGCAGAGAAATTTCCTCTCACCCTGGTGCCAGTTTGGGGCTATTTGGTAACCGTTCAGGCGTCCTTGAGTAGCTATGATCACAAAGACATGTTAACACACAACTATTTCTCAGTCGTCAAGCACAAAATAATGCTTTTTGGTTAGAGTGTGTGAGCAGCTATTTGTAAGATTAGGGATCATTTCAAATTTTAAGAGCTTCTGCAATCACTTCGGGTTTTGATGAAAAAATGGTTTGATGCTTGAATTCTGGTCACTCACCACCTTACAATGAATTCACTTACAGAACAAACAGAAAAGTAGGAAGAGAAAAATAAACTAGAGGATTCTGCAGATTCCCTGCATTGACAGTGTTGCACAAGCTGTTCAGATATTGTAAAAGGGGACATTTGACATTCTCTCCAGGTGGAAGGAGGCGGAAGGTGCGGTTTCTCAGGAGACCGCACCAGTGATTTCAACTGCGCTTTGCTGGAGTACGGGATCCATCCGCTCTCTTCTACTTCTATTAGCTGTGAGTTTCTCTGTATTCAAGTTCCAGCTGAGAACCCGCCTAAACTTCGCTCATCCCAGAGAGGACAGCGCCTGCTGGGAAGGTGTCACTGGATTAAGGTCTCATGACCTAGGTACCTGTGAATGGCAAAGCTCTGCCACTTTGCTCAGCACGAAAGAGAAAAAATATATACGAAAATATGTTTTTGTTATTCCTAGCCATAATCGGATATTCACGAGGCTGGACCATTTTATATGGAAGCTCAAGAATCAGGATACACTGTTTCTTAACAGAACAAAGAATTTTTTTAAAAGACAAGTGATGTATTTCCTGTAAATGGCATGAATAAGATCGTGGCTGTGCTATAATATTTCAAAACCTTATAAATGTGTTATTGATGGCACGGGCGGTGAGGGGCCCAAGTGCTTTCTGCCTAGTGCAGTGGCTGCAACACATAATAATTGTCCTTTCAAAATCAGGGTTCCTTTCTTAAAGCTCCTGAGGGGACTGAGTGGATTTCTTGTCCTTGTTTTCTCCCTGTGTTACAGCCCATCCTGAACCTCAGCAAATGTAGGACCGCGAGTTCAGGGAAAATGAACCCAACGACACTGATGCTCACGTATTCATCCGCGCACTCATTCTCTCTGCGAGGATTTGCTGAATGTCTGAGCCATGCGAGGCACTTGTGAGAAGTTCTGGGATTACCAAGATGAAGAGTTTATAGCCTGGGGGGATCTCAGTTAGCACCTATCAGCTCCAAAGCAGTCAGCACAGTATTTCTCAAAATCGAACCTTTTTTTTTTAACTACAATCCACAGTAAAAAATAACCTTCATTTCCCGATGTGATAGTCATATACATAACTAATTGCACAAACATGCAAACACCCATGGAACCAACACTCAACTGAAAGAATATTTGTTGAGTCAAACTTATTATTCTTTGTACACACGGTACACTGTACTATTTTCTATTTCCTTTCATTCCATTTTGTTAAAGGGTGATATGACCGACTAAATTGACTTCAGAGCCCACTATCACATCATGCAATTTGGGAAACAGTGGTCTCAGATAAGTCAGCATGCAGCTAAAAATATCAAGAAAATTTTCCAAAAATATCTGGGAAACAAAGGTCATGGGTTCGGTCCCCGGTCAGGGTATATAAGGGAGGCAACTGATGTTTCTCTCTCATGTTGACATTTCTCTCTCTCTCTCTCTCTTTCTCTTTCTCCCACATCAATAAACATATCCTTGGGTTAGGATTTTTAAAAATATGATAAAATAAAATAAAGCACAGGAACCAAGACCGGGAACTGTGTTGTTCTGATTTCATGAGGTCTGCCTGTGCAGTGACGGCCATGTTTACATGTCTTCCTCCTTTCCCTGCGAGACCTTCTAATAGTCCCCTCGAAGCAAGCAAGTCTCTATCCCTTCAACTTGACAGAGGCTGACCTTGCTCACCTTTTCTAATCTTCCTCCTACATGACCGCAAGTGATTCTGCAAAATACTAACACAGAGACTCGTCCCTGCCTCACGAGTCTCTAAGGCTCCCCTTCCCAACAGGAGAAAAAGTTCAAGTCCCGAGCGTGTCCTGACGTCCTGCCTTTTCTCCCTGGGCCTCAGCTTCTGGCCACCAGCCCAGGTGAACACTAAGCTGAGGTGTCTCGCACGCACAACTCTGAGACTCTCTTCCCTTGGCCCCGAATCCACCGCCTTGTCCCCCTGGTAGACTTTCTCGTTTGTCAAGTCTCAGCTTACACACTTTTCCTACAGTCACACCTTTCCTGTCTCCCAGACGGTGCCAGATGCTGCAAAGTTCCATGAAAGCGGCCATCATGTTCTCTGTACATGTTCACAAATCTGTCTAGTCTGTCTCTAGCTAGGATGGGGAGGCGGGGCTTGCTTTGTAACTCCTAGCAGTCTTTCATTCTTTCCCCTTTTTAAAGCAAATACTTACTTGAACACTTAACTCTGCACTAGCCTCTGAAAAGGCAATAACTAAGATAGTCTCTGCCCTCCTAGAGCTTGGGAGGAAAGCTCAGCATCGATAACACAATGGGATGGGCGCTTTTGCAAAGACAGAACAGGGCCTCCTGGGAGCCAACAGCGCAGCTGGGGAAGGTCTTCCACGACCTCGTGAGGAGCAAGCTCAGCCGGAAAGAGTTTGGAGGGAAGGAGAAAGGGGGGCGGGGCCGGGGGTGGGAAAAGTAGCAGAAAAGGAAGCAGCACGTGCAAAACCATTAGGGCAAGAGAAAGGTTGGAAGTTGGTAGAAAAAGTGAGATCCTCGGAGGCTGGAGTGCCCAAAGGCGAGTGGCCGTCGACGAGATGAGAGAGGCGGTAAGCTGTATCCCTCTTGTTATGGGTGTGGCATTTTCTTCGAAGGGCAGTGATGGCTTTAGAGCAAATTTTATTTCACATGATCAACTTAAGTATCAATTTGAGGGGAGGGGCGAGGTGAGTTGGAGGCCCTTTGGAATATCTGGTGGCAGTGGAGGTGAGCGAAGTGAAGGCAATTAGGAGATTAAGAGTCAGAATGACTGGGATTTGGTGACTGATTTGATGTAGGTGGCTGTTTTGCCATGCGTCATCTTGTCTGGGGTGAGCTCCCAAGAACTCCTTTTCCTGTGTGGTCCCTGTTAAGGTGAGCCACAGAGAGATTCTCATGGGAAATCTGGGGGATGGAAGTTGTTAAATTAATTAAACAAGGAGGCCGTCAAGCCGGGTGACTCGAACTTCCTGGAGGCCAACGTAAGGCAAAACAAAACCTAATCTTGTAAATGTCTCAAGGTGACAAATATCACAACCCTCAGGACAGCCAATCACAAACAGCCAATTAGGCTTTCAACTATAGCCAATCAAAATTTCCTTTCTTTGCTTCTACACTTTCTCCATAATGTCCCTGGCTCCTGACCACTTCTGGCTTGGCACCGCCTGGTTGTAATTGACAAATCCTCGACGAAACCCTTAAAAATTTTAATAGGTGGCCCTTCATATTTAACAAAGTGAAGCGACAACCATTTCATAGCTCACAGGCGTCGTCGGCAGGCTCCTACGCCTCTCCGTGATTAACTCAAGAACAATTTATGTCAAATTAACCCTCTCTGTTAAATTGATCTCAGGTCTTTGGATTACAGTGCTGCTTTTTCAAATGCTAGCCTAGCAACTTGTCCAAATTATTGTATCCTTCAAAATGGGCTTGTTATTCTAAGGGAATAATATATATTTGCAGAGCCTGTTTTATTACAAAAACACTCTTGAGATTTTTCTTTACTGGCCTAAGTAAACAGTTCATTCGGGTGCATTTGCAAATTCCCACTTTTAATATCAGAATTCCAATATTTAAAGAGCCCTTCCCAAAAGTCCTTTAATAAATTCAAAGAATTCTATGTAATAAAAACTTAAGCCTTTGTTTTCTTTTTTATAATCTTTTACAGAGTGTAAAGGAAAACAGGAAATGTTGCAATAATCTCAATTTCCTATAGTAGATACTTAGTTCATTCTCACTGTTCTTCACCAGACAGGTCAGCATTGAGTTCTCATATTTTCCAGGGAGGAAGAAATACCCAGAAGACAGGTGACATGTGACAACATAATAAGCAGCTGTGTCAAAACTAGAATTAACAATTTTTAATTCTCAATACCCAGGGTATTCAATATAGTCCTACACATTTCCCTGTTCAGTAATAAATGTCAACTATGTTATGCATCTGACTTGCAAAATAAAATCTGCCATAGCATTCCATTTACCATTTAACTAGAAAATTGGAAAACACAATCCAGGAGAACGCAACTATTAAAACGGTAGATGATCTTCTTACAAATTGAAAACAGCTTCTTGAAGCAATTCTGTTAGCTAATGACAACCCTCAGCTGTTGGAAATAACCGTCCTAATAATCAATACCGTGTTGAGACTTTCACCTAAGCATTTATTGTAAAGGATGCCTTGCTTTTGAACAATCATTTTAAATCCTAGTAAACTGAAGAATTAATTGGAAAGCACAGAGGCTCAGCAAACTAATACTTTAGTCTGTCCAACCATCTGCTCAGGAGCCCCGTCCTCAAATCTTGGCTCCGTGAAGATGGGAGCACGGTGCGTTTGATGCGTATGATGGTAGATGAGCTGTCCTTCAGCATTTAACCACCCATCTTACAAATGCTCACGAAGAAACTCCGTCTCAGGAATACGCTCATAAAGGTTCTGCTTCCTTTTGCGCTGCCGTCAGCACCGCAGTGAGGTCAGGCTTTCTTTAAAGGTGAGGATCTGATGAAAAATGACTTATCCACCCAAATGACTAGTGTGCTTTTCAAAACAGGCCCCTCAGGAGTCGCTAGCCTTCGTCTAATCATTTCTTCTCCTCAGACCGTTTTTTCAAGTTTTATTTTTGGAATTTTGTTTTGCATTGTTTCGGCCGCTCTTTCTCGAATAGTGGGGAAGAATCCTAACCTGTTTTGTCAGGTTGGATATTCCATGTAAAAATGTTACGTGATGACGAACGAATGAGGCAAATTTCATGTTCGAGTTTGTCAACTGACTCAGTTCAAAACTGGAGTTCAAAAAAACAAACAAACAAAAAAACACAAACAAACCGTGTTGAGTAAAAGGCACCATGATTTGAATAGATATATAGCTTCCTAAGGGGGCTGCTCCTGTTTGCTTGCAGGGACTTGTTTAAAAGGAAAAAAAAAATGTCTCATGTCCTTGAATAAACCCAACATACTTACCCCTTAAAGTGTAAACCTGTTGCTTTGGCTGCTCAGCACCTGTGCTTTCCTCCTCTGACAACATGTCACTGATTTCCTTTGGGAACGAACCCCTCACCCACTTTCCTTCACTTAACTCCTGGGGAGGGTGGACCCGTCTGGCCGGACCGGTCAGGTGCTTTTCCGGTCACGAAGGCTCCTGTGACTGATGTAGAGGTGGGCCCCTGACCCAGCCTGAGGCTCAGTTCCAGAGCTTTGGCAGAAACCATTGCAAAGGAGAAACCTGCTGTCTTCTGAGGTTACCAAGTTAAAAATAAGAATCTGTAACTGCCAGGAGCCATCATGGGGAGAGGCCTTCCTGGCGGTGAAGCCAAAGATGGAGAAAGGGAACCTTGATGATACCATTTGAGTGACGAAGTCCAGCTTCCACCCAAAGCAGGGCCCCTGAACGACTTGGTCACAGGAGCCAGAACATTCATTTCATAAACTTACACCCACTTAAGCGTGTTTCCCTGTATAATGGGTTCAGTCAAGGCATAAAAAAAACAGGAAATGTTGCAACTTATACAAATATAAATGCAACATGGCTTATGTTGTGCCCACTTATCTTGCCATTAAGTTGAGTTTCACATCTTTAATCATGTATATTTCATTTTTCAATTTCCTAGCCACACAGGGTGTTTTTAATTTCTGGTTTATTTTACAGCGTAGGAGGTCTAGCGGTAGGGGTGGTTAATCTTGAAGACTGTTTCCATCAGTGGCTCCTGAAATGCAGGGGTATAATGGTTTGGAATAAGATGCGTTTGGAGTCAGCAATGTTACCTTCACAGGCCAGGAGAATTTAAACCAGACGTCAACCCTGACATCTTTTCACATTCCCTGCATGTGACAGCCATTCAGGTCAGCCGCTCCTCGAGTCTTTCTGGCAGCATACTTCCTGGGCTATCATAAAAAAAAAACACTCCTGGTCTATCCAATCCAGCACAGTAAACCCATCTGCAGGCTGTTTTTCTTGAAAAAAAAATCTGATCAATACATCTGTTTCCCCAGGGTAGAGAAAGAACAAACAGCCGGTCCCGATAAGCCTGCTCTGGCTTTGCTCATTTCCTCAAAGGCTATACATGGCTCACACTTCTTACTTCAGGCCTCTGCTATTAATAAGCCTTCTCAAGGAAGTACTGAAGCTCTCATTCCATCCAGATGCAAGCAGCACACCACCCACCCCCGCTCCTCATCCCTGATGTTCCAGCAACATTACCCAGAGCCCATCGTGACTCTGCGTTCCCAAAAATTCTGCTGTGTCCTAAAACCCAAAACCAGGGAATCTGCAGCAGGTGGCCTTGGGGCCATTGGCGCTTCAGCTCCTGTAACTGATATCCCACCGTGCTGCAACATTGTGTATATTCTCTCCCCACAGAGGAAGGCAAGTCAGCATGAACTAGCTCAGGACTTCGGTTGCACGTTGCACATCGTTCAGGTCACTCAGAGGAAAATTACAATGCAACTCACTGCAAATTCCCGGCATCATCAAAAGAGGGCATGCAAACAAGTCCTGGGCTGTGGATTCCAAAATATTACCGCATTCCACAGAGAGCCAAAAAAGTTTTATTCTGTCAGGTGCCATGGAGAGAAATGAGCATGCATGCATCAGGCAGTCTCTTGCATGTTGAATGGAATCCTCAAACACAATGGGATGATGACCCTCTGATTTCTTTATGTTTCTTTTCTATAGGAAACAACCTCCTGGTCCCCATTTGCTCTGCAAAACTTACCCCTCTGTCTTTTCTCCCATGGTTCCCACTCATAGCGACATATATCCTGGGTAGTATGCACTGCTGAGCTATCCATGCAAGAGCATTGGATAACTAGTGAGCTTTTTTGACAAGAGTATTCTGGAAACTTGGCAATAAAACGTTTAGGAAAAACTTTCAACCATTAAAACTTCTTATATGAAGAGCTTAACTAGACCCCACCTTACCCATAGCAAATAAAGTTACTTTAAAGGGGAGTACCTGTTCAGAAGAAAAATAAATATATGGGAGACTACCACTTGTGTTTGAGAATAAGCACTCGCTGTTTCAATAAGGTTATAGCTGATTGAGGGAGGAACAGCAAACCCTGGGAGGTTTGAAAAGGGCAGGGTTTTCCTGGAACACCCTTTGCCCTATTAAGGATGTTTTGGGGAGGGCAAGTAGAGATGAGGAAAGGTAACAGTTTTACTAAACGAGTGAGTGTTCCTATAAAATGTTGTTGAGGAAACCACTACTTAGCCAAGAACTGCCACGTCTTGAATTCATTTCAGATTAAGCTCTCCGTTTAAGATCTTCAAAAGTAAATTTACGCACCTCACACCAGTAGTTTGAGTTGTCTTTTGTCGTTGTGCAATTGCCAACTTGGAGGAAACTACTAGTATTTATAGACAGTATTCACAAATTACGCAAATCAAAAAAATGCAATCGACCTTTAGTTGCAAATGTCCGCACCACCACGTAGAGTGACTAATTTTTCAAATTCGTAAAGGAAGTTAGAACTGTGAGTCAGGGAGTGGATTGCTCTGATGAATGAAAATAAGATTTATGCTTCTCCCAGCTGGACTGCATTTTATTTTTAAAATCTTTGTTAAGGTGGATTAGTTTTGTGCCTGAATTTTTATTTTATTTTATTTTTTATTTTTTTAAAAGATTTTATTTATTTATTTTATTTTTAGGGAGGGAAGGGAGGGAGGGAGGGGGAGAGAGAGAGAGAGAGAGAGAGAGAGACATCAATGTGCGGGGTTATGGCCTGCAACCCAGGAATGTACCCTGGCTGGGAATCGAACCCGGGACACTTTGGTTCCCAGCCCGCGCTCAATCCACTGAGCTATGCCAGCCAGGGCTCTTGTGCCTGAATTTTGTTAATAGTTTCCCCCTATATGCATCTCCACTCTTCAGGATGCAATAGTTTCTATACATTAAGTCTAATATTGAATCAGACCAAAAATGGGTGTTGCCAGATACTACAGACTTGTGAATGGTACAGTCTGTTCTAACTTTCTCAGAAGTACGGGTGGATCACCACATTCTACGCCACACTGTGGAAGCATCACAATATGTAACACGAGCACTAAGGCAGGAAAACCGTGCTCCACTGCTAACCTAAATGCCACCTACCGAACTATAAAAACAATAACGAAACCATGTAGACATCTATTTCTTCAGACCTTGCCAAATTTTACATGGAATTAGGTTTGTGTAGCAGGTCTTATGCTATGAAAAAAAATCTTATTTTAGACTGCAGTGTGTTGCATATCTATTAAGCAAACATTCTTGAGCACCTACTGTGTGTCTGGCACTGGTGTAGGTATCGTCGTGACCAAAGAAAAATGCACAGCCTCTGTGTTTGAGGAGGCGCACCCAGGATAGAGGCGGTGGTGTATGCAACAGGTGTGCTGCGTACAGGCAGAGCACTGTGGTGTGCTTCCGGAAGTACTCAGAAAGAGCCACTGAGTTAGTTCATGGTGTGCCAACTAGTAATTACAAGGTTCTAGTATCAAAAAAGCAAAGAGTCAAGATGAAGAGGAGCAGCTGGGGCAACGATGGATGTCTTTTAAATTTACAAAGATAAAAATAGCCCCAAGATTCTGGAGACCAACATATGGAGATCGATAATGTGGCCAAAAATGTTTTTTAAAGAGAAAAGTTGAGGTCCCAAGGGAAGGAAGCCTCAGGGCCTCGCTCTAGTAGCAAAGCGAAGTAGAAACGGAGAGCGTAGAACAAATGCTGTGAAGGGCCTTTGTCCTACACAAACACCAAAGTTCTGGAGCTGTGTAGGAGCCCGAGTGCAGTTAACACAAACCTGATGTGATGAGCCCAGTGCCGTCCGAGGAAATAATGAAGCCACCTTTTGATTAGGGCAGCTGAGTATTGTCGTCCAGAAACCTCTTCACACCAACCGGACTTGAAGTCACAGAACCGTGCGGAAGGGGTCTCACTCCCAAAGTGACTCAGCTTTGGTTTGAGCTCCTCCTCCTATTGGTTGTTGTTGAATTCTAAAGGGAAGTGGGGCTGGGATAAATAAAGACTACAAATAGATTGGTTATAAAGGTGCTACAGTTGCCTAGGTATTTGTATTTCTTTACATTTTCCTCTAGCGTAGCCCAATGGACTGTCCTGTTCTTTAATGTTCACAAAGCCAGTGAAATAAACACATTTATATAAACAGATATGTGATTGGAACTAATAATCTTTTTAAAAAAAGATTTATTTATTTATTTTTAGAGAGGGAAGGAGGGAGAAAGAGAGAGTTAGAAACATCAACGTGCAGTTGCTGGGGATCATGGCCTGCAACCCAGGCATGTACCCTGACTGGGAATCGAACCTGTGACACTTTGGTTCTCAGCCCGTGGCTCAATCCACTGAGCTACACCAGCCAGGGCTCTAATAATCTTTTCAAATCAGTTAGTTAGGGTTATGGGATACCTGGGTATCTGGGATCCAAAATACCCATAAATCAGCACCCCTTCACACACTTATCTAGAAGGGTGGCTTATCTTAAATGTAGGTGAGATATCAGAAATCACAGGAGAAGCGGACAGCTGCCGGTTCCGTGTTAATGATTTTGCATGTTGAATTTTTATTAATTCTGTCAGCTACCTTAGAATTTAGGAGCCATAATCCTCACCATCTACATATGAGGAAACTGAGAAGAAATGTGCACAAGTTTGCACAGGTCACAAAGGCAGAAGCCAGACGTCCAGCCTGGAGAGAACCTGGCTCCAGAACCCAGTGGGAACAAACTCGTTTGCATTTTTGAGGTTTAAGGAGCAGGTGGGGACTGGCTTCTAAGTAAAAAAGAGAGAAAACTGTTACAGGTAGAAGCACGAAAGTGAAATAGGAATGGAAGTCGTGAAGAACAGAGAGACAAAGAGTGGTGAGATCCCAAAAAGGAACACAGCAGAAAGCAGGGAACAGATTGACAGTGACCAGAGGGGAGGGGGGAGGGGGATAATGGTGGACAGAGGGGAAGGGACCAAAGAGCAAGATACAGACAACGGTGCAGGGACCTGACTGTGGGAGCAGGGGCCGGGGGGGTGGGGGTGCAGAGGAGGGCAAAGCGGGGAAAACTGGGACAACAGTCACAGAATAGCAATAAAAAATTTAAACAGTAATGTGGTCACCGAAAATAATTTTAGTGAGGGCTTCCCAACCACCTCATTCCCTTCTCACCTTTGTCCCTGTGACCAAAGTCTCTTCGTGTCCTTCCAAACACTCATCCCAATCTGTATTTTTCCTTTATTTTTAATCTCGATTCCCTCCCACACCAGAAAGTCTGTTTTTCCCCCCACTGTGCAGATAGCACAGAGCTCTGCCTGGCATGTAATCAGCAAGCAAGAAGCATTTATTGAATTAATAATTAAATCAATCAGTTAAATAATATAATTTTCATAACTGAAGGCTACGTGCCCAGTAACATTTTCTTTCTTTCTTTCCTTTTTTTTTTTTTTTTTTTTTTTTTACCACTCTGCTAAGAGTTATGTCTGCTAATCACTCGCAGCAAAAGAGACACTACCCAAAACATATTCTCACGGGCTTGGTCTCTGCTTCTTGGGAGGACAATTCAGAGTCGCTTAGCAGTCAAGACTCAGGGACATATGGAATGGAGGGGGACCGGGTGTAGGGGGGAGAAGTATGGGCCTCTTGGAGATTAAAGATAGATTCTCTTGATTAGTAGACTCTGTGCTTCTTAGATTTGTCATCAGAATGGTTGCAGAATTGCGTGCCCAGAAGAGGTGAGCTCTGCTGGGGAGTGTGTAGGAGAAAGGTGATGTCACATGGAGGAGAGAGTTTATTTCCACCGCGTCCGGCCCTGCGGAGGGACGCGAGGGGGCGGAACTACAGGGGGAAGGCGGGAGTGGTGAGCAGTTCTGACTGCGGAGAGTGGAGGTAGCAAATGTGGCAAGAGAGAGGAGCGGCAGGACCGAGCTGAGTGAGCAGTGGGTTTGACAAGCTGGCACTGCACGGGGAGCTAACGAGGCCCACCTGGAGTGGTGAGCGACAAAAGAGACATTTGTGACTCACCGAGAAGGTTTACTCAAGGAGAAAATAATAGGATGTTTGGCCAGCATGAGGCTCATGCTGTATCTTGGACCCAGCTCCTTCTGGAATTTTGAAATGGGCAAGAAATGACTGACATGTTGGTGCTTCTGGACTGAAAACTTGTTTCTTCGCTGGTGTTCCAGCGCGGCTCCCCTGCCAACACCGTCCTCGTGCGTGCGCTCCACAGCGACTCTGCCTTCCATGTTTCTTAACATGAGACATTCTGTAACGACGGTCTCCCTTATTAAAATTGTTTTGTTTTAGTCTTTAACTTCTTGGCACAGATGCACTTTTGGGATGCTAATGATAGATTTGTTCCTTTCAACTTTTTCTTTTCAAGCTTTTCCATGAAGAGTTCAACGTCGCTTGGTTCTTCTTTCTGCTGTGTACATAACATATAAAAACCTGCCTTCCATTTTTGGTCATAAAAACCAAGTCTGAGGATTCATTCACCTTAGAGATTCCAACACCTCTTTTTTTTTGCAAAGCCTACAGTCCATCTGTTACCATCTCCTCTGATATTAAATTCTATTACCCTTTGTCATTTCCTCCAACTTTTGGCAGAGGAGACGATTCTCCAGCAAGCCCACTTACTTTAAATGACAAGAAATGTATCGAATTTTTATCAGCCTTTGCTGCAGATACATCATTAAACATGCCCCCAAACATCTACATTTGCCACTTCCGTACGTCACTGATGCCTTCCAGGGCCCAGGAACATCTCACCCCCTTCTGATAAGGCAGACTTACGTAACCTGAGGAAATGTGCGGGGTTGGGGGGAGAGATCTCCAGAGCGAAGGAAAGATGCAAGCATTAGAGGGCTGTGTTAGTTATCTTTGGCACTATAACAGATTAGCGGTATAAAACAAGGTAAATGCACTGCCTTGCAGTTTCTGTGGGCTAGGAGTCTGGGCACCATGTAGCCGGGCTTTCTCTGGGTCTCCCAAGGCTGCAATCCAGGTGTCGGCCAGGCTGCTTCCTCTCTGGAGCTCAGGGGCCTCCTCCAGGCTCCTGTGGTTGCTGGCAGAATCCTACTCCGTGCAGCTACAGGACTGAGGTCTCTGTCCTCTTGCTGGCTGTCAGCAGGGCGGCTCTGGGCACCCAGAGGTGAGGTGCATGTCTCCGGCATGAGAACCCTCCCAAGTTCTCCTCTCACAGGACAACTTAGCAGGAGAATCTGACTGCATTCTAGAAAGACAGACGTATGTAAGCTGTGGTAGTCACAGGGATAAACTGTGCTCAGTACCTTTGTGACTGTGCTGTGTGAGCAGAGACCCCGCCGTCAGTAGTGACCAGCTGGTCCTCCCTGTCCCCTGCGGGGTGGTGTCAGAGGGCGCCTTCCGCCTTTGCCTCACACTATACACAAAATTTTAACCAAAAGTGGCACCAGACGTAAATGCAATAGGCAAAATTACAAAATGTTTAGAAGAAAAAAAAAACATAGAAAAACATCTTCATACAAAGATTTTTTTTAGATGGGACACACAAAATATCAATAAATTGGATTTCCTTAAAATTAAGAACTTCTGTTCTTCAGAAACACCACTAAGAGAATAAAAGGCAGTCTACCAGCTGGGAAAAGAATATTAGCAATTCTTATATTTAACAAAAGATTTGTATCCAGAATACACAAAGACACTTACAACTTACTAACAGAAAAACAAATGTTCTAATTTAAAAAAATGAGCAAATGACTTGAGAGGTCATTTCACAAAGTCAGAGGAAAGCACAGCCAACAAATACAGAAAAAATTCTGAACATCATTAAAATGAATTAAAACCAAAAGGTACAGAGAATAAGTAGCATAGATGGTAGTAGGTAGAAAATAGACAGGGGGAAGGCAAGAATAGTATGGGAAATGTAGAGGCTAAAGAACTTATGACACATGGACATGAACTAAAGGGGGAGAATGTGGGTGGGAGAGGGTATGCAGGGTGGAGGGGAACGAAGGGAGGGGGAATAGGACAACTGTAATAGCATAATCAACAAAATATATTTTAAAAAACTATCAAAAAATAAAACCTCCATAAGATCATACAATACCCCCCAAAATGGTAAAAATTAGTATGGCTGACAATACTAAGTGTTGGCAAGCCCAGGGAACAACTAGAAGGCTCAGACATTGCTGGGGAAAATGTAAAATGGTACAGCCACTTGGGCAAACAGTTTAGAGTTAAGCATATAATGCATATGGCCCAGCTATTACACTTCTAGCTGTTTAGCAGAGAGAAATGAAAACATACGTCCACCCGAAAACTTGTACAGAGACGTACATAGCAGTTTTATTCCTGATAGCCAAAAGGTAGAAACAACTACATGGTCCGTCAGCAGATGAATAACCATCGTGCCCCATCTACACAGTGGGTGGTACGGAATGACACGTGACACAGACAATAGGGGTGCCTCGAAGACAGTAGGATGAGCAAAACAAGCCAGATACGAAAGAATACATATTGTATGATCCCATTTATGTGAAATTCTAGAAAGAGCGAAACGAAGTAGTAGTTGCTGAAAGCAGATAAATGTCACCTAGGACTGAGGAAGTGGGGTGGGGTGGCTGACTGGCAGCAGGCTCGGGGCCACCCGTGGGGGGTGGCCGTGTCCTTTATTGCCACTCTGGTGGTGGTCGCCTTTACATAAATCTCTTAGCATTGTGCACTTCAAAGCACTCTTTTATGTGATGGAAATAATGCCTTAACAGAGGGTAATTTTTTCACAAAAGAAGCTGGGAATCCAAATGTTAAAAATGTGGCAGCTAATTTAAACTTTTAGAAAAATACTCATAGGGGACTTAGGTAATAAATGCATCTGTGACCCAGAATTCGTCTCTAGAGTTTAGTAAGCTCGGACAGCTTTGCTACAACCATTGATCTAAATACTATCATTATGTCCATTTTACAGACGACAGAACGGAAGTCTTATTACATAGTTTGTCCAATTTCATGTACTAAAGCTGGGAATCAAACCCAAAGCCTGAGTCTTCAACTCTTTATTCATTCCACTCTGTTATGTAGCTATTTGCAGGCTTTTCTAAAAACATATTAATCCTGAGCCTCTTCTTCCTTATTGCTCTGAAGAAATTAATGAGTGACCTCAAACAACATTTCTTTTTCTCCTTTTGTTCAACAGGAATAATCTTAAAATTGTTCTTGGTGTTGTCACACTTCCCTGGAGTTCTTTCTATTTACTGACTATGTAACAGCTCCTGGCATTAAGTCTCTCGCTAATCCAGAGTTCTTCGGAATTTCTTAGTGATTTCTTAATGACTTCCCTTATTTTATGCTCACAGGATTCCAATCTTTTACCCTTTTCTATCACATACTGTTAACAAGCGTAACATGGCAGAAAAAATGTCCTAACCTCCATGATCTAAAGAATAAAGGAGCATAAAATGTTATACAATTAATAAATATTTTATCTCTAGAGAAAGCACTGCCTCTCCATACTATATTAGTGAATGTGAGTCGCTGGAAAAAGAGCCACTTATTGCATGGCAAAATAATGCAAAATAATATTTCTTAATAAGATAAATATAATAATTTATCTGTAAATTGTTATACTTATAAATATGCATACACATATGTGCTGCACAGTTACTGTACTCAAAACAAATTTGGAACTTGATAAAGTTTATAATAAAGTTTTGAATACATTTCTAAGTCAGAAGTATTAACCAACCTAGAAAAAAAGAGAACGGTTCTCCTGCTACGAAATATGAATATAATTAACACAAGTTCTAGTTTCTGGTAAAGGTGGGTTTGCACATGAATAAACACTTTTGCAGCAAAGTGGAGTGTACGTATATCTTAGGACCCAACATTCTCATTCCTGGGTATTTACCCAAACAAAATACATACACTTGTACACCAAATATCGTGCAGAATGTTCATAGATGCTTTGTTGATAACAGCCCCAAACTAAAAACAATCTAAATGTCCATCACCAATAGAATGGAGTTTATTTTTCAACATGATATAAACATACCATGTAATACGATACAGCAATGACAATGCACTAAATATTGCTACAGCAACAATACATGAATCTCAAAATATTGAGAGAAACATGCTGTATTTAAAAAAATACACACAGTGTAATTCCACTGATATAAACTTCAGAGCCAGGCAAAACTTATTTATGATATTAGTAGTTAGGATAGAGGTTACCTTGGGAGAAAGAGGTGGGGGCAATGACGTGGAGGGGGAGGAAGGGACTCCAGGAGTGCCGGTCATGTTTTCTAGGTTGGCTTTGGATACTGACCTACGATTACATGGGTAATCTGACTTGTCATGATTTATTGAACAGTGCACTCATATGTGCAGTTTTGTATGTGTATTTTACTACATGAATAGTTTAATTTTAAAAGTGAAGGTTTTAACCCTGGCTGGCGTAGCTCAGTGGATTGAGCACGGGATGCGAACCAAAGTGTTGCAGGTTCGATTCCCAGTCAGGGCACATGTCTGGGTTGCAGACCATGACCCCCAGCAACCGCACATTGATGTTTTTCTCTCTCTCTCTCTCTTTCTCCCTCCCTTCCCTCTCTAAAAATTAATAAATAAAATCTTTAAAAAAAAGTGAAGGTTTTAAAAAGACGTTTCATCCACCTAAAAATTGAGCGTGCATTACCAGCAGGGAAGGGCTCACTAAGGAAAATGTTAAGGCAGTTCTACTCCAAGTCAGGTCCATGGACTAACACCTGTCCCTGGGTGCTGGCCACCAGTCCAGATGAGAGACGCCCAGAAACTGGGAGTAAACATTCAGAGAATTCACAGCAGTTTGACACAGTACTTGTATCTGTTCAACGTAATAAAAAAAAGTAGGGCTTGTATTTCGTATGTCTTTGTCTTTTTCATTTAACTTTCCAGTAATTCATTGTATTGTAATTAAAACAATTAGCCTATGGTGATTTAAAGATAGGGTGTCCTTTGCTGTGGATAGTTTGGGAAGCACTGGGCTGAGGAACATGCTTCTAGAAGGGGAGCACTCGAGATGCACAGGGGCAGAGAGAGCGTAGAGAACGGTAAGTGCTTGGCTAAGTAAAACAGCCACCGATTGTATAAACATTAATAATAATGTCCTGCAGGAATTTTTAAAAAAAGATTTAATTAAGATGTATGGTTACAAAAATATACTAATTTGGTAGCTGTGGGAGAGATTTGGTTCAAGCATCATTTTTGCTTTTATTTATTATTTTGTCTCCCCCATTCACTCCGAGAGGAAGAATAAAGGTATTGATTCACTTTGGATATTATGTTAATTTTACGTGTTATAATTTCTGAAGTGATTACTAAAATAATAGACAGAGAGAGTGATTGCCAAGTCAATAGAAGACCAAAACAGTGATAAAAAGTAATCAGTCAGAAAGAGGGTAAGAAAGGAGGGCCCGCAGAGGGAGCTGAGGGAGCTCCAGAAAGTAGGCAGAACGGAGAAAAACTGTCAAAGAGGACAGCGGATTTCTTAAAAACCCAATTTTGCTGATTACTGTACAAAATGTAAAAGAATTAGGTGCTCCAGTTAGAAGAGAAAATTGTCAGATTTCTTTTTTTTAAATCCATATAAAGCGAAAGTATACAGAAAGGCTTAAAGAAAGATTTAAAGTAAAAGGATGGAAAAAATCATGTAAATACTAACCAAAAGAAAATTGTTATAACTTTATACACACACAGTCCTCTCTCACTAAATAGACATACATATATATGTATACACACACACACACACATATATTTATATATAAACTTTAACATGAGACAAAATAGATATTATGGTCAAAAGCATTATTAGAGATAAGGAAGGTCTCTTCATAATGATAAAAGATTGAATTACTTATGAAGCTGTAAGAACTCTAATTTGTATGTTTCTACTAGCATCACCTTAAAATATATTTATCAAATTTTTTAAAACGTCAAGAAAAAAGTGATCAATCCAGGTTATAATGGGACACTTTAATATATCTTTCTCAGTAATTGAGGAATATGGAGACTGAAGACATCAGTGAAGATATAAAAGATTTTAATAATGTGGTTTTTAAGATTAATGTACATATATATGTATATATATACACATGTATATGTATAGACATATGGAGACATGTATATATGTATACCCAACAACTGCAGAATACATTTTGTTTAAGTCCACATGTGAAACATTTGTGAAAATTAAGCAAAAACTGGGGCACAAAACAAGTCTCAATAAATTTAAAAGGATTGTAATCATTTAACATACACTCCCACATTTGGCGGAAGTAAGAAACATAATTCTAAGCCAAAATCAGAGCCTAAACTAAAATTACTTTGAACTAAAAGATAATGAAAATATGACCTCTTAAACCATATGAGACATGGATAAATAAATCATTAGAGAAAAAAGTGTCTAGCCTTAAACAGATATTGAAAAAATAAGAAAGCCTGAAAATGAATCAAGTAATCATCCATCCCCAGAGGTTAGAAAAAAGAAAGCAAAATAAAACCAAAGGAAGGTATGAGACAGAATAGGAGTAAAGGTAACCCTGGCTGGTGTAGCTCAGTGGATTGAGCATGGGCTGCGAACCAAAGTGTCACAGGTTCGATTCCCAGGCAGGCCACATACGTGGGTTGCAGGCCACAGCCCCCAGCAACCACACATTGATGTTTCTCTCTCTCTCTCTCTCTCTCTCTCTCTCTCTCCCTTCCCTCTCTAAAAATAAATAAATAAAATCTTAAAAAAAAAAAAGGAGTAAAGGTAGCAGCAATTCATGAGTTATAAAACAAGTACCAGTCGTCCCCTCCCCTGCCTGCACTGTCTGTCCTTTCTGAGTTTGACTTTTCCGTTTCCACTGCGCTGCCGGCCCCCACCGGGCTCACTGAACGGACAGCGGGGGGCCTCTCTCTAGGGGCGTTGTTCAGTTGTGAAGCATCGTGTGCATTGGAGACGGGCATCAGGTTAATCGTGAGGAAATGGAGAGAAACAAACCTGAGTAGATCTAAAAAGAAGTTTTGAGTTTGAATGCGCTGTGTTGTTGATCTGTCCTTCATTGTACTGAAGTCTGAATTGAAGTCTGTATTAAGGGTTGAGCCTCTATTTTGAGACAAAGCGTGGTCCGTTTTTGTTTTTTTTTTTTTAATTTTGAGGACATTAATAATGTAATTGGTAAATGGATTTTTAAAATACTGTGGGGTCAGGATCTTGAAAGGCCTTCAGATGAGCATGGAAACACAGACAAATAAAGTGAGGAAAGAAGGTGAAGTCTGAATGTGAAACCTGACCTTTTGGGGAAGAGTTGAGGTTGTTGCTACCCCTGCAAGCAGTCCCCGGGAGGGGGGGGCAGGATCGGTCTTTGAAGGCATGCCTTGACAACTTTGAAGGCAATTCAATTCTGGAACTGCAGTGGAATAAGGTACTTAGTGGGAAGCCAACTTGCTTCTTGTTCTGCTTCCCACACCTGGGGGGCATTCGTTTAAGCATCATTGGCAACAGGATAATTATTATTTAATTTTTAGGGATCTCCTGACAGTGATTTGGGTTGCTGCGTAGCTCGTACGTGTGAAAAACGATCTCTTCCTCTTTCTAAAGTTACGACGTGATTTGAAAACACTTCGGTGGGATCCGGGGCAGCCGTGCTCGAACACAACCGGGTCCCACCGCTGAGTGGATGGGCTGACAAACGAGGACACGGTTACCAGTTTAATCCCCAGATGGGCCAATTAGTTTCACGTAGAGAAGAACTCTGTTCCAAAGCCACAGCTTGCACCATTAACCCCAGTCAGCCGTCTCCAAATGGTGTGTCATTGATCACAAGAGGCCCAGGTATGTCGATTGCGCAGAGCAAACCCGTCATCACCTCAGAGAGCAGAGTCATTTTGCCATCTCGTACATTCTCTGTTGCATAGGTGACCCGGGACATGGCAGGGGTCATGGAGACAGTGAAGGCCTCTGAGTCCCCCATTTCCTGCTCTCTGTAATCTTACGATAAACGGTGAAAATGTTCAATTGCTTCTATTTTTTTTCCCCCAAGAAACCTGGATGCTTTAGAGGAAACTGATGAAAAGCATTATGGATGAGCAATACCAGTGGCAAGCAGCACATGACTTATGGACTCACTTCATCAATATTTAATAGTACCGTAGAAACCCAAACCAATGAGAAAAAGCCAATAACACACTTTCTAGCTCTTGAAACCTTATTGCATCTGGTTAGTTTGTGGAGTGAGAAAAATGAATATCAGAAGAAGAATGATGAAATCGTGAAATCTGCAAAACGCATCACTTCGAACATTCAGTAGGTCTAATGTAAATTTTTCTTAATCTTGTTTAATCTCAAAACAAAAAAAAATCTTACCTAATTCCTTGCTGTGGAGAAAGCTTCTGAGCCATCCTTAATTTGGGACTAAGCCTGGAAAATTATCTCGAAGGGTAATTTGAGGTAAAACAAGGTCAAATTCAAGTAATTTAAAAATAAGCATTAATAAAAACAGTGTCATGCTCACCATCACTCCTGGAAACCTACAATAGATGTTTTGATATGTGGATCCATTTAGCATACTTATCTTTTGGTAATAAAATGTAATTAAGTTAATGGTAAAACTTATTTTAGCAAAAAAAGCTGATGCAGTTCTTTGTCACAGAGCCAACACTCTCGGCTCTTTACAAATCTTTTGAATTAAGGCAACAATTTGGAGAATAAAGAACAATGATTTAAATCGCATCGCTGGAAACTTGGGTAAATCCCCTTTGTGACTCACGCCTTCTCTGGGGCAGGAACTTTGCATGTAAGACCAGAGCTCGTGAACATTTGCTCAGTATTGGAACCGTTACAGTTATCTTACACTCCACGTCATGTTTATTTTTCACATTCCCTGTCACTCTTGCCATTTCTCACCCCCGGAGTCTCCCAAACACTAAATCGTGTTTCTTTCCCTTTCGAGACGGGTGCAGGGGTAAAGGTTGCAAGGGAGGAAATTTGCTCCTCTCTCTCCTTCTTGAGAAACGCAGCACACAAGGCGGACCCTGGAAAAGAAAGCGGCAGCTTTACGTTAGTGGAAGTTGGGCTGGAGAATGTGCATCTGGGCCCGCAGGCCAGGGAGGTGGCTAACGCTCCAGCCCGGAACCAGAAAACCACAGGCCACGCCCGCAGAGCAGGTGTCTTTGGCAAGTGGGGAGTAGATTTGTCCTCTAAACTGGGGGACCCCAGGATGAGCTAAGTGCCCAGTGACTTCCCCCCAAGGTCCCCAGCAGATGCATCTCTCGGGAGAAGGGAGTGAGGGATCAGAGCGGTCAGGACTGTAATTTTAATCCACGTGGAAGCAAAAAAACAGGGGAAATGGAGGTTGTTCCCACCACAGAGCTGTTCATGCAGGAAACCCTGATTTTCCCAAGGCGTCCTGGCAGGTTTTGTTTCTGAGGTTGGATTCCCAGTGAGCCTGAATCAGAGATGGAGATTAGCTTGCAGCAAGTTTTTTGGGGGGCTCTCAGGATAAATGCCTGGCAGGGGGTGCAGGGGAAGAAGAGAGAGAGAGAGAGAGAGAGAGCACTGGGGTGAGGGGCTCTGGGAGAGCTGTGGGGGCATGGCAGGTATGGATAAAGATTTGTCTCGAACTGAGACAAGAGGCTGGACCGAGCATCCCCGGACTGAAAGGTCACTGGCAAGGGGATGTGACCTGGGATCCGGTGGGTCTCTCAGTAGACGGCAATTCCTAGAAAGAGGACTTAATTGAGAAGGGTCAGTGAGCACCATTCCCAGCAGCCGGAGGAATGTCTGTTTCTGTCCCTAAAGGAAAGGTTGCAGCTCTGGGCCTAACAACGTTGAAGGAACTCAATCAGATGCGTGACGCCTGATGTTCAAGGCACTGAGCCGCAGGCATGATTCGGTCTCCATCCTACTTGCACTCTACAGGCATTGCCACTCGGTCCTTCCTCCTTCCTGCCAGGACACACCAGCACTGTCCTAGTCTACCATGGCTCTACAAAATGCTTTCCCAGTTCACTCTTATCTTGGAAAAGTAGCCACCTCCCTTTCAAGCCTTATCTCTTTCTCTTTCTTCTCCTTCCATTATCCTTTAGAATTATTTCCCAGCAGATAACCCCCCTTTCCCTTCCTGTTTCATCTCTTTCCCCCAACTGGCTCTTTCTCCTCCTTTCTCCATTTATGTTGTCTAAGTTCTCTTCATCCTCGAAGAAAAATGAGTGTCCCAACCCAGGTCCCCTTCGGCTCCCACTCACTCTGCCCTGCCAAACTTTTTGACAAAGCAAAGGGGTTGGGCGGAAAAAAAAAAATGCTGCCTGCAGTGTCAGACGGACCCTGGTGTGAGCCCCGGCTTTGTCCCTCGCTGGTCTGGGAAAGTTCCTTAATCTCTCTGAGAGCCTATTTCCTCCTGCATAATGTGGGTGTGGCGGTTCCTACTTAATGAAGTTGCAGTGCTTTGGATCAAGTGACCTAGAATAGATAGGGTGGGCCTGAGTTTCATTTTCCGAATGCCAGGGTTTAGAAAATGTCGCTTTATTTCTAGGACTCAACTTTATTTCCATTTTGAGCCTCCGTGTGGCCGGGTGGTTAGAAACTTCCTTCCTGCGGGGGTCCTGATAGTGTCCCAGAGGGAAGGCGGAGGGGAGAATGGCTCCCACGGTATCCGTTCACGGGGGAGAAAGGGCTTCGGGTCTTGGTCCCTCGTGCACACGGGCATCCTGTGAGTGGTGGGTCGTCTCCATTGCCCTGTGGCCGTCAGTCCTTCGGAGTCGCTGTAGAGCTGTCATTCGCTGACGGGCTGCAACTGCTAGGCTGATCCTGCATAGTAGTCGAGCGTGGGGACCTCAGACGTCTGCCTAGAGCCATATGCAACCCCAGAAATCCTGGTCACACGGGAATGGTTGTATAGTTGTCCAAGTCCCCCTAGGCTCCAGGAAGCTCGGTGGGGTCTGAATGCCTTCACTGACCATGGGGACAAGTCAGCCTCTGGCCCTTCCCTCTCTCTAGTCTTACAGGGAAAGAAACACAATTTCCCTCTCTCCCCCCTCCCCCCTCTTTTCGAGTGGCGGCTGGAATCCTAAAGGCTATCAGTTTATTTACTCATTTTCCCAGAGGTTGGCTTTATAGGGCAGGACACAGGGCCTGCCTTCTCCGGAAACGCATCCATTTATACCTGTGCTCTTCCTCTTGCAGCCTGAAGAACTTTCTTGCCGTGTCCAAGTGCGTGAAGCCTTGTTCTCCGCGTCACCTGTCTTCCCAGGTCTGCGGCCTTAAGCCAGAGAGTCATTTCCATGTCTTCCCAAGGGCTAGGCTTTTGAAAGTGAAAAGCTAAGAAAGGACTCTTTCCTGCCCAATTGGCTCTGTGATCTCTTTCCTGAGGCCGTGGCTAGTTCTGTAAGTGGCAGCAAGGAGCTAGGGGACCCAGAAACCGGGAAACAATGGTTAATGTTTCAAAATAGCCTCCTGTCCTAGGGAAGCAGCTTAGCTCATAGTAGGTGGCAACAGCAATTCTTTTCTACTCCTGTCACTCCACGGTCCCCTCTTCCTCAGCTGGCCATTCATTTTCTCTTTACCTCAATTCAGTGACGTTTTCAACCCCCTTCCACCATGAAATTACGCCCACAAGAGTAACCGATAGCTCCCCCATCATACAATTCAGTAGGGACTTAACAGATTTTCTCTTTCGCTTGACTTCCTCTGCCATCTTTCCACCGGCGAATGTACCCCCCCTTTTCAAAATTCTCCACTATGCTTGGCTTCATAACTTCTTGTTTCTCTTCTTACTCATTTGGCTATTTTTTCTTCATCTCCTTCTGCCCTGCAGTGTTGGCATTTCCCAACCTGCTTTCACCACCCCTCTGCCTACCATCTGATTACTCAGACTGCTGAGTCTACATCATGTTCCTCTGGCAGAAGATCTTCCTCCTTCTCTCTCTCCACCGCCCTTGCGTAACTGTAGTCTCTTTTCTTCTTCTAATTATTGAAGCCCAGCTCAAATGTCTTTACTTCACTGGAACCTCCGCTGCACCGCATTTCCTCTTCCTGGAGTCCCCACTGCTAATTCTCTCCGGCTTCACTTTGTGTTCCTTTCGGTGCCTGGAGTGTCTCCTCCCACCCGATCCACCGCTGACCTTATTTAAACGCTCCTCTGCATTGTCATTAACCTCTCTTTAGGTTGACCCGACTTCGTCCTTTTCATCCCACTGTTCATTGTTTCCAGGGTATGCTCTCTCCTTCTTTCATACACATGCCTACTATTGCACCTGTTTGCATTAGAGTTGCTTATTAATGTCAGTCTCCCAGTAGATGGAACATCTTGAAAGTGGGCACTGGGTTGGACTCATACCCGTCTCTAGACCTTTGTCCGTATAGAGTCCACCAGCGCTTGCAAAAGTAAGTTAAAGTGATTGTTAAAATGTGAACGGTGTGATCTGTGGTCTAAAGCATTTTGTCAGAGCTGACAGTAGAACTTGGCAAATAGGCAAGTAGTTTTATGAAATCATGATTCGAGATTTAAGAAAGGGAGGTTATGATAACCCATCGTTAAGGAGAAAGTGCAGGAATAGTAAAAAGTTGGGGACTTTGCCTTTTCCCTCACTTTTTATAGGTTGTCCCTTCCTAATGATCTAAAGATGATGTTGCTCAGAAATCCGATTTCTAGGTGTCCCGTAACCTGAGGGTTTTCTCAGACATTTGGAAGAAGACACCCACAAGGAAGTAACTTCTCAGAAAACGAGAGGTGGCAGGCAGGGGGCCTGCTGGAGGCAAGCGCCGACGTGTCCAGCGAATTGTCATGCTCTGACTTGTGTACTCAAGGCTCGGGACAGCCCCTGGAATGGAGCAAGATAAGGTTAAGGAGTTTAAATGAGACACCAAAGTCCAACCATTTTCTGGAATTTGTAAATATTTTGATATACAATAGGACCGAGGAATGCCACTCCTCTTTGGTAATCACAGGCGTGAAGGAAACATCAAGGCAGTCTCTTACATGAAAAAGAAAAATCCACCTGATTTGAGATTTGTGCCTGCATCTGAGGGTTTTCGTGGCTCAGTGCTACATTTGTCCAAGTGAGCGACTGAGTCCAAATTGTACTTCCAAATTTTTATTTTTGATTTGTGGCACATTTATATAACATATACTCTTTAGAGATGAAATTTAATACTGTTTAATTATATATATTTTTAAAAAATGTTGAAAAATAACAAAGGGAAAAAGTCTAAATATGTAATATCATTAATGTAGGTAACAATGCATGAAAAAGACAATTTGTTGTCACATATTTGCCAAGCAGAAATGCAAACAAATGTAGAGAAGATACTACTTTAATTAATTTGTGACCAAATAGCTGTTCATTTTAATATATATTTTTGAATAATAGCTCATCATCTTTTTATACATGTGAGCACGTATCTGCATGAGAAACAAAAAGCACTTCTAATACCACAGAGAGAATATGCTTTTTAGTAGGGATTTAAAGCTGGAGTTTCCACTGAGATTCCCAAATGCAAGAAGTATGAAAGTTCAAGTGAGGTTATTTGAAGATATTATAAAGGAAAGGCCTATTATTCTATGACTCAAAGGCTCTTACACGCTTTAAGAATATAAAATAGTGTAGCACATTTGAGATAGAGGGGATTTGTGAAGGGATTATAGTGAGGGAAGCTGAGCTCACCGTCTCCAGAGGGGAGAGAGTGGCTTCTTCGGCTCGTGCAGGGAGCTGGGTGTGTGTTCCCTGCACTGGGGGGATTCTGTGAAAAGTGGGGAACGGGCTGCCCAGCAGCATCTGTAGCAGAACCAAGAGGGAGAGAATGGCCTGCAGGGCAAAGAATGTGTGAGTGTTGCCCGTGGCCCAGATGAAGTCCCCTGGGAGAGAGAGCGCTGGCCTGGGGCCACGCTGAGTCGTGCCTGGGAGACCTCCTGCCCGAGGGTGAGGGGACTCCAGGTGGGCTACGAAACAGAAGCTGAGGGACGATCAGGAGCAGCCAGCTGAAGAAAAAGGTGTATCACCCATGTCATGGGGTATTGACGTTTAACGAATAGCAGATATTTCTCCGGCAAAATGGGTTATTGGGAACAACAAAGAATTGCAATTCAGGGCATGCGGTCTAACGGTGAACCACATGTACGTCCAGAGAACTAGAGGAGGGGATCGCTCTTTTATGGACTCGGGGGGTGGGGTGGGGTGCTAGGGTGAGGAAGAGTCCTGGGAAGGAAAGTGGAAGTCCAAGATATAAGGACATTTCTTTGGCTGAGTTAGGGCAGTCTCTCATTCACTGATCTGCCACTGGGAAAGGCGGAATCTCTCTTCCTCCTGCTGAGGCTGTGTCACTTCCTGCTGGAGACACAAGGTGCACCTCTTCCCACTGGGGTCGCCATGCCTGAGAGTTCTCTCTTCTAGCTCTGACTCCATTTTAAATGAGGTTTCTGTTGATGCACTTCCACGCGGGGCTGCTGTTGCAGGAGCCCAGAAGCAACTCTGCAAAGAGGCCCTGGAGAGCCAGCCTCAAACACATGCCAGTAGCTTCAGGGGTGTGCGACCTGTACACCTGCGCACGGGGACCGGCACTTGGTTTAATGCTCTGCGGTGGCCATTTGAAATTCTTAATTCTTTTTCAATCAGGGGTCCAGCATTTGCATTTTACACTGTGCCCTGCAAATCCTGTATCTGGTTCTGTGCATCAGGCTGAGAGTGTGCAAGGCTGGCTTACAGTGGTACCAGCTGGATAAGAACCGTTTTGTCCTTCTCCCGGAGACTGATTCGTGTGGTGGAAGAGAAAAAAAAAAAACAAACAACAAGATGGAGAAACAGAGAAGCTGAGCGTGCCTGCTCTCCCACTACAGCCTTTCAGCCTAAGGAAGCCTTGAATTCTAAACCAGATCCAGTGTTTTCAATTAAAATCTAATATCAGAATTGAGAGAGATTTTGCAACTTAAAGTGGCCATCATTCTGTCTAGTAACTAACAGTCAACAGAAAAATTCTGAGGCTGAATTTCCCCCTACTATGCAAAAGCCAACCAGCATTATTTAATACACATTACAAATTCAACAATCAAAGGACTTCAGAGTGGGTTTTTAAAATTTATTTTTACCCTCCCGCAAGGACGTGCTTATTGATTTTAGAGAGGGGGGAAAGGAGGAAGAGTGAGAAAAACATTAATGCGAGAAAAAAATATCCACTGGTTGCTTCTTGTACGTGTCCTGACCAGCGACTGAACCAGCAGCCTGGCCCTGCGCCCTGACTGGGAATCAAACCTGTGACCGCATCGGTTTATGGAATAATGCTCTCACCAAATGAACTACACCAGCCAAGGCTCATACTGGGTTTAAAAAAAAAAAACTCGGGTGTAGATATGAAACTTTCCAGTTGATTCTGAAAGTATTTTCATTAGCAGAAGACACTATGTTTCAAAAGAGATGGGGAAACTTTCTGGAACAGAGCTGTATTTACATGAGATAACTGAGAAAGGAGTTGCGGTAATTACCCAGATGAGGGTTGGAAATTTTCTGTCATTATTTCACTGCGAGCTGTTGTATTGAAAAATTCAGTCCCCACACAGAGCAGATTCTGAAAGAGCTAGAAATGCACACCACTTCAGGAAGTTAAAATTATAGCCTGAAATGAGGCTTTGGGATTACAATAGGTATGTATTAGTTTTATTACACACCTTGATTCTTCCACACAGCCGGGAATAATAATTATGTACGCTTGCCGCTTTGGAATTAGAACATGAGTTCTAGCTCAATGCTTCACAAGCAGTTATTGTGGTCAGTAACTTTCAGTGACCCAAGAGTACTGAAATACTCAATGCAATGCCCAGGGATTGCTTAATCGCTAACAGACTCTGGCAGAAAGGGAGAGAGAGAGACTATGAATGAAAAATGTTCATTCATTCTCTAGTAACGTAGCACGGGGGAAAAAAAAAACCTGACAGTGAAATAAAAGGGAAGTTTCCAGAGAGCTTTAAGTATCCCAGTTTTTAGATTCATGGCATACCTGTTCCTCAGGTATTCTCATGTGTTATTAATACAATGCTTGACCTACACCTTAAGACATCTGTGAAAAAGAGAAAAAGACAATTGGTACTGATAGCGATTGCAACGGACTCTTCTGCTACTTATATATAGATTTCGACTATGCACTTTTGGAAATTGCTCTATTAACCATATAAGATATTCACTAATCACAGCTATTGGCTTAACGTGGTTTTTTTCCGGAAATCAACGGTGGCAGAGACTGGCTGGCTGTACTTTGAGCTTATTTCTGTTTCTTCCTGGGCAAGAGTCCCCTTCATGGCCTGCCTTGCAGTTAGGTGGCTTGGGGAGTTCTAGCTGGCCAATGGGAGGGGCGCGCATAAAGCCTTCCTTGAATGATTCTCCACGCTTTCCCTGCTTCTGCCAGCTCGAGGTTGTGATTTTGTGTTTAGCACATCAGAGCTCCAATGTGGAAGACATTTGGGCCCTATACGAATAAAACGCTTCCTTCCTTGCCTGCTCTTCAGAGTTTCACATGGGTGAGAAATGCACTTGTACAGTTAATGTGCCAGGGTCGGTTTTGTATTTGTTTGTTGTACAGGTAGTGCTATGCTAATGGATGTATCCACATTTATGCTCAAGGGATTTTAGCTTGCTGACCACTCGCCGTGTTGTTAGATACGACTGAATATTTTATCACATTGAATTCTCTTCATAAGCCGTTGAAGTATAGTTGTAACTGTCATTTCACAAATGAGGAAATGAAGGTTCCGAAAAGTTAGGCAACTTGCCGGAGACATACATTCTGTTGAGATGGGATTTGAACCCGGGTCTGCAAGTCTCCACAGTGTGCTCAGGATCTTCCCAGTAAGCCATCCAAGGGGGAAGTACTATGCAAACTGCATAGAGAGCACAGATAGCTGTATTTCTCCATTCATTCATTCACTCACTCATTGATTTACTCAACAAACACTTATTCTGTTTTATTTTGTGCCATGTCCTAGATGCTGGAGCCAAGGCATCCTTTTTAATAAGACTGACGCAGTAACTTAATTTTTCTTACTCGATGTCCTGAAATTCTAATTGTACCTTTTAGTTTACATTTCCCCCAAGAAATGGTAGAAATACTCAGAAATAAGCCCTCAGTATCTAATTTACTAATTTCTAGTCAAGAAGAGTGAATACTTTTTTCAGAGGCATAAATTACTGTGCTGGCCAAGTAGCGTAGTTGGTTGGAGGTCATTGGGTACCCTGAAAGGTTGAGGGTTGGCTCCGTGGTCAGGGAGTGGGTTGCAAGTCTGAGCCCCCAATTGGTCTGGGTCATGGTGGGTCGGTTGGGGTGCATGTGGGAGGTAACTGACTGGTTTTTCTCTTTCTGTCTCCTGCCCCCCTTCCTCTCTCTCTAAAATAAATGAACATATTCTTAGGTGAGAATTTGAAAACAAAAGGTGCATACATTACTACTACTGAGAGATGTTAGCCTTAAGAATATCTGGCTTCATAACGAATGGGGGCTTTTCCCCCTGAAGTTTAGGAGGGACATTCTCATGGATGAACATGCTGCCATTCGCACGTGTGATTGGGGTGTGATGACAATTAAGAGGAGAGTTCCAGTGAATGTTCTGTAGGCAGTGCCGCCCCACCACAACAGGTGGATCCTGCCCAATTCATGACGGTGCAGTCTGAGGGAAGGAACAACGTCATTGAAACAGATAATGGCTCTATAATAAATAACAATTCTGTATTAAAAGCTACCAGGCTTTTATTATAGAAATTTACAAAACCCCTACGGTACGAGAGCAAAGTAAAACAAAAATAAAAGTTTACAATTTTTCAATACTCTACATGAAGCCTAGAGCATATAATCCATTGTTTATACAATACTTAATTTTAGGGTTTAGTCCAGCTAAGATTTAATGGACTAGGCAAAGTGTTTTGAGGCAGTATGGCTCACGAGACAAATTTGGCTTTAATAAGCACATGGATATTAAAATTGGAAACAAGTGGAATTGAAATTGATGAGATATCTAGCAATTCAGAGCACCACAACTCTCAAAGTTCAATATTTAAAAGCTTTCCGGACACTTTTTTTTTCTTTCAGCACAGGTGTCATAAGGAACAATTTTCTTGAAAATAAAAAGTAGGTTTGGGTTACCGTTGAGTTAAAAATACGATCTTTTTTTTGTGATTTACAGCAAGAAATCTGTGATGAAACCATGTTGCCAATAAGTACTGTTAGAAGTCTGATAATTATGGGAACAAATTATGCATATTTTATACACAGAAAAACTGAATAAAATTAGGATACAGTCTTTTACCTTTTCAGTTTACATACCAGTTCATGATGTGTTGGGAAATATGGGAAAAGGAAAAAAGCAGCAATTGAGAACTTTTTCTCTTAGGTAAACTGTGTATCTTACAATGGCAGATTTGCTCTAGCATGGTCAGGGAAACATTACCCTTAACAAGTGACTATGAAAACCAAACTAAACCCAATCCCCGTTTATTTCTCATAGGTTTCACAATCCCACCCGCAATCCCACTACATGTGATTTCATAAGAGAAACGATGTGGACATCGATGCGTAACTACAACTCACTCTGTAAAGACCAGGAATTTAGTATGAAAGGATAAGTACCTGTACAATGTTGTCAGGACATGAAAAAGCAGAGAAGGAAGTGCAACTCAGGAAAGAAAGAAGCTAAAAGCATTAAGAAGAATCTCGCATTGGGACACATGTAACAGGTAATTCAAAAAGGCTAGAGCCCTGTGGCGGAATACTTTCCCCTCCCCCCCCGCCCCCCACCGCCAAAGTGTTCTAAAATCGACAAAACATGGTATCAGGGAGAAAAAAAAAACCCAGAAACCCTTTTCTGGAACCATGGAGTGTGATGTATGATAATATATGGCCATTTGGCCAAAATAGAGTCTCCATTGTGAATATTCTCAGGAGGCATGAACTTCAAAAGAAAGAAATGGTTCTTTTCTTCGTAGTGCACGCAGAACATCATGGCTTCCCCCAAATCGGTGAAAACTAACATCCCGAGAAAAGGTGTCATTTTAAGAGTGAATCAGGATCCCATCGCAACCTGTGTCTCTGTGTGCCCTCTGTGCTGGCGGGAAGCACCATGGGTGGCTCTCGGGAGAGGTGTTCGTGGTCTGGACGGTAAGGTTTTCTGAGACAGTGAGAAATGGTTTCAGGTATTGGGCTGACTCCTGGGGTGCACAGGGGCTAGGTCCCTCCACGCCGGCTCTAGACTCCTGGGGTTATCTCCCCGCACAGGACACCGCACTTCCAAGTGGGGGGGGGGGAGCCCCCGCCGGCACGCGCCAGCCCGATCTCGATCTCCCCGGGAGTCGCAAGGGGCGGGCGGAGATGCCTCGGGGCGCCCCGCTTTACACACGCCAGGCGGCGGGCCCCTCTCGGGGAAGGGAGCCTCCCCGCCGGAGCCCCAGGTGCCCGCCACCGGCCACCGGCCACGAGGGCGCGGGGAAACCCGGCACTTCCCGCCCTAGAACGACGGCCGGGCTCCCAGCCCCGGCCGGCTGGGGGGGATGTTCTCGCGAGAGGAGAGGGGGCGCGGGGCGCCGCGGGTTTGGGGGGCGCGGGGAAGCCTGAGGACGCGGGCCTGGCGGGGAGGGGAGGGGAGCGGAGCGGAGGCGGCGGGCCGGCCCGGGACGCGGGGAAGCCGCTCCCGCCAGTCGCCGAGAGCCAGCCCCTGACGTCAGGAGTTTTCCTCAAAGTCAACAACAAGCCCCGCGGCGGCGGCGGCGGCGGCGGCGCGGCGGCAGCGAGAACCGAGCGGCGGCCCCAAAAGGGAGGAAGGAGGGGCGGGGAGGCGGCGGCGGGGTCCCACGGGCGAGGCGGGGCCCGCGGAGGAGGCCGCATTCCCCAGGCCAGTGCTGGGGGCGCCCCGGGGCCCGGAGCCGCCGCCCGCCGCCCGCCGCCGCCTCGCTGGCGTGGCCCGGCCCCCGCCCGAGCGGTGTTTTCTGGTGATGAATTGAATTTGTAGCCGATATCCGATTCCCATGTAGAGTCTCCGCCTCCTCCTCCCTCCTCCTCCCGCTGCCACCCGCCGCCCGCCGCCGCCGCTGCCGCCTCCCGCTCCGGCTCCGCGGCCCGGCCCAGCCGGCTCCCTCCCTCCCTCCCTCCCTGCAGCCCTCCGCTCGCCCTCCCGCCGGCCGCACCGGGTTCCAGGGGGGCCAGAGGCTTTGCGGGGTGGGGGGAGGACAGGAGGGGAGGAGGAGGGAGGGGGGACCCCCGAGTCACCCCCTCTCCTCCCCCCGCCCCCCCGGCTCCATCCTCCGCCGCCGCCCGAGCAGCTGCGGGCCGCCACTGCCGCCTTTGCAGGTAACAGCCACCGCCCCCCACTTGCGCCCCTCTCTCGGTTCGCCGCCAGTCCCTCTGTACCCCCAGCCTGGTCCTCCCTCCTGTCCTCCCTCGGACTGGGGGCAGCGGTGGGGTGGGGAGAGGCGGGGGTGCCTGGGCTGTCACCGCGCCGGGGGCGTGGGCGGGGGCTGGGTCAGTGGAGGCTTTGGGTGTGGGTGGTGAGGCCGGGGGATACCCGGCCCTGATGACACGGGCACCCCCTCACTTTCCGGGAGAAGCTGGGGGGCAGCGGTACGCGGGGGGCGCGGGAGGGTGTCCCCGGCCTAGCGGTACCATCCGTGTCTGGGTTGCCCCGGCCCTGGCGCCTCCAGTCTCTGCGCAACTCCGCGCCCTCCCCTCGGCCCTCCCCGCCAGCCGCGCTACGTGGGGAGGGGGCGCCCGCTCGGACCGGGGGTGGCAGCGAGGTTATATAACGCGTGGAGCTCGGTGTCAGTGTGTTTGGGTTGGGGGGAGGGGGTTGTCTGCCGCGCTGCCTGCGCTGGGGCCGCCCGTGCGCGTGGGGTGGGGTGAAGGCGAGGATGCACCGGCGTCCCCCGGGGTCTCCTTCCTCCTCCACCCACCCGGCTGCCGGCGCGCAGAAAAGACGGCGCTGGTGGGGTGGGTGGGGATGTGCGGGGGGAGGTGGGTAACGTGCTTGTCTGTGTTTTTAATAGTAGTGGGGTTTTGATCCGCTGGGGAGTTGTGTGCTAAGAATAGAAATGTGCGGAAGATGCTGGGTTTGGCTGATCCAGTGATGCTGTCGCTGCTGCCGGCGGCGGCGGCTCTGGCTGCAAGTAAACAAACCAGCCTCTTCCTCGTCCATCGCCTCCTCCTGCGGATCGGTCTGCATCAGCCATGATGCTGGTGGGGCCCTTCAGAGCCCTAAGTTGAAGCCTCGCTGGTCGTTGTGTTCCTCCTGACTCCTTGGCAGGGTCACCCCTTGTTTGGGATTTCCCAGGAATCTACAGTTAGGCCAGGTTGAGTCTCTTTAGGGCCAGGTTTTCGATATTGACATTGACTGTTTACCTTTGAAAGCAAAGGAAATGTTTGCACATAGGTCAAAGTTAGGATGCTCACGTTTCTTTCATCAAAATCATGTTATGAAAATAAAACCAACTCATCCCACCAGTGTGGTGATTGGTTGAAAGCCCAATGGATTTGTAATTCATATCGTTTCCAGATAGAAATTTAGCATTGAATCCTATGTCTACAGGTTCATTACTAGAATTAGCAAAATGGTCACATTTTAAAGCTCACCCTAAAGCTAAAGGGTATGAAACAATGACTTTTTGCAGTTAACACGTTGCCAACTGCCTCAGATCATCAATGTAGATACATGTTCCATATTTGGAAAAGGGTGGTCATATAAGTTTTAGCACACTGTAAATCATTAGAAAAGTGCTGGGTTTTGTTTCTGGTGGAAACGCACTGAAGTAGATTGTACATCGTTAGGAAATAGTTGAAAAACCGAAGGTGGAAGAGTCCAATAAAGATGGTTTAGGAAACTTGGTCTTCAGAACTTCAGTGTCATTGCAAAATATGTATACATGAATATGACTATTCCAAGACGTGGTCGTGTAAAACATGAAAATATTTATTAACATGTCTATTCATAAGTTACTGGTGTTCTAAGGTATATGACCGAAGGCACAATTATTTGCATATAGACAGAGTGGGGCGAAAGGAGGCTTGCTTACAGTTGTGAGTGCGCAAAAGTTTATTCTAGTGTTATTTATTGTATTATTTCCCACACGAGCGACTGTAAACCTCCTTTTGCCCCACCTTGTATACATCAGGACTCTAGGGTTTGTTTTTCCTCCTGATGATATGTAACTTTGACTTTGAAAGTTTACCAAGGAGATTGTGTTGAAGATCTGCTTTGTGTTTTTCTCCCTCGGTTTGACTCTGCTAACTCTGATGGCCTTGAGCTTCTGGGTTGAAAGTGAGGCAAGTGTGTGTCTTACATGATGAGACAACATTGGAAATGAAGTGAAGGTTGACTTTTAGCTTAAGCTGTGTGTTTCTGTTGTGTATTTGCAGTACCATGTTTGCTTACAGTGTGTAAAAAGTGCTAATGTAATTCTGCGAGATAATTTATGAAACCACTATTTGTAGTCACTTTGTCCCATACGCTTAGCCTGTCCATGATTTGGTGAATTCTGTTCCAACTTAAGTTTTGGTTTGACACTGAACTTAGTTTAAGTTGTGTCTGTCCGAGTACTTAAAGGCTCTGCTTTGGACTTTTTATTGTTCGTGTAAATGTATGGCTGTAAAATATTTTAAGTATGTTTTTGTTCATTCAACAAGTATTAGGGTGTGAGCTGTGGGATAGGGGCTGGTTTGATTGGAAACTTTTCGTATTTACGGGAGATCACTCCCGTGAGAAAGGAAGTTTGTTTTCAGGTCACTGTCAGTCTAAACATGTTTGGTTAAACACATCACAGGCAAATACACCTAGCGTGGAGTCTTGTGCAACATAAGGATCTAAGATTTTATTTAAAGTTCTCCCCCTGGGGATTATTTATTAATCTTAGAGAGTGAAGGAGGGGGGGTGGAGAGGTAAAAAACATCAGTCGGTTGCCTTCTGACTGGGGGATTGAACCCTCAACCTAGGAATGTGCCCTGACCAGGGACCAAACCTGAAAGCTGTTGGGTGTACAGGACGTTGCTCCAACCAACTAAGCCAGCTGCCTGGGGCTAAACTCTAGCTTTTGATGTAAACATGTGAGAGGGTGTTTTTTTCTTACATAAATTCAATGGAATTTTCCAACTATTTGGGTTATTTTAAAGAGAGGAACCTGTTTTGCACATTGATTATGTGGAAGTTTAGAGTTCGCTTAAACTTTCCATAGTTTTGTGAAAGGGTAGCCACACTTTTTTTTGCTGTTTCATGTTTTACTCCAAGAGTTCACCCTTGGGAAGATAAGGCAGTTATTGTGAACAGCATGTTCATTGGATTTTTAGCATGATTTGATAGGATCTTGTCTTTATAGCGTGCTTAAGTTTCGGGCATTAAAAAACATTTCATTCGAAACCATTTAGAGTTGAATAACATGCAAGAACGAAAAAAGAATCCATTGCATTTTGCTGTGACCAAATCAGTCTTGTAATTTGACTTGCATTTTCATTTTTCTTAAGTTAATACAAAATCAATGCACATAATTAATTTTTGTAGATTTGTGTTAGAATATTTCAGTCATTTAGAATTGTTCTGCTTTTAAGCCGAAGTTTCCAGAGTTTACATCCTGGTTTCACGCAGCATGCACTGTTCTGTAGTCTCCGGGAGAGATAGTCCTGAGTCATCTGATAATAGTTATTTGATTATGGTCTTCTGTGTACGCTAGAGCTAGATTCAGTGTAGGGTTAATGGCAGCCAGTGCTTGGTGAGCACTTGCCATGTGCCAGGCACTGTTACATGTGACTAACCTGTACATTCATTTCGAGTCAGTGACGGCCTCGGCTGCACTTTCCAGAGTGATTTTAACATGGGAAACACTTACTCTGGCATTATAAAAACCCATTTCATTTTAACTTCATTCTGAAACACTTTCTTTTGGTATTTTTACTAGTTTCTAACTATTCGAGTTCACAGCAACAGTGCGAAATTTTGATACAATAGTTTTCCCAGAAGTAAGTTAAAGTAGTAAAGACAAAAGTTTATGGACTGATCCATAACATCCTTTTTCATTTCAGTTATTTCAAATGCTTAAGTACATGCCATAAATGTTTACACATTTTATTGTAGCACCAGCCTCTCAGTATATTACATGTAAATATATTTCCTTTGCCCGGTAATCTTCAAGTAGTAGTTGATTGAGAAATTAGGGTGTTTCTTGACCCATGAAGTTGCTTTTTAGTTCTTTTTCTTTTCATTATTCTTTATATTTATTTATTGCCAACAGAAGGTATTTTGCACATCTAAATAGGTACATTTTCCTAATATTCAAAGGGAAAGTAAAAAGATTTATTAGAAGAAGTCACTAGAAGACTTCCAAGTGAGAATTTCTCTCCTCTATCTCAGGAAAGCCTCTGACTACATTTGTGGGGTTGTAGGGTAGGAGGGGGAGGAATATGTATTTTGTCAGTTTTGGAGTTTAGTTCAAGTTTTGGCTGAATGAAGTTGGTGTTTGAATATTGTGTCTTCCCAACCATATTAGACTCTTGTGGACAGGAACATGTATCATCGTGACATTGTTAGCTAAGATGCCATTTATAAATGAACTGGACAGTAGATTTGAAATGGAAGAATCATGAATATTAGCTCTGGAAGAGCTGTGGGGCTATTTGGAGTTCATCTGACGCCATAGCTTTATTCTATGGCTAACTAAACGGGCACAGAGAATTCAAGGACCTTAGAGTGCATCACGCTGCGTGGGGCAGAGCTTGGAACAGGGACCCCAGCCCTTTGGCGGGTCCCGTGCTCTTCCCAATGTACCAGTGTGATGAACTTGGGTAGAGGTAACCATTCCTGCATGTTAACTCATTTTAATTGGTGGTAAAAATCTGCCACGCTGATTCTTGCCATTTCATGAACCATATACCAATTGTATTTTGTGTGTGTGATTTTTTTTTTTTAAATTTTATAACCAGGGAGGTCCCCAGGGCAGAGTTTAGAAGGATTTTACGTGTATATCGGAAAAATATGGCTAACCGTGTAACCAGAATTCTTTTAGTCTGCCATTGTTACTGTAGGTACCCTGTTGTTATAGGTACCTTGGCACAGACACTAGCCGCATTTCACAAGAGAAATGTAGGGGATACTTTGTCAATAGCTTGTCCAGTGTTTCAGGAACCAGAGGGATCCAATAAATGTTTTCCTAGTTATTCCATGTTAGACTATTAAATGAATCACTCAGCACAAGTTGCTTTTCTGTTTGATTAACGATGGCTGTGTCCATTGAAATGGCACTCAAATGCCCTAAACAGGTGTAGGAAAGAGGGGGAGAGTGTTTTATGTTTTAGGACATATATTTCAAAATTTATAAAGTTGAATTTTAAGAATTGGCAATTTTGACGAAATGATATTTTGTGTGCAAGTCGGAACCTTGCCTGTGTTTATTCAGGTGTTTTCCCATAATGTGAAACTCGCAAAGATATTTACAGAAAGACTTTTAGGAAAATCCAAAAAGGTTATTATTGTGCTCTGAAGAGATGAAAGGTATTTGAGATATATAATTTGTGTGGCTCACTTCCCCATATATTATGTTTTTTTTTTAAAAAAAACAGGATAATAACTCTTAAAAGGGACAGACTAACTTTAAGTTACTTGAAATACAGAGCAAGTTAACTTGAATTTCCCTTCCACTTCAGTACTTTACGTTTTATATAGCCTTACACACTTACAGCATGTATTTGTTTCACCTAGTTCTTGCATGTAGGTGAGTACTATAAAATTATATCATGGTTACCCTTGACCATCATTTGTATTTCAAAGTAGCAATGTTCTGTGGTATCTGAACATGAATTACCTTCATTAATTCAGTTGACCAGCATATCTAAAGTATATCAAAAATTGTAGTGTACAGCAAGTATATTCCACATAATATTAACTCTAGCCAAATTTATAGTTTAGAGAAAGTTATATGACAGAATTCTATTGTGGCTTTTTACCTAGAAATTAACATAGGAAATTGTTAACCTGTGAATTTTGCTCTTATTTGTATAAAAAAGAATTGCTGAGGTACCTTTAACTTTGTCCCCCTACTTTTAGTCTTTTGTTATAGTTTCATTTGTGATGGCACAGTTAACAGTATTTAATTTTTAATTTGTTTGAAAGTGTTGTGCTTTACTGGACTTTTGAAGAATAATTTGATCCAGAAAAAAATGTCCATGACTATTCTCAAATGTGATATGTATATTTGAGAGTTCATATCACGTTATTTTGGTAGAAAGCATGCCAACCTCGATAGGAGATTTGAATTGCATGTGAGTCACTCTCTGTCACCAGTGTGTTCTGGTAACTGGGAAGTGATGTCATTATTGGTTGGTCATGATTTTCCCAAATTCAAAATTGTAGATGCAATAGCTACTACACAGATTTGTTTTCAGAGTCAAATGAGGTAATAAATGTGAAAGCATGTTGATAGCAAATTATTAAAGGTTTGGAAAAGATTTTTAAACACTTTTTTTTTTGCTGGCTTCCCTGTGTACTCAACACTATAGTCCCTGTCACAGAGTAGATACTCAGCACATGTTTATTAACTGAATAAATATGTGGATATTATGTTTTCTTGAGTGAATGATATTTTTAAAAGATGTTTGAAGAAGTTTGATATTTGCTTAAAATTGAATAGTTGGTTGTCATAAGGAACAAATGTCTTTAAAATGTTCTTATAAGTATCGTTAAGAAAAGATGCCGTTCTTTCTTTTTCTCTCCCATAATGAATCATCTTGGGCAGTGTCAGTGCTTGATTTGTTTAGGGATAGAAACTTGAGCATCCTAACAACAACAACAACAAGTTGAAAATGTTAAGAACAAAAGGATAATTTTAATATGTGATAGTCTTTACCCCTAATGGAAGTCTATAGGAAATATATTTCAATGAATGGGGAAGACTATTTATTATAATTTTAATTATTTATATGTAGATGCCTCCATAATGTTCAAATTCAGGTTTGGTTTGAAGATGGCTTAATACCATTCTCTCTGTTGACTCAGAATATTAGTTTGCTTGGTCTGTCCTTTATCAAGGCTGAATCCTCATTCCTTGTTTAATCCGCTGATTTATTCCATGTTTGTGGAGTGTCTCTTACGTGTCAGGCACTGTCAACTTGTTTTACTAATAATAATGCTATTGAATCAGGTAAAAGATGGGAAAATGTGTTTTAAATTGTAATATGACATTCAGATGCAATTATTATTATCATCAAATTCTCAAATAATTGTGAACAAAAGCACCTTTATTATAACTGCTTTGTGTAAATTCTAAATTGTATCTGCCAAGAATTTTGTGTGAAATTTTTTATAAGAACGGGGAAAATTAGATTACCCAGCAATGGAATGCTTGATGAGATAGGCTTAGAGGAAAAATGAACCAAGTTCCGGACGTTATAGGACAAACTTCTACACTGAGGTCAGGGCTGTCAGGAGGAGGGGCCGCTCCCTCTGCCCTTGGGAACAGGTTACATCCTGGAACCCAGCTCATCCTTCCGCAGATCAGTGTTGGTAGTGACACGGGATGCTGCGCCGGACAGAGTAGGTGGCTGTGGCGCGGGGACGGTGCCGCCGCAGGAGAAGTCGAGAAGAGTACAGGTAACTCTTTATTAGGAGTTAATAGCGTTGTTTCTGTGCACAAAACAGCATTTATCTCCGGTGAGGGAGCACAGTTTTAGGGTGGTATACCTTTGAATGTCTTTGAAGTTACGGGCAAAGAATGTGTTGTTTTAGTCAGTAGAGACTCAGGAGCAATTTTTAAAGGTGAAAATTACGACTGGGTAGAATCCGTTCACATTTGCAGATGCAAATGGATCAAGTTCTCTATAATGTGTAGGGTTCACTGGCCCTGATGAAGATGACAAATTTTGTCCTATTGATTTAACATATATTTTAACAGTTTAATGTAAAGAAGCCCATTTTCAAATCTAAAATACTCGTGTTTGAAAGTGTCTTTGTAAAGCAAGATTCATTGACTTGGGGTTGATCGGGCTGTCTCAGTGTGTGGTTTCGTGCAAGAGGCGCAGTGCTGGCGGAGAGGACTCGTGCCTGGTCCCCGCTCGGGTCTCTCACGGGTCACTGTGTGACCTTGGGTGAGTCACTTGCCCGAGACTGTTCTTGACTCTTTCCTCAGCTGTGAACCAAGGTCCGTTCCAGCTTTGAGATTCTTACAGTGGCGTGTCCACTTAAAAAAATAAAATCAACTTTGACAGTAGTTTTGTTTTCCTGGTGTTTTTCTTTCAATAAAGGTATGGCAGTATAAATTATTTAACTAGGAAAGTGTGTGTTTTAAATATGGGCATTGGATATGTGTTATTTTTTGGTTATTACTAAGTGTTGATCCCTGGTCTCATCCATTTCTCATCCCGAGGATATTAAGATATAAATCTCTTTTTACCCAAACTGTATAATGTGACTGTCAGAAACCAAGAATTGTTTAGATACATACGAGGCCCTTGCTACAGCGCTACCGACGAGGAGGTCTAAAGGGCAGCCCCTCCAAAGACATCCTTTTGTGCTAGTGTTGCCCATATTGAACTTCCTCATGATTATTTATGTAAAGAGTTCACCCTTTTACTTATTTAGCTCCATATGTATTATGTAGTCAGTTGACCATGTTGAGTTCTTTAGGTCTCATAAATGAAATTAAAATGATCTTTGGATTCTGTACTGAAGGATTTTTTGGTTTGTTGCCTGTTTTGAATGGTGAGACGGGTCTCGTCTTGGATGATGTGGCCACATCCTGTGGCCGTTTCCAGAAGTGTGTCCTGTTCCTATGGATGTTAGTACGTGTTACCATAGGAGAAAGAAAGAGCCCTGTTGTTCAAATAAATTTAGGACTTGCGGAGATGTTTAATATGTTAATAGTGCTGTTTCAAAAGAAAGACGTGGTGTGTAGAATTTTCCCAACTTATTTGACCAAAGAACTTTTCTTTTTTTATCTTCCTTATTTATCCAGAATTTCCTTTCATATTCTGTCAAGCATATGTGGGGAAAATACACCCAGATTCCAATATCCCTTTGGCTGTCCACAGTAGGAAAGCCGATGGTTTGGAGGACAGTCTTGGCCTGCTGCCCCCTGGCCCGTGAAGGGGGTGGTCTTCTTTTTAGCCACGCAAACTTTGTCAGACTGTCATCTCGATGCCCGACTGCTGCACGATTCGTCTGTGCACTTAACAGGCGTTGGGAAGAAAACTGGAATTCATTTTAGTGCTAGCTAAGGAGTCCAACCTTTGTATTTGTCCCAACCAGCTGGAGAAAGTAGCAGATGAGTATTGCATAGTACACCCATCATTTTTTCTGGCTAACCTCTGCGCTTGTGTTCCTGGACCACGCTTTGGTCCCTTTCCGTGGAAATGTGCTCACTCAATTTTATCTCGGTGTTTTCCTTTTCAGGTTGAGAGGGACAATAAGAAATTGCCCTGTAAAACTCATTGCTATTTATGCGTGGGGGTATTTTTGAGGACTTTGTTTTTTACACTATAAGGTGTCTGTGAAGACCCATGAGAAAACAGAATTTCAGATTTTTGTCCCAGGAAGAATTAGTCCTTCTGAGTAACGTTTTTTTTTTTTTTTTAACTAAAAAAAAATACAGATAATGTACATATTGAAACCATTGTGTTTCTGTATTTGCATTGCTTCTTGGAAGCTCCTGCTAAATTTGTGGCCCATCTTTCACAAATACATAAGACTTTTTACTTCGGCTTCTTTCTATTTTTATTTAAGGCAGTAATTTTCAACCTTTTCCATCTAATGGCACACACAGACTAATGACTAAAATTCTGCAGCCCGCCAAGAAATACATTTTTTGCTGCTCTGACAAAAAATAAGTATCGTTTTGATATATTCACGCTGTACGGCTATTGTTGTGTTGGCTGTTGTTATTTTTTTATTTGGCCGCCTGAGGAAAAAGAGGTCCGCGCCCCAGACCAAACCATCAGGTAGAGCCTGCTTTAAAAATTCTTGCTGCATGACGGCTGAAACTCGCTGGTTGAAGGTAACGCGGATTTGGAGTCGAGAACGCAGCCGCTGGGACGCGCGTTGTGGCTCCGCCGTTCCGTTTTCAAATCGGGCAAGCTGCTTAATCTCCGTGGCCCCCCAGAGCCCCCACCATTTGTGAAATGCAGTTACTCGAACCCTCATCAGTTGGTTGTGAAGATTACCTGAGAAGAGTAGGTTTAAGCGCCTCTGCGCGTTCTCGACACACCTTGCGCGTTCCGTACTGTTTTCCACTCTCACGGTTCCTTTGTTTCCCTTTGTCTAGTTTAAAAAGTCATTGATTTTATATCGTTTACAATATTTTACTTATTGTAATCAACCTAAGATATTTCTCGGAACAAGGCAAAGTAAGCATACATGTGAGTTTCTCAGCACATGTGATTTTACATAAAATACAACCATTAAAGACACTTCCAGTTGCTTTCCCCTAACTTTTTGAGTTTACAGAGATTTTGAAACTAGACGCAGGTGAAGATTTACTTTTAGTTCACTTTCATTCTCTTCCCTTCCACCTGAAACATAATCACTAAACAAATTCTCTGTATTATTTGTGTAGGTGTGACAGCGGTTTTCTTAGGACTTTTTTTATTACAACCTCTTAGGGTAAAAGTTTCACTATCATTTGAAATCTGTCACAAGACCAGGGAAGTGCATTCATTATACAACTCTTTAATAAATAAGTTCCCCAGTTTGAAGAGCTAGACTTTTATGTGAGGTCAGGCCAGTTGAAGACATTTACAAAGAATTAGTTGTTTGTTATTGCTATGTGAGTTGCAAGAATGGAAAAAAAAAAAGAAATTCTTTCTTCAATACTTCCTTCCAGGCTGAGTCATCACTAGAGAGTGGGAAGGGCAGCAGCAGCCGAGAATCCAAACCCCAAAGCTGATATCACAGAGCACCGTTTCTCCAAGTTGGGGGCCGGTGGGGAGCCATCATGAGCGATGTTACCATTGTGAAAGAAGGCTGGGTTCAGAAGAGGGGTAAGTGTTCACCGCGACCGAAACCATACGGTTGGTAAGTGTGCGAACAGTTGGTGGTGGTCTGGAAGCTGATGGTTTTTCTGATGCTGGCAACAAAGTGAACTGACATGCTATGCCCAGTAAGAGAGAAATGATGTTTTATCTGTGTGAGGAATTTGCTTGTTATTTAGGGATTCTTTGTAATTCTTGATTTTGATCATTTACAGTCAAGTTTGGCTTTCTGGCCTGTTGTGTGGTGCATGCATGTTACAGAAAACTCTTGTTTTTTCTGTGTTGTCTACAGACTCTACAATCCAAAGAGAAATCTTTAGAATGCTTTAATATCTAAAAAGTGTCTTTAACTTATATGCATTTCAAGACATGTAAAAATAAATAAAATTATTGAATTATATTAAGCCAGTTTGGGTGGTGGTAGCGGGGAGGGTTCCCCCCCAAACTTGCGGATCTTCTGCAGTCTCATGAGTAGGTAAGTAATGTCCTGGGGTAAAAGACCAAATGAGGGAAGGGTTTGTGTGTGTGTTTGTGTGTTAGTGTTTACTTTTATGTTTTTATTTTTCATGATCTACTTTTAGTATTTCTTGTTCACTCCTACTTTAGGTAAACAATTCAATGCATTATTATACTTTTGTGTTATTGAAGGAAGAACTCTTCAATGTAAAACTTAAAATAAGTTTACATCCTCTATGAGATCACCTGCTAATGTGGTCAATGTGTTTATTAGAAATCTAGAGTTTAGATTAGTTGCTAGGCAACTATTGTTTATTCACATGGCCAAGTTGAGTAGCATGAGGGCCATTTTCATTCTCAGGACTTGGAAGTGGCGTGTATCTATTTTCTGGTTAAAAGTTGCCTCTTAAATAGTGATTTTAATAATCTTTGAAAGTTTGTATTTCATACCTATGTTGAAGAGCTGTTAAGAACAGTTAAATATGTTTATGTATCACTGAACATTTTAAAAGTCAACCTTAATGAGTTATTTATTATGCATATAATAAAATTCACTAGTTTTAAGTCTACACTTTGATGAATTTTGCTAAATTTATGCAGCAGGGTAACAAACGCTATCATCATGACTTAGAACATTTCTATCACCTGAAAAAGTTCCTGCATTGTCCTGGTAACCACTCACTGGCTGCTACTCTAATTTCGCTTCTCTAGAATTTCATAAAGTAGAATCATACCATATGTAGTCCTTCGTGTCTGATAACTTTCACATTGCCTAGTACTTTTAAGATTCATCCATGTTGTTGTGTATATCGTTAGCTTGTTCATTTTTATTGTGGAGTAGTGTTTTGCTGTCTGGGCATAGTCCATTCGACCCGTTTAACAGCTGATGGACCTTTGGGCTGTTTCCAGTTATTGACTGTTATGAATAAAGTTCCTGTGAACATTTGCACGCATGTCTTTGTGTGATGTCTTCATTTTTCTTGGTCAGTAACCTGGGAATGAGATTGCTAGGTCACTTGGTAAGTGTATGTTTTACTTTATAAGAACTGCCAAACTGTTTTCCAAGGTGGACGACTATTTGTGTTCTGTTTAATTTTTTATGTTACTTCTCATATTAGAAATTGGGAAAGCACTTTCAGATTTCAGTGCTATATGAAGGAAGGTAGTTTTTGATTTATTTTCTAACTTATCCATTATATTTATATTTTTCTTTGTTTTTTTTGGCAAGTCACTTGACTCTAGAAGTTTTACTTTATTAATCTCTAAAATTGTTCTTAAAAGTTTCTTGTGAAGATTAAATAAGATGATATGGATGTTTGGATAGTTTTAACATAAATGTAAACTGTTACCACCAGCGCATTTTATCACGGGTTTAGGGTAGTTGTTGAACCTGTTTAATTGTGTCTTCTCTGAAACACCAGTATAGAAGGTTGGAGTGTAGTGCATGGGATATAGAAAAAGGAAAACGAAATCAAAAAGAATTTCTTGGTGTTTTTCCTGCATTGGTTAGGGAGGGAGGATTCTAGTGATGGTGTATGTTTGTGTGTGAGTACATGTGTGTATTAATTTTAGGAGGTAATAGTCTTAAAAACGTAAGAATTGGAATAATGCGCAAAGGTATAAAATGAAAAGTGAAAATCTTTCTACCTCTACCTCTTTCCACTAGTTTCTCTCCTCAGAGGTAACCATTTTAGATCTTTTGTATATTTTTAATTCTTCTGCTGATTATTCTAGTCTTATATATAATAGAATACTATGTTACACTTTATTTTTGACTAAGTAATCTAGTATAGCCCCACTATGAAAAATGAACAATTTTACTTGCGATACTTACTGTTCATTTTTTGGGCCTTTTATGGTTAAATTTCTAGCTCTTGAATCATTAATTCCATGAATTACTTAGACATATTTTGTCACTTTATAAGTTAAGAAAAATCAGTTCCTATTACAACCTTTCCCTTGAATTCCACACATTTCTTTCCCGATCTATGGTAGCTGTAGCATTTATTTCCTACTATTAGGGTGTAATAGTTATGCTCGTTGATCCCACAAAGCAGTAATCAGCGTTATGCTGTGTTCAGCAGTTAAAGAACATTAACTGCCGAACCAAGTAGTGTGATGAGCGTTGGGGATCCATTGAGAACAAGTGGATTTTTACATGCTGCTGGTGCTTGGGATCATGCCGCATTTTAGTGCGGGCTGTGACTGTTTCTCCTGGATTTTCCGATTGCCACATTTCCCCCCACTGGTAGAAGGGTGTATGCCTTCATAACGTCACTTGGTTTTCCATCTTTAGTTTTTACTTTTTTTAATCACCATTTATCCCCCTGCCCCCGTGCCCTCTTCTACCTCCACCCACCTCCTTCCCGCCCGTAGTCACCACGCTGCTGTCCAGTTACCCATCTTTGAAATGCTGCCTGTTGAAGTTCTGATAGGAATTGCCTTTTTATCTGTGTTTGGTGCTCAGCTAATACTATGCCATTTAATTGCATTCTTGGACTAGTCCTGTGCTCTGAGACATACTTTCTCTTTTTGTTGGGGATTTATATTTTGCAGTTTTCTGGGATACTTCCTGCAGTAATTTTTCAGAAAGAGCATGTGTGGGGGGTGCTTGTCAGGTGAGAAGGGTGTTTGAAAACGTCCTTTTCACCCTCACACCTGACGCACCTTGGCTGGGTACAGAATGCAGGTTGACATCATTTCCCTCCAGAATTCTGAGGGTTGCATTCCATTGCTTTCTAGTAGCCAGGGTTACTGATCAGAGATGTGGTGCTAACGTGAAGACTTGTTTGTAAGCGACTTGTTCTGTTCTCTGGAAACTTCTTCTGTTGGTGCCCCTTGACCTTTGGCATTATGAAAGTTGAGGATGAGTTATAGTCCTTGTTAATTCATTCTGTAAAGTGTTCGGTGGACTGCTTGAAAATGCAGACTTTTAGTGTCTGTTCAGATCTGGAAAACCTGTATTTCTTTTATTTCTTCCCTTCTATGTTGTCTGTATTTTATGTTTAAAAAAAAATTTCCCCTAGAGCTTACATATCAATGCACTGTTTTCCTTTTTTTTTTTTTTCCATTTTCCATGCCTTTGTTTTTTTTTTTTCCCCCCTTTGTTCTGGGAGATTTCCTTGACTTGTTATTCTAGCCCTTCATTGAATTATTTATTTCAGCTATTACTTTATATTCCTGGGAATTCTTTATAGTTTATGGCTGCCTGCTCTTATTTTACTTATATAATATAATCTTATTTTTGGGACACTAAATAGATTTTATATTTCTAAGTTTTTTTCTTCACTTTAAGTAATTTTTTTCATTTGTTTATTTTCGTTCTTTTTTGGTGGTAGTAGTTTCCTTCAGGTAGCTGGTGATCCCTGCTTGTCTGGCTGCGTTTGTGAATGAAAGACTGGGATTGCTGGTAGTGTCCTCTGTTTTTACAATTCATGTATTTTTCCCTGTGCTTAGAAGAAGTTAGATTCACCGCCAAAGGATCTGTATGGTAGTTTTTAACTGTATTTGAAAGCCTTAGTTGAAATTTTAGGGAAACCAAATTGGGCAGTTTTTTTTCCTCCACCATTTAAATTTATTCTTTAGACATTTTCAGTACTATTTTAATAATAATGTTTTCGTCAAGTAAATTTCGCTATATAATCTGTTGGTGTTTGGCTACATTCCGTTCAAAGGATTTCTTCTAAATGAGCACTGTTGTTTGCTGCCTGTTTACCTGGGCAGGTTGTTTTCACCTGAACTATGGTGTCCTTGTTTACGAACAAATATGATAATACCTGCCTTCTTTACCTCGCTGTGTGGTTTTAAGCATTAGGAGATAATGTGTATAGGGGAGTGTTTTTAAACTATTAATAAAGGGTGTTGCTATAACATAGTTGTAATCATAACCCTTATGTTGAATGTCAGTCCTTCTTCTCAAACCTGTATTGCTGAGTCAGGTCTTGTAGGCTCCTAGTCAGATATAATCTCATTTTATCTTTACTTTTAGTGCAAATAAGTTGTTGTTCAGAAAATATCTTCTAGGAAAAGGAAAAAAAGACTTAAAGATAATTACTGATATAATATAACATAAATGCTTTCCTAACTTTATTAGTGGCATATAGTAATGAAGCTTTTTTTTTTTTTTTCCTGTACTTTTCTGGAGCAATTGCAAAATAGTGGATATTAATTGAGATAACACATTAACATTAGTATTGTTGATGTTAGAAATGACAGTAAAAGAAATACAGTGTAGCAAGCATGGAGTAAAGTGTTGTCTGCATTTTCCTTCTTGGTGGTCTGGGCTGCACATTGGCATAGGAGTCATCTGCATATATATTAAACACTTGTTACGTTATCTCCTTCCAAGACCAGCCTATAAAGTATACTCCAGGTGACTGGGTATCTCTAAACTTGATGTCAAATTTGCTTTCTTATTTTGTTCCATTAGAGCTAGTGGCAGTATTTACTCTGAAGGAATTTACTGCATTGATGAAGTTTTACCAGCTTGCAAGATTTTAGTTATAGAAATAAGTAGATTGCAATACTATTAATCAAGGTACTATTGCAATTTATAAAATTTTATTTGCTTAATGGCATCATTTCTTAAAAAAACCTGAGTACGTAGTCTCTTGTAAATGTGGACAGCTAGTTCCTTGGTAACAAATTATAATCTGTGATATATTTCTAGTGGACTCATAATCTCACCTTGGTACAAATTGAAGGATACCATTCATTGAAAACATTTTGATTGATGAAAATGCTGCATGCATGTGTTAATTTCTTACGCTTTTTCTCGTGTTAATATCTGACGATTGAACTGTCCTATTGTGTTCTGTATATGTTAAGCAGTTTGTGCTTTCAAAGAACTTTTTCCCTAAGTTTGCCTTGTTCTCGTAATAGTTTCCAATGGAGGGGTATCTGTAAACTGTCCTTGGAAAATTACATGTCTTACATTCTGTGAGGTGGGTTGTTTAGATGAACTACAATGTTAGTATTTGGTAATTCCAACCTAAAACTTTATAACTCCATGAGTTGTCATATAAAATAGCTTAATCTCGCTGTGCAAAATATACTTCAGTAACAAAGAGTGTAAGCTGAGTTATGCTTTAACACGTGGCTGTTGTGACGTAGTCTAGCATAAGTTGTAGAAAACAGAATGCATGATTTTGGAGGTACTCATCCAGGTCCAAGGGCCTTTCCTTCTCCTTCACTTCGTATGTACTTGTGTACTTTTAGTTCTTGTTTTATTCACCAAGTGACTTTTGAAACAAATTATGAAGTGATTAAGGAAAAAGAAAGTGGCCATATGGTTTCCTGTTTACCGCTCAGCAGCCAGCGTTTTCCATAGAGAGTAAAGGGCTGCCGCCGCGGCATCACAACTTTGAGATTCAGGGCGTTTGCAGTGCGAAATTTGTTTTTCTTGTTTCAGTTAGTTTGTGTTGAAAATCTTAACCAAGGAAACCCAAGGCAGAGACCCATCAGATGACAAACCAGAGTCACAGAATTACAAAGTTGCTGTTCCACTCACACACACACACCTTCCTTCCCAGTCAACAGTTGAGTTCTGTGTTCTGACTTTTATCCTGCAGCCTTGTTCAGTTCGTACAATATTAACGTTAGCTGCCAGCACTGGGAAGGTTTCCTGTGCGCATGGTCAAGGCATCTGCAGAGCGCCTCAGTTCTGCTCCTTTCTCTCCAGTATTCGTGCCTTTAATTCATTTTCTGGTTTTACCTCTCCGGATAGGACTTGCAGTACAGTGCTGAGTAAGACTGTGAGAGTAGGCATTTCTGCCTTCTCATCTTATGGGAAAGCATTTACTGTACCATAAGTATCACATTAGCTGCACCTTTGCTGCCGTTTATCGGGTTGAGAGACTTGCTTTCTATTCCTAGTTTGCTGAGAGTTTTTATCGCAAGTGGGCATTCAGTTTTTTCAAAAGATTTTTCCCACATCTATTGAAATGACCGTTGGACTTTTTTCATTCTGTCAATACGGTATATTACTTTCATGGCTGGAATAAATCCCATTTGGTCGTGATGTATTACTACCTTTAATATGGTACCAGTCTTGATTTACTAAAATTTTGTTAAGAATCTTTTCTTTTCCATTTACCAGAATATTGACCTATAATTTTTATTTCAGGTTTTGTATAATGGTTATGCTAGACTCATAACATAGGTTGTCATGGGAAATATTCCTTCCTCCTTTCATTTTGAAGGAATTTGCATAACATGGCTTTTATTTCTTCCATCTTGATGAAATGCATCACTGAAGCCATCTGGGTTGGAGAATTTTGATGATTAATTCAGTTTCTATAGTGGATATAGGACTATTCAGATTTTCTGTTTTATCTTGTGTTGGTTTGGGTAAATTGAGTTTTCTAAGGACTTTGTCCATTTCAACACAGCTTTTGATTTACTAGGCATAAAGTTCTTAAAATCTATAGGATTATGATTATCCCCTTATTAAATTCTAATATTTGTATATTGTGTTCTCTTTTTTTCTTTGACCAATCTTTCTAGGTGTTTATACATTTTATTGATCTTTTCAAGGAGCTAAATTTTTGCTTTGCTTATTTTATTTGTCATTTGTTTTCTATTTTATGCTTTTGCTCTTATTTTAATTTGCTTATCTTTTTTTCTAGTGCCTTAAGGTAAAATATATCATTGATTTTAAACCTTTTTTTAAAAGAAATATAAGCATTGAAAGCTATGGATTTATCTTATTTCCTGGCTTAACTGTGTCCTGCAAATTTTGATAGTACTGTATTTTCATTGTCATTTAGTGTAAATGTTTTCTAACTTCCCCTGTGGGAAGTTTCTTTGAACCCTGGGTTATTTAGAAGAGTAGTGTTTAATCTCAGAATATATGGGGTGTTTTTGATATCTTGGTGTTATTGATTTCTATTTTACGTTTTGATTGTAACTTTAGATGATACTATGTCAAATTTCAGTCATCTGAAATTTTTCGTGATGTTTTCAATGGTTGACTGCCATATGGCTCTCCTTGAGTTTCTGCTGGTTTGGGTGCAGTGTTTTATAAGTGCATGGCTAGGATGGGTGACAGAGTGAGTCATCTCTTCTGAGTCTTTCCTGATTGTTTTCTTGAGTTCTGTCAGTTACTGACAGGTGAAACTATGATTGTGAATTTGTTTCTTTATTCAGCCTGTTTCGCTTTATGTACTTTGAAGCTCTGTTATTCGATGCATCCACATTTATGGTCATTATATTGTCTTGATACGTTACATCTTTCATCCTTCTGAAATGCCCATCTTTGTTTTTGGTGATGCCCTTTGTCTTGAAGTTCTTTCTGTGTGTCTGATACAAATGATAGCAGCCTGAGATTTTTTTTTGATGACTGTTTACATCTTCTACCTTTTTTAAATGTCGTTTTACATTGAGTTGATGTCTTATATTTAAACTGCTTCTTTTGCAGATAGCGTATGTTTGGATCTGATTTTTTTAAAAATGTTATTTGACAGTCTTTTCCTTTTAATTGGGTGTGTTTAGACCATTCATATTTATTAATGGAATTTTTGACATGGTTTCCTATTTTTGTCATGTGGTCTTTGTTCCTTTTTATGTTCTTGCTTTTGCTTTTAGATTTAGCATTTTTTTACTATCCGTTTTTTTCCCTTCCAGTATTGGCTTGTTGGTTATGTCTCTTAAACATTAAAAAAATCTATATTTAATGTTGTTGTTGATGTGGTTGAGTTTAAGTCTAATGTTTTGTTATTTATTTTTTATTTGTCCCATTAAAAAAAATTCCTCTTTATATTTTTTTGCCTTTTATTGGGTTAATTTAATTTTTTTAGCATTTCATTTAAATTCCTCTATCAATATGCATTCTTTATTGGGGGGATATCCCCTCCAAGGAGCAATAATTGTTTCTTGGTGTAATGTGTGAAAAAACTTAGATATTACAATGTTTAGCATCTCTAATCAGGCATACTACATAGATAATATAAAGCATATCTGTGGTGTTCAGAATTTATGTGGGAGGCTAGAGTTACTAGGAAAAAAAGTAAAAAAAAAAAAAAAGAAAAAAAGAAAAAAAGCTTATCAGGTGAGCCCTAATGGAAAAAACCTGGGGAGACAGACGCTGCTCTGTCACCGTGTTAGCTTGCCTCCAGTAGTTCGCAGTGGTTGTGAGCAGCGGTTTCCGACCAGGGGACACCTGACTGCGCTGGAGACATTTCCGATTTTCGCTGCTAGGGGTGCAGGTGCCACCGGCACTAGTGCGTAGAGGCCAGGGTGCTGCCGAACACCTTCCCACGTACAGGACAGTCCCCCCCAAACAACACGTTTTCCATGCCAACATTTGAGTGGTGCGGAGGTTGAGAAACCCTGCTCCTGGGATTATGATACGTGCCCCTAATCTGTCACACTCTGCACGGGGTTAATGTTTTACTGCTTCATGTAAAAGACAAGATCCACGTGATACTGTGGTCATATTTACCCACCCCTGAGTGCCTTGAGCTGCTCTTCTTGTATATATTTAGATATAAATTTGTAATAAACCCCATGATACAGTTTTTTTTGCTTTCTGTCTTTTAAAGAAGAGCAAGATAAATAGAGCTTTAATCAGTACTTACTTGGTTTTTTGATTTCGTTGTTATTGCCTATAGATTGGAGTTTCTGTCTAATATTACTTTCCTTCATCCCGAACAAGCTTTTATTAGCATTTCTTTTAGAGCTGATGTGTTGGCAACCATATACTCATTTTTTATCTAAAATGTTATTTCGTCTTCACTTTTGAAGGCTTTTTTTAATAGCATTCAGAATTGTGATTTGATAGTTTTTATTGCATTGCTTCATAGATATAATTTCATTTTATTCCGGTCCCCATTGTTTCAGATGAGAATCAACTTAATTTGTGCGTTCCCTGTTTATAACAAGTCATTTTTCCCTGGATGCTTTCAAGACTTGTCTACCTTTTGTTTTCAGCAGTTCGCATATGATGTGGCTTGGTGTTTTCCTGGTATTTATCCTGTTTTGAGTTTGCCGAAATGTTTTTGATATACAAATTTATGTTTTTTTACCAAACTTGGGAAGTTGGTGGTCATTATTTCTAAAGAACATTTTCTGCTCTGTTCTCTGACCTCTCCTCTGCTTTTGGAACTCTGGTTTTCGACCATGATAATGCTTCACAGGCAAGTTAAGCACTCTTTTCTTTTTTCAATATATTTTTTCTCTCAGTTCTGTAGACTGGATAATTTCTATTAAGCGATTAAGTTCACTGATTCTTCTGCCGTCTCCAAACTGTTAACCCATACAAAGAATTTTTCCACTTGGTTCTCTTTAAATTAAAGTTCTGTTTCTCTGTTGAGATTTTCATCTGTGCATTTATTGTGACTATATATTTTTAAGTCCTTGAGTATTTTTATAATAGCTGCATTAAGATCCTTGTCTAATTCTAGCATTAGTATTTTCTTGGAGTTGGTTTCTGTTGACTGTTCCCTTTCTTCTCTCTGCCTATGATCACAATTTCTTGTTTCTTCATTTGTCTGGTAATTTTCAGCTGTGTGTATGTCATCATGGTGATATATTGTATAGTTTCCGCATCTGTTGCTATCTTCCAAAGGTACTTGCCTTGGTGGTTTTATTTAATCTCCACCCTTTATTTCCCCTCTTGGGAAAAGCAGCTGATATCTCTGCTTTTCTGCTTCCCCCTACCCCCACTTTTTGATTTTTGCTTTTAGGCTCATTTGAGTCTTTCCTATATGTGCACAATCGGGGTTAGCCAGAATTTGGGCAAAATTTGTAGGTTTGGGGCTTCCCCTCTGTGTCTTCCTCTTGTGTGGGTTATCCCTCTCACTTTCCAGCCATTTCGGCAGCTCTGAAATCCATCATCTGACTTCTTCAGCCAGTGAGTCTATGGTTTTTGGTCTGAGCTTTATCCACTCAAATCTGAAGACCTGGGGGAACCCCGTAAGCAAAAAGCCACACACATGCATCATCTCATCCACTGCAGTTCCCTTCTTTCAGGGGCCAACTTCCCTCCAGTTTCTGCTTGCTTTTGGTGCTTTCCACTGCCTTCAAATAGCTGTTTTTACATTTTATACAGAGTTTATAATTTTATGCATGGCGAGGTTAGTCTAGTAAAAATCACCCTTCAACCATTGGAAGTGGAACTCTGATAGGTATTTGCTTTAATGTCTAGATATAAAATTTTGTTTAAGCTTTATAGTCACTTAGTTTTAGTTGTTATGTAATGTAATTGTTCATAACAAGATAGGAGGAATAGAACTTTCTTCTACATTTATAGTCGAGAAAATTAAAGGTTTAAACCAGTTAAGCTCCAGCCACCTGGAAATATAGCTGAACGTTTTCTTTTTTTTTCCCCAAGGGAATTTATAGTCTTTTAAACTACAGGAGACTGGAAGTTATCTAGCCTTACTTATCTTACAGATTAGAAAACAGTTCCTGTTTTGAGTTGGGGGCAGAGCCAGGGTGAGTAATTGGGATCTCCTTATTGCCAATTTCATGATATTTTTTTTTCTTGACACGTGAATGTATCTAAGTTCTTTTTTGAACATCATTTATTAGTGCTAGGTTCGGGAGGGGCTCGGAACTGTTGAGCAGAAGGGTTTAAGACCCTAGAGAGTGGCAAGTGGGGCGGGTCTCTCTCGTCTCGTGCGAGCCTTGCACTGCCCGAGCGGTCCCATTCGCTGCTCTCCGTCCCCGCAGGAATGTAGCGCAGCTGCACCTCTCGACCTGCCGTGTTACCTGCCCTGGAGAGACCATCCCCGCGGTTCCAGACTCTCCGACACAATCACATCACCTCACTGAAGCGGCAGTCGCCGCCTACCGCTGTGTGTTCTTCCCTGGACGTTTTTGCTCATGCCAGTCCTGCTGGGCGTTCTTTCCTTTGTCTGTGTCCGCGAAGATCTTGCACGCCCTTCAAGGCCAGGTTCTCTGTCATGTCAGCATTTCTTTCTTGGGGGATCAGAGTCTCAAAGTTAGAGTGATTTCTGTTGCCTAGAATATAACCTTACTTTCGTGCCTTTGCTTCCTTGTGGCTGTATGTTGACTGGTGATTAAATAAATCCATTATTTCTGCTGCTTCATCGTCAGCCCCTTGAGGACAGGAACTGTGTTGAACACAACACAACTGTATTTCTTTCCCATATGGAGTCTACCAGTACCTTGAAGATAGTGTGCTCCTAATCACCCTTTGATGAATGAATGAGGAGGAGGAAGGAAGTTCTAGAAGCAGTATAGCACAGATTTCAGGGCCAGGAACTAGAATGGGGACAGCTGTGGCAAGGCGGGGCACGCAGCATAGGTCACAGTTGTGAGAGCAGCCTGCACCTAGGACAGGGTCAGGGTAGGGGCAGTGCTGGGATCCTGGGCTAGGTTGGATATCCCAGTCTACAGGTTTTTGTGTGTGCGAAAGGGTAGACATTGGTAGAAGCTAGCTGAATGGTTATTCTTGGTGGAGGTGGCCGGATAGAATGCTGATAGTCCCAGAGTGGGGTAGTCTACAAGGTATCTAATCTGAGTCAGACCACAGGACACTGTAGTGATAAAATAGTAGAGGTCATGGTTCTAGAAGATCACCCGTATCCAGGGTAAATTTCGCTTTACTCTTAGAACTGCACAGCACTTTCACTTTTGTGAAACCTAGCCCTTCAAACCTGTGAGAAGAATCTTTTCTACTGTGTTTCTGAAGGATTGTTCATCTCAGATACTACGGGTAGCTGAAATCTAAAATCTCGCTGTGTAAGGCATAACTCGACCATTATTTAACAGCTCTGAGTGCTAGTGGTCTTTGCTTTGTCCTCCTGAGCAATATAAATGAGTATTTTTCCATGTAGTAGGCCTTCAGATATTTCAAGATCGCTCTGATTTTTTTTTAAGCAAAAAAAATTTTTTTTTGTTTGTTTACTGTGTGACATGACGTCCAGCCCTCTCATATACAGTCTCGGTGTCCCGCACGTTTCTCTTACACCGTGGTGCCCGGACGTGCACAGAACACTGCGTACATGTCCCCACAGGGACGTGCGGTGACTGTGCTCCCCAGTCTGTCACTGCAGTCTCAGGCGCCGTCACTGTTCCAGCTTCGCCTTCTAGCCGTGTCATTCATACAGGTCACTTACAAATAAATACCGATTGGTTGTCCAGCTGCCACCAACTGACTTTCCTAACACTGGCTTGTAAAAGGTTCTGCTTTCTCATCTGGTAGCCACCACCGGGTGTTACTCTTTTCAGTTTTTGCCATTACATTGCTGTTTTATTTTACATGTCTTTGCTACTGAGGTTTAACTTTGTTTTCATGCTTGGAAGTCATTTTTTAATCAAATGAATTGCTTGCTTTTGTCCTTGCTCAATTTTTGTATCTGAGGCCTGTCTTTTGTCAAGTTTATAAGTTTTATAGACTCTTATTTATTTGTAAGAGCTTTTCATATATTTCCAGTACCATTATTTTTTAAATTTGTTATTGCAAATATTCCTTCTGGTTTGAATATACCATTTAACTTTACAGTATTTTTGGTCATTAAAAGCTTTCCATTGTTACACCATCTAATACATCGGACTTTTCCCTTCCAGCGAGGCCCCTGAGCTTGTGCTTAGAAACTCTTGCTCTGTTTTCTCTGGGCACCATGAGAATTTAGGAATTTTACATTATCTGAGTAACAGATGAATTCCTTTTGTAAAAGATTCAAGCAGTAAATAAATAGAGTATGATATGATTTCTTCACTCCCACTCTCTTGAAATAACCCCTGTCAAGTGTGATGTGCCAATATAAAGCCAAAATTTTCCTGAAATACTTGAGAGCCAGAAAGATACTTACCAAACTATAAGTAGTATTTGCTTCTTGACAAGACATTGGGGTTCAAGAGATTAGGGGACAGGAGGAGGGATAATTAAAGAAATGATACGTTTACACTTTGTTCTGTATGAACATTTGGATGTTTTTGTTTTGTCTCACTTTACATAAATGGCATCATAAGGACTTACCAGTGTGTCTTAGAGATTTGTGTGTGCCGTTACAATGTGGTAACTCAAAAGAAAAATGAGTAGTTTTATAAAACTTGCTTTAGGTGCTTCTGTTCTCACCCATCCGCTCGTCTTGTGTCTCAGGGGCTCAGACACCGTCAGTGTTGACCAGTGCTTCAAAGGGTGGGGCTTAACTTCAGGTCTTAGCTTTGCCATTTGTTAGTGACCGTGGGCAAAATGCTTAACATGCCTTGAATGTTCTTCTGTAAAATGAAGATGATAATGTCTGTTTTATGTGGTTATGAGACTAGAGGATCAGAATGTTTGATGAACTCTTACCATAGTGCATGGGGCAGAATAAATAGGTAATAAACAGTAGCTGCAGCTATTTAATAATCTGCTACAGGATGTTGCTGAATTTAATATCAGGTTTACTGATATTTAACATTTAGGCTCATCCATAGTTTTCTCCTGTAAGCCTTTTTCAATCGCTTATTAAAAATACCTTTCTGATGCTTAACATTTCGCAAAGGTCACGACGCTAACTGGAACTCGCGAGTGGCCATCTTCTCAGCATCTTGGGCATCAGTGTTTTTGCGTTTGATGGTTTCTTTCGAGTAGCCCAGTGTAAATAGTCACCCTTCCTTTCCTGTCGTGCGGCCTGAGTGTTGAGCTTCATCTTCCGTGCCTTAAAAGTCGTGTTTGTCTGTAACAGTGCGCTTCGATTCATGATAGGCTTTACAGGCTCTGTTGTTTGTTTTCTGTGTTTGTCCTTTGTTACGCTATTTCTCCCATCTTCCGCAGTTTTTCTTAATTAAATGAGATAGTGCTAAAGCAACAAGTCTGTCCACTTTTTTTTCTTTCTCACTCAGAATTGGGTAAGACCAAATGATAGTCACATCTTATCCTGTGGTTGAACTGAAAGGTTTGCCATAACACGAATTTCCTTTCAAAAGAGAAAAAGAAGAGAACACTAACTTTCGTATCTCGCACAGTCGGAAAGCTAAGGCATTCTATCTCAAGTTCAGGGGTCAGAAATAGAGGCTTAAGTCTGTTTTGCTAACATTATAATATCAGCCACGAGGAAAACTAAAACCGAAAATAAAAGGAATAAAAACCGGGAAGAAGGGCAAGGGGGAACTCAATTCTTCACCTTCGCAGTGAGAAGTCACTCGGTGTGGCCGCAGATGATAAATTAAGAAAGAGAGTCACACTGCCAGAAGCCTTCAGGGCGGTTATTTTTGAGAAGTGGAACGGAGAGGGAGCCTGTGTTTGTGTGTGTGTGTGTGTGTGTGTGTGTGTGTGAGAACGGGCGGCGGAAGAGGCACTTTTGTTTTCGTCATTTTCTGTGTGCTGCTGAATGATTACCTTGTGCCTGTGTTAGGTTATAATAACAATAAACTGTGTCTTATATGATCCCAGTTTATAGAAATAAAAAAAAGCATATTTTATATATACAAAAATATTTAAAGTGATTATCTCTGGATAATGAGTTTTTTTTCTTCATTATATTTTTCTGTATTTTGTAGTAAAGTGAATATGTTACTTTTATCATCAGAAAAATATTATGAAGGGAAAATATCAGGGACCTCCTGGATATAATTTGTCACTTACTTGGCATCAGTATGACTGTTTTTTATTTATACAAGTGCTGTATAACTTTTTTTCAGTTAAAGGAATTCTACATCGTATTCTCTACATGTTTGTAAGTGTATTAGTAAGACAGGCACTCTGCTAAAAACAACAGAAAGTCCAGCCAACATTAACACAACAAAGTCAGTTTTTTGTTTTTTTTTTTTTCACTTAAGAAGGGTCGAGGTAGGCAGTTGCTGGCTGTTTACTAGATAAGAATAAAAGCATCAAAGCTCCAGTTGTGTCTGCTTTTTCACTTTTACCTCGTTGGCTTTGCATTCTTACCCTCGTCGCTTCAAGGTTGCAAAGTAGCTGCACGGACCAGCATTACACTCCCGTGCAAGGCAGACAGCGGGAGACGGCTAGTGAGCCGTGCTGTCCCGAGCGACAGCTCTCTGGCGAGCCCACCGGCAGACTTCCTTTTCTGTCCTGTGGTGTAGAACGGGGCTCTGTGTCCCCTTGGTGAGAAAGCAGGTATCTGGCTCTCGGTCCCTGCAGGGGGAAGTGCAAGGGCAGAGGGAATTGGGAACTGATAGCGTGTTAGTCCGCCAACAGAGTCTGCCACAGAAAGTTTTGATATTAATTATGCTGTTTGTACTTCAGTTCTCAGTCAGACTTTCAGGAGAGACAGCAGCCTTCCCAGGGGTCTGATTGAAAACGTGGCACACAAGCGTTGTCTGAAAGTCAGCCCCGTGGAGATTACTCTAAAGTGCAGCCCTTCCGCCTGGGCATAGGAGCACTGAGCTTGTACTCCTCCTCGAGAAAAGATAGTCTGGTTGGTATCTGAGGAGACAGGGAATGAGCAGGTGTGTTGTAAAGTAGTCCCCGATTTGACTTCATTCTCCTTGCAGAATCCAGATTTCAGTTTCCAGCCTGTGATCTGAGGATTCAGAGTTTGTAGTGTATCAGCCTTACAAGGTTCTCATTTTTGTTTGTGTTTTTAAGCCAGAGTGTGCAGTGAAACTGGTAGTCGCAGGTTTTATAGCTTATGATTCCAGCTATACCAACCCAAATAATACTGGGTCAGCCCCAAATACCCAAATTATATCATTCAAAGTATTAGGTTCTCTGTTTATTTGGATTTTGTATGCACATATTTTAATGGTTGTTACCCCTTATTTTCTTATTCCTCTGTCCCTGCTTAAAATGACATTTTGAATTGCAGATCTGTGTAGTTGTCATTGTGATATTTATGGGTTCCAGCATTAAAATGGTGCTGAATGAATACAGGCCCATCAAATTAGACTTGCTTATAAAATTTTAGGTCTTAATAGTTGTGTTTATCAAGGAATTGATAAGCTTTGATCTTGAGTTAACTTTTTACAGAGGTATCTACTTAGGTCCAAGCCACTTTTTTTCTAGGTCCAGAAGGTCTTACCTGTCACCTTGTGCTTTTGAAGAGTGAACAGTTGTCCTTGTGAAGTAAATGAGCATGTTCATTTCTAGTACTCAGATAAACTCATTTCTTTATTTAATTATAAAAAAACATGTGCCACAGATTGGGGAGGAGGATATGAGGATGAAGATACAGGGCACCTGTCCTCATCAAGGCTGCAGGCTGGTGGGGGTCAACACTATTTAAGAAGAGTCAGTGTCCTCACCTCCACCTCGAGGATAACGAGAGTTCTACCTGCATCCTGAGGGTTATTGTAAAGATCGAGTTACATCATGTAAAAGGCTTAGAATTATGCCAGGTACACAGTAAGTGTTAGCTTACTATGTTAGCTGCCATTGCTATTATTATTAAAGAAGACAGGCTCGTGCAAAGTGCTTTGGGAGCAGAGACCATGCCGGGTGGACATCCTGGAAAAGTTAGGGGCGTGATAAAACTTTTACCTGCCTCAGTTCCACGTCATAGTTTTGGTGTTCATTTTTGCCGCTGCGTGCCTAGCGCTAAGTCAGTCCTCAACAAGTGGTGGGTGAATCAGTCAGAGAATGTGATAGACTCACACAACTGGAATTTTCTTAAAACATCTTAAAGTAGATGTCAGTAAAATGGAAAGACTGTAATATTTATAGTCCAATCTTACATGCCTGACTTAATCCTGGCATAGAATTTGGAATATTTTTTCACGTAAGTAAATAATAGAAGACAATTTAAGAAATTGAAAAGACACTCCTTTCAAACAGGCTTTTAAAGCAAACTGGGTGTTGAACAAGTTAAGGGAATATTTTCTAGCAAGGGTTTGAGATGCAAATATTCCGTAACTCTTACTACAAGCTGAAAAGATTTTGAGGCATCCGTGAAAGCCCAAGGAGCCTCAGGCTGTTAGTAGAGCTCTGATGGCTTCTGGGAAGGAGTGAGTGAGATCTTAAAGAAATGTGAGAAAAACGTTATCGGAAAACTGCGGAAGGAATCTGTGTTCTTTGGTGGCAGGAAGTTTGGCGGCTCCGTCACTGCGATCCCACGGGAAGTCTACAAATGGGCACGATGACCTAGGCGAGGTAGCAGAGGAGATTTCTAAGCGGAGCGTCGGAGATACTCCTGGTTCCTTCTCGATGCTTGTATATCAGGTGGAACAGGAGAGCCAGCCACTTAAAGGAAGCATTGTTAAGCAAAAAGGAGCAAGGAGCCGTTAAGCTTGAGAATCCTCGCCTCTTCATATGACCAGTGTTGCTAAAATTAAGAAATAGATCCCGGGGAAGATCAAATCAGGACACACTCAGGAAAACATGCTCAGTAGATGAAGCTTTCACATCCCTGAGGGCCTCAGAAAGAGCCCTTGAGAGAGCTCTTTGGGCAGACAGTAGGGGTTCCGAGAACGTTGACAGAGTTGCCCCTTGGCAGTCTCGGCAGACCTTCAAGAAACACGGGGACTTGACTCAGAGAGGTTTTTGGGTGTGGCCTTTACTTCACTGTGGAGTAGACCGTAATAAAATTCACAGGAGACCCACGAAGTTTTATCTTTTCTTTCCTTTTCTCTCTCGTTTTCTTCTTTCTTCTAAAGAGGATTGAATTGGAAGGGAGACTGTCAGCGGGGACCGAAAGGGACAGAGACAGTACAGAGGAAAAGGGGTCTTTGGATCCCTGGATCCCTGCTGGCAGGAAGCATTCTGAGAATACTCCATAGCTTCAGACAGAAGCTACCCTTTTAGAAAAAGGGAGGATGCCTCAGAAAGCCGAAGCAAGAACTTAGAGGGCCGGACCAGGCCTTGCCCTGGCATTGGAGTTGCTTGTATTGTATCGGATTTCAGAATCCCTACGGGCCAGGGACTGCCACCGCCTCCCGCTGTGCCCCTGGAGCGCAGCACAGTGGCCATTCCCCACATCCTTCACACTTGGCCGTGAGCTCCCGGCCCACGGGCACCATGAGATACTAAAGGTTGACTGCTATTTTAAAGCACTGAGTTTTGTAGTAATCTGTTATGCTGAGAAACATAACTAATGGAGTAACAGTTACGTCTAAATCGGAAAGCTGAGAAGAAAGCTCTGCCAGGGTGGCAGGCAGTGGGGCAGGGGGAGAACGTTGACACCGAGGAAAAATACGGCCTGTGATTTCAAAGGTCACGAGCTATTAGAGTCACAGGATCGCTACTTGTTGTTGGAAAAAGATGTGAACTCAAGAATATTTACAGATGTGTGTTCCGTTAAATATCAGGGAGAGGGATGACCTGACCAGTAATTATCCCTAAGAACTACATTTCTATGTGTAAAACGAGGAAGGACTTTTTCTACCTTTTTAGTTTATTTAGACTTGTTTCTTAGTAAGCGAAGTTATGTTTACATAGTGCATACTCTCAGAGGTTAACTTATTTTTTAAAAGTACTTAAAATAAATGTTAGATACAGTAGGGGTTTATACTCAGCTCTTATCAATAAACTTGTCTGTAAAGTGAATAGAAAGGAATAGAAATTACTTTAACTCCTTTTTATTTTGTAAATGTTAAATACACAGAAAAACTAAAAGTAAATAGGGTTAATGAGCACACAGACATCCATAAAATGTTGTGACACATTTGCTTTACATACACTTTTTTGCCCTAGATTTACTCAGGTGCACTCGGCAAATAAAAGTTGTATATTTTGATATATGTTTACGTTGCAGAGTGATTACCACAATCATGCTAGTTAACATATCCATCAACTCACAGTTACAATTTTACTTTTATTTAATGTATTTTTGGTTGAACCATGTGAAAGGAAGTTGTAGATATTGCTCCATCCCTAAGTTGTATTCGCCTGAATTTCCAAGGTATGGTATTCATACCTATAACACCATTAACACAACTACATCAATATGTTCCATAATCACATCTCATATGGCAGTCCAAAAATTTTCTTATAACTTAAAAAAAATCCAGTATACATGTAGTATGTTTCTTATACAGTATTATTTCATTCTGAAATAATAAAACTCTGACATTTGATTGCTTTTTATATGAAGGAAGACCCCCTAAAAGCCAGAATTATGTTCTGGAGGGCAGGCCCCTTGTGGTCCAGGCCTAGCACACTAGGTGAGTATTCTAGGAACACGTCTGTGTCAGTGCACCAGCTGGCGTTGTTGTGAGAGTCTGCATTTGGCTTCAGTGAAATTTTTTTTGAAGACTCAGTGCCTTTGCCCATTTCATGACGGGTGATTTACGGGCGCACCTGCTCCCACCGCGCTGTGTGTTCAGCACTTTCTGACCAAGAACAACATGACCCCCGTGCCTTCCCTTTTCACCCGATCTTGCCCTGAGCGGGTTTTTTTTTTGTTGTTGTTGTTTTCCTGGATGAGAAAAGTCCTCAAAGGGAAATGTTTTGCCCACGTGGAAGAGGTGAAACAAAAATGGCAGAGGCACGGAGAAGCAACAAAATCAACACATTCCAAACTGTTTGAACAGTGGGGAAAAATGTCTCCATAGGTGTATTGCATTAAATGGAGAGTGCTTGGAAGGTGACTCAAGTTTGAACATATAACAGTAATAAATACTCGATTATTTATGAATTCTGGGTTTTTGGGGGGTGGTTATGTGTTAAGCATTTGATCTTGTCAAATATCCCACATCCTGGATTTGTCTGATTTTTCCTCATTAGACTCAGGCTGAGCCGTTTTTGTCGGTGAGAACACTGTGCAGATGATGTGTATGTGATCAAGGAGGTGATTTCCGACCCCACTCACAAATCTGTGGGGTCACAGTTTCCTGCAGCCTTTCACTTTGGTTTAAAACTTTCATTGATGGTACTTGCCTGATCAATTTTTACATTGTGAATTTTAAGGAAATTGCTTTTTAATAGTCACATGTAGTAGATCATATTTGCAAGGAAAGATGTCCTACCGCCATTGAAAGAAGCCCTTGTTGCTTTTGCTTCTGAGAATAAATATGTATTTGGGCTGTGGTTTTGAAGATAGTTATTTTCTGCATTCCATGCATGTTTCTTTTCCTTAATAATTGCGAAAACTTTGATTTAATTTTAAGTAAAAATGTTACAAAGTTAAAAGCAAAGTTAATAACAGACCTACCAGATAATTTTTAGAATTCCCGAAAGTCAGGCTCATCGAACAGACGTGCAGTATGTAGTGATCAAGGAATCAGTACAAAGAATCAGGCCAGATAGTTGGATGTACTCAGTGTTACAAATTGTAGCCCTCCATTACTTACCTAGTTGAGAAGATAAGACACATATGACAAAAAGAAGAATATTTACAGCAGGAAACAGGAAATGCCAAATGACTGGTCAGTCAGTAAATGCCGTTGGTGTTCAGAAGCTATCCAGTTGGACTGGGGCGTGTGCAAAGCAGTGTAGGTGTGTGAAGTGTCTTAAGACGCCACTTACACTCTGAACCTGGGTTTTCGTGCATACTTCCCAATAAATACTGAGTGTTTCTCACAGTACAGCAGCCAAAGGAATGCAAAGAATAAAACACATTTATTGCCCCTGAAACACAGTTACTGAGTGAGGTATACATTCCTGTGTTTACTACGTAAAATCATGGCAATGCATTCATGGAAGTGCTGTAGTGAAGTTACCTACGTAGTAGCATTGCGGCACAGAAGAGAGTACCAGGAATTGGTGTTGCTCGGGAGATGGGCGTGCGGCAGGAACCGCTTCACAGAGGAGGTGGTGGCATTTGAGCCTGATAGGCAGGTTTTAGCCTGAGAGTGGAAGAGTACCCTGGCCACTAGAAGGTGGGCCAAAATGCCCAGGTATGTGATGGTGTGTGCCCTGGTGTTAGACTAGTGATGCATTTTCAGGAAGTTTAGTGGGAGTGGTCCTGATGTGAGAGGGGATGATGGAAATGGTTATTCACCCTCGTGTGTGTGTGTGCGGGTGTGTGTGTGAGAGAGAGACACAGAGACAGTTTTTTTTTTAATGCAGGAGAATAACACTTGAAATTTTAATGTTAGGTACAATTTTTCAGAAAAAGTATATGGGAAAATGAGCAGTGGACTAAAAGCGTGAACTCAGAAAACACTTGACTAAGAATTGGGGAATGAGAGGAAAAGAGAGCTCTTTAGAGAAACACAGCAGAAGTTATTTATTAGGCAGGAAGAGAGCTAAAATAGTAATGTCACTAGAACCAATGGACAAAAGATTTTACAAGAGGATGGCCAATGTCATACAATAGAGTGTACGAAGAAAAGGAAAACTAAAACTAAAAAAAGGCCACTGGATTTGACAATGGAGGAATGCCATGAATTCAACTTCAGTGATTTGGGGGCAGGGGATGGAAGACATATTTCTGGGGAACGAGGAGAGAGATCGATGCTGAAGTGTATTTAAACATTCGTTTGGGAAAGTGGGTGGTGAAAAGTAGGGTAGGGATGGAAAGAGGATACTTCGGACACGTGGAGGTGATTTGAAGTTAGAGGAAACCTCAGGTACAGTGCGTGATGGCAGAGGGGCACATGCAGGTGGGACAGCAGGTGCTGGAGCTGTCAGAGGAGGAATAACTGAAGGAGCAGAAGGTTGGGAGCAGATGAGAACCCGGGAGAAGGGTCAGTCTTGGGAAGCAGGAGAGGCAAACTTCCACTTGGTCCAGAGGGAAGGAATTGAGCAAGAAAGAAGGGAAGAGAGAAGGAAGGATTATTAAGGAAGAGAAGGGGAAGAAGGGAGCTCCACATGATGCCTATTAGGTTCTCTGAATTTGGAGAGAGCAAAATCAGGGTGGTCTGAGACTTCCTTTTCTATTTCTGTATCTCAGGAGCATGAATGGAGGAAGTCCCCACCCACCCAGCGTGACCCGCAGTTGGAGAGGGCATGGCAGAGGGCTAAAGGGAGTAGACACGTGGTCTCTTCTGCCATCAGAAAAATTTTAATATAAAGAAAATAATGGCCACCAAATACTCTAATATTATTTTAAAGTGCAATATTTGTTAATGCATAAACATTTAGCCCTGGCTGGTGTGGCTCAGTGGGTTGAGCACCGGCCTGCGAGCTGAAATGTTGCAAGTTCAATTCCCAGTCAGGGCACGTGCCTGGGTTGTGGGCCAGGTCCCCAGTTATGGGCGTGGGAGAGGCATCTGATAGATGTTTCTTTCACATATTGATCTTTTTCTCCCTCCCCCTCTCTCTAGAGATGAATAAGTAAAATGTTTAAAAAATTTATAATCACCTTATTTAGGAATATTAAATGTATTACTGAGTTTAAATTTTATGTTTTAGTATATGAACCTAAACATTTTATATAGATAAAATAATTGATCTAATTTTTAAATTTTATATATACATATATGTATTTTTTTTTTATTGAGGGCTTTTCTCTAGGAGGGTAATTAGTCGGGAATCTTAAAAGTAAGCAACCAGAACGCAGCACAAGCTTAAGCACTGGACAGTTAAAAGTAGGGAGGGACTTATCACGTAAGTGAAGAACCCCAGGTGGGCTGGTCTCAGGCGTCCTGTCCTCTGCATTCTGCCCGTGTCCTCCTGCCACGTTCCCACTCGCCAGCAGGCTCCTGCTCTGCGGGAGGCACGTGGTTACCGGCCGCCCCAGGGTACTGTCATGACTCACTCTCCCCAAGGAAGATCGCCTCTTCCCCACCAGCCGTGTAGTAAACACCGGGGCAGATTCTGTTTGTGTCGTGTTCCCGTCCCTCCTTATCCCGTAGCCGGGCGCACGGCACACCCTGAGAGTCCAGAGCCTGGGTTATAGGATCGTTTCTTAGAGGAGGTCCCCATGGTTGTGAGTTGGAGCGGCTGGCTCTAACGTTGGGGCACATTTCCTTTCACTCTTAACGTGTGTGTGTGTCTGCTTGTGTGTGTATTCTATAACAAACCGAGTCGTCTAATGAAAGCCTTATGGAAGAATCAGCCTTGTTTGCTTATATAATGAGTCTTCACAGTTTTTTCATATTATGATTTCATAAAGCTAGTGTAAAAGTCTTTCCTTTTTTGTAAGTAAAAATGCTTTTCCATACTACATGTCACAATATATTTGGCCTTTATAAAAATGGAGCCGCTGTACCTGAGTTGATTTCAGTAGTAGGGAAAAGGCACAGAAACAAACGAACACATGCGCGCGCATACACACACACACACACACACACACCCCTACCCCTACCCCCATCCGGTGTCTGGTCAGCTGACCTTGGAGTCCGACAGGTCTGGACTCTGAAGATTGCTGGGAAGATTCAAGATAACTAGGGAGAGTACGTAACACGGGGCTAAGCCCCTAGTCGGTGCTCGAGAAATGATGGCTATGGTAATTCTGCATGGTGAGTGTCGATCCTTTGTGACGTTGAAGAGAACTAGATGTGGATCTAGCTGACTTCGTGTGGTTCCGTCTTACCTCTTCAGTGACCACCTGTGTGTAACCAAGGCTTGACACTGCTGGGCATCACCGGGCCTGTAAAATAGTCAGGTGGGCAGGAGCACTCTTCTAGCTCAACGGTTTTACTATTTTTAAGGGACTAATTTGGGTTACAGAAAAATATGAAAAAGTCCTGGTACACTGTTAAGAAAATTAATGATCTTCGTTTTGGAGCTAGACAGATTTGGGTTTGAATGCCGATTACTCACCAGCTGTGTGAACTTGGACAAATGGCTGGACCTTGTGCCTTCATGTAAAGAATGGCAATAATAATAACAGTACCTACCATAAAGTTTAAGGATTTATGCTCATAAAATTTTATTTTGATTAATATTTGTGAAGTCTCTTCTATGTCCAGGATGAACTTGATATTTGGAATTATTTTTGTGACATGATACTTACTTCTTCCATCATTTCTTTCCTGGTAAATCTAGCTGGGAAGACTAATGTACATTCCAAACGTGTAGTTCTGTGTAGCTTTGGTCACAGCTGCACTGTGCCTGTGACCGGCTTCCCTTGGAGACCACGTGGCGTAGAGAGAGTCACGTGGACCTTTGTGTAACAGGGTCTGAGCACTTTAATGGTTAGCTACCTTGCTGGTAGTTAGCTTAGTAGTGGAGTTTGTTGGAATGTACTTGATAGAAGGTAAATCATGCCAGGAAAAAGAGGTGTACAAACTTACAAAAAGAGAAAATCCCCATCAGGCATTTGGAGATGAACTGTGGACTTGGGATCTGCTAAGATTCCCACAGTCAAGCCAGGTGTCACTTAAAATAAAGTCGTCACGAAGATCAAAGGAAACGAGTATGCAAGCCCTCTAGCATTGTGTTGTCCATGTACAGAGAGTGTTCTCGTCATTTTTACCTTCTCGGAGTATTTTTTTCCTTATGGTCCCCAAGCCACATTTAGCCAACAGCAAATCTGATGGAGAATCCAGTGCAGTTTTAATCCAAGGATTCTACTGGGACCTCATATCAAAAAGATCCCCCCAAAACAACTAAAACTCACACACACTGAGGAAGCTCAGTCACATTCCCAGACTAGAATGTCACTTTTTTGTTCTCACTTTAATTCTCGAAACCATTTCTCATGAGAATGTTTTTTAGCATTCATTCATCCATTTCATTCGTTCAGTCATTGAACAAATGCTTATTTAGTGCTCATGGGCTGGGTACTAAGGAAAAGCAGTGAGCATATATAGGAATATACTCTGTTTTAAAAAATAAGCCGATGGCTCATTTTAATTTCCTTTTATAAAAACTCGTAGTTGCAAAATACTTTACCTGAACCTATAAAGTCACTCAAATACATTAGTACAACACTGACTTCTGGGTAGAGTAAATGGCAAAGAAACTTGTTTAACTTTGTTTAATTTGGTGTTTCTAAACCTTTTTTGACCTCTTCAGCTCTTCTCCCCACTTGACTGCACTTTCGGAATACTAGTATATAAGTAGGTTTCCTTGGCTGGAAACAAATAATATTAAGTTAACTATATTTACAGGGCAGAAATGGTCACATATCAACAGTATTTCATGGCTCTTCCTGCACTAATTGGATGACTGTCCTGATTGGCCTAGGACAGTTCCGGTTTCTGCCTATCATTCCCGTGTGATTATTAATAGTCTCCTTTCTAAATCTCAGAAGTGCCCTGGTTTGGATGATAAATTATACGTCTCCCCTGTAGCTAACACTGTCGGATCTCTTACTGTGCTTTAGGCAGCATGCTAAGCATTTGATACATATTAACTGAGTCCTCACAATGACCCTGGAAGGTTCTGTTTTATCCTTTTATTTTACAAGTGGGTCACCTGAGCACAGAGAGGCTAAGTGTGACGTTTGCGTGCCTAGTAAGTAGTGGGGTCAGAATTCCAACATGGGTACCTCTGGTCCTGAGGGTTTGCTCCTACCCGTGACGCAGCTCTGGTGCAGTGAGATTGCTCGGTGAGTGGGCTCGAAGGAAGAAGGGTGGGACCAGGACTTGGAGAATACTGACATTTAAATCAAGCAACGGGAATAGAAACTTGGAAATAAGGCAGAGAGGAAGAGCTATGGAAAAATGAAGTTTAAGTTGTATAAAGTAGAATTGGGTGATTTTGATTCTCTAATTAGAGGATATAAATAACAAACAAGTCATGAATAGACAGGATAATTTCATAGAGCAGTAAGTGCTCCAAAGGGATGTGAACCCATGGTATGTACTAGAGAGTCTCCCTGGCCCGGGGAGGGGTATGTTTGCATGGAGTGATCTTGGAAGGAGTCTCTGAACAGGTGACTTGTTTTTTTTAAATTTATTGACTATATATAGAGAGAAGGGAGCAGGGAGGGAGGAAGGGAGAAAGAGAGACAGAGATACACTGACTGGTGGTTTCACCCATTTATGCGTTTGTTGGTTGATTCTTGTATGTGCCCTGACCGGGGATCGAACCATAACCTGGGCGTATAAGGATGATGCTCCAACTGACTGAGCTACCCGGTCAGGGTGAGGTGACTTATGTTTTACACCTTACTTTGGGAATTTATTATTTAAAATTGTGGTAACACATCACAGAAACTTGACCATTTTAAACGTTTGTAAGTGTCCAGGTTAGTAACAGCAGGTATTTTTGCTGTGCAGCCATCCCCAGGGTCCATCTTCAGAACTTTTTTCATCTCGCAGGACTGAAACTCTGAACCCACTAAGCAGTACCTCCCCATCCCCTTCTGAGTGCATCACAACAGGAGACAGAAGATGCTGCACTTTTTTGAAATAAGGACGCAGGTGGACAGGAAGTAACTGACGTAGTAGAGGAACGGTCCTAATACCTGCAAGAAGGTGTAGTATTGCGTCCTGAAACCCCCAAGTGCTCAGCATCAGGAGGCACCAGCCACTCCAGAATGGAAGGGTCACAGTGGATCTGAAAACGGTGGGGGTGGGGTGGGGGTGGTTGGAGAATCTGTGCGCTTACAGCTTACAGGTGGAATCCTTAGTTCTCTCCTCGTATACCCTGTAGCTAGGAGACCCCCTCCACCACCAGCCTGTGGCCCTGGGAGAACAAGGTTTATTCTGTATAAAATTAACAGAGTGCCAGCCTTCAGAAACCAGGGGTCGTGGGTGGCTGGTCGATTTCCAACGAGAAGATTAAGGGGCATCTTCACGCGGACCCTGGGACTCCTGGCTTGTTCCTGTGCTCTCCTTCAGAACTCCACAGTCAGGCCCACCCAGCTCATCTCCTGCAGAACACTCGGGGAGCTCCAGGTGCCGGTGGGCTCTCCGCCAGAGCCCCTCAGTGAGTTCCGTCATCAGCCAACAAGCCCTGTTGCCCCCATGTCTTTCAATTGATACTGTCAGAACCTCATTCTTAAATACAAAGTGACAATCCAACACCAGTGGGCATTTGGGGAAAGCCTCCATAAAAAAAGAGGTCAAAATAAGCAAACAAATGAAGAAGGGAGGAGGAGGAGATGCTACTTGAAGTATCCAGAGACTGCAGACACTGTAGGGATCAAAAGAAGTCAACACCCTCCCACCACCGACTCTCTGATAATAATATCAGAGCAGTCACATGTTTCTCCCTGCACTAGAATGATGGAGAAAACATAAATCCAGGAGGATGAGAGGTGACAGCAGATGAAAGACACCACCTGAAAATGAAGCTCGGAGCCTGGTGCACGAGTGACACTGATTCAGCGGAGCTGAGAAAGCCAGAAAGCTGGTCCTATACTAGGGCTAGTTGTGCAATCAGAAGTTGGTCTTCGTTTAATTGTGGTGTGCTCTGCTTTGTTTGGACTGCTGGTTCTCGTTTTTTGAGTAGTAGACTCTTCTCCTGGGCTGTTCCCCAACGGAGAAGTTGAACTTACTGAAATGTAGTTCTTGTTTTCTTAGGGTTCTTTTAAGTGGTCATGCTTTTCCATCTTCCCTAGTGTTTGTGAGCCAGCATGTCACAGGAGTGGATAGCTAATACTTTTCTGGGTGGCAGTGACAGTGGTGTCACAAAGGATGCTGAAAAGAAAATGACAATATTCAGCCTAAATGTGTGTTCTACATGTTTGTAAAGCAGCTTTAAACCTGGGGCTGGTATATGGTGACGGAAGATGCTTTGACTTTGGCGGCAAGCACACAGTGCAATATACCAATCAGGTGTCCTAGAAATACACACAACACCGGTATAATCTCATTAACTAGTGTAAACCCCAATCAATTTAATTAAAATAGGTAAAATTTATAGCATTTTAAATTAAAAAAAACTTGGTACTCCTTTTGAGATAATGTAATTAATGATTATTAGATCCCCAGGCTAAACTTGAGAAGACTTTTCATCAGCAAGTAAATAGGTGTTGGCGACTTAACTGCTGCGTGTACTGCTCTCCGATGAGGAAACGCTTTTTTCGTGATAAAGTGGCTGGACGGGTTAGTGTAAGATAGACTTGAATTCAAACGATGGATGCCTCTGCTGTTTTTCTGCTGTGTAACCATGGGTAAATTGTTTGATATTTCTGAGTCTCAGTAAAATGAGATAGTAACATCTGACTCAGAGGGCAGTTTTTGAGTAAGTGAAATTAAAATAGATAAAGCACTCAAACCTAGCTCCTTGGACCCTGGAGGGTCAATAAATGGTAGCTTCCCTCCTTCTCACCTTTCTGTGTGGGGTAAGAGGGAACGGTAGCGCAGGTCAGTTGAAGATATGTAACGCGTTTGAAATGGAATACCTGTGTTTTTAGATTTCGCCTTATTGATTTAAAGCGCGTGTGCTCCTTGTCACTCGATACATCTGCCGCTGTAATGCTGTGGGAAGAGCCGAGCAGTGGCCTCAGGAGATGAGCGCCTCTGAGCTTCCTTTTCCGCTCCTGACTTGGGGTCTCGTTCCAGATTTGCAAAGTGAAAGTGTGTTACTGCGAGATGATGGTTTGTTTCTGTGCGAATGTTATCTGATCCTGTGACCTGGAAGCCGAAGCTATCTTTTTGGGACCTGGGCTTCATGGGCTGTGGAGGCTTGGGATGCATTTATTGTCGTAAACTCCGTTTCATATGTTTGGAGGGCTTGAGGTGCTTGGATGTTGCTAGAGTAATAGCTGGCTTTCTCATTGGAAAATAGTTCGACTATGAACTGTTTTTGAGTGGAATATACCAGGAGTGGCCATTGCTTTTCTTCTAGAGAGATAACCATTGTTTTCAAAGTTCTATGGATTTACAAATGTTCTTGCAACCTCTTCCTTCCAAACAGTTGTGGGCGTTCTTATTCCCAGGATGATTTGGGGTGTGCGTGTGTTTTACATCACGTTTAAGGTTTGTTATGCTAATCTCAGCTACCAAAGAAATCCTTCTCTGACTCTGGGCTAGATCAGGTTATTTGTTTACACGGTAGTTTTCCCTCTTCAGAGTCTGGAATATCTGATTTCATAATATCTTCCCAGCTAGTCTGGAGGGCAGCGATGGGATCGCTCTCGCTGACTTTGATCTATAATGTCTGGCACATAGTTGACATTCAGGACATATTTTTTAAAATAAATGAATGTTAAAATTGTTTCCCAGCAAATGTTAAGTGAGTAGAAACATAATGGTAAATAAGAGCTCACATGCTTCCTAGAAATAATGACCGCAGTCTTTGCTGTTACCAAACAGTAAGTTTACAAGGGAAGAATAACCAAGGTGGTTGTATAAATGACTTTTATTATTGTTTGTGCAAGAACAGTGAACATTCCCTAGTACAGGAAGCAACTTTTAAAAATTGCTGGCAGAACGAAGAAGTCAGACTGTCCTTGACCCTTAGATCAAATGTTTTAGAGCTTGAATTTCCTTACATCTTCTTCAGTTTGGGATAAACATTCTGACACAATGAAAGATTGACTCTGTGATTTTTGGTCTTTCTAAACAAAGAGCTTAATTAATTTGCTAAAACAAAAATGAAAACCTTTCTGATTTTTACTAGGGCCATTTCAAAAAAAAAAAGTTCGTTTCCTTTCAAGTGCAAAACACTTTAAAATGAGCTCAGCCGTGTTAGATAAACATGTTGATTCATTTGGCCCAGAGCTACTGAATGAAGCTTGGAGGGGCACAGTCTGTTCCCTCGCACGCCCGGTGGCAGCACGGTTTTTTCCTCCCCTCCTCGCGGAATGGGGGCAGGATGGGAATCAGGGGCTCCCATAGTCAGGGTCACCTGAATTGTGTAGGAAGGAAGGGAAAAGATGTCTTCACAGTTCACTTCTTTTTCTTATTTAATCCTTATCATTGACAGAGAGCACATGCTTCTCACCAGAGCTCGCCCTGTGCAGGGTGTGGTAGTGGTAGCCGACTAACCTATGTAATGTCTCCACCCTTCAGAGCCATTTGACTTCATGCTCCGTTTTGAGTAATGACTCTCAAGTGAATCTCTTTGGAGTCAGAGGTATCTTCACTCATATACAGTGAATAGTGACAGAGATTTTATGAAGTACTTAAAGAAATTTTATAAGAAACCTAGGATGATTGTCGGTATTTTGGAATAGTTTTTAGGAAATGATCAAAATATGGGGCTCTTCCCCTGACATGAGCCATATAAGTAATCGTTCCGCTTGCGTTGCTTCCTGTGGCTTCACGCCAGGCCGCATGTGCGTCATGAACATGCGAAGGTCCGTAAGAAACACTCGCTGCCCTCGGGTGGCTTACCGTCTCCCTCCGCACCATTTCCCAAGGCGCACACCGTAGATGCGGGAGGCGTTCCCCTGGGATAGGTTTTCGCCATTGAATAAGTTTTGGAAATAATTGGACTAAACAAAATAGAGGGTTTCTTCCATATAAGGTTCTCCAAAAATGTACATTTTAAAATTTTAAAAAGGAATTATACTTTGTAAGGTTGTCCAAAGTGCCATGGCAGAATTGTTTTCTTACGAAACTTACCGAGTGGGACCCCAGGGGAGGGGCAGGTGAGAGAGGGGCGGCGGCAGGTGCGGGAAGAGGGCCAGTAGGTAGCGCAGCCCGGAGCACTGCCTGGGGAGCACTGGGCTCCGTGGTGTGTTCCTCCAGCCCGTACCCCCGAGCGCCCTCTCATCAGCCTAGCATTTGCTGCAGAGTCTGCTCACACTTCTTAATCCTGTGCAGGGTGGGATGAGGGGCTTAGCTCTTCTGAATTAGGAAGTTGGAAGTGGAGATGGCTGACTAATAAGGAAAATGGTACCTGTTGGCTCAGATGCAGCCTGCCTCAAAGCAGACGAACCATTCCTTCCGAAGACTGGAGAGTCTGGGGTTACTTAGGATAAACAATAGTAGATAAGTAGACAGGGTTAACTAGCTAAAACAGTAAGTGAACGAGAAACCAGACAATTATTCATTCTAAGGAAGACAAAGGTGGTGCAGGAAAAAGGGGGGTAATTACTATTTACTGCTTGTCCTCAGCTCTGCGTGTCCTGCGTAAGTCATGAGGATTTAGGCCTTAAGTGTGGACCTAACCAGAGTCCGTAGACTCTGGGGGGTGAAAGTGTGGAGGGTGGGAGGACTGGGAAATAGCTAAATCTTCAAGTCTATCAACAGGCAATCAGTATTTAGCTCCCCAACTGACCATGTAAGAATCATACTACATCACTTAGAGGTAGGAAGATAAATTTCAAAACAACCAACTAAAGAAAGTTTTTTAGGAAAGGAAATGTTGGCGAGAGGAGGCTGGAGACTGGTGTTCTTGGCAGACCTTGTAGATCTCGTTGATCTTAATAAAGAAAAACTCTAGTTGGGTGTGTGACATTTATTTCTGAAACTTATATTTTGGAGAACCCATTCACCTTAGCAGATTTTTTTCTGGATCAGAATTTTTCTGATTGTTTTAGCTTCTCAGTTAAATGTTATCAGAGGTAGCTCAGAGCTTCTGTAGTGTGTACTTGGATTTGAAACAACTTGTCTTTGTCATTGTCTTCATTGTTTAGCGTCAGAGGCCTGACTTCGGGGGTGAGGTGATGGCCGGCAGTTCCTGCACATCGACCCCCTTCTAGGACCAACGTTCTCCAGCCTAACCTGACCCTGCAACGCTTCGGCCTGTCTCTCACTTCTGAATGTGCGCATTCTATCTGTGTTAAACTCTTTCGTGTGTGCTGCATTACACTGCGCTCTCAAATCAGTTCTTATATGGACACACCCCCGTTTCCTTCCTTAATTTCCTTTTCTTTGCAGCGTCTATTTCGTTAGCATTTCAGCAGCAGGGATACTTGGCGCGGGGAGAAGCTGCTGGGCTCCTTTCCTGAGACCTCTTCCCAGAGCCCAGATCGGTAGGTCCCAGGGCAGAACAGGAGACCTGGGAGGAGGGGCAGGGGCTGAGGAATGCGGTCCCCCTCCTGCATTTCTGGTTCCACAGCTTCTAATCACCTTTGCCATCTCTACTTCCAGTGCTTTTAATAACTTCAGGGTTCATGATTGACTGGTTTACTTCTGCATTAGATTCCGAGTTCGAAATTGGATGTAAAAATTAAGTTACTGGTTAAGGTTTGCTCATTCGAGCAGAAAAGGGATCTGCTTGGGATACTGGTGGTCCCCGCAGTGATGCGCGGCCAGGCCGTGAGGGCCAGGGCTGTCCGGCTGCGCACAGCGCCCCGGCTCCTGAAACAGCCACCAAAGAACAGCTGGCGGCCGAGCCTCCTGCTTCTGAAACTCGTCCTCCTTTACTACATTCGTGTAGCTATTGTTCTCTTTAACGATAAACTTGTAAGTGAAGAGATTATTGCTTTTTTTTCAAGGTACAGGCCCTTGTCTGGGAAATGATGGCGTGGCTGATTTGTGTATCCTGGATTTTACATCCAGAGATGGGGAGGAAGAGGATACAGAGGTTTCCGGGGGGTAAAAGCACAGTTTCGGTCTGCTTTGTGCTCGAATACCCCTCTCTGAGCAGAGTTACGGGCTATGCTCTGGTCGGTGCATTTCTCCGTGTGTCCTGGCGAAAATGTAGTTCAGATCCCGTGATTAAAACTTCCACTGGTTTCTTGTCTCATGTAGTGACAGTTTTACTTCTTCATTCCCAGCTCGGATAGATTTTATTTATTTTTCTTGCCAGATTCCTCTGGCTAGGACTCCTGGTACTATGTCAAATAAAGGTGGCAAGAGTATTCTTAGAGGAAAAGCTTTCAGTTTTCTACCATTGAGGACGATATTAGCTGAGGGTTTGTCGTCTGTGGCCTTTATTATGTCGAGGTACTTTTCTTCTATACCTACTGTGTTTAGGAGGAGGTCTTTTTGCATTAATGTAGTTAGGTGTTCTGCTAGAGTCCTGTATGCTAACGTTTAGTTCTTGGATGTTGTCATGAATGATTTCTTTGAGTAGGCTTTCTGTTCCTGTCTCCCTCTCTGTTTTCCTTAGGCTGCTCTTTCTAGTGTAGTCAGATAGCCCTAGTAGAGCTGTGTGAAAAACAAAAATAAAAACCCAAGCGCTTAGCTGTCTACATCCCCCCAAGTCATTACTGCGTGTCTGTCTTCGAGTTAGCCGGTTCTCTCTTCGGCCTGGGCCGCTCTGTTTGCAGGGGTCTCTGATGCACTCCCCATCTTGTTGACTGAGTTCTCCCGCGCCAGAATTCGTTGTTTTCCCTCTCATACTTTCAGTCTCTTTGGTAAAGTACTCTTTTTGCTCATTAATTTTATTCCTGAGGTCATCGTATCGCCTTTCCGAGTTCTCGTATTCCTGAGTTATCTGCATAACTGCAGTATCAGATTCTCTGTCATGTGGCTCAGGCGTCCATGACTTTCGAGTTTGGTTTCAGGAGACTTTTTATTTTCTTTCTTTGCTTCCAGTTACCTTGGTTGGTCATGATAGTTGATGGGTTTTTATCTCTGTTAGCGCATTTGAGGTAGTGATCTCCACTCTCTTTTATGTATTGTTTTGTTCTCATGGAGTCAACGAGTTGGTAGGTAGGGTATTCTCTTTTGTTTTCCAGTAGGTGGTGCTATAGTGCAAGTTTCTGTTTTCTCTTACCTGCACTCTTTGCCCCTCTGGGATTCTGGTGGAACAGTGTGGCTTTAGCTAAGGAAAATGGCAAGTACTCACTGCAGTGGTGGTGTCCTCTCTGTCACCAGGTCACTGTGGTTATGGGGCACTACCCTGTGGCGGGGGAATGTGGTGGGTGATGGAGAACTGGCTAGAGCTGCCCTTTTCCCCCCAGCTATGTTTTTCGTTTTTGGCTTTACCTGGGCTCTCCCGGGGCAAGCAGGACAGAGGGGGCAGGTCCATGATCTGGTAGCTCCTCCCCCTTCCAGGTAGGCAGTTAGTACCCCCTCTACCTGGCTACCTCCTGATGGGGTAGGGAGGTAAGGGAGAGGCCTTTTCTGAGAGGGAAGCTGCTTCTGTCCCCACAGGCTCCAGCCTGGAGCGTAAGGGCCGTTGCCTGACCTCTCCCCTGGCAGGGCGCTCTCGTCCCCATCTGTCCCCCTCCTGACGGCCCTACTGTCCAGTAGACCCTCCTTCCAGGTGTCCTGATGTGGGGGTCCCTCAGGCGTGCTTGTGTGTGAAGCAGAGGGTCTCTTGTGGTTGTAATTGCCTGTCTTGTGAATTTGAGGGAGCAGCGGTGGTGGCTTCTCACTCTGCCAGGGTGCCAACTGCGACCCCAAGTTTTACGTTTCAGTTAATTGTTTACTTTGTTAGATCTCTTCACTATATACTTGACAGTGGTGGACAGTCTTTTCTGGCTTAACCTCCAGAATCCCACAATTCTTTTTTTTAAACTCTTTGACTGTTTATCTCATTTTCTTCTGGACTCTTCCTCCTTGAGTAGGCTTTAAAGGGTAGACTCCCTAGAATTCTGTCCTTGATTCGGAGAACCAGGTGCTGTCACCACTCGGACATTGTGGCTGCGGCGGCTGCACTGCTTTCATCCCTCCAGGGGCAATTGAGTAATATATATTCATATCACAGTTACATGCTCCCAGCTTCTGGGAGTGTGTCTTTGAGGTGTGCTTACAGTTCATAATGGAGAGTCTGGCACAAATAACGCCCTTTTTATTTCCAAATGATAAGCACGCAATTATGTGACATAACAATATCACACTCAAGCACACCATGTGACATGTAGGTAGAATGTCCAAATTAAAACTATAAACTATTACACCCATAGTAATATGGGTGTAATATCCTACCAACCATGCTCAAGCAGGTCTTACTTCTTCCGGACCTTGTATATACAGGGTTATTTATATGAGTATTATAGGTAATAGCAAAAGGTTTGGAGGTTACCCACAATAAGCTGAAAAGTTTATTAAGTTTTTGCTCCCTATTTGTTACTCATATCTACATGAAGCTAGATTTTATTTATATATGTCAACCAAAACAACATGTTGCAACAGAATGGAAAAAGCCCAAATGTCCATTAATAAATAGGAGTTGATTAAATTATGATACAGCATTAAAAAGGAATATTATGCAGTTGAAAAGGAAGAATAGTATTTATATGGCAAATCACAGAAAAATCACTGCAGTTACAAAGGAAAAAAGCAAGGTGCAGAACACGTTATACATTACTTTTTCTGTGCAGGAGGTGAAACAAGATTATATATAGTTGTATCTGCTTATATTGGCGTAAGTGACCTCTGGAAGGAAAAGCAAGAAACTGACACTTTACCCCAGGAAGCAATGCACCGACTGCACAGATGACAGGCGTGGGTGTGATGAGACTCTTTATTGTATACTTTTTAAATCTCTTCTCTAAAGATTTTTTTTTTAAATTGATTCCAGAGAGAGGGAAAGGGGGGAGACGAAGAGGAAAGGAGACAATGGCATGAGGGGGAAACATCGATTGGTTGCCTCTCATACACACCCCGACCGGGACTGAAGCTGCAACCCGGGCATGTGCCCTGGCCAGGAAGTAAACCTGCGACCTTTTGGTTTGTAGGATGACATCCAGCCAACTAAGCCACCTCGGCCAGGGCCTTTTTAATCTGTTTGATTTGGCATGTGTGAAAATGCTACCAGTTTAATTCAGTTTTTAAAATGTCTCCTGCTGTAACTCACACCTAGTTTAGACATAGCCTGAGTTTCTTCTTTGTAGAGCGAAACCACTGGCCACCGCATGTGTTTGGTAACGCACGCTGCAGGGCCTGCTGTCTCTGTAGTTTGTACTCGGACACTTCCATCTCCATCCTTGACGTTCCTTGCATTTCTTGCATTTGTGTGTGTTAGTTATGTCTTCTTCACATTTTAAGAACCAGTTTGCCTTCATCTCTGGGAGGCCATTCTGTGCCCCTGCAGGCTGAGTTAGGTGGTTCTCTCAAAGGACTTGTGGATTTGTGTATTGCTACTCTTACTGTACTGCGTTGGCCCGCCCCCTCATCGTACCTGCGCAGGGGCGCTCAGAGGTGGGCTGCAGTTTTCCTCCTTGTTTCCCCTGTACTATCAACCTGGAGGGCCGGGGTCAGCCCTGGGCCTGTTGTCTTCCGTGGAGACAGACGTGCGGAAGTGAGACTAACGTAGGACGGAGTGTAGTTACGTGGGCGTCAGGGGCTCAGACATACGGATGTTGGGGGGCGCATGTTCTGCCCACAGCACGGCCTCACACAGTCCTCGTGAGGAGGAGCGCTGTGCCTCTGAGGTAAGAAGCGCTGCGTGAGTTAACCTGTCATCGTCATCATTTGGGGTCAGCACGTATACTCTGCATATGGGCTAATGGAGGAGATTGGGAACGATCGGGTGATTTTGCTCTTCCCCGAGGAGCATAAGTGGTAACGTGAGTGAAGAAGGAAAATGTAGGAAGAAGAGCAGGCTTGCAGGTGTGCTAGTGGGAGGCTTTCTGCACTCTGCTAGGGGAAGGGGGAGGTGGATGCCAATGTCAGGCTTGTCGAGTTAGCGAAACTAAGAGCGAAAGAAAAGGGAACCCTGAATGTTCTTTATAGGTACGTGAGTGACCTTAGAATGCAGTTCTTAATTTGTTTGTATGCAGATCTTCATTTTCCCTTCTCTGACGTCATTCGACAGGTCGACTTTTCTCATGAGCCTGAGAAAGCAGAAGCGCAATTTAGACCTTGATCTGCAAGTCACACTGAATGTACTTTGCTGCATCTCGAAAAGTTCTGTTTCAGACATTTTGAATCTAAGCCTTATTTTGATATTTTAAAATTGGAGTATAATCTCTTTGTACCCTCTGGCTTTCAGATTGAGGCTTTCTTCTTTCTGAGTTAACGAATCAAGGGCCCACTTTCTTAGCCTTTCTAGAACTATTAAGACTCTCTTAACTCTTCTACTTTGGGCAATAATTGTCTCCACATTTACTTCATAGTGTCCTCCTTGGTGGAGCCACAGGCAGGGAGGGAGCACGGGATCCTTAAGGTGGTGGGCGGGTGGGTCACTGAGGACAGGGCCAGAACTGGGGGAAAGAAGTGGTTGTGGTCACTCCTGAGTAATAGGAATAATATTTAAGCGTATACATCCGGACATGACCTTGTCTTGGTGAGGTCCATACAGATAATGAAATGGTTTGGAGTGTGTTCTTTATGTGAATTGTGTTAATTTATATGGCATAGCTATCATGCCATTGGTTCTGTAATTTTACAGAAATTCTCACAGTGACTCAGCACACGGTTGACAGTTGGGAGTTTGGGGAAACCAAACAAATAGTTTATGTCAGCGGACATCTTTGGGGATAGTGGTCAAAGATGCATCATTAAATTGTGGTGGAGGACTGTTATTTTTTGTGTTTGTAACAAAAATTTAATACATATTATTTTACTTGTGACAAGCAGACATATATGCTCTGGAAACACTGAAATCAAGCATAAGAGAAAGAAAAGAAGAAAACTTAGAGTCTCTAATTAATATTAACATAAAACAGTCATCAAGTGGCAAACATTTTCATTGCAGAGAAAAATGATCTGTGGCCAAGATCAACTTTATTATGATACACATTAGATACACTGAGAGCTGAGATTTCACCCACTGACACCGGCGTTGCAGCAATGATACTAACGAAGGAAAGAAGGTAGTAAGTCCGAGTGGTGAGCGGAGCGCAGCCTGTGAAAGTGGAACCTGTGGAAAAGAGGAAGTCTGTGGGTCCCTATCTACGGCAGGTGTTTCTATTCCTCATTACAAAAATAACCTTCACTCGGTAGACTGGTTTGCTGATGAATGTACCCAGCTTCTGTGAGTGCGTGTTGTGGGCTGTGTTGGAGGAGACTAATTGTAAGTAACAGTCTGAAGGAGCAACAGTTTGCCTCCAGGATCCTTGCGCGGCCTGTTGAGTTGCTCCTTGGCCTTCTCATGTGGTTGTCGCCCTCCGTGGGCCTTGCCCTGCCTTGTCACCATCCAAAGGCTCCGAAGATAAGCCTGGACAGCCTATCTTCGAAGGACAGATAGACACACCGGTGGCAGATGGTTTTACATTTCATTGGGGCCTTTGAAGACCCAAACAGAAGTTTCTCAGGGTCAAACTCCAATCATTGAGGTCTATTGGGGGAAGTATTTTTAGAGAAGAGGATTTCACTCTGCTCCTTAAATCACAGCTGGGTGCCGGGTCGGAAGGGAGTTAACACCGTTTCGGGCCTGGTATGTGCGCCAGTGTCTGGCTGCGTGCGCTGGGCCCTCAGTCTACGCAGTATCGCTGGATCCTCACGGTGAGCTTCTGAGATCGGCATTGCTGATCGCATTTTCTAGAAGAGGAACTGAGAGATAAGGTGACCTCCCTGAAGAGGTCACAGTGGAAGCACAGCTTCAGTCCAGGACTTTCCGGTTCCAGAGCTCTCACCTCCTCCACTAGACCACCATTTCTCTGTCTTTAGATTCTTTTGTTTTACCGTACGTCTTTTTGATGAACAGGCAATATCTGGCCCTCAAGAATTTGATACTGGTCCATGGAGATGGTGCCCCAGCTCCCTCGCCAATCCCATCAGGCTTTGCTGCTTGTGGACGATGAGTCTCACTTGAACCTTTGGTTGTGTTTTTGTCTAGGAGTCTAGAAATGCGTTGATAGCAGAGATGGCCGGCAATTACAGCATTCATTTCTAAACATATGTGCTAGGTGTTTGTTCGCTTTTTAGCAGATTGCCCAACTCAAGTTTGTCCTTAGAGTAAGGTAGTGTTGATGAGTTATGTGTGAGTTACCATGTTCTGGAACGATTACAGCAAGAGTTAAATTTCTTGTTATTGGCACTTGGGAACAGATGCGCTAGGTACTATGAAGCGTTTGAAAATGTTCCTTCAACAAAGTGTTTTAAAGCGCTTAGTATGTGCCTGGGCTGTGCTAGATTCTGTACCGAACACAACACCGAAGACGTGGCCTCTGCCCTCTGCCCTCCGTGAGATGATAGCTGGGAAGGGAGACAGACATGTCAGGAAACTATTAACACCCAGATAGTGACAGTGGTAGAAGTGGGTGGGAGGAGGAGGGGGGGCGCCTGCAGAGGGAACGCTTACCTGTGCCCCGGGGGCTCTGGGACAGAGGCAGAGACGCAGTGGTGGTTTCAAGCGAAGCTTGAGTGCATTTGCGACGACAAGAGAATTCACGGTCTGCTGATACGTAGCGCACATGCTGCGTTTGCACAGACAGCACACGTGTGTGCACGTACGTGCAGTATTAAGGTTGAACACTTTTCTTCCCATTTCCCCTAAATCACACACAATCATTGCCCCCCGCCCCCCCCAACCCCGCAATATATTTTTTAGAACACTTCTCTTGTAGCTGCTCTCCAGCCCTTAAGATTTCCCTGTTTTTTGGAAGCAGGCAGACTGATTTCTGGGTGGTATGGGAAAGTCAAATTCATGTTGATTGCGCTGTTTCTGAATTCTTTACGACACGTGGACGTGAATGAGGGGTCACAATGGTGGAGGGGAAATGATGAGCAGAGGGGGTGATGGAAGTAGGCACCTGATGGCTTGATCATTTTTGCTGTCACACAAATGGCTTTCTTCTCTGTAGAATAATCTGAGGACCGAGAGTGTGACCAGCTATGTCCTGGTGCAGGAAACAGTGAGAGGACAGGTGTCTGGAGAAAAGCGTTGTGTTCAGTGGTCTATTATTCTCTGGCCCGTTTTGGTTGCAAGGCTTTGGGTTCCCCTGTGATTAAGCATTCACATCCATGCTTATCTCCGTTTCTCATGTGTGCGCGGTTCCCCGCAGGCCCGTGGGCAGGTGTGACAGCAGTTCGGTTGACTTGACAAGCCGCATGGTCCTTCGGAAAGAGTCCTGCGTCAGAAGTTAGGGGAGCTGAGTCCTGGTTCTTCCTCTGCCTCTAATTAGTTTGTCGACCTAGTCAGTTAATCTGTGAGGTCTCTGTTTCTTGCATTTTAAATAATGGGGTAGGATAATGTTCTCTAAGGTGTTGGCTCAGCTCAAAAACTTCATCATTTTAATGTTGACAGGGGTATTCATTCGACTGTGAAGTCTTTATGGAGCCTTTCGCACCCTCCAGGCCCAGTGTGCTAGGCGCAGAGGAAAGGAGCCGCTGGAGGGTAGACGTAGAGCTCGGTGGGAGAGAGTGGAGAGCCCAGAGCAAACCCACACCTCTCTGGTCAGTTGACGTACAACAAGGTGGCAAGGCGATTTAATGGGGAAGGGTCTCTTGAACAGCGATGCTGGGACAGTTGGCTTCTTGTGTGCAGAACAATTAATTTGGACCCCTACTGCACACTATTTAAAAAAAACAACCCAGTGAATCAAAGACCGAAGTATAAGAGCTATTGTAAAAGTATAAAACTCTTAAATAAGATGGGTAAATCTTTGTGGCCTTGGACTGAATGTTGGTTTCTTGATTTGACGTCAAAAGCACAAGCAGCCAATGAGAAGTTGACAAATTGGGCTTTATCGGGATTAAAAAAATACTTTTTTAAAAAAGATTGTTATTAATTTATTTTTAGAGAGGGAAGGGAGGGAGATAGAGAAAGAGAGATAAACATCAATGTGCAGTTGCTGGGGGTCATGGCCTGCAACCCAGGCATATGCCCTGACTGGGAATCGAACCTGTGGCACTTTGGTTCGCAGCCCGAGATCAATCCACTGAGCTACGCCAGCCAGGGCTAAAAAAAAAAACAAAAAACTTTGATGTGTCAGAGAATACTATGAAGAAAATGAAAAGATGATTCACAGAATGGGAGAAAATATTTGCAAATCATATCTGTCTGATAAAAATCTACTACCCAGAATATATTAAGAATTTTTTTAACTCAACAATAAAAAGGTGGCCTGAATAAAAAATGGGCAAAGGGTCTGAACTGATATTTCTCCAAAGAAGCTACACAAATGGCCAGTAACACATGACAAGATACCCAACATCATCAGTCATCAGAGAAATGCAAACCCAAATCACGTGAGATTTTCCCTCACACCAGCAGGATGGCTGTAATCAAGAAGACAGAGGTGCTGGGGAGGCTGTGAAGTCACTGGAACCCTCACAGGCTGCTTGCTGTCGGGACTGGAAGGTGGTACAGTGGCTTTGGAAGGGAGTTGGCAGTTCCTAAAAAGCTTAGATGTAGGGTTACCAGATGGCCCAACAGTTCCACACCTAGATATATCCCCAAGAGAATTGAAATAATATATTTATACAAAATTCGTACATGCATGTTTATAGTAGCATCATTTATAATGGCCCCAAAGTTAAAATGACCCAACTGTCCAATGACTGTTAGTGAATAAATAAAATATGGCAAAATCCACGAAATGGAATAGTATGCAGCCAGAGAAGGAATGAAGTGCAGAGTCATGCTACAACGTGGATGTACCTTGAACACTTCGTGCCAAGTGAAAGAAGTCAGACCCAAAAGGCCACATAACGTATGATTTCATTGACCTGAAATGTGCAGAGCAGGCAAATCGACAGAGACACAAAGCAGCTTACTGCTTTCCAGGGGCTGGAAGGAGTGAGGAGCGGCCACTTGTGTGTGCAGGGTTTCTTTTTGGGGTGAGGAAAAGGGCTGGGAGTCAACAGTGGTGATGGGCGCACGACTTTGTCACTAAAAACCACAGGTCTCATACTTGAACACGGTGGTTTATGCCCAGGGCTGCCCTTGTTCTGACTAACTTGAACATTTACTTCAACCTCAGTAGGAGCTTTGGAATTAACATTTAACTCTTTATGAGATGGGGATTATTTTTAGATTATCCATTAGTCAAGATAACCAAAGGAGGAGTCAGCCGAGTTCCGTGTGGCTTGCCAGCTCTTGTTTGTGGTTTGTGTGATTTTGGTTTGGTTAACAGTGCAGTTGGGAGACATTAGCACGTAGTACTACTAATATAATGTATAATTTATGTATTTATTCTGTTTATTTTCTCTTCCCATTAGAACGTGAGCTCTCTGAGTACAGGGTTTTTTCAGCGAGTATGTGTTGAATGAACACTTAGGAAGTCATTGGTCAGCAGTGTGGTTTAAGTACAACAGTGGGGACAGAAGCCGGTTTACTGGCTGAGGGTGGCCTGGGCTGGCAATAAAAATCAAACAGGAATAGTTCCCCCTTTCCCACTTAAAAAAAATTGGTAAAGAGAATATTTACGAAAATTTTCTTTTTATTCAGGGTTTGGTTTTTTTTTTTTTTTTTTTACTTCTGGTAGCTTGTAAAATTATCCTAAAATTCATGTGTCCTTTTAGGTTTCTTTTTTATAATTCATATCCATTTTGTAATTAGTTTATTACTGTGAGCCATATGATCACAACTTCTGATGACATTTTCCAGTTTTTAGGCAAAGTGAAAATTTTAGGTATTCCCTTCTTTAACCTAAATGTAGCCGCAAAATGATATTTAGAAATGGTTTTAGACCTTAGATTAATTTGTTTTTTAAAATTAGTAAGCAAATGTGCTCCAAAGTAAATATATGTGTAAATGACTTTCCATTATTCAGAATTCTAGAATTAGACATCTGTCTAATGGTTGCTGTTCTAAATGTTGCTAAATGATTAATAGTAATTAAAAGGTTAAATATAAGCTGAGGAAAGCTTTGAATTTTGAAATGTTTGCAACAGCTAGTAATCTGACTGATGCAGACGTTTTTGTCAAAGTTGAAAAAAGTTAGAGCTAATTAATTTCTTGGGAGACATATGATGAAATTGTAGGTGTGATAACATATTTGAGTAACATATGGTGGTTACGGGGCACCTTTCTAATGACTGAGCAGCCATTTAAATATAGGCTTTTTGGTGTTTTTCTTTCATTACCATTCTTCCTCATTGTGTAATTCAAAACCGGTTTTGTTTTCTGGAGGTCAGTAGTCAAGATTTAATGATTTATATTTAAAACATGAGCATGCACTTGTAATTCTATTCTGAGTGGTGTAAATTGTAGTAAAAAGATTTCTTAAAACTGTACCAGTCATTTTTTCCCTTTGCATATGCATGCATTGTGCTTATATGACTAGGTAACTCCAGTGTATGGGAGAGTATATCTCAGTGCATGTTGTTCAACTCAGATCACCCTTGACTGAGGAAAAAAAAATGCTGTGAGGTTACCTCTGTTTTACAGCACAGATAGGTACATATTTTTAACATTTATCCGTATTTTTCTCTTACAAAGATTCACTATTTGCATTTTGCCTCATTTTCTTCCATTCTTACTTTCTGAATATTGCTTAATTACGACAACAGATTAAAAAAAGAATTAACCATTCTGTTATTAAAATAATATCTAACACTTTGGTAGAGGAAATTTTGAGTTAAGAATTTTGCAAATAGAGGCAATTTAAGTAGTGAATTATATAGTTTGTTTTCCTTTTTAAAAGTTGGATTTTTAGCGCAGGTTACATGACTGCAAAGTGGTATATAAGTCTCAAACTTCCTAACTGTCATTCGGAAACACCCACCGTGGACTGAAAGTTCAGGACGGAAGTGCTCCCGCCAAGCCCCAGAGCCCGGAGCAGGCCCTGGCGGGCGCTCCAGTAACTGTTCCCCCTCCCAGCCTCACTCGGCTGGGTATGGCGAGGAAGTCTAGAAGTAAGCGAAGGCTGTGCTCTTCCAAGCACTTCTGAGATTAAAGAACTTTGGGTGTCTGAAATGAAATAAACCGAAGGGAATTATATAACTTTGAACTTCAAAGGAAAGCTGGTGTGTGAGTTCTAGAATGAGAAAGGAGGCAGCTATCACATTTCTTTGATTTCTCCTCTGGACGCTGTTAGGACTCTTACTGCATAGACTTACCCCTTTAAAATTCTGCATGTACTAGAGGGTCTCACATGTCCAGAAACCTCCCAAATGGATTTAATAAACTTTTTGATATTCCTGTAATTATTTTCACTTAAATTTGAGTGTCCTATGAAGGATTTTGGTATGGACATCTGTTGTATGAATTCTTCCTTGTTCTAAATCTGTTGCAAAATTTTCCTTGTTAATTGCCATGCTTTTAGCCAATGCTGATAAAGACAAATATCCGTGAGGGAACTGCTGGAATATTTTGTTCCATGTGGGCTTTGAACTGAAGCCATAAGTTAAATAATAAAGGTGAATTCTCAGGTGATTCACAGCAAAGCACTAACTTCTCATTCATTTAATAAAATTTGTAAAATTTGGATTATTACCTAATTATCTGTGAACACTCAGTTTTAAGACAGCAGGATTCCCTGAATTATAGCTTACTTGGTTTGAATAAGGAACTTTAGGGACTTATTTTGAGGTTATAATCATGAAATAATTTAATTGGTTAGATTGTTAATAGTAATTAGAATCTCCAGAAGCAAAATCCTAGTGGATAGGCTATTCACATTTTAAAACATATGGTGTTTCAGTAGAGTAAAATGATGCTTTAGGAATTAATAGATTGGTTTTATTAATGATCAACAATAATAAAATAAACTTTAAGTTGGATAATTTTTCTTTTTTTGAAATATGTTTATTGATTTTTAGAGAAAGAGTAAGAGAGAGAGAAATAGCTTTTGGTTGCCTCCCATACATGACTCCCATACATGACTCAACTGGGGATCGAACCCGCAGCCTAGGTGTGTGCCCCGACTGGGAATCAAACCCATGACGTTTTGGTGTACAGGACAGCATACCAGCCAACGGAGCCATACTGGCTGGGGATGGATCATTTTTCTTTATTAAAGTAACAATCCATGCAGTTCTGTGTAGCTACTAGGCAGTATTTAATGAAGAATTGAAAGATGATAATTTTAAGTTCAGTAGGAAAATTTGATACTTGATTTGATTTCATAGTTGAGTAATTACACTTAGAAATACCATTTTTTGCTTTTATAAGTTGTTAAGATATTTCCATTCAGATACATTTTAGAGTGTACCCTAAACTGTATAAAAGTAAGCGATAGGTAGCAGTTCTCTAAGTAAACGTTAAAATTCACTGTAAAAAAGCTGGCCCCAATCCTGAACGCTGTCATTCATTCTAGAGATGTTTCTGGAACATCGAGCATGATTTTGGAAGATTAGAAGATTGACATTTTAAATGCAGTGTCAACAGTCTTTACCTCGCTGCGGTAATGTGCACTGCCAGAGGTGCTGAGGGCGGGGTTTGAACCACTCAGGATCCTGTTCATTCTGTGCACTTAGGAAGTCTCGACAGGACTTTCGATAGAAAAGAAGGGGTTGAGAGAGAGTATGTTAATGGTCTTATTCACAGCGTGGCAAACAGTCCATTTTGAGGGGCATGATGCACTCTGTCACACAGAAATACTTTTTTTTTGGATGCTTTCATAGCCTTCTGTAGAGAGTGGATCATTGATTTGTACATAAGTCAGATTACAAAAAGATAATTTTGACATTATCTTTCCTTCCTGAATACCTTGCTTCTGTAAAATAGTGTGTCGACTTGATGAAATCATTATGAAGGAGTCTCAAAGCTGGCAATTTAAAAATGATCTTTGAGTACCGTTGCTAGATGCTCCAGGCCCAGCTCTTCGTGTCCCTGCCCCAGCTCTGGAATTAGCTGTGCTCCAGGGGATCCGGTTCCTTTTGACATAGGGGGGAAAATGCTTAGAACTCAAATATGGACACTAGTTGTGTTCACCATATTGGGTATCACTGTTCTGAGGCCTTTTCAGTAAATAGCTGGAAAATGGCGTGTGTGTGTGTGTCTGTGTGTGTATGTGTATGTATGTACATTTGTATGTATACTGATTTCTGCATTTATATGTTGATAACTGAGTTTATATTGATCTCTCACTTCCTGTTTTACATCGCAGAGTTCATTCTAGCTTCGCCCTTTCTGTTTATAACTTCCAGTGAGAAATTTGGTACCGTTATCTTCAATATATTATTTATTTGATCAGTCCCTTGCAAGTAACCAGTCTCTCACTGAATCCTCGGGGCCACTAGGCTGGAACCCCTCTGCCTCCCCGAAGGAGAGGCCGAAGGAGCAGTAAGCTCACCGTCACACTTTAATGCTTGCTTTGGAACTCTGTGGCCTCGTACAAGGATCTTCTAGGTGAAACTGCCGTAGAATAGGGGGTTCTTTCAGTGTTTTGGTATCCACTCAACTTTGCTGGTGTTTGGGGTATGGATAAGTCTTAGGTTTTTATACTGGTCTTTATGGACATTGTTTGCTCTGTTCTGAACTTACCTAATGGCTTGCTTGAAGCAAAGACAAGAAAGTTGTTTGGAGAATCCTGAGAAGATTCTCTCTCATTTAATTTGTAATTCTAGTAACATGGAGAACACCATTAACATGAAGCTCATCGAGCGAATTCGCTCTTTTACCCGCTCATCTCTCAATGTGTTAACAATTGGAGCATTTCAAAGACCGACTTACACTATAACCTTTAATTTCCAGTCTTCCACGTGGGTTTGTAAAAGTGACAAAAGGCAGGCAAGGAGCAAGAAGGAGCCAGTATAAGAAGAATTAGTGAAGGACTTGAGTGATGCATTTATTCATTAATTTGGCAAGTATTTATTGACTTTCTCATACTCATCAATTCTGCTCTGCTGGGAAGATTGTGAGTCAAAATAGAATTTGTGCCCTCATGGGACAGGGTTTCTCGCCTTAGCATTCTTGGACCAGATATTTCTTCTCTGTTGTAGGAGGCTGGCTTCTGCACTGTAAGATGTTCAGCAGCATGTCTGGCTTCTACCCTCGAGGTGACAGCAGCCTCCCTCCTGCTGCCCCACCCCCCCAACAGTCGAGAGAACAAAAAAGTCTCTCCATACTGTTGCCAAGAGTCCACTGGGGCTGGGGAGCGGAATCACTGCTTGTAGTCGAGTGTCACCATTCACAGAGCTTAAAATCAAATGCAGGTGCAGATATTAAACAGCTGAGCATTTAAAACATATATATCTATTATAAATACAAATATTTACATATTTTCAATTGTATATACAAGTATCAACTGTGATAAGTGCTAATTAATAAAGTACAGAGGACCATGAGACTGTAATCAAGAGAATAGTAACCCCATACTAAATTTGGAGTTCAAACAGATCAAGTCTTGACTGAGTATACATTACATCCTTGATGTGAGCAAAGAGACTGAAGGCATGTCTGTTACTTTAAGGATGGACATGTACGTAATACATCATCGTCCAAACCGGGATGACAGGAAGAAATGAGGTGGGAGCAACACATGGACTTCTGGAACCTGCTTCCAAGCTCCCACTCGGGAAAAACCAGTGCCTGAAACACATAGGGAAAAATTCAAGGCCACGCATCAGTTAACTGCTAAACTGTGTCGTGTTAGTAACATTGATACATCAGTCTCTGTCATCTAATTGTCAGGCCCCATTCTGATGGTCAGCACAAGAGGCGGTTCCCTGTTCCTTCTCCACCTTGACTCTGCAGAAGGCTTCGTGGAGAAAGACCGCATTCTGAGTCTTCAGTTTGGTTGTTGAGGTTCTCTAACAGGACTCAGCTGCTCCTATTAGTCCTTACGTTCTGGGACTTACCCTCCTAAACTGCTGAGGAGTTGGAACTTGATGTCGCCGACAATAGAGAGCCAACTGCGAGTCTTCGTGAGGGATTTAACATGATGACACAGTTGCGTCTCCTGGAAGAAATGACTCCTGTTAACCTGGGGTTCCCAAAGAGCAATGTTATGCAACTATCAAGTGTATATGCTGAAAGAAAAATTCTTTCTTAAACTAGATACCATAAGTCTCTTATTTCAAAAAACTGATTCCTAAGGATCATTTTAATACTAACTTAACTTTGTATCCCCTGATTTTCATTTTTAAATGGTGGTTTTATTTTAACCTCTTATACTACTTAAGGCCCCATGCATTATACATTTAAGTTAGTAGCTATGCTATTTAAAAATCTGAACTATACCTGTCTAAAGGTTTAGGTACGCCTTGTCACTTATTCCTTTGAATCAGTTTGCATTCTTCCGTTGCCTGCTGAGATCAGCTGTTGGTGGAGGGAAGACTGTAAAATTTGAAGTGTGGGCACTAGGAGGAGTTAGGTAGATCAAGATGGTGAGACATGATGGAAGAGGCGCGAAGACCTTGAAACAGATAGAAATGATAGCAGGATGTGGCAGAAAAACATGTCTTGGGAAAGGAAGTAAGAAATATGCCAGAGGCACATTTGCCACTTCAAGTATTTGCTTACAGCCAATTCTGTGCCTGGGAGGAAGGTTAAAACCTTTAATTTCCTTCTCCTCGCCCTTCCATTCCCATGACCTAGATTTGAGGCTGGCCAGGCCGGCACCAGTTCATCGTGTTCAACTGTGCTCAGCAGACCTTTGTGACGGCACCTTCGAATGAGCAGCTGCAGCATCGTTCCCGGATACACGGCATTGGAAGCCCCCAAAAGCCACCAATGAACTTAGAAGAGTACAAGCTACTTAGAAACCAGGGGTCTACCTGCAAAGCATTTCTGCTACTTAAAAGTTTCCAGTCTATCTGAGTTTGAAAAAAAAAAACAAGTTCAGAACACCAGAGCTAAGACGTGTGTGTAATGGAAACGAGGTTGTTTTAGGAAATTAAATTTGGCAAGTGATTACTCCTTAATAAGGAATAATTGTTTTATCTATTTTAGGGAAAAATTAATTTAACAAACCTATTATTATGTGAAATTTAGGTAATGAACATGGGCAGTACATAACATCCGTAACATTTTTAGCATCGACCGCAGAAGAGGCTGAATGGGTATCATCAGACACAAAGAACGCTCATTTTGGAATCAAAGCTGTTTCGGAAAGTGCGGCTGGTGACTGTGGTTAACTCGGCGTTTCAGGACCCGTCACAGTGCTGTGTCACACACACCTTTCAGGTGCTCACGTGCTGGATTTTGGATGAGAACCGTATTTTTTGTACTTTCCAGTATCGAGTAGTTTTTTTTCTTAGTTGAAAATGTTCTGTCACCTGGTGATTTTTGGTTTTGTCTCAAAAGCAGAGAAACTTCCAGTTATATTGTGCAATAAAACAGAGGCCTCCCAGGGAGCCCTGTTTCGGACCCTGTGCACAGCGTTGGCCCTGGCTCAGCACCTGCCTGTGATTGGCCAGCCAAACTTCTGCAGGCGGGTTCTCCCTCCTTTCCCTGCCACCAGGGGAGTTTTGATTGGGTGGACTATCAACGTGAATGGCAGATTGGCTAGTCAGAGTAGTCTTAGGCAGTTGTGGGTTCCAAGGTGAAATTCCTGGAGGCCAGCCAGCCTCCAGAACCCTCCTTGAGAAGGAACTTAACCTTGAATACTTACCCGGATTCTGCTTCTCTTTGTACCCCCCCCCCAGCCCCCTGTCCTGGTTCTGTTTCAGTTCTCCCATGCGCCCCTCAGGCCCATTCCTGCCCCTTCGTCTCCATTTGGCATTTTGAATCAGAGACCCCCTGTACCTTCCAGATCGAAGCACCCCTCTCCCTTCAGCGGTGGACTGAGCCTGCTAAGTTTAGAACAGGGCCACGCGGCGAGTACCCTGACTTTCTCTTCCCTGGAAAACAACAAACGGAAACAGTTGATCATTGAAAAAGATGGATATAGCATTCCCCCTTCAAAAAAGGAACTGAGAGAATATTATGTACATAATATTTAGGTATAATTTCACCTCTTAGAGTATTACTCATTTAAGCATTCTCGATACTTAGACCCAAATTTAAGCATTTGGGAAGAACCTCCTCTTTATTTATCACTGGCTTGGATATCCTTAAACAGTCCATGGGTCTTTGTGTATACGTTGTAACTGGCCTTGTGGCAAATGTCTCAGATTCAAAGTGGGATAGAGGCTTGAAGTGTGTTGTTGTTCGTTGTGATTCTGTCCTCATGATGTTCTTGAAGTTCTCTTCCCTTTAGAGGTCTTTTTTGGAAACATTTAAAACATGTATGTCTGGTTTGATGTAAATTAGAGTTGTGACATATTATAGAACAGTTTTCACAAGTAAAATTGGGTTACAAAGCTCAGAATTAGTAATTTTTTTTCTAAAGTGTTATCTCACTTCCTATATGTGTTTATAACCTAACAGTGTGAGTATGAGCAATTGAAGCTAAAGGATTTCAGTTTTTCTTTCTCTTTTTTAAAAGTATCATTTGATTCTTTCTTTTTGGTGAATTGACTAATTATTCAAGTAGCCAACAGCCTTAATCAACATCAACAGAAGTTTATTAAGAACCTCACATGTAAAGAGTAGCATGTTTAGATTCAGAACATTTGAAAGACATGCCCACAGTGTGGGGGCAAAGGCATTGAGCTTGATACCCTTGTGAATTATAGTCTATGTGTGTGTGGTCAAGATGCAGAGGGAAATTCTGGGTTCAAGAACGATATAATCACACTTACATAACCAGATCTTAGCACTAGATGACAATGAAAATGGGACAAGAGTAGGGGCCAGCCCTTGAAAAGGAAGAGGTTTGTGTATGTCCTCCTTTGAAACGAGGGAGAAGGGTATTCCAAATAGACTCTTTCAGATAAAGTGGTGGGAGGCTGAGGTTACTTATATCCAGTAGTTGCCGTGTATTGTGGAATGAGACGGATGGGGTTGGGGGGAGTGGGGCTTGAACAGGGTAAAGAAGAGGAGGCAAGGTTGCTTTTGGTAAATAAGCATCTATCCATTTGACTTGGTAGGGGATCAGGTCAACTAGAGACAAATTAAACTAAATAATTTCCAAGGTCACATGCATGATGGTAGATCTTTTTAGGCTTGGTTCTGTGATTTAACGTAGCAATACCCTGAACAATTACACAGAAAGTAGATTATATAGTATACGTCGGGTGGATATTGATGGAACGTGTACCATGAAAGAAAAAGGAGACAGAAGAAACACAGGCTGGCCAAGGATTCCATAGATAATGAGATGAGTGAGTGTGGGTAGATGGGAACTTACAGACTGGGGAAACGGGGAAGAATAAAGGGCCGGACATGGTCAATAGAAGGAAGGAGGGACTTCAGGAGGGGGAAATTAGAATATCGGGTTAAAATATTAAAGGCAGACTAGTTTATTTGTGCAGTAGCATCTGAGTACCTACTATGGGCTGGGCACTGTTCATTCGTGGTTCTAACAGATGCAGTGCCCGGTATGTACTGTTCAACAGTGGCCACTAGATGTCACTGCGACTCATATGGCAAGGCTAGCCTTGAGGGATCCTCAAGACAGGGCTTTGAAAGTCACACGTCTATAAACAGACAATCAGTAAGAGTTTATGCAGGGTGATTCTTGATTGTACAGGTATCTTATTTGTACACCTACATCTTGAGAGAACAGAAGCAAACCCCGGAAAGTTCGTGCGGTGCCTACTGCTCTGTGCCGTTGATTTGTTTTGCCATGTTAATCACACTAAATCGTTAGTTTTCTTCCAGTGAACTTTAAAATTTTTGAAAGTTTACACCAAAGTTTGTGAAGTTAGCTCCTTTGCTTAACACCGTTGTAGTTATCTGTTGGCTAGATTGGTTCTGGCATTGTAAGCATTCATGAAGCCGCTGACTTCTGAGTGGTCAGCACTGCGCATGTCCGCGCCGTAGCTGTGCGTTAGTTTCCCTCTTCCGCCGTCAGGAAGGACACAGCACCTACCCAGCTCTTTTTCATCCCACCCGAGTTTTCTGTTCCACCCGGGTAGGGTCACCAAGTTTAGTTTTGCTTCCTTAGCTTTATGTTCAAACACAGGAGTCATGTTTAAAAAGCTTGTCAGACCTCTCGGTTACCCACAGGGCGGGGGGCGGGGGGCGGGGGACCTTCCCAACAAGGTTCTTGCAGAACCTCTGGACAGTTTCGGGCAGCTGTGCAATGCAGTTATTAAACAAACACGCAGAAGACACACGCCGGCAGACTGCGCTGACTTCCTCAGAAACACCTACATAGGCAGCGCCCAGGCGCACTCTGTGTTTTACGGGACTTGCCTGTGTTTTTATGTTTCACTCATGACCATTTTTATTTATTTGATGGAGGAGGGATTGCTAGAACCATCGGGTCTCAACAGGAAACAATTTGGAGAACATTGTAATGGAAAAAGTGTAGTAGCACCTTGTCTGCAGTTGATCTGCCTGGCCATGTGTCTCAGCGCTGTTACACCCCTGGCCGCATTGCTGATCCTTGGCTTGCGCACTGTTATGGTCTTAAATCATTTCAGCCATGTTTGCAAAAAAAAAAAAAACAAACCTGTACTATATCTTAAGTGAATTATCTTAAATTTGTCCCTTTGAATTTTATTGTATTTATGGACAAAGTCAGTTTATATTTTAAGGCAGTTGTCTGCAGTACTTTTCAATGTAATATTAACCCTTTTATTTGGAAAGGTACCTGTTTACAAACATTACTCTAATTTCTATAGAAACAAATGTTAATCAGGAAAGCCCTCTGCACCGCGTGGCCAGAACAGAGCCTGTGGCGCAGATGTAGGGGAGACGTTTGAAGTAACTGGAAATAGGCAGAAGGTGCCTCTGCAGCTTGCTTTGAGAATGTTTTCCCTTGTCTGGGGAGAAACATTTTTTTTTCATTGGTTTTTAAGACTGGATGTTGTTAGGTAATATTTGAGCCTGTTAATTGAAGATATCTTCCTTTAATCTGCTCATGTCTCTTAGAAAAAATTGCTTTGGTTTTTGGACAAGCAAACAGGATCGAGTCGCACCTGCCGAGCGTGCAGGAGAGAACGCCTAAACGAGAGGGGAGGCCCGGACGGACCTCCCGGGGCGGCACCGCACTGCAGCCTTCTTAAGACTATGTCAAGCCAGTCATTCTGGATGATAGCCTCTGTGGTTAAGGGGGAAAAAAAGCACTGAAATGTGATGCAAAAATGCTCTGTTAATAAAATTCTCTGGAAACTGTCATTCCTTCTTGACTCTTAAATTCACTTTGCCATATAATTTTCAAAGTGAAACTTTTTTCTGACATTTGTGTTGGCACATTGAAAGAGTGTTTATTTCATTCCTTTGTTTGGAGGTCCGCAGTGAAAATATTACATATTCCTCCTTAGGACTGCCTCCTTTGTTGTGCTAGGAACAATGCGGTTACTTAGATAATGGCCATCCACGCTCTGTATCTCTAATCCCCAAAGGCCTTAACCTCCATTAGGAACAAATGTAGATTTTTGTTTGCTTCGAATAGCTTCCTGGGCATGTAAAAACTCTTTTGACATCATTATTTAGGGGCGCCCATCCTCCCAATGGAATCACGGCCTGATACAAAAACTTTGCAGCTGGTCAGCTCCCAAAGCCCCTTTTGATGGTTGTTTTGAAGCTCAGCATGGCAGCCTGCAGTTGTTTCTCTTTCCTGCGCTCGTGCCCCCAGCCCACCCCGTGTTCGTGTTATTCAAGACAATGAGGATTCTCCAGAGGTAGAGTCCAGGGCTGAATGTTTCTGATGCCGCCTTCACCCTCTCCTTCCTAATAACCCTTTTCATTCTAAGCATATTCATGAAGTTGACTGGAGATTTTGAATGAAAAGACCTTGTTCCTTATCTGTCTTCTCTCTCTCTTTCTCCCTCTCTCTCCCTCTCTCTCTGTCTGTCTGTCTTCTCTGATGCCTCATTGTCTTTAGTAAACTCATGTCTTAAAATTAAAAAAGAAATCAACAGCAGCAAATATCCAGAAGTGATGGGACCCCTCTATAGAGGGGGTTGTTCTATGTCTTGAGTTCACTAGATAGTGTTTGAGACAGACAAGGGATCAGCAGCTCAGTATGCAGTTCTCACTGTGGCCTGGTTATCAAACTTGGGAGGTTTTTGTGTCGCTCACTATGTTCTCTGTTGAAGAAATGGAGGACGAAGTAACTCAAACAATAGGCCATTAATGACATTAACTCAGTGCCACACTGATTGATAAGAAATTACCTCTGTTGTTTTTTGTTTTAAGTTAAAGTAGCTTTATCACATAGAGGCTTGTATTGGTATTATTTAGAGGAAAAATATTGCTCGAGATAAATCATGTTCATTGAAATACAAAGTTGAAATGCATTTTAATGGAATAATCAAGTAGGATATGATTTGGATATTATGAAAATATATAACATAGCCATAATTGAGAAGCTCTAAAAAGACAAATGACTAAAAGGCCAAGTTAGAGATAGATGTTAAACCACTGGAAAAAGTATATAGAGAAAACATGTTTGAATATAAAGTACTACCTATTTTTGAATTCAGTCAAATAAATGTTGAACTATGGCTAATTGGAAATAGAAACAGAGCAAGTAGAAAACTTACTCAATGAACCTGAAAGTTTTTTTCATTTTGGTTTCACATTAGGAATTCATGTTTTTGCAGTTTGTTGATATTTGTATTAAAGTTATATTTTGCTAAATTGATTTTTTGAAGGTCTACCAAAATGCATTTTAGAATGGAGATATAATTGACATATAGCATTATATTAGTGTCAGGTATACCATGTAATGATTTGATGTTTGTATATATTGCAAAGTGATCATCACAATAAGTCTAATGCATTGTTTCTTGAGAGCTGTTTTCAAAATGAATACTACTGCTTCTGCAGACGCTTTGTATGGTTGTTCTATGTCTTGAGTTCACTAGATCGAACTGCTGTAACCTCCAGCCCTAGCACCAGTGGTTATATGGGCAGAAGACTAGTTTAGGGCAAGACTACTAAACTCTTAGTCTGCTGAACTGAATACTAACATCATCTATTATCACCCATTTTTGTCATTTTGGACAAATCACTCTTCCTGTTATTGGTAAAATGAGAGGAATTGACCCCAATCACCTCTAAAAGCTGTACATGTTTCAGCATGGTGTGTTGTTTTGAATGCATTGGTTTGGGCGTCATTTTATTTTCTTATAAAGATATGCCCCATACTTCTACTTTAGAACTGAGATCTTCAACAAGATCCTAACAAGAGATTTAAAAGCCTCTCTTATTTCTGGCAAGAGAAGTTAATAAAAAATATATAAAGTTAATGGGTAAGCACTAATAAGTGTAGTTATCACAAATGAAATTCCCTCGAGGTAACAAGAACAAACGTTTCAAAAGTTACCACGAGCACAGGGCGGACTGTTGGAACCAACAGACGTCAGTGCAGAACGTGATCCATCAAGAGTGTGAATTTGTGGTAGGAGTAACAATTTTTCAGGTAAACTTTTTCTTAAAGGGTAAGATGCATACAGAAAAGTAAAAGGATCATAAGAATACCCCTGGGAGGTTTCACAGAGTGAGCACCCCGTGGAGCCGACACCCGTGTAAAAAACAGCGTTACCGCTGGCTGCCCTCACAGCCTTCACCGCCTCCCACCGAGGCACCCACTGTCCTCCGCCAGGCTGTGGGATGACAGCTTTTGAACTTGGAATCATAGGGCTGCTTTTTTCCCCACAATTATTTTTGTGACATCCTCCATGTTGTTACGTGTAACAGCAGTTTATTCATGCCCATTCCTAAATAATGTTTTCATTGTTTGGCGATATCACAGTTTACGTATCTGTTCTCCTGTTAGGTATCCGGGCTGTTTTTACTCTTTGGCTAAATATCTTGGTGTGCTACATACAGATTTCTGTTGGTTTATCCCTGGAATCAGGACTGCAAATGAGGATGGTTTGCTCCTGTAGATATGCTAGATCCTCTCCTGGAGTGCTGGGTTTTGACATCCCCACTGGCGTTCCATTGGTTTTTTCATCAACACCTAAGATTGTCTTTTTCTTTGTTCTGGCGGTGTGGAGTGCTGTGGCATTGTGGTTCATTTTGCATTTTCCTGATGACCACTGGAGATGAGCACTTTTTCATGTGTTTGCTATTTATTTGGAGTACTAAAATAATTTTATCACACTGCATTTGAAAGAAATGAAACTCGCTTATGTTAAGAAGGGACACTGTACATTAGATGGTACCTGAAGCATTTGGCATCATCACTTGCTCTGTCTCAGTATTTGATATATTGTGAAATTCTTTAAAAATCTTTTCAAACTTGATGAAACTTCTCTCTGTGTTTCAAACCATAAAATTAATTTCAAATGCTTATTTTTGTGTGTGATTAAGACTCCTTATTGATACTATTTTTGAAAAAAACTACGCAAATGAAGTAGTTTAAATAAACAGAATAATTTTATTCTTCTCTAGGAAAAACTACTAGACATTGTTGAGAATGTAATTGGAAGTTGATCTACATAACCCATCTTCAGTGTCTGTTCGCCCAGAGCTGGGACGACCTGGAGCGATGTTTTAGAGCCGCGTTTTGGAGGTAGAGGCCAGCCTCTCTGTTTGCTCCTGCGTTTTCCAGTTCCATGCGGTTAGGCGGATCCGTGGGGCAGGTTTCTGGACGATGGGCTGTGTGAGTGACAATCTTCAGTGTCACTTCTGGGCTGAAACAGGGTACCTCCTCCCTCTATCTGTTCTGGTGTCTGGTGACCTCGGACACCACATGCTCCCGAGTGTGTGTGGTGAGCCCTCCGACCCTTGTCCATTGTGCCGGTTAGTGCGGAGTGACCTACCACACTCCACAGTAGTAAGTGGTCTGTGCATTTTCAAAAGAAAAATACCCTGACAGCCCCGACATGTTTTTATGTCCGTGATTTTTGTGAGCAGAGTGCTGTCTTTTTGAACTACTTCAGGAGAAGTAGGTTTCTGTTAGGAAAATAGAGAAGACCAAGAAGCGTATCTTACTGTGCTACCAAATGCGAAGACAACATAAAAACAAAAGTTTAAGGCGTCTGAGAGTCATATTTATCATTCATATGAAATCCCATTTTTCATATGATTTTAATTGGTTTGCTTTTTAAAAAGATTTTCAACTTAGGAAGGTAACAGCTCTCACGGGAGGCATATATCACATAGTGTATCAAAAGGTTATGAAAAACAACCTACAAGAATTTGTTGTATATTGTGAGTACAAAGGGCTTAAATGAGCCTAGGTGAGATGAAAAATATTTAGAAAACTAAGGTCTTTTTTCATTTGCATGAAGTGATTTCTTTGAAAAGCTCTAATTGGTTTATTTTTATTCTTGATTTTGTTCTAGAAAGAATTCCCTTCAGCCAGAAATAAACCTGGGTTAGTCCTAAGGTAGGAAGTATTTTGTGTGCCACGTTATGTTTGCGAATCCTCTTGTGTTAGATTACTGAGGACACTGTAGTAGGAAGCTTTGGACATGGGATGTGTGTAGCATCAGGAAAATGATCGTAAATAAAATAAATGAAATTGGTTGGGAAGTGGAGATGAATAAGGAGCATGTGACAAAAATGTGCAGTGCTCTCATTGACCTATTTGAATATCTTATGTGCAATTCTTGTTTTATAACTAACGAAAGGAAAATCTTAGTTCCGTCTTTAACTTCACGATAGTTATTGTCAAGTCCTGATACTGTTGCATGTCAGTTTTCACAAGCATGTGTGACAGAATTGTCATTGGCTGAAGGGGTTTAAACAGTTTAAAACAACATCACTATGAGGAAAAAAGACAAATGCTCCTTAATAAATTATTATTAATTTTCACTAATTTTCACTAGTTTTCACAAGTGTTACTGAAAATAGGTGGTCCAGTGCCCTTTGTGAGTAATATTGATTTACTTAGAGAACAAGACACAGAGAGAAACATTCAAGGAAACAAAAATCTATGATGTTCAAGACTAACAAGCTTTTTGGGAAGATCCAGGTATATGTTTTTATAAGACAAAGGTCTAACATGACAACTTACGCTATAAGTCTTTAAATTAGTAGGCTAGAGGTTAGACTGCTAATGTCATTTATTGGTAATAAAAGGAATATAAATATAATTATATGTATGATGAAGTTAACATTAGTGATATACATTTCTTGGATGTAGGGCCAACATTTCCTTCAAAATACAGGTTTTTAGATACTTTATAGGTCGCACAAGTACTTGACTAAGACCTCTTCCCTCAAATTTCTCACCCTAGAACTTAATAAATGTGCCTGGAAAATTTACCCAGATAAAGTGTTGGGTTTCTAGAGGGCACAGTATAAATAATTACTTTTTCTTACCTGCGTTCTCTACAGAACCAGATATAAAATGAAGAGTAAAGATGGCGGCCAAAGTGTACGTCCGAGAAAGATTAAACGGGGGTCCTAGTACGACAGTCCAATGAATACGGACTGAATTGCAGAATTCGGCAGGCCTTCCCAAGTGCACTGCAGGCAGAACACCTACGGCAGTGCCCTGGGGCACGGGCCACTCTGTAAAGGGCCAGATAGTGAATTTCTGTGCAGGCCCTCTGGTCTCTGCCCCAGCTCCCCCTACTCAGCTCCGTGATCCTAGTGCAAGAAAGCAGCTGTGGAACAGTGGTGGGCGTGGCTGTGTTCCAATAAAACTTTATTTAGAAAAACAGGCTGCAGGCTTTGTGTAGTTCGTTTGCTGATCTCTTGCAAGTGGGAACAAAGGCAAATTTGCATTTTCTGCTACAGAATAATTTCAAAAGTTAGAAAAAGGGCTGAGCTTAATTCTGCACACCAAGGTTTTTTCCTCCAAAATCTATACACCAGATAAATTACCCTGTCTCACAAGAATTAGAGTGAAGAAAGAGAGAGAAAGAAACCTAGAATTATGCTAATGAGCTCCCCTTCTAAGGAATGCAGGAAAATTTCCTTCTGATCTTAGGAGGCGTCTTCCTTTCCCGTGGATGCACACGGGTCAAGGCACAGAGTGTTGCTCCGCACTGAATATTCCAACTTGGCATGCCTGGGGTTTTGGTGTTAATTTTGGCGTATTTTCTCAGGGTCAGCCTCTTTGGGCCAGTGAGAGTGAAACCTTTAATGAGCTCACAGGAGGACTCATCTTCCTACCACCTGTGTGAATGCGAGGACACGTCTCCAGCCCCCTCTGACGGCTCAGATTACTCTGTTGATCGGTTCATACTTACCGAGTGTCTCTGCAGTGCCCAGCATTGTAGTAAACGCTAGGGATGCGGCAGGGAACACAAGTGACATGTCCCTGCCCCTGCACGAGCTTGTGTCCTGTGACAGGAAGGAATGCGGGAAGAGGAAGAGATCTCCGGGCTGAAGCATGAAGGAGGAGCGGGATGTGGCCAGGTGGACAGGGACGAGGAAGAATGTGTCCAGGAGAAGGAGCAGCACAGGCGGAGGGGGCAGAGCTCAGCACGCTCCTCGGAAGAAGTGCAGGGGCAGCGCAGGGAGATGGGCCTGGGAACGGAAGGAGTGCGCGGTGCAGGACCGCTGGGCGAGGAGAGCCCTGAGAAGCGGTGGAAGGACTTGGGGCCGCAGGGAGATGCAGAGAACAGCCTGCGTTTCTTCTGAGTCGGTGGAGTCTGCGTGGGACGAGGCGTGGAGGGAAAGCGGCCGTGGGCCTGTGGGGAGGATTTGGAATGTGGCCGTTGTGGCCCAGGCCCTGGATTCTAAATTTTACTTAAGAAAAACTGAAGCGATATAAAATATTTTTCCTTTCACTTTATTTCTTTGGTAGGACTATGCTGACACTTAAGCTGTTGAAAATGTAAAGCCTAAATTGAGATGCTGTAGGTGTAAAATACACGCGGGATTTTGAATTTGTGCTTTGGAAGAGAAAAGAATAAAATACCTCCGTAATTTTTTTATTGATTACTTGTTGAAATGATAATATCTTGGATATATTTGTTAGGTAAAATATATTGTTTAAAAATAATTTTACCTGTTTCTTACAACCTTTTCAAATATGGTTTTGGGAAAATGTAAAACTCTGTACATGGCCTGCATTCTGTGTGTGTTGGACGGCTCCGGTGGAGGTCGGTCAGGAGACCTGCAGGGATCCAGGTGAGACCGCCAGGGTGCGGCAGCAGGTAGATGGATACACCCGAGAGCAATGCAGGGGGTGGGACGGAGATGATTTGGCATTTGATTAAACAGGAGAGATGGAGGCTCAGTTACAAGGACTAAAAGGAGCCTCCACGCCCTTAAATAAGGAAATGTATGGTGATGGCTGATAGGCAATCAGTCAAAAAAACAACGTGCATTATTGTTTTTCACTGACGATTGAAATGAAACTTGTAGTTAAAACAGTATTTTTCACTTCAGTTAGCATTTTTAATGTTTGCTATTCAGTAGGGACTACCTAGGAATTGGTTCCTTAGAGTTATTAATTTTGCATTTTTTAGATTGTATCCAAACGCTAAACTTTACAATGAATGGCTTATGGTCTTTATATCCTCGTCATTCGTCCCCCTGGATCAGTTACCAAGTGGTTAGCAGGATGCAAGTTTTTATATTTGGATGATATAAATTCTCTGAATATCCTCAGATTTGATATGATAATTAAAACTTATTTACACCTTTTCCTTAAGATGAAACTTATGCCTATTTAAAGGAATAGGCGCTTATTTACATATGAAGGTGTGTCAGACCCCTCTCGGATTCATAAAGTCGAAGCCCCCAAGTATCTGATGAATGCTAAACGTTTCATACTTTTCCCTGTTGTCCTCCTAAGAAGTAGGATGCATTTCTAGCTTCATTTTCCAGTCTCTTAAGCGTATGAAAGTAGTCGAGACAGTTTGTTGACCCCAGAGAGACCTTTTAGTCTCTGGCTTGTTAGACAGCAGGGTCTGTCCCCTTCATTGGCATTCAGATCGCAGGCGGCCACTGGGCTGGGGCAAAGCCCAGCACAGCTTTAGGGTTTGGACAAAGCCTCTCTGGCAGAGGAGCCCAGTCGCCAGGGTAGCTGGCGGTATTGTAAAGAACTGTTGCATAATGGGGAGACCGAGGAGAACTATTAGGATGCAAATGTGAAAAAAATGGTGGCGCTAACCTGCAAAAACAAACATTTCTTTTTTTTTGGTGAAGAGTCTGTTCATTGTGCTTTCTTCTATTTAACTTCTCTGGGCTGCAGAGGTGGTTGGTGCAATTTGAGTCTATTAGTTTATGTTAATCTCTGGTCGTGATGCTGCTCTGTATAATTTTAAAACGAACGGCTCATTTGTATGGAGAGACCAGAGTACTTTTAGTGTTTTGGAATCTTTTCCTAATTTACAAGTGTGTCCCATTTTAGCCTAGATCAGTTTTTATGTGTGATTTTTATTCCCAAATTAGGACAAGGAATCCTTTTGGCCCTTTTTTTCATTTCATCTGATTTATACCAAAAGAGTATTCTCATCTCCGACACGCAGGAGCTTCCCCCAGTGGACTTCTGCTGTCTGCTTCCATGGAGAATCTTTGCAGGCTCAGGAGGAAAGGACCGAAATCCTGAACCCAGGAGCTCGGTTGTGCTTTGCTGCCTTACTAAGGAGTCTGCTGCCCTTTCCCTCGTCTCTTTCACTCTTTGTTCCTGTCTCAAGTGCCCACTTTCCTCTTGCTTTCTACTTTCTTCACTTCTCTTTCTCCCCTTCTGCTTTGCATCTTCCTTAGCAAATGTAACAGAGCCCACAGGTTGGCCAGTGCTGCAGCAGGAAAAGAGATATAATAATAAAAAATGTTTTGTAAAAGGGGCTCTTCACCTAGACTTAGGGGGTCAGAAATAGCAAAGCTAGCTATGCTTTATTAAGCAGCTACTGCTTGCCAAGCGGTATTTTAGGTGCTTCCCATGAATTATCCAATTCTCCCAACAGTCTTGGAGGTAAGATGATCATCATCCCCGTTTGCAGGTGAGTATACTGAGACACAGAAACAGTGACTTGTCCACGCACGTGCTTGTCGATTGCAGTTAGAGTCAAGAAAGGCTTTCCAGAGGTTGTGAAGGTGAAGCTGAGGCCTCAAGGAGGAGCCAGAGCCACCTGTTCCACTGTGAAGGGAAGCAGGCTCCTGGCAGAGTCACCGGCAAAGGGGGACAGACTTTGGGACCGTCCTGGCGGTGCAAGTAGATGGGCAGGGCTGGAGGCGGTCTGTGAGAAGTGTGCTGGAGAGGCAGACCGCTCTGTACACAGGTAGGATTTCCCACATGCCATTCAAGTGTGCTGCAGCCCACTTACTCAGCACACATTCGCAGTGTCCGCAGAGAGCCGGCCACATGGGTCCCGGCCATCCGACGGGGGAAGAAAATGCCCAGTACAGGTAGCGTCCCCCTGACAGAATCAGATGCACGTGAGCGAAGTCTTCGTTCCTCTCTGTTTCATAGTATGTTGTAACCTGGCATGTTCCTTGGCTTTCTTATTTTGTGATTGGGCTTCCTTTTTTTTTTTTTTTTTTTTTTAATCTTAGCACTGCGTCAGTTGCCAAGGTTCCTAATTTCTTTAAGAGTATCTATTGCTGTATTCTCCATTCCTGTTTTGGTCTGTCTGAAATCTCTCTAAGAACAGAATTGTTCTACAGCTGGTGTTTTCCTGACTTTGAAAGCATTGTCTACAGAACTATTTTCTTCCCAGTCTTGCTATTTGTTTTCTTTGGGGAGTGTGTGTCTTTCAGCTTCCTTTCGTACCTTTTATGTTTTTAACATTGGGCTTCGAGGGCAGCCGTGGAGGCCTAGTGTTTTTTCCTTAAGCTCAGTTTTCTTGAATCGGAATGTTGATTATTGTAGCTGATAATGATTAGTGGTTATAATTTCTCAAACATATTGATCACCCCTACAGTATGTGCCGGGTACTCTGCTGATTGCTTTGTATATATTATATAACTTAATTCTTATAACAACTTTATGCGGTGGGCATTATTGTGTTATTGTCTGATTTTGTAGTGAAAGAAATGGCACTTTAGGTGGGTTAACTTTATCTAGGCTACACCGAGAATAAGTTGGAGTGTCAGGATTTGAACCCAGGTATCTGACTACAAAGCACATGTTATCATCTGAAGCCTTCTGTCAGGTATTTGCATTTTTTAATGTATACAGATTTGTACATTTTTAAATAACTACGTAATGGATAATTTGAACTAAATATAATCAAAGCTAAATGTATCCTGCCCTCCATGCCCCAATTACCTATCACTATATTTAATATTTATTTAGGACATGCTTTGTGTTATCGCTAGCAAAAGGAACTAATTTCACTCGTTAACAATAAGTGACTTATTCTCAATGTCAAATTCATTCTGCCATTCTCCTTATTTTCCCATGGTTCCGTGCTGCATACCTGTCATCTTCTACCTCTCTTCCCCAGGTGCTTCTAAATGGGGCCCTTTCGTTGGGTTCCAATTCTGTTTTCCATGTGTGACTGTGTAAAGCGGATACAGTCGTGAGCCGCTTCTGCAGCTCAGTCTAATCAGAAAGGATAGAACTAGCTGAACAAACTGGTAATAATGACGACAGTGATGATAATGACCGTGACAACGATGATGATAGAAGACTCAGCCACTCAGACAGTGAAGTTTGTTGCCCAGTGTGCTACAGGAGTCTCTGACAGTGAAGAAAAACGGTGGGAAATGTTTTGAGGAGAAACAGAACAAAATATTTGTCTAGCTGTAAAGTATTACCTGTTATTTTCAGTATGAGTAGCTTGTTGTTAAAGTTGCAGATGTCTTAGTAAAATGATATTTTAACAAGCATTGAAAAATAATATAATGTGATTTACTTTTCCTTTTTCTAGCTCACACTTTTAAATACAGTGTTTTGGCATTTCTGTTTATTTGTGAACTTTATGCACTCACACATGCGTGCATTTACTCAGAAAATCTTGGCCAAACGCTGTTTACTACAGCGCTAGGCGAGGCACAGGAGACACCCTGACACACGGGGCTGACACAGTCTCCACCCGCGTGGACGCGACTGTGTGTCTCTGTTGGATTTCAGGAGGATCAGCCCAGCCAGATTTTCCCAGTGAGAAGCCCCGACATGTTTCCCTTTGGGGCTCTGGGGGCTTTGTGTTAATGCATTTGAAAGTCCTGACCTTAGAGTTAGGTTTATAGTTATGTAGATATGGATTCGGTGCCTATGTACTTTTCCCGGTGGTTGGTTAGCCCTTAGTTCTTGGCATTCTGAAATGTTCCTTCTTGTCCCCCCACCCCACCTCCCGCTACCTACAGCTCCACACAGAGTGCCGTAGACCCATGTAGGTAGAGCTGTAGCTACCAGGAGCCATGCCTTTTAACTGCTGTGTAGTGTTCCGTTTCAGTAAACAGCACTAGGTGGTACTTACTCTTTAATGAATGGCGTTTTAGAGTATTTCCACTTCTATTTAATTGTTGAGTCTCTTCTGAGTCAAAACTTTAAACAGCTTCTGAACAAAAACTACCCTTTGTCTCATGAACATACATTTTAAAACAAAAGTTTTGAGTTTTTCCTTTAGTATTTTGGATCGGGCTCTCTTGCAGAAGGTGCTGGTTAAAGAGCTGAAGTTGGCTCTGGCCAGTCCTCTTTCTCTCCCTTCCCATGAAAGCGTCAGAACGGTCATTTTGCTCCGAGTGTGTGAGCTGGCGCAGCCCAGTGCTGAACAGGTAAAAGTAAACACAGTGCAGGGAAGCAGCTAATTATAGTCATTGCAGCTGGTTTCAAAGCACTCCTAACAGTTTGTGCGTGCTGCTTACTTGAAAGCATCAAATGGGTGCGAGTTGTGAAACAGAACACCTGTCTGTTGTTGGGCATGTGTTTATGCAGATGATGGTTGTTGCCAAAGCACCTTGATGTCGAGGAGCCCTGTTTACATTTGCATTCTCCCCAAAGGATTAACAGTGTTCTCTCACCGCGTTTGCGGTCTCTTCTCCTCTCAAAGGCTGCTGTTCGGAGCGTGGTGTGAAAGAGGCAACAAGTGCTCGCTAATCACTTGAATATACATAATTAGCTCCAGTCGGGTGCACTGGATTCTTTGTGGAACCATTACAATGCTGATTGGCAAAGCACATGACAGTAGGCCTGTTATCCTGTGGGTCCTTGTTGTCTGTCCATGGGTATCGATTCTTTATCTTTCTGAACTTAAGTTTGTATTATCAGGACACAGACTCTTTTGTTGTCCTTTTTAGCGATACAATGTCGATTATACAACCTGCTTTAAAGTCACCAGTAAGTAGCAGTGTTGCAGACTTCTGCATCACCTAGAGTCTGTTACTGTTTGAAAACACTTTTGAGATATTTAAGTAATTCCAGAGATTAAGAAACATTCAAGCTTATTGGAAAATTACATGCCGGAAAAAAACACATTAGAGGATTTTTAGAGAAATTAAAAAAAAATGCAAATGTAAGATGAAGAGATCTTTCCTATAAGCAAAGAAACAATACATTCTCATGTTTCCCAGTGTTCTCGCTTTGCATCACATTGTTGAATAGCTCTGTTGTTGGAATATTTAGATCCCAAACTTTGCATCTTGAAATATGGGTGCAAATGAGGGTCACAGGCATTTCAAATAGCCTTCCATAAAAGCTGGTAGACAGTGGTAATTGTTTTCCTTCCCCACGCCCCACCTCACTCAAATCCATGGAGGCCTGGTCTCTCTCAAGTTGTGGACAGATGGTCACTCACAAATTTAGCTTTCTAGAGCTCTGAGTGTGGTTGTCCTCCCTCCATGGAATATTCTGGTAGCACTGTCAGACTTCCCAATTCTGACTGAGAAGTGTTAATAAAGAAGACACTTTTCACATAGATGAGAAAGGAAGCTTGTTAACTTGGGCTCCCTAGGAGGCTGTCGTGCTGGCGGAATGGAACTGAGAATCCTACCCATGGCCGCCGTTTCCTAAAGTGTGACAACTGAGACTAGTTGAGGTGGCACAAGGGAGAACGTTTTAAATTTTAGAGTTAAGTATTTGTTTTTATATATATTAGGAGAAAATAACTAGCCTAGCAATGCTGTTCTTTCACGGGGTGGGTACCCATACAAACCACCCCCAATGCAGAACAGACAGACAGTTCCTTCAGAGCTTGCCTAGCAAAGGTGCCAGCCACCTCACCTTACATTTGGGCCACCCGTGAGGCAGGCAGAGGAGCGGGAAAGCTTTAGAGCACAATAAAAAGGGCCCGCCTCAGTGTGCCCTTTTGGCGTGGGACGCCAGGGGCAGGCATCTGACGTGATTGTTTTGGGGATTATGGTTAACGTTCTCCCTTGGGCTCCCGTTGGAAGCAGGGGCGCACCTGTGGGAACCGGTAGTCATGGACCAAGTCCTGACTGTTCTGCACAGTTTGCTGCAGATCCTGTGGTTTTGGCTTTTGGGGCTGGTTGCCAAGGTCAGAGTTGTGTCGTCATGGATAGTCTGGCCATTGTCTGCTTTCCTAGCCAGACTTCCAGTAGGTTGTGTTTGAAGGTAAGACTGAGTCTATTTAGAAGAAAAAATGTAAACCTGTGTAGAGAAAAATACTGAAAAGGTAATATAGGTAACAGGAGAGGTGACAAAAAATTGTGAAGGTGGTAAATGAACGAAGTTAGGGAAGGAAACTAAAAATTGATAAATTATAATTATGTATCAAGTTTTCCCTGAGTGTTTTTTATAGTTTACTTCCTTTCATCCTTGTAAGAGCTCTACAGGTAGAACATTCAAGTGCTGGAATTAACAATGAAGATCGTGGGGGTTGGTGAAATGAACGGTCCCAGGTCACACAGCTAGCAGACAGAAGGGCTAGAATTCTAACCCTGAGCCTTCGGATTGGAAGTCCCTAAAAAGACGCCTGAATTCTTAGCTTACAAATGTGATTGATTAATCCATGAGCTGAGATATTTGGGTATATGAAAATTATCTTTCAGTGTTTTAGTTATAGTGCCTCCTTTGTTCTCTTGATCTTCCCAGACCGCTTTTGGTTTTTGATCAAGTGGGGGCTGAAAACTAATTCCTCTGTGGGCTTGGCAGTATCTGGGACTGCTGGCTCCTCAGCCAGTGGCTAAGTGTCCCTTGTCTGAGGTTGTCCTCACTCTGCACGTGGAGGAAACTCGGGCTCATCCTCGGGGCTGTTGCTCCACTGAGATCATCCAGCACGAGGAATCTGGGTTTTGCCCGTTATCTCTTCTTCTTGCCCCCTCTTCTTGTTGCCATGTCAAGTAAATGTCCTCTGAATTCTCATGGACTGTTCTCTGTGGCCGTCCCAGCCGTGAGCTCGTCACGCCATTGTAAAGTGTGCACGAGTGAACTGCCACCACATGGTAGCTGTAGCAGGCCATTGCACTCTTGGCTTTTATTGTGGCTTGTGGTGATTTCTTTGAATGTCCCAGATATTTACATACACAGTTTTATTTTTATAAACAAAAAGAACCCAAAGATATTTTAGAAACATAAAAATATGTAATGCTCTTAGGAAGGAATAAATAGAAAGGGAAACATTGAAAATATAGGCGAGATGAAAAGAAATTATTTTATTCTGGTATTTACTCTGGTATGACCCATTCTCATTGGTTGAGGGGAGTTAACAAATATATATAAAACAAAGAAAAGTGTATTCTTTATGTTTTTGCTGTCCAGAGATAAGTTATGAGTATTTTGATGTCCTTCTTCTATTGTCTTTGCACATATTCATATATATTTGAAATCCAGCATTTGGAATTTTGTAGTTACTTTTTTCTCTTACTACTATAAACATTTTTTTGGTGTCCTTAAGGACTTTCCATAAGCATTTTATACAACTATGATTTACCTAACAGTTCTCCTTAATCATTAAGGAGAATGAGTTAAAACTCATTTTGAATTTTTTTTTTAGATAGAATTACTACAAGTGAAATTACTGGCTCAAGGATGTAGTTGTTTTCATGGCTCTGTGTAATCTCTAAAGTGCTTGATTTTTATCTGGGAAGGCTGTTCCCACCACGTTCCACTGTTCAAACTCAGTACGTGCGCCCTTCCTTCTGCACGTATCTCGGATTCCCTCCCTTTCCATCTTCTCAGAGACATCCTGGCCCAGTTTCCCCTGCCTGTGTCACCAGGCTCCCCGACACCACCCGGCCACGCCCACCAGCGTGGAGACATGCACTTGCGTCTTCTCTCTGAAAGGGGAAAGCCCTCCTCTGAGACCTCGCTTCCCACTCCAGTTTCGGCCTGTGTGTCTGCACCCCCTGTCCATGGGCGTTCTTGCAGGACCCGTCTACACAGGCGGCTCGGGCTCCCTCACTGCTTCTGCGTGCGAAGCCACTCACTCTCCGGTCTCTCTGCACTTCTCAGCGCCTCACTGAGGAAGCTCTTCTCAGAATCATGGGCATCCGTGCTTCCCAATCCAAGGGGCGTTTTTTTCCCTCCCCGTATCTATCTTCATTTCTCAACATCATAATTACCAACTGGTCCTTGAAGCATCTCCTTGGCTTCTCTTAACTCACTGCTCATTCCTTTTTGATCGCTCCTGGCTCCTGAAGCTGGACTCGATGGCTAATTATTGGGGGGCCTTTCTCTCAGTCTAGGGCTCTTTTCTCTGGGGAAAAGCTAGGTTCCTCTCCTGGCAAGTCTGGCATTTAGCTCCTGCCTTAAAGGCCGCAGCTGGGTTTGCAAACTTAAGGACATGTGCTCTAGACTCTAAACTCTTAGAAAGCTTTCAGATTTGTGTTTTTTGAAGTTTTCCCACAACTGGCCATCCTTTGAAACCTTGAAGAAATGCCAGTTTTTCTCAAAGAGCCTTGTGATTGCCTGTCTAGCCTTAACTGTTCTCATAAAGTTTTAAATAAATCAAGTTTTATCATCCATATTCACAGTTGCTAGTATGACACATTTGCAACCTGAAAGCTCCCAAGAACTCTTTAAATTTTTTCCAGAATTAATTACACTGTATAATTGGCATAGCGTCACATGCTGGCTCTTCTAATATTTCCCACACAATGTGTTGATAAGGCAAAGCTGAGTTTATCACTTACTGCAGGGAGGGAGCACAGCACCCGGACAGAGCTCTGGTGATACCTGGGCTGTGTCTTGGAGGGAAGGAGGCAAGGTCGGTGTGTCCTACTGAGGACCGAAGTTTGGTTTGAGGTGGGTCAGTACAGGATCATGATGGAAGAGCATGGGATTCAGAGAATCTTAGAGAGGAAATAGTTGACGCTTTCCAATGAGTAGTTGGCGGGTGTGTCAGGAAGTGGCTGTACTGACCAACCAGACTGTGTGCCTGGGCCACGGGCTCCAGGGAAGGCCAAGTCCTCTTAGTTGCAGCCCGGAAGTTGTGTAGGGAGTGGCGAGTTCCGGTCTTTAGCATCCAAGTTGTATGTGGTTGCTGTTGAGCTAGTCATGTCATAGGGTGCAATGTTTTACTTTAAGCTGTTGGAGTGGCAGTTTTTCATTGTTCTGGAGAGATGTAGCTGAATGCCATACAGTTACGTTGATTATAAAGTGTCAGCATTCTCCTACGGGTAACGGTCAAGTTAGGATTATAATTCTCTTCCTTTTTTTTTTTTTTAAACTCAGGCCAGGGTCAGATCTACTAAATTTTCAAATTGATATTTATAAAATATTTATGATACTTCATTTTCCAGGTTTTCTTCTTTTTGCCTTTTACTAGAAGTACTTTGGCATGTGAGGGTGAAGTTCTTTTTCTGTAAATAAGATGATAAGAAATGAGGCTTCATGAGTTCAAATTACCCCTCCAGCATTGTTCAAAGAATAGGGTTTTCAACTTTGCATGTTTCTGCCCATAAATTGCAGTTAAAGACAGAAATCCTCATAATAATAAACCTTTGGTACTGTAGGTTGAGGTATGAAGATGGACCCTGGGATTAAAGGGTGTCTGTGTCTCCCCTTTTGTTCTGGCCAGTGGTCTGTATTCTGACCTAGTATGGATAATGCAGGTTGGGTTCCCTTTAAATGTTCCTGTGTTCACATTAACTGAAAACATTTACACGTGTGTGAATCGCTCCTTTTCTGTCGTGACTGGGGGTGTGGAAGGAACCCGTTGAAAACAGAGTGGGGCTGGGGACTGGGGGCAGGCTTCCTGCAGTGCTGACACTTTTCCCCTGGGCCCACGCAGCAAGCCTTGGTGAGGCCGCCTGCACCGCTGCCGAACGGGCAGGGCGGGGTTGGCAGAACCCATCTGGGCTGGCTTTGACTTTATGCGGGCAGACTTGCTGGAGGAGGCCAGGGGTTTGTACAAAATGAGTTCCCCTTTGCTCTCCGTCCCTGTCCCTACTAAATTGCCAGGTTTTTGATGAGATGCTCTGGCTTCTAAGGGCTGTGAGAGCCATGAAGAAGACAAATTTGACTCTTAATTTGAGCACGCTGATGCGTTTTGAACTTCATATCTTGCACCTTTGGTTCATTTTATTCTGAATTTTTGTGACAGCTTTTTAAAAAAGATTTCATTTATTTATTTTTGGAGAGAGGGGAAGGGAGGTAGAAAGGGAGAGAAATATCAATGTGTGTTTGCTTCTCTGGTGCCCCGTACTGGGGACCTGACTTACAACCCAGGCACGTGCCCTGACTGGGAATTGAACTGGCAACCCTTTGGTTTGCAGGCCAGCACTCAATCCAGTGAGCCACACCAGCCAGGGCTGACACCTCTTTTATGGTTGTGGGACTGTGATGTGGACAGTGGGGTCTGTATGTTGCGGATGCGACAAATTCACATGGACTACAGAAGTCCTGTGGAGAAAAAGGGATGGCATGACCACTTTCTAAGTGAGATAGTGCCCCAACTCTTGCCTGGACAGGCTGTTATTGCTTTTCTGGGAACATTACCTCAAGGAAAGTCTTCATTCATCATTGTCAGGCAGTAATGATCAAACAATAGATCACTTTCAAAGAACTATGAGAGCTTATTCTGAGTGAGGGTCAGTTAGCTAAAGGGCCTTAAGACTTTGGGAAACAAACTCATTTCGAGCTTGGACCCTTATCATTTAAATTGAGGGTATTAGCAAAGCAGGTTTCACAGGATCTTACGCATTCTTTCTTAGGCCTGATGGCCCTGGGGAACCCGCCCTTCCCAGCACAGAGCCGCACCCACCTCCAGCATTGTTTCAGGCTTAAGTCAGTTAGGGGAAGTAAGGCAGCCAAGAGATTAGGAGACTTCTTGGAGACAGAATGCGGACTCAGGCTGTGTCAAAGCCGAGGGGCGAGGGTCCATCACCGCCTTTTTCTATAGCCCCCCAAGTCCTTCCCTGAGGGCCCCTTCAGGACCAGGCTTGTCTTAGGTCGTCCCTCCCTTGAGGAATCTTACCTGTCATTGGCTAACTGGTCATCTGCCCTGGGACCAGGCAGGGCGAAGTAAGAGGGGGCAGAGGCGGAGCCCCAGCCATGGAGATAAGCTTTGTCTCCTTAGTGGCTTATGGTCCCCAGGTCCTTTTTAACCACGTGGTGGTTTAGCTTCTAAAACCAGGCAGGGCGGTTCCCAACAGGACTGAGTGCTTACCCATTGATAAAGAACTTCCTCTTGGGATGAGAAAGAGAATATTGGTTGATAAGCTGAACAACTATCAAGTCTTTAGGGAAAATTATTATATGTTATTTTGAGAAATTACTCTTGGAAGTTTGTCATGGAAACAGAACTTAGGTATTACTAAAAAACCCTATTAAATATTTGCTATATTTCTAGGTTGTTATCTGCATTAGTTATTATACTTTAATGTGTAAGATATTTTTACATCTAGTAGGTAGGTCAAATGATAAGATTATTTAAAACTGATTCTTCATCCAGGGAATTTTCCCAGATGTTCCGATTGGAATGGGTTTGGCCCACATATTGAGGAGGAGCTTTTCCTCAGCTGGAACTCCAAATTCATCAGACCTCAGACTTGTCAAGATGCCCAGCATCAGAGCAGTCAAAACAGACTTGCAAAGACCACTGGCGCCCACCTGCACCACACACAGGTTGTTGGTGGGGCCGTTAGACTCCAGGTCTGCCCGGAGTTGGGCTCCTGTAAGCACGCCCCTCGGGACAGGGCCAGGGGGCTTCCCGACCTTCTGGGCGCTTGATGGATGGGGGAACCGGGGAACGGGGGATGCACGCAACCGTGCTTCTGTGTGTACTTTCAGCGACGACTTCGGAAATTGTGATAGCATGCTGCTTATTCATTTTGAACAATTGTGGCAACTTTTAGCCACATCTGTGTGGCATACATATTCTTTTCATTAATGTATACAAATCTTACAAGCTGATGAGCACTTTCACCAATTTTTCTTGGCAACAGTGCTCTAGAAGAGTTACACATACAGTTACACAAGAGTTTAACTGTATATTGATAAAGTCAAAGTGGCCTAGGGTGTCCCAAAAGGAACGTAAAGATTCAGGATCTCTTACTTAGATTATTGTAGTTTATTTAGTGGCTGGTGAGGACCACATTTCAGTGGTTCGTGCCCCCACCCCTAGCCCTTGCAAATGAGCATGTGCAGCGAGCAAAGTTACTCGCTGGGTGTATTCTAGTCTCTGAAATAGAGACAGGAAAAAAGGCTGAGAACTGGTGCCCAGCCATCCCGCCAGGTGGCGCACCCTCACCCCCGGAGTGGCCTGCACTCGCTTTCCCTGCCCCTTGCGGATAGCACCTTTGCCTCCGAGTGTTCTTGCTTCGCTTCTGTCAGAGGGCGGAGTCCTGCCCATCAGTCCTTCAGGGTGCAGCTCAGGCTCCATCTCTGTTGCCCAGTTTCCATTGTCCCCATGTGAACATGACCTCGCCCTTCTGGAACTCTGCCAGCGCTTTGTCCCAAGGTCTACGCACTTACCTTTTTGTTACCCGTGTGCCTGATTCCCCTTTCTGTGCTGTAAGGTGCCTTTTACTCATCTTTCCCCCCAAAACACCTTATACGTTTTTGCTGACCAACAATGTGCTGAGTGAAGCGTGGATTTCAATTTAAAATTCAGATATGTTCTCCCTGTAGAAATGGAGTACTTGCTATTATTTCTTAAAGGGTGGACTGTGACCCACCTGTATTAGAATCCATTGGGATGCTTGCTAAAAATGCAGTTTTCTAGAAAGCAGAATTAGAATTTCTAGGTTTGGGATCCTGCAAGATGGGTACGTTTGCATTAGGTACCTTGGTCATTCCTATTTACACTAAAATTTAGGACTCCTTAAATTTTGTTGGAAATCAATAAGAAAATGTATTTCAGCTTAGAGGTGTTTATTTAATACATAATCTTGTCAAAATATAATTAGCTTTAAGTTTAGTAATTTTTGTAATACAGAAAAACTCCTCATATTTGTATTTGAACGTCTTTGAAACTAACTTCCTTATTGATCCTCAGTTTTTTATTTCGATCACTGATTTGTTCACATAATAGTTCTCTCGTGCAGGGAGGTTCATACAACTAAAAATACAGATTTAACCAACTGATTTTGTTACTGTGTAAAGCAGAAAAACGTGTACTGCACCCTCAGTAAGGAGCAGTCTTACCTTTCTCCCAGTTTCTAGTGTCCGTCCCCCCGATTTCTCTGGATTTCTTTTGTCCTGCCTCATGTGGTCTCTGTCGTGTACCGGCTGCAGACTCCCCTTCAGGGACCTCAGGGACGGCCCCCCCCTGCATGCCCCCCCCCCCCCCCCCCCCCCCCCCGTCTCACATGCTGTTGGCACAATGGCTCAGAAAAGCACTACTGATTAATTTGAAAATTATTTATATGTTTCTTCTAAGATGGAATTTGTTGGATGTGACACAGAAAAGATTGCACATTTTGTAAGAATTGATTTGAAATGAAGTTTCGTGATACAGACAACTTTATTTAACTTGACTTTTGTAGAGTCATCTGAGAAGCCGATGAAAATCCTCCATCCTTTGTCATGCTGTTTTCCTTGGGGGTGGCTGGCTGACTGTGCTTGTATCTCTTACCTAGTTGTGAAAGGGGTGTCCAGGCAGGTAGAGGCTTCCAGTGTAGGGATCAGGTCCTTGAGTCAGTAACGGGGTGGAGTGGGAAGCGTTAAGGCGGCCTATCGAATTATCTCGAGTTCCAGAGAGCACCTACCTGTGTCCTCAGATCTGGGGATGGAGGGGCAGTTGGGTCGGAGTCAGTGGGGTTCCAAGGGCTCGGTGCTGGGTTTACCTCTTCCAGGGCACATGGAAAAAGAAAACAGCTTTGAAAGGGTGGGTCATTTTCAGTATTTTCTTCCTGTTGTTGTTTTTCTTCCTTTCCCTTTCTTTCTGAGGAGTGACAGGCATCCATGAATAGTGATGAATTCAGGAAAACTCCGAGGCTCGACGCTGTCGTGACAGCTGGCGGACAGACGCTCCCGATCGGAGTGTGAGACTGAGGTATTCAGAAAGCACTTCAAAACGCCCTCCTGTGCCAGCCGCTTTATTTTTGTTATGTTGAGACGGAATATTTAGCCGCTTTATAATAATGCTTCTTGATAAAGGACCCAGTCAGAACTGGGTCAGATATTTATGGTTTACTTATTTGAGTATGACAATATCTAGTCACTTCCATAAATTGTCTTCCAGACCTTCTCATTACTTGTAAGGTGATACAGAAGGGGAAAAACCCCACACCGTTTACCTAGCAGCAATTTCACTTTGGACGTTTTAACTGGAAACAAGAAATGTTGACTGGGAAGTGCCTTTGACAGTTTTGAAAAAGAGTGTTCAGATTTGTTTCATCCATTTTTTGAGAAAGATTAATTACTTCCTAGACAAGTGATATGTTTTTATATTACTCGCGTCTAATATCAGAATTGAGGTATGATTTGTCAGGATGCTGTTTTTTCTGAGTTAGTTGATGTTTTACTGAAGATGTGAATCTTTCATTCATTTTTCTGCATTTAGGAAGAAAGGCTCCCCATCCACTGGGGTACGGGCAGGGGGTCCCCATCTGGGGTCCTCCAGTGTGGAATTTGTTCCTGGCAGTCTGGAAGCATCGGTTGGTTCTCTGTGGGCCCTGTATGGGCCCTGTATGGGCCCTCTGACTTCAGTCAGAGGCTTTGCCCTGGGTGCAGTAGCAGGTCTGTGGAAAAGATGAAGTTTTGTCATTGCGGAATGCCTTCTGTAGAACGGATTTTGGTAGCTACATTTTTTTCCCTCCTTACCACTTCATTTATATGTCTGAACTCAAAAGCATGAATAGAATATGTTTTAGAAATGGAAGAAAATTAGATGTAACTGCCTTGATAGAATTATGACTTTATATTATAAAGTGAATTTAGGTTTGTTGCTGTTTCAATTTAGGCATCTATTTCTGTAAAGTTTTGTGTTATAGTATGTTTCTCTTTCATGGTAACAAGTTCAAATGTAAGCATAACATAATAATAAAAACTTAAGCCAGCAGTCTAGTGCTTGCAACATGAATTTAGCAGATGTGTCCAAATGTATGAATTGTTCTTAATGTCAAACATTTTGTTCATGAGAATAACATAACATCTGCTGTGACCTTTTAAGCGATGTAAATTTTAGTGACTGTAAAATTAAAATGTATGCATTTCCGAAATGAGTTATGAAATTATTTGGAAGGTTTTATGCTTGGCTCTTTGAGAGATGTTATTATGTAATACGAAGAGATTCAGATCTGGCATAAAAACTGAAGTATGTCATAATGCCCACGTTTCTTTTATCTTTTTAAAGAGTTATCTGTAGGGGAATCTCCCTGATGCACCTTGTCCAGGAGTGACACAGAGCGTTAACTGCACTAATATCTCTTCCTGTGTAACACTGGCATTCTTGGATTCTGCTAATCTACTGATACCTTTTTAAAAGACAGACAGGATTACATTGGCATAATACATTTTCCGGGGTTGTTAACTCCCCTGTCTCCCCCTTATGCAGAAAGTTAGAGCGTACAGGATGATAGGGGACTACTCTTTGTTTTCGTGGCCCTCTCTACCAGTGGAATGTGGAGCAGCACGTACTGTAAAAGAATGGTTTCTCTTTCACGGCAACAAGTTCAGGTGTAAGCATAACATAATAATAAAAATTTAAGCCAGCAGTGTGGTGCTTGCAACATGAATTTAGCAGATGTGTCGGAATGTACGAATTGTTCATACGTTGTGCTTGTTTTTGCTGAGATTTACACTGAGCTAGGAAGATACAAAAAATAAAGAAGGACAAATGGTGATGCATTTTGATTTGCCCTAAATTGCGTTAATCCTTAATGTTTATTACTACAGTTTAACTGATTATAAACACTCGAATTAAGACAATATCATGATATTACTAAGTCTGTTTCTTTTTTTCCCTCCTCACGTCTTTTAGACCAGAGCAACTGGGCCAAGTCAGAGACCCACTTAGGAGAAATCACTGAACTTGATGTTAATATGGGCAAGCACAGGAAGAGGCTACTCATCTGTTAGCTTGTGTTTGATACTTGCTCAGAATTGATTTAGTCCTTTTATATTGAAATAGGTTTTTGACTATTTGGGGTGCGTGTGTGTCTGTCTTACCAAAGTGATTTTAAGTTCCTCAGGGGCAGACAGTGCTTTCATTTCTTTCACCTTTTTTATTTAATTGTGATAAATTCAAACATGAAATTTACCATTTTAACTATTTTTAGTTGTACAGTTGCTTTCATTTCTTATGTGTCCCTCATAATACAAGGTAGTTAAGTAAGAATTTACTTAGGCTCTGCATTAGATGTGTAGTGTACCAGAGATTGGCGACCTGGTCACCAAATCCATTCGCTCACCCTCTCCCGCCCACCCTGCACCCCGGCACAAAGCTGGATGGTGTTTCCCAGATGCTTTGATGTCAGCTGTGCCATGAGAGTAAGTCCTGGCCAATGAGGTGAGAGCGGCAGGGGAAGGTAGGCCGCTTCCAGGCGTGGCTCGTGAGCATCTGTGCTCAGCCGTCTCTCTCTATCTCATCTCTTCTGATGGCCCTCCTGTAGCCAAGGAGATTAGGAAGCCTCTCTAAGGAAGGAGTCGGGGTCCCCGAGTCACTGCCTGGAGCGGAGCCACCCAGAGTGGAGATGGGACGTTTTGTTTAACTTCACAGGAGCCCAAAATAAGGTTTGGGCTGTGTCAAGACACTGTGATCTCATGGTTTATCCCTTTCAGCAGCTCAGTAGTGCCCTCAGCACTTTCTGCAATGAGTCATTGAGTGCATTCAAAGTTTCAGCCTCGTTGGTTGGGAAGGGGAAGTGGGAGTCCAGAGAACAACGTGGGAGTGGGGAGTGAGAAGTCGAGTGTGGCTCCGACTGCAGGGGTCAGGGTGGCACTCGGCGAAGGGAGATGAGGAAAGGATGGTAAGAAACACCTGGGCGGTTGTGTTAGCGAACCGAGACGGAGAACCTAGGGCGGGGGCCACCGTGTGAGCACTGAGGAGCTCGGGCCGTGGGAACTGAGGGGTGGGGGACACTGTGAAATGAGAAAATCAAGTGGTGGAGAGTTGGATGGGATTTTAAATGGTCGTGGTTTTTAAAAAAGGAATTTTGCCTCATTCCACATGTAGTTTACAAATGTGGTTTTTGCTTGTTGCAGGTTTAGGTGGTGAAGATCCTGACAAAACCTGATATTCAGGAAAAGGTGGCTTGTCTACCTGAGCAGAGTTGCCAACCTACATGTCTTATGTGTTGCAACTTAGATTTATAATTTGAATTATTTTCTGAATGAGTTGTTACCTTATGTATGTGAACAGAATTGAATTATGGCTGTTTTATGCGTATGTAAAATACAGTGTATTATATAGTAGTTTTACGATGCCTGCATACAGCTGAAACGTATCATGTGTTTTAGAACTCCCCCCAGAGCCAGAAGTGTATAGAATTTTGAATAGACTATTGAAAAGGAAAACAGTCATCACTTCATTTATTCATATTTTAAGTTGGTAACTATTTAAGATTTTGCGCCTCAAAACTGGATTTTTAAAAATAAGATTTTATTTACTTCTGGAGAGGGGAGGGGAAGGAGAAAGAGAGAGGGAGAAACATCAATGTGTGGTTGCCTCTTGTGTGCCCGGAACCGGGGACCGGGCCCACAACCCAGGCACGTGCCCTGACTGGGTATTGGACTAGTGACCCTTTGGTTCACAGGCCGGTGCTCAGTCCATTGAACCACACCAGCCAGGGCTCAAACCTGGATTTTATAAGGCAATAAAAAAAAAGCAGGTTGGTAAAATGTGGCTTAGGTAGCTTTAAAAAAAACTTCAAAAATAAAAGTTAGTAACATGTATAAGTGAAAAGTGTAGTACGTGACCAGTCTGGTGTTTCTGATTTTCATCTCCTACGTAAATGATTACAAGGAGAACATATGCAGCCATTGACGAGAATGCCCGCATCCCAGGTCCTGTGCGCGGTGGTGGTGGCTGTAAGATGCAGGGATTTTCCTACCCCCGGTCACAGGTGCTTCAGCTGCGGATGGAGTTATCTCTTAAACAACTGGTGAGAGACGGTGTGACCTGCGCCTTGGGCATTGCTGATGTGGGAACAATGGCTACTCCTCATGAAAGGGAAAGGTCTTCCTTCTTCCTGTGCCTTAGATCCAGCACAGGAAGAACGTAGCTTGCTCCTTGAGCCCTAAACCTACTCCCATGCGTGTAGAAGACATAGGTGTGTTGTGTTGTGTTGTGTTGTGTGATGTCCTGGATCCAGTGTCCTGGAGCCGTTTTAAAACTGAGATGCTACTACAGGTGCGTTGAACGTCCAGGGTTTCGTACAAGTACAATACAGAATTCGTGCTTTACCGTCTGCAGTCCTCGGGAACTGCGTGCCCTGGAATTGAAGTCCAAACAAGGGTCCACTGGCATGTCTCCTGACAGCTCTACACCTTGGTTTCTAAATGTGTAAAGCCATAACCCTCTAGAATTTTAGTGTTAAAAGTGAACTAAGGAGCAATTTGCCACAACTGTCCACTCCAAGGTCTTTTCTCGTATCTTCGGCATGTGGGCATCCGGCCATAGGAAGCTCAGTATCTCATTCTTGTCTCTTACCAGATGTGTGGGGTTTGGAACTTCTGACCAGGACATCTCTCCAGTGTCCCTTGTGCGCCCTCTACAGAGCAGGGGTGGCCGATGGGGATGTCAATACCCTGCCTGCTTCCCAAGTTGAGGGGAGGGTGGCATAAGTAATGGGTGTGAAAAAAAGAGACGGATCATAAAAATATCAAACCTTATAACTACTATGAGGTAGTGTTTTTCCAAATAGTGACCTGTGTAGGAAGTAACTACCATTTATATTAGTAAAGTTTTTTCTATGGTAAACTAAGTTTTGGACCTCTGATGAATTAAATAGTCATGCGCCACATACTGATTTTTTGGTCAAGGAAAGACCACATGTACAAATTGCGTATTATAAGATTATAATGGAGCTGAAAAATTCCTGTCGCCCGGTGACAAATTCGTACCCTCTGAGCACAAGGCATCACTGGCATGTGTTGTGGTGCTGATGTAAACAGACCTACTGCGTGGCCTGTTGTATGAAGGCGTATGAAGGTGTAGCACAGTCACGTGCAGCACATACTGGAGTCATACCAGGTCAGTAATGACTGTTACTGGTTTGTGTATTTACAGTACTTTTTATCGTTATTTTCGAGTGTACTCTTTCTACTTTCTGCTTATTAGAAAAAGTTTGCTGTAAAACAGTAGTTTGTGTTATACAGGCGGCAGCCTCATACCTCTTGTGTTGACTGTGTCTCTTTAATGTACCATTTTCTCTTGTGCTGATTTAATCTCACATTGTTTTGTTCATCATGGCCCCTAAACGCACAAAATGCACCGCTAATTGTTGCAGTGAGAGGCCACATGGAGGGACTGACCCGGAAAGGAAAGGAAAAGTGATGAGGGACCGTGAAGGTGGAAACCAGGGGTGGTTGGTGGTCGCCACTCAGGCAGGCCCCTCCCGCTGCAGCTACGACCCTGGAGAGCAAGAGCGTCTGCCCCACTGGAGCCACGAGGCCGACACAGACTTGGGGAGGGCCTGTCTCAGATGGGGAGAGACCGCTCCTGAACACACTGAAGACCAGACAGAAGTGTGTCCCTCTCAGCACCGTGAAGATCGTGGTCAAAGCAGAACGTTTGCTGGCGATGCTGAAAGAAAAGGCTGTCCCCGACGGTGATGCTGACTGTACCGCCGGCTCTAGGTGGTGGGAAGGACTCAAGAACCCACGTTCCTTCCTAAGGCGAGCGTGAGCAGCGAGGCTGTGAGCGCCGGCGTGAAGGCAGCCGAGGATGTTCAGAAACCCTGGGTGCTTGGACTGGGGAGGAAGATCACCTGCCAGAGAAAATACTCGGTGTGGGTGAAAGCCCCCCATTCTGGAAGCAGACTCCTGGAAGGACTTTCATCCATGAGCAGACCGAGTCAATGTCAGGTCCCAGGCTTTGAAGGGCAGGTGACATCCTTGTTTGGGGCAGTGCTGCAGGCTTACATATCGAAACTGTTTGTGACCGGGCACAGGGAGAACCCAGGGCCCGCAAGGTCATCAGTGAGTGCACACGGCCAGTGGGCTACGGGGGCAGGAAGAGGCCGTGGTCCCCCTCCCGTGCATCCTCCTGCATTGCTAGGACAGCGAAATGGAGAACGACTGCTTGGAGAACAGGATACCTTTCAAGAATTTGCTTGTGGTTGACTCTGCTCCCAGATATCATCCTTTTATTGGTGATCTTCATCCTAATATCAAAGTGCTGCTTCTCTTTCCAAATACCACCTCTTTGACCCAGTCAGCGGATCAGGGCGTTTCAGCGGGTCTCAGGGCCCATAGCCTGAGGAGCACCTTTGCCCTGGCTGTCCCTGCAACTAAGGAAGATGCCGAGGATACCCGACTGCAGTCCTGGAAGGGCCGCAGCGTCTGTGACTGCATCTGGGACGTTGCTTGGGCTTGGGATGATGTCCCCAAGGAGTGTGTGAGATGCGTGTGGAAGAAGACACTCAAGAGGTTTGTTTATGACTTCGGAGGATTTGCCAAGGATGCGGAGGTTGCAAATACCTTCAAGGCTGTGGTGCAGCTGGCAGGCACCTTTCCCCTGAGGGTGGACGTGGGTGACACTGAGGAGCCCTGAGAGGTGGATCCTGAGGGGACTGGCCAGTGAGGAGCTGTTGGAACTGGAACAGGAGTGCATGGCTGAAGATGAGGCCAGAGAAAAGGGAATTGCAGGAGACAGAAAGGAAGAGGAACCCCAAGAAAATTTACAGTGGAGGGTTTGTCAGAAGCTCTTGCGGACCTCGACCAGCCTCTGACAGGGCTGGAAAACACGGACCCAGCACCGAAAGGCTGTCACTAATGGAGAGGGAACGTTGCTGGGGTATCACTAGCTTACAAGCAAATCTGTGCTGAAAAAGAAACCAGACAGCCCCCCATGGTCGTGCTTCTGAACAGAGGGAGACCTCCTGAGGCAGGTCCTTCGGGATGTGTCCCAGGGGAAGGCCTTGTTGTCACCGGAGATGATGGCCCCGTGCGTGTTGTGGCCCCTGGAGGCCCCGCAGTTGGACGAGATGCGGAGGAAGACGGGGATACCGGCGATGCTGGCCCCGCGTAGGCCAAGGCAGACCTGTGTGTCTTAATTTTGAACAGAAGTGTGGAAACAGTAAAAAAAGATTAAGATGTCTAAAAATAGAAACTAATTTATACAATGAAGATACAAAAAAGAGGATACTTTTGTACAGCTATAAAATGTGTTTGTGTTTTGAGCTATTACTACAAGTCAAAAAGTTTTAAAAAGTTAAAAATGTTATAAAGTAAACATGCTAGAGCAAGCTAAGGCTAATGCATTATTGAAGACATAATTTTTTAAATAAATTCAGTGTGACCGAAGCGGACAGTGTTTATGAAGGCTGCGGCAGTGTTCTGGGCCTCACATTCACTCACTCCTCACTCACTGGCCCACAGCACCCTCCGCCTCTGCACGCTGCATCCATGGTAGGTGCCCTGTACAGGTGTGCATGTGACCCACCATTTAAAAACTGCAGGACGAGACTCCTCTTGGGAAGACATTTAGATTCCCGATGCACAGTGGTGGCAACTAAAGGCCTGTGATACAAATAGGACTTGTATTATAGTCAAACAGGAATCACTTAGACACTTCTGCCACAAGATTAGTATTATTATTTTTAAGTCTGACTTACTTTTAGAGAAGGGAAAAGGAGGGAGAAAGAAAGGGAGAGAAACATTAGTGTGTTGCCTCTTGAGCGCCCTCTTGTGGGGACCTGGCTTGCAACCCAGGCATGTGCCCTGACTGGGACTCGAACCAGCAACTCTTTGGTTCATAGGCCAGCACTCAGTCCACTGAGCCACACCAGCCAGGGCAGATTAGTGTTATTTTTGAATATATTAAATAAAACCTTGACTAGTATAAAACATGACCATTTTATAGTAACAGTGAATGACAGACTCAAGTGGCTTTTGCCTGGATGCCTTAATAGTTGTCTTAATAGTTCTGTCTAGTAGTCATACAAAACAGAGGAGTTTGGGGGTAAGTTTTTGCTTTTTACATATTCAGAGACTTATTCTACACTGCCTTTAATTATTAGTAATTCCTCCAGTTTCTGCCCCTAATCCAGCAACTAGAAATCTGTTCCCTGAAATGCACACAAATACACAGAGTCAGCATGACTGAGTGTAGCCCTCCCCAAGGGCAGCCTCTCCGCCCTCATCTCCTGTGGTTCTGGGCGGACACCCCTGCCCAGGTCAAGCTGGTCAGTGGACATGTGACCCATGAGCTCCTCCCAGGAGGCAGAGCAGTGGAAGACTGAGGCAGCTAAGAGATGCAGAGGTACCACTGTGTTGCGGCTAGAATTGCCGTTTTGGCTGAACTTCCTAAGTTCAGCTCACACAACTGGTGAGCAGACCCAGGAGCCAGTGAGTGGAGAGAATGTGGAAAACGCAGCAGACACCCTGGGAGCTGCAGAGAGGGTGGCAGGGGCCGTGGGACAGACGGAGAGAAGAGAGAGATGAGGGACCAGAGACCGAGACCAGACCGCGCACCGTCCCTGGACGAGACTTAGGGAAGTGATGTCGTTCGCCAGGTCGAATTTGCCGCAGTTCTGCATAGCTCTCTTCCTTGGATGAGTGTTTGTGTTCTTACAGTAAAGCCGCCTTGCTTGTGTCAACCTCAGTGGGGTTTCGTGCCTTGCGCTAAGTGTAGCCTGGGGTCAGGCTGCCATCTTCGTTAAGGCACCAGCAGACACCAGCCACCTTGTTTTTCTTATGGTGACAGACTTGGACCAGAGATTTGCAGATACATTATAAATTGTGTGTGGTACCTGTTACACCTCTCACGCAGACTTCAGTTACTCTCACTGAGGGAGAAAACATGAACTTTTGGCTTTTCTGGCATACACGAATGAACTCTGAAAAAGACACGTTGCAGGTCAATCGACATGAGAATGCTTACCAGCCACGCTAGGTTCGTTCGGTTCCGCAGTCCTTCACTTATGAACATTTTCTGAGCAGCACTGTTCTGTCTGGTTTAGTTTTCCCGGTCGCCACGCCGCCTTAGGTAAAGGGCAGTCTACTGAATTGCGGTTGCAGGAAGGAAGCGTTCTTCTGAAACTACTCTCTGTGCTCTTGAAAAATGCTTCTTATTAGAAGAGGCTTTTAAGACGGTCTTAATTTATCCCTGTGGACAATTTGATTTTCAAATTATTATCCCTGACCTAATGCAGAATGGCATCAGAGAGTTAAGAAGTCATTTCTAGAGTTGGGTAAGAAAAAGGGGTGACCAGAGGCGGTAGGCAGCAATACTTCTCTGAAGCCAGGCCGGCCATTATTCCGTTAGATGTCCAGGTCCTGCGTTCCTGGCCAGCATCCTCAGTATGGTAACGAAACGGAGCTCTCAGCCCACAGACATTTTCTGAACTTGGTTTTCCTAACCAGAAAATCAAGGTCTTGTTTCACCACAAAGAATGGCTCTTTATGCTTCAGTGATGAAGAGATCACTCATCAGTGGTCACATCTTTCTGCCTCTTTTCCGAACGGGACAGGGGTGGGCACGAGCAGGTTTACAGTTGTGTGTATGGAAGACAATGCAAGAATAATCTCTGTGTTTTGCACACTCAACCGTAAGCCTCGTTTTGCCCACCCCTGTATTTTCCTTTTGCTCATTTAATTGACCAGGATACTTACTATATAATTGCATGCAGTTTTAGAAAAATGTTTTTTTCTTTTTTGTTGTTGTTGTGGACTGAACCCTTGTTAAACACCAGTGCCACGACCTTGTTGATGTATTAGGGTCCACCCGGCTTGAGGGGATACCCATAGACTCAGACACGTATTGCCCGTCAGATAGTTCTGAAACAAAACAGCAGTGTGTATCAGACCAAATTCTGATCTAGCATAATAAGCTTTTAAGACCCATTTTAATATTTTAAACTTTAAATCAGAATACAAAAATGAAATTTTATCTGAAGGTAAATTGATCGGGGGCCCAATGCTGGTCACTGGTAGTATAAAGGATAGCCACTCTACTAGTAGTGGGTGATACATTTTATCTTCTGAGATAGAGATTTATCATAGAAAATCACTGGTGGAAGTTGGATGGGAATGCTCCTCCTGAATGTAATTATGCCTACCATCTGTGGTGGGTTACAATCTTTTAGTATAGTATTGTGATGTTATTACCATTGATACTGATAAATAATTTTTAAAGACACAGATTACTTCAAGCTTGAGTAAGGACTTGAGTTCTATATTGAGCTAATAACTCCTTAAAATATTTGACTTCTTCATGTTTCAAATATATTGATCCAGAACAGTAATTGTGGATACATGTAAATTGTAGAAGTTCAGACCTATTATTTCACTCCATTTGGAATTTTAATGATTCATATGAGTTCTAGTCAGGTATTTTGGAGTGTTTCAAACGTGGTTCACAGAAGGTAGATAAACACTTTACATTTTTATCTAAATGGCACACAGCTGGAATTAAAATGGATTTGCTTACTAGAGAAAAACTAATAATTATTTACTACACATTTTTTTGTCAGAAGAATGTCATTTTGATATACACTGGACCTTGATAAGCAATATCCTAATGTTTTCGAAGACTTTTCTTTTTAAATAGGAGGCAGATTTTTAAAGAATTTTGAAGTGGACCAACAAAAATACTAAGTCAGTTTATGCTCTGCTTTTATTTTTAAAATGTGAAAACTTTTTGACATTGTATTATTTTCCCTGTGCCTAGAGTGGCATTTGCCATATAGTACTTAATAACTGACAGATTTTCTTGAAAAAAATTTTAAGACATCCACAAGGAAATTCTGTTAGGCCTGTGTTACTGATCTGTATGGAGGCTTACATCTGCTTCAGTGAAATACAGGATGAACCAGATGGTCCTAATGAAGGTCCTTCTCTTAGTGATTTGGTATCTTTGAAATGGGTTGGTAGAATCTTTCCAACAGCCATAGCTTATTCTTTTGGAATTTTCAAAATATACCATACCTTAACTTAGCTACAGTCCAATGAACCTGTATCCGTTCTTTTTTTTTTTAATTGAGTTAAAGAAAAAGCATTTTACAAAGTGGACACATTGTTTAATTTTGTTTTGCATTTACTAGATTGCAGTGCAAGGCCAATAAATTAAACCCAGGCAGTTCTGTTGCTAATTACATACAACTTCTCTTGAGTATCAGATATTCAAATCCGTTTTATGAATATGGTAGAGAGAATAACAACTGTAAAACAAAGCAGTGTGCATGTAAGTGACTGTTAGCGTGCATTTCAGAAAGGATAAATGCTCACCATATGGTACAATTACTGTGTCCAAGTTTTCAAATTAGCTTCTCTCATCCTCCTTATTACTGTCTTTAAAAAGAGAGAAGAAAACCCAACGTGATTTATCTACTCTGCAGCAGAACTCTTGACGCAAAACAGCAGCCCAGTTCTGTCCAGTTTTTTTTCTCCCTTCGCATAATAGAGGCTGTCGGACTTTTTTATACTAATTACTGTGTGAGCCTCAGATGAACCCCCTCCAATTCACAGGGCTTTGTTCAGGGAGGAGCTGTCAATGTGTCTGCCCGTTTGCAGCTGTGCTGTGGCTTTAGCTTGCTTAACATTATGCTGCTTTTTAGACTTGACAGAAGGGATTTTTTTTTTTTTTTATTAAGGCAAAGCAGCCTTGTAGCGAAATGGTTTAAGCAGCTGCATTGTAGGGAAGCACAAAGAAGTTATTATTGTGTCTGTGGAGGGGGGCAGGACAGAGGGGGAGATACTCGGCTGCTGTTGAAGCGATTGTTGACTTGCCATCTGCCAGATAGGGAGAAGAAAAAAATGACGGCTCCAGCAGGGTGTTCAAGAGGTTGTTTGGAGAGACGCGTAAACATGTGCAGATGTCGGACTGAATAATGGCTCGAACTTGAGACGGTTTATGATGCGCTGATGTTTGTGCACATACAGAATGAATGTATGTGTGGGTTTGGTTAACCAAGGGTACATACTAATTATCATTGTTTTCCTGCACGCCCCCGCTCCCCTTATTTCGTTAATTAGTTTAGGGGCTTAATACTTCCTCTTCCTCCTCTTATTCACATCTAGTTGGAGAAAGCAGCGACTTCTTCAAATGGCAGTGGAAACTTTTCTGGGTTTCCACAGGGACCATAGCTTATCTATGTGGATGGCATTACGTGCAAACTGCTAACTGATAACAGGAGAGTCTGACTGAGAACTAGGTGAACTGGCACGCTCCTAAGGCACGCATTACTGTTTCATATCCTGGTCAGTGTGCAAACGGGCATCCGAAACGGAATGGGTTTGTTTTATAGCTCACCACTAGGGGGGAGAGAGAGAGCTCCAAGTGTGTTTCACTAAGTGATCCCATTCTGCTTTGAACTTAGGTGCCACTAGTTGGGAAACAAAGCTCTGTGGGAGCTGGGGCTTCTTGCTTAATACTCTTCTCCTCCTGGTTGTCATTGATTCCGTGAACGACGGGCTCCCATTCGTATTACGGAGTAATCAGTTGGTCGTATACTTCCTTCTCCCTTCTTGTCACTGGGTAATAGAGATGTCATATATCTGTAACGTTTTAAAAGCTCGAATAGCACATATTCAGGGTGAAGCGAATATGTTTATTTAAATATTCATTGTCTTAAATAATTGAGAAAAACTAAGGACGTTCAGTAAATTTCCTCAAAACTTCTTATATTCTGGAACAACTCAAATTTTTGCAAAATTTCAAAACTGATCATAACATGAATAAAATTACTAGAAAATGAAAAGCCCTGACTTTTTTTCTCCCCTCTCCATTGCTTTTCTTTTCCTATTGGAATTTATATCACAAAAGATATCTGTGGGGAATTAGAGAGTCTTTATTTTGACTTTTGGTAAATTCATGCTTTCCTAAAACATTGGGGGTTTTGTTGCACAATTATTAAGCAAAAATGTTTAGAGTGTGGTTAAAAGGCAAAAAAAAAAAAAAAGGCCGGGGGGGAGGGGGGGCAGAGATTTGTGTCCAGAGTAATGTCTTTCAGAAAGGGCTGATGGGAGATTACCTGTTGTTTTCTACTCTTCCTAAAAAGGTAGAGCTCAGATCTAGTATTTAGAAAAACTTTCTCTCTGACTGTCACTGCTTCCTCAAGACGCCTGAGTCTGATTTGCTGAAAAGGGGTAGAGAATCGTCAGCCAGCTACACTGAACTTTTCCTTTGTCTCATATCTTTAGTTTTTTCTTTTATTTATAAGGCCACGAATGTGTTCATATTTTTGCATGTAGACGCATATACAGATACTCAGAGTTTCACTCAGAGTCAGTCCCGATACACCCGCCAAGTCTGGGAGCAAGCCACGTGCCCTTTTCCTGTTAGAGGTATTGTTACTCTGGGAGAGGCCGCTCGGACAGCGGTCAGGGTGTTCGCGAGTGGCCGAACAAAAGCACGCTGCCGCAAGAGAGGACTTGCAGGCCGTCCTGGGCTTTGTGCATCGTGTCACAGCAGTTCCCATGTCTTCAGAGCCGGTTGCAATATCTGGTAGTACGGGCATGTGCACATGCTAAGGGACTGCAATAGTAAAGGCAGAGTGTGTTTGAAGTTACCCAGCTCAGAGTGAATATCACTTAATTTAGATGAGTGACTTTATGAAAGTCCCGTAACCTATTTAAGTGTCCATTTCTTCAGCTGTGAAAGAAGGAAACAATAGCTGCTATTCAGGGATCTCAGGAGGGCTAAATGAGATAATATACTTCGAATGTCTGGAGCGGATGCAATAGTGGCTGTTAGTGGGCTTTCGTTTTTGTTAGGTGTGAAGTATGAGTCTGAAGGTCTGTAGCTGTTGTCATTGGGGGGGGGGGGGGGGGGGGTGCTCTGTGGCAAAGTGAGCACATGAAGTTCCAGAGGCCGTGTAAGAGACACAGCTGTTGTCTTAGAGCCCTGTTTGTGTAGTGATGGATGATTGTTTCATAAATATGAAGGGAGATAAATCATCTGAAGAATGTAACTATTTCGGCGGGTATGGTGTGTTATTCAGTAGTGATGGTTTTACGTCGTATCCCATAAAGCTACTTTTCTCCTTAGAAACCCCAGCATGAGATTGCACAAAATTGTACTCATTCTCGTAATCCAGTATTAATCTCATTATTCCAGAGTGACGTTTTCCCTGTCACGGCCAATCCCTAAGCTGTATTTGGATTATAATTATTTTCAAAGTTACCAGATAAGGATGATGAGGAACAAACACCATGAGAGAAGTGTTAGCTCCTGGTGGCATCTCCAGGCGTCCTTGGGTTGCCGCCACTCTTTATTTCTCAGGGACGGAGCTGACCAAGCCCACGTGGGACACAAGTGCCGGCACAAGCAGAGGTCTTCTCAGGGAGGAAGTAGCTTCGAGTGACTTGAGGGTGTCAGGAATTCAGGGTAGAGGGGCCAGTGCCCACACTGATATAGGTGGTTCTTCAAGATTTTTCTTTGCAAGTGGTTTCTGCTGGGCATTCTCTCTTTACTAAATATTAATACTTTCGGATGCAGAGTCAGGGGACCTCGCTCCTGGGAGGGGAGCCTGATACAGTTTCCCAGAGTGGGGACGGGGCTGGACGTGGTGGCTAAGGACTTCTGCTGAGGTCTTGAAGAACTGGTTATGCAAAAAAAAAAAATAATAATAAACCTCAATTTGAATGCTATACAACACAATGCTAGCTGTATATAAGGATATTTTAATGTTTAATAGCACATGGTAATGGATGCCAATGTTTATATACAGATAGTGAAGTGTTATAGCTTAGTTTTTTGGTTTTTTAAAATAATGGTATGTTTACCAAAAACAACTCGTATTACCAAAGAAGCAGAAATATCCCCTGGTCTGTGAAAAGTTGTATCACAGATTAGGATGAGACTGTGTAACAGTGCCGACATTTTCACATATGAATGAAGCTGTACTTGGTATATTTTCAAGGTACTTCAAAAAATTTTTTAGGAACTTCTAGCTTTAATGGTATATACATGTACTTGAATTGTGCCTCAGAAAAATCCTGCATGAATAGTAATTTTTAAAAATATTGGCCAGTAAGTTGAAAACAGAAGAGTATTTCACTGTCTGACATATTCTTTAAGGCATCTTGCTAAATGTTTTGGCTTAAAATTTTTAATGTGTTGTAGTTTCAAGGAAATCTGATTAAAGATGTTGGTAAACTTGGTAGCACTTTTTAGAACAGAAGATGATTAAGATACAAAGGCAGAAAGGCACAAACCGTGAAGTTCGAGTATTTTCTTGGCGAGGAAGCCACTTATTTGTTTGAGACTGCAACACAGCCTCAGAGTTCATGATTTCATACTTCTGAGTGGAAGCACACAGAACAGCAGCTGTTGCCGCCTGGCATGTTTCTGAGGAGAGATTCAGACTCGAGTACACATATTTGTTAGAGAGGGAATCTTGGGAGATGACCCCCTTGGCATCTGCATGACGTTTAACCAGCTCCGTCAAGGTAGCTGTGTGTGTGTGTGTGTGTGTGTGTATTTTTGTAAAAAAAGGAGTTAATCAACATTTTTTCTTCGACCTTAAAATTCTCTATGATATGATATTACTTAAAAAGAACAAAACCGTTTAATTCCAGGGGCACATATTAAAAACCTCGTTTGTTTATACTTCTGCCAGGAATGGAGTAGTTCCTGAGTGGACTGTTACACCTAAAGTTATAGAAGCAAGATCTTTTAAAAAAGTAAATGCAAATTCTGAATAAAAGCGTAATTCTACTAAATGAAAACCATGTCTCGGGAGATCTTCCTGTGTGAAAGTAAATGTTCTTATTTACCTGCTGGTAATCATTGGGATCCACCTCGAGCAGGTCCCTCACTGTGAGAACTCTGTGTTTTTCGGCCTGGGTTTGTCTGGGTGGGGTGGGGGGGTTGTAGTTTAGACTTGCATAGTCACTAATGAACTTACCCAGGAGACTCTGACAGGAGATTAGCACTTCCTCTATTCTTAGATGTCTTCCGTGCTGCTGGATTATATAGGGTTAGTTATTCAGTGTTTCTGTGCATACTAAGAAAATCTTCGACAAGTGAACGCGTGCCAGAAAACTTTCTCCTACTTTTGGGAACTAGGTACTTTCTGGGGAGAAGGAGTGAAACTCCCTGCATATTCCGTTAGGTTCTGGAAAGGAAATTGATCGTGCTTATGCCTCGTAAGGATTTTTTCCAGTTTCAACATCAGCCTGAAAAGTAAGTGGGTGCTCTGATCCTCGGCACCAATTCATCATGCGTATTATATTTTATTAATAAATGAGTGACTTGTGACAAATGAGTCTGTTGGCTGGGTGAAGAAGAAACCCCGATCACCTACATATAGTCTGGGGCTGAATGTTAATCACGTTGAATTACTTATTCTTTCCCCGAAGGTCTGTAGGTTCTGATGTTCTGCAGTTTTTAGAGAAATTATTCTACAGAGACCATTACAATAGGAACTTAATGAAATATTTACACAGTGCAGAATCACTTACACGATTTCTTTTTATTTCATTGTGTTTTGAGTGTCTTCCATGATGTGGAGGCTTCCAGTCATTTTCTCCCATGGATGCCTTAATTTTAAGAGAATCTTCCCTTTCAAACTCAGGAACTGTTGAAAACAAGCTTCATTATCTTGTGGAAGTGTGGACAGTGGCAGGAAAGAGACACACTCACGCCTAATTGGCAGCCGTACTCCTTTCAGGTTTTTAAAAACGTGCATTTGGATTAGGACGGTAGGTGAAGAGCAGTTTCTGAGATTTCTCTCTGTGTGTTAGGTAATACTGCCCTCAGAGGGCCAAGGTAAGGAAATTCATTTTGTGCTCTGAGAAGCAGCTTTGCTGCTGCTCCTCGGATCTGTACGTTTGTTTTGGGAGGGAGAAATGACTTCTTTAAGGAATTGAATAGGGTTTCATTCATGGTTCTATTTTTTTTTTTTTGCCCTGTTCTCTGAAAAATGTTAGGTATATCTGTACACTTCAGCTTGACAACAGCATTTAAGCACATTTAGTTCTTTTCTAAGAAAATGGTAACAGATGCCAAATGAGATCAGTTTACAAAAAGGATAAGAAAATTACCTAGGAAAGTTAAGGTGATTTTTCTTGGGCGTATTTTACTTTATATCCCTTTGATAACAGGTAATGCTGGCATTCAAAATCATTTGAGCCGTACTTTTGAAAATACAGCAGCATTCACTGAAACAGGCATTATATTCCCTTCAGTTTTATGAACTTAAACATAATCACATGTTTAAAATACAGTATAAATCAAGAGTAATTTACTTCACGGGATATATCATTTTTAAATATAAGTATACCAGAAGTTGCAACGTACCATTATTCCTAAGCACTCATAAAAGCCTAACAGTTACGTGTGGCTTAACATCTCTGAAGCCAGAGTATTTGCGATTAAATGATGATTAACTTGTGCAATGAAAGCCGAAAAGTCAGAAGGGCCTGATGTCAGAATACTGAGTGGTACGCTTTTGCTTTTGCTTTTTGTATGTAGCAACTTTCTTCTGAAAGGAGCATTGAGATATTTAATAGTCGTATCCAGTGAGGTGCAGGCTTTTTCTCTCTAGATTTACTTTTGATACTGAATTAAGAAAGACTGTTTATTTCTGGGACAGCATTATCAGGTTTTAACAAAAGATTTCAATTGGCTGCATATAAACGATATGTAACTATTATCAGTAATTATGGAAAGAGGACATTTGTAAAGTGAACTAACAAAACTTGGAGTTTTACCCACTAAAAAAAAAATAGCACATACTTTGATCAATAAATGCAAAACTTATTGTTTGGACAAATGAAATGAGTACATTTTATTTTATTTCATGTACTTGATTTATTTTTGTATAGTTTAATGTATTGCATGTATTAGGTACTTACTAAATCTTTTTTGATTGGCCATATTTTAAGACGTTTATTCATTTAACAGATGGTTGCGTAAGGCTGACTGTGAGCACGATGTTGCTCTATGTGCTTTACAAATATTAATTTGTGTCTTCCCCACTATTACTGCCCCCGTTTCCCAGAAGAGGAAGCTGAGGCACAGAGAGATTGAGTGATGTGCCCAAAGGCACGTAACTAGTAAGGAACAGTGTCGACATTTGAACTTTGACCTCAGAGTTGTGTTCCCAACCTCTATAATGTACAGTGAGGTCTGTCTGGAAAAAGACCAGCCATTGTTAACATAACGAGAATGGTTTGGGTGACATCGATGTAACCCGGCACCCAAGGACAGTGGACTGGAATGCACATGTGTGAACAGTGATGACTTCACTGTTCTAGTCAGTGGGGGCAGTGGGCGCCATTGAGTGAGCATGTGTACTGTGTGGCTGTCACATTCAAAATGACTGAGCGAGTAGAGCAGCAAATCTGCGCCAAATTTTGCATTAAGCTTGAACATTCCTCTGTGGGAAACGTTTGAGTGATTCAGAAGGCCGCAGCTGTGGGCAGCTGGTGATTGGCAGCTTCGTCACAACATCGTGCCTGGTTTTGTGTCACCTCTTGTGCACAGTTTTTGGTGACACATCAACTTACCCAGGTGACTCAGCCCCTGCTAAAGCCCAGATTTGACACCCTGCGACTTCTGGCTTTTCCCAAAACTAAGCCCATGTTTGAAAGAGGAGAGCTTTCAGAATGTTGACAAGATTCAGGAAAATATAACAGGCAGCTGATGATGATTAGAAGAACTGTGTGAGGTCCTAAGGTGCCTGTGTTGAAGGGGACTGAGGCGTCATTGTCCTGTGTGCAGTGTTTCTTGTATCTTCTGTAAATATCTTTATTTTTCATAGTGCATGGCTGGATACTTTCTGGACCAACCTCGAGTGCTACTTTGTCCTGAAAGCCTGAGCAGTGTGGCAGGGTAGGGTTTTATCGGTGTCATCAGCCTTCTTCTCAGACCTCAGCCTCGTCCTGCACTTGTTCCCGTGTCCCGCCCCTCAGTGTGGCAGTCTGCCCCAGGCGAGGGCACCAGCCCCAGCCCCCACCTGTGCTGGGAGGGTCTGTCTCGGGGAAAGCCTGGGTCGGTCCATTCAAGGGTCCTCTCCCTGTGCGCACTCCTCCTTTTCTCCACGTGCACACTGTGCTGTTCTCTGCAAGTGTGTCGCCTGGGAGACACACAGGAGACGGTGCCACAGACTCACCTTCAGGATAACCGAGGGTCTGTGGTTTGACGCGGTGTCATTTTTGGGTCCCACGCAACGGAAAATTCATCTAGGAGACAGTCCACTGGTGAGAGTCTGTTATTTCTCGTTGAGTTTGATTCTGTGGAGCCGCGATTTTAATAGAGGGGTGAGAGGGTCATGTCACCTGAGGGCTTTTCCAGGTGGCACAGGCCTCCTCCTGAGGCGCCAGCCCGCCAGCCTCTGCCAGTCCTGCCGCAGCCCTAGGGAGACGCCAGCATTGGACGTCCTGTCCAGCAGGTGCGTCATAGCCCCCGCCGCTCCGCTGTAGGTGCGGGATACGTGGCGAGGAGGTTTTTGTTACGGACTTGCTGCCCCCATGTTTGGTATCTGTTCAGGCATTTTAACTACAGTGTGTATATAACACAGGATGCTGATGACACTGCTTTGTGTATTTAGAGACTGTGGTGTGGTGGGATGGAAAGCATGTATATAAGGAAGTTGTAAATTTCCTAATGCAGTTATCTTGTACAATCGGCTCAGTTCTTGGAGGAAGTCTACAGACCTATGGCTACTTGGTTGAAATAGCGCAGGAGTGGCTGTGTGTTGAATGCAGTGTGTAGAGTGGAGACTTTGCTGTAATGCAGAAAGCAGATTAAAGGGAAAGCTCTGCTTTCACCATCCACAAAGGCGTAAATGTAAGCAAAATAATAATTTAGCTCACATTTAACCCAGCAGGAAGCTGAGTACAGATTGGGCAATTCTCCACAACATATCTACAGTTATGTAAACTAATCTCATGGTTTATCCTCATTAAATTGCCAAGATGCAGTTTTTCTGTTGGCTAGTTTGTATGGGTGCTTGTTTCTCTCTCTCTCTCCTCTCCTCTCCACCCGCCATTGCTTTTCTCTCACAGTAAAACTTAATACTGTAAGTCTATTAAGATGTTCCATGTTTAAAAATAATAAGTAACATATTTTTGGTTTAAAGCGCAGTGTTCCCTAAAAACAAAGGGAACGAGGATTTGATTGACTAATTTACAGAGCCCCAAGAAACAAACCCCAGAATGCTTAGAGGTGGATGGTAACTGTGCAGCTCTCCAGGTGACAGCAGAAGGTTACGGAGGAGAGGAAGTCCGGCTGCAGCGGCCGTCCTGAGGTCCTTGAGGAGCCAGTGTTCTGGCGTCTCATGTTCAGGGCTCAGGCCCTTTTCTCATCGCGGCTTCAGCTTCAAAGCAGACCATGGAGCCCAGCCTTCCTGAGGAAGTAGATATGAAAACTATTCTTAATATAAAAATGACAAGTTCATGCATTATGCAGTGGAAGCGAAATGTCTTGACTATAATATACTGTTCAAAATAATCATGATGGAGCATATGTGATAACGCATAGGAATGTGGGTACATCTGGAAAGCTTTTAAGGCATCTTGGAAGCACAACTCGAAATCACCAAAATTGTAAACACCTTCCATCTGGCCAGTGGCAGTGGTAACATTGACCAGGACAGAGCAGACAGATCTCTCAGGGACCTTATGCGATAGACGACCTGGAGGAAATCATGAAGATTTGAGCGTTTTGCTGTATGACCTTTCTAATCAATACTGTGTAGAAAATCAGGAGAGAGAAAGACAAGCGCGGGCAGCATCTTGCAACTTGAAAGGCTGAGGTGTGTTGTGTGTTACGCTAGATGAAAGCAGCGTGATAAACTGTGTTGCCACGTATTGTCTGAGGCTTCAAAGAGGAGTATGTGCGGTGCCTCGTCTTTCATGAACTATTGAAGGACCAGATGCCGATATCCCTCCTGGTCCCTTCGCCCACTGCTCTGCATCAGATAGCCAGTACCAGGGCTCACCCTTTCTCAAGGCACGTGGATGCTATTTGGAAATGCCAAGGCACGGGAGATTTTGCTGTCCTTCAGTATGGCCCTCTGTGTCACCAAGAGTGACCAAGAAAGAGGGAGAAATGTTCATTTTGAATTGTAATCGCTCAGATCATCCCCTTCTCTCCATGCATGCTCTCTTTGCATGGCTGCCTGCTACACTTCAAGCTCTGTGCGGGCAGGTCCGATGCCTGTATGGTTCGTGGCTGCATCCTCAGTGCTTGTACTTACTTTGACACTATGTTTGAATGAATGGTCCATTAGAAGCCTGTCTGTCCCTACTCTCAGATGTAAATGTTACAGAGCCTGATTTTTACATCCACGTTGCCACTGAGCAGTACCTTGACGGAAGAGCAGGGGCACATCTGGCAGTCATCATCCGCTCTGAGAGTCAGCACAGGTCCAGGGCGGGGATGAGGCTGGTCAGGGAGGTGACGTCAATGGTGCCATCAAGTTGAACGCTTTCAAGTTGCCCAAGGGCAAGGAAAGGACGTAGTTGAAAGGTCTTAATAAAAGGAGAATGATCGCCGAAAAACTTAGGTTGGCAGGACCTGGAATACCTAATCAACATATATTTACTAAGCACCAACAATATGCAAAAGCATTTTCCTATTTTTTAAAAGCTATAGTTCAGATGGTCCCTGTGCAATCGAGAAATTATGATGCTATCTCCTGGCAGTGTAGGTAATAGAAAAAATCCTTCAGCATTATTTCCAAGACACATGTAAATGGGGATGATGGCAATTCAGTGAGAAACACATTTTTCCTGCTCCCTGAGAGACGTTAATGGGGCTTTTACTTAGGACTAATTGGAACATGGGATCATGGTCCACTGTGTAAAAATGTAACAGGCAGTTTCAAAGATTGCAAATGTTTTATTATGTTTTGCATGTATTTCGTGAGTAACTATATTTTGTTTCAGGATATTTAATATATAGCATACTATTGTTATTTATATATTCAGTATTTATTTGTTTATGGTGCTAATACTTATTTTATGAAAATCCACTAGTGGATAAATACTCTGCTGTCTTTCTGTAGGTAGTTCATCTATGTAAATTTAGTTGGTATCTGTCAACAAGCAACTACATATTTACTACATTGTGAATCATGAAAGTGAACAGATTTTATATTGAAATTAGCATTAAACCTTTTTTGTCTTAGGTAAAAATTGACCCTTGAAAACATGTACTTAAGATTAATGATTTCTTAAAGTCATATACCTTAATTTTTACTAAAAGCTGACATTTTTTTGGTTTCAAGTTCTTTGGAATTTTTTAAAATACTTGAATGTTCATGGTATTATACCCTGTGTATGCTATTTATTAAAAACAATTCAGAGAGACCTAAGACTTTTGCTCTGATATCCTACTCCTATCTTAAAAAAGAAGTAAAAGTAAGAAATCAGAAGAGTGTTTGGATATTGGGTGGCCTTTTCATTAATTTGTTTAGATAGGATTCAGGTCTTATATATCTGACACTAACTAATGAGACTTTTTAAATTTTTGCTGATGGAGTAAATTTATTGCTGATTGTTGCTTGTTGCCTCATTTATGCAAATACTCCTGAGTAATGTGAACTCGGAGATGGATTATGAATGATACTACCAGGAGTGATAGCGGCTCCCCTTAAACATAACATTGTGTAGTACTTGCTGTGTGCCAGGTATTGTTCTAAGTGCTTTTTACCTTACGTCCCTATAAATACCCTACAGGCAGGTGCTATTACAGCCCCCACCTTCCAGATGAGGGAGCTGAGGAGCCGAGCGGTCAAGTTCCTGCAGCTAATAGGTGGGGGAGGAGTCAGGGTGCAAACCCAGGCTGTGCACCTCCAGAATCCTGGCTCTTGAGTAAGCACAGCCGCACTTCACCTGGGGGATTTTAGCGATGCAGGGGAGGAGAAGAGCTGGGGCCTCCTTCGAGAGGAGTGTTGGTCCTATATTCACCGCAACAATTTGCTGTAACTTCTTTCACACGCCCTAGCGTTTGTTTTGGATAAAGTTTCTTTTGTTTGGAAAGTGTAAATACCAGTGGCTCTCTCTCTGTAAATAATGAAGGTTCTATTTAGAGTGGTTTTTTTTTTTAATCAATGTATGAATTAAGTGTGGCTATCATCTATTCATTTTTCCTCTCAGAGATGATAAGGACAAATATAATACATCTTAAAAACTTGGATAGGGATTAAATACGGAGTAAAATATACTTAAAAAGCAATATTATCAGGGGAGTTAAGTTTATCATTGTTTCGGCTTCATGGTCCATCAAAACAGTGAGGCCTCTTTCCACACATGCGCACAAGGATGCCTCCACCCTCTTCCTAGGGAGCACTTACATTTTGAAGCCTGTGTTACAGCCAGTGTGAGCGGCCTTTGGTAATTTAAAAAGCTGTGTGGCCTGTGTTTATTACTGAAATGAGAATTTGAGTTTGCAGTATAACCGTCGGTAACCAGCATCTTTTGTTTTCTTTATAATTTATCCCAGGAAAGGAGTGTATTTTTAAAATGACTCTTGTGTTTCGTCCAGTTGAATTCTGAAGGATCGTGGTTTTCTGGGTTTTGTGGAAAACAGTGCTGCGTGGTACGGGTGTCTTTTCAGCTGGATTGGGTCGGTGCCTGCTTCAGCAGCTCAGCTCCTCCACCTCCGTGTGTGTTCAGCGTAGCTCACAGCACCTGAGGCTGGGCCTCCGGGAGGTGAAGGAGTAGTTCTCTCTGTTCCCAGCCAGTTCAGAATTCACTGTGCATCTACCTTCTACCTCTTGTGACGTCACAGTTAGGACCGGGTTCCAGAAACCACCTCACCTGAGAGTGGAGTCAGGTGCCCGTCAACGTGATTCCTTGGTGAGGGCACAGGCTGAGTTTATTCTGAGGCTCTTTCCCCCATTGGTATGTCTGGACAAATGTAGACATTTCCTACTCATTCTAGGTGTAAGACCTTTTAAACATTCAAATCGGCCCATTTTTAGTCCTTAGACACTGTTGCTATAGCTCCTGCTTTGGCACCTTCTGATGACTTCAGCATCTGAAAAGTCCAAACGTGGTCACTCTATTTTTAATTTTTCGAGGAGCCTCCGTGCTGTTTTCCCCAGTGGCTGTACCAGTTTGCCTCCCCACCAGCAGTGCATGAGGGCTCCTTATTCTCCACACCCTCCCCAGCACTTACTACTTGTCTTACTGAAGGAGCTATTCTAACAGGTGTGAGGTGGTATCTCATTGTAGTTTCAACTGCATTTTCCAAGTTGCTAATATATCATAGAATTGTATGATATCATACATGTCATTGTATGATATCATAGAATTCATTCATTTAGTAAATTATTGAGCATCTGTCAGGTGGCCAGCTCCAGGCTGGGCACTTGGAGCACATCACAGCAAGGAGAACTGACAGTATTTACTGCCAATGGTGAAAGTCAAGTTTCCAGGCAAAAATGCAAACTTTGGAGAACGTATCTGCCAACGTGAGCCTTACCGCTTCCAGGGCGTACTTCTCTGATGAGATGTGCCGTGATGATGGATGTGATTATACAGTGAAACGTGTCAATATTTGGAGGGTTGTGGGACCAGCGTTTTTGGAAAGACCAGCGTGTCTCGTTACACAGTCATGCACAGTGTAAAAGATTCATTCAGGGCCCCCCAGACCAGCGGCGCTTCACGTTGTTCATGGTCTCTAGGTGCACACTGCAGTTAATCTTCCTGAAAACTGCCACTCGTCAAACGCTGGTGTAGTATCAAAGAGAGAGACCCATAGCTCTCTGAGCACTCTCCCGTTTTCCAGCTACACGTCTGTCCGAGCCAGGTTTTCTCCCTATGTTTCAATGAAAATAGCACACTGCAGCAGATTGAATGCGGAAGCAGATAGGAAAATCCGACCATTTTCTTTCAAGCCAAACCTTAAAGAGATTTGCAAAAATGCAAAGCCATTCTACTCTTCTCACTAACTTTTCTGTTTGAGAAAATATAATTTTCTTTATAAAAATATTTGTGACATGTAATGAGTTTGTTATTTTTAAAAGAGGGAATAAAGGAATTGTTTCAGTTTTTAGCACAGTAAGCATTATGGATTTCCTCTGCATAAACAAAACTTTTGGAGGGTTCTCAGTAATATTTATGGGTGTAAAGAGACCTGAGATCACAAGTCTGAGAAGTTCTGATTCAGAGGAAGGCTTCCACGTTGAAAGATACTGATGTAGCTGGGGGAGATTACGGGGGAGCTTGCATTTTATGCTGAAAGACTTGCACTTCCCAGTGAAGAGTGAGGAGTCGGAATGTTTGAGCTGAAAAGTGACGTGAGTACTCTGGAGGTGACAGCCGCATTGGGACAGCAGCCGGGGCGAGTGAAGGGACAGGGGTCCCACCGCCTTAGCAGAAGGGTCGAGGGGAGGGTGTTAGGTTCGGTTGAGGTTGGGCCCCATCGGAGAGACTTCCGGCGGCAGCGCTGGTGGAGCCACTGATCTGCCGAGTTAAGGGAGCAGTCAGGTGTTCTGTCTGAGCTCAGCTACCTGGGGTCAAGGGAAGCCGATTCGCAGGGAACGTTGAACTGCTTCCAAATTTTTGTATACTGGGATCAAGGCTTTGAGGTTGCGTAGCCAGGTAGAACTAACCAGTGAAGGACTGAGAATTGAGACCAGGTGGCCTTCCAGCTCCTGTGGCATCGGTGAGCACCTCTGTTGCTTAAAATCATGAAGAGTTGTTTTTGACACAAGACAGTGGGGATCCGGTTGCTAAAATTTTATGTGTTGGTAGCTGGAGGATAGCTTTTATCAAAATCCACTGAATTTGTTGGCCATTATGTGCTTGGCACTGTGCCGTGTGCTCTTGTCGTTACCGTGTTGGTGTGCGTGTGAGCGTGCATGTGGTTTTTAAGCTCTGTTAGCCTCGGTTCTGTCATTTCCTTGACTTACTGACAGCATTGTGCAGCGGGTTATTTTCCTACGTAGAACAATAAAATGTTGTTTAAACAAGTTATGATCAGGATCGAACAATGAAAATAGACTCTTCCCTTTCTTTTTAAAAAAGTGGCACAATCAGTCAGTGGTGCACAGGAGAGAAACGTCTATTTCCTATCGCCTCTTACGATAAGTGCTTTCCATAGAAATTCCTCAATACTGTGTGGATGGTTTACCAGGGCTTTTTAAAACGACTGAAAGCATGCTCTCAACAACCATCTGATAAAATGAAAAACTGAACAAAATGTGTACTCAGACGAATGATTCTCTGAAGAAATAATGGTGCAAATGAATTATCAAAGTGTGAAATCACTAAAAACAAAACATGTTTGGGTTTTTATTGAATCATAATTGCAGGCTTATGAATTTTCTTTTGTAGGCTAACTTAAAAGAAAATTGCCTAACTTAATTTTGGGAGGCCAGTGTTGTAGGACATACATTGTACCACGATTTATTTTTCGCATAAAAGCCGCTGTTCACTTTTTCCCTCCAGCATTAACATGCACGCTTTCCTCATGCAGGAGAATACATAAAAAACTGGAGGCCAAGATACTTCCTCTTGAAGACAGATGGCTCATTCATAGGCTACAAAGAGAAACCTCAAGACGTGGACTTACCTTATCCCCTCAACAACTTCTCAGTGGCAAGTAAGTTCATTGTAACCGTTGACTCACCTTGTATTTATTTGTTCGCATGACCTTATGTGGCAGATACCTTAGTATACATGAGAAACTTTTAAAAAGTTTAGGTTAGTATTTGATAGCAGAGAGATGTTAAGCTGTGATAGACTTTCAATTCTGTAGCATAGGGATGATCACTAATATGTGGTTTTATATAATGAATTATTTAATGTGTTTTTTATAGTTAGCACTTGAATGTGATCATTGTAATCCCCCAAATATATACTTCAGGTGTTCCCGTACCAAATGTAAATGAAGCCCTTTGAACCTGGCCGCTGTGGTGAGCCTGGTTTGAAGATGAACAGAACTTAGTGCATTGCTAGTCAGTTTCCTAGCATAACCTTGGGTAGCTCTTCTGACTGAGCGTGTGATGAGAAGTGAGTGATTTTCGTTAGAAATCACTTTCAGGGGAGATTTTACATTTGTAGTTAAATCTTTCTTCTGTACAAATATCTAACAAAAAGTTTGTAATTTAAACTTACTGAGCAATTATGTGCTTGCTAGAACCTAGCCCAGAGTAAACAGAAAGACGACGGTGGTGGTAATGACAGCGGTCGTTACTGTTTCACTGCGACCAGGCACTTGGGACTGCAGGTGATCGGTCATCAGTGGGAGGGTGTTCTATGCTCAGTTCAAAGCGAAGCATTTTAAAGTTGTGTCAAGTTAAAATAAACCTGCCTAACAGCTGAAGTCCGTACCGTTGAGACAAAAATCTTTAACTGGACACAGTTCTTAATTTTGGTTTTCATTGTAGGTTGTCATCTATTAGCTGCATGTAGAAAAGATATGAGGGAAGATTAAAGCAGGAACAAATAATAAAAAATACAGTAAAATAGTAACAACAAAAATCCAAGATAGTGGAAGTCCTTGAATGTTATAAAGGTCATTTTACCATTATATAGGGTTCCAGGCTTTTTAATGGATACTATCTGTTAATTTTTTTTTCAAGAATAAGAGAAAATATAAACCAATGGGTTTGTGAAATTGTTTGAATGATAAAGATATAACCTCAAAAAAAATGTGAACACTTACATGTATAAATTAGTTAAGGAAATTATTTTTCCCACCCAAAGACTCATTGCGTAGTTGTAGCTTTCCTTCAGTAGAAAATTATTTTTTTTTAAATCTCATTGTCAATTGCAAATATCTTGTATTTTGTGTTGATTTAACACGTTTTCATTTTAAAGATCCTCTGGGCGAGCATTTACTTTAGAGGGACAGCAACTGACTTTAAAACACCAGCTGCATAGATTGTCAGGTACTTCCTGCAGCCACTACAGTTCCTTGGTTTCTCTCTTCTACTAGCGATTGCTATTGGTTTGTCTGACATCATTTATAAAAGTATAGAACTCCTGTATCTGCTGATCAAAATGCAGCATTTTTTGACCTTATGAAATTTCACACCCCAACAAATTTTAAAGACATGCTGTATGCCACAATCTGCCAACATCTGCTCCCACACTTGCACTGGCAGAGGCTGGAATAAATGCTGCGCTCTCGGGGGGAGAGCCCGTGCGGCGGCTGACAGTCAGCTCGTCCTGGAAATGAGTATTAGCCGACATCTGCACCCTCTGCTCGCGTCGGCGGCTAGGAGCCGCAGGCAGTGGACACGAACCCACGAGTGAAGTTGCAGGCCTGCCCCTCCGCCTGCAGAGGTGTGTTCACGTGGATCTTGCACTGGATACACCGTTTTAAGTGAACTGCTCTTAAAGCTTGGTTTATTGTGCTCTTAAATCTTTTAAGTGATAGTTAACTCGGGAAATAGTGTGGTAAAACGGGCACTGGTTGAAGTTCAAATGCCAGCTTTGCCAGAAGCCGTGAGTGTGGCCTCGGGTACGTCGTTCTCTGAAACTCGGTCTTTACGCCCTTCATCAGAATAGCGAAGGCGCTTGGGCTGGATGAGCTTGTGAGGCCCCGTGTGTCTCCGGCATTCTGGGGTTCTGGGAGCGGGGGGTTGAGCGGGCCCTTGAAGTGTGGATAGGAGTTAAATTAAAGTAGAAGAGAAGGATATTCTCAGTGGGGGTGGGGGTGACAAAAATGTTTTTGTGAGACATTCTAAGAAAGAACAATTGGAACAGGAGAGGATTACTTCACCAATGGTTTCTCTGCTTCTCAGTCCCTATTAGTGCACGAGAAAAGGGACTAGTTTACAAAGCATTTCTAAGGTCTATTGGGAAGTTGTGTGCGTGTGTGTGTATTCTGTATATTCCATTGATAGCTGCAGTATAAATCTCTTGTTTTTCCTGATAATTAAAAATGTTACTTAAACTTAATCTATGTGGGTTTTAATGGAATGTTATGAAAATAGGCTTTTTAGCCATATGAAAAAATAAAGTGAGAACTGGTAGGGACTTAGAATTGATCTTTTCAATCTTCATTCAATTTCTGGTTCCTTTCTTTTGAAACCCCTTTTATTTAGTAACTTCTTCAGTGGCCACTTCGTTTCTAAGGCTAGCGGATGTTGTTCAGTCGTTCTTTCCATTGATTTACGTCAGGGCTGCACTTAACACCGGTGACCACCAGCTCCTTCCTGGGGCGATCTCCCTCATCCCTGTCTCTTCCTTCCGGAATGCCTCTTTCTCCTGGTTTTCTGCCTTTGCCCATTGCATGCGTCTTGGGGTCCAACCATGTTCCAGCACAGGACTCGTCTCCCGTGGTACCCTCGCCCTGGGTGGGCACGTTCACTTGTAAGGTGCTAGTTACTGCCCGTCTGCAGCTCACCCCCACACTTACATGTCTGCAGGGCAAGCCTTTCTGCTGAGCTGTGGGCTACTCTGTTCCCTGATTTCTGGGCCTCCCTACTAGATATTTTGGGACTCAACGTGTACTAAGTTGAACTCAAGATAATTTATCAGTTTTTCCCCTATGTTCCCCTATTTTCCCCTATCTCTTTTCTGTCTTGAGCTGAATCCATTCCATGCCTTCCCCCCTCACATCTTCACCCCACTTCCAATTTACTTCTAGTCCTGATTTTGCTTCTTATTTCTCAAACTTACTTCCTTTCCTGTGATTACCCTGAAACAAGGCCTCATCATCTCTGCTATAGATTCTTAACTAGATGCTTTGCCTCTAGTTTCGGCCATTTGTAATACTACCTTCACGTGACCGCCAAAGTGATCTTTCTAAAGTCAAATCCTAAGGGTGCCAGTCCCCTGGGAACGCCCCGCCCTGGGTCCTCGTTGTCTGGTGCATAAAATCCAGCTCCCTTAATCCGTCACACAAGGACCTCCTCAGCCTGGCCTCCGCTCTCAGCTCCGGCTTTGCCTCCCGTCTGTGCGGCTGTGCGTGGGCCGCGCTGAACTGCTGGCCACGGTCGACGCTGCGCACTCGGCTGCTCTTCTGCCCCGAGCCTGCGTTCTCGCTGTTCTCTCTGACTGCAGTGTCTGCTTCTCTAATTTGCCTGGATCTTTTTTTCTTTTCGTTCCTTAAGGCTTTATTCAGATTTAAATTCCCAGCCTACTCCCTCGCTAGAGGTCTCCTCTCTGCCCTTCCCAAAGCTTGTTACCTTTTGTCGTTATCACAGCTTTTCTTGGTTATCTGTTCAAGAGCCTGTCTCACCTGTTCACTGGGGAGTTACTTGAGGGGAAAGAGCCGGTGTTTCTTATCTTCTGTGTCCTCGTGCCCACACGCCAGGGCTTAGCAACTGTTTTTAAGTGAATATCTGAAAACATCTGGTCTGTATTTTTCACTTTTTAGATGAGAAAAATGAAGCCTTTAGAAAGTCAATGATCTTTTTTAAAGTTATTTTACTAGATAGCAGTGGTAAAGTATCAGATCTCTCTACTGTTATTTAAAAACATGATTCCTTTCCCCAGTCACCTTCTGTGACATTTTTTACTTAGATGAAGAGCCTTGAGATTTGATTTTTGGGTGGGAGTGCCCACACTTACACGGTTAGATGTTCTCTGTCATGCCGAATTTTCCAAGCCCTGTAAGATGCGGATCGTAACATTTGACCTTCATCCTTTGGGTAGATCAAATGAGAACTATATGGAAAGGTGCCCTCTAAAAGTAGTGCTGTAGAAATGTAAATAAAAATATATTTTAAACACAAGGTACATTTTTAATCAGAATTATAGTTGGATAAATTGCTAAGTGTAGACTGAGATTATCTTTGCACAGGAAATAGTGCATTTTGACTGAAAAATAATGGACTCACACCAGCATTGTCGCAAAGCTGTGTTCAAAGTTACTTTGAGTGCAGTAGCCTGTCTACCCAATAGTTACGGTTTTTAACATTCTGACAGCTATCAGTCCGACTCAAAAGTAGAAACAGTTCCTTCGTGGAGAACTGGAACAGTTGTCCGTATGTCTTGGGACTCAGTGTCGCTGGCAGCGGACACCAGGGAGAAGTGCCTGGCTGTGTCCACAGAAGGACCGCCGAGAATCCTGCTTCCTTTGCTCGGGGTTTAAATACTGCTCGCCCTGACGGCATCGCTTTCCTCCCTGAAACCTCTCAGCAACTCCTTTTTTAAGAAATTAGGTCGGTCTGCATTTTAAAAGTGAAATAGAATGTTTACTCATTAACCTGTTTTTCTTCTTCTGTTTGAAAGAAAGAAGGAAATTATGGGCCTTACACCTACCAAAAATTTTTTTACCTCTGAATAAATATTAGACTCAGAGATTATAAAGGTGAAGACAAATATGTTGATTCCTACTAATGCTTCCACCGTGGCTGTTTACGGGGAGAGAATAGCATAACACACCGTGCGATCCAGAATGGCAACCCCATAATCTAGAATAACCCAACACTATGTAAATATATAAGGATTAGGAGAGAATAGAATTACTCAATTTCAAGGGTTTATTGATCATTAGAATCAGACTAGATCGTAAAAGGAGTATTCAATACAATTTTTTATGGAGGAATTTGTCATTGTATTGGATGTCTGGAAGACATACACTTAGGACACGGAGCAGTGGGAGGGAAAACCAGATTAGTTGCCACCATGAACGGTACAGAGAATGAAGGCTGCAGAGGTTGGGAGAGCAGGTAAAGGTAAGCTGGGTACTTAGCCAAAAGCGTGTCCGTGAGCTGAGGTTAGCACGGGCCTGGAAGGACAGCTGCTGTGGGTGTCTGGAAGGAGGGCACTCATTCTCTGTGAGGTTAAGGACATGGGCAAACAGGTAAGGTCTGGAATTAAGGAGTAGCTTGTCTTGTGAACAGCACAGGCAACTTCCTAGATGAACAGAGAATTTATTGTAGAAAAGTAAGTTGAGATGAGATCAATTTTAATCAGACTGTGAAAGGTCTTGAATACCAGTTGGATGTTTTTAACGGGAACTTGTGGAAGTCAGTGGAGGCTTTGAGCATTAGGTAGGTGTCCAGGTGAGTATTTGATCAAATAAATAACAATAACCCACCTGGTTTAGTGTGCGGTGGAAGGGGTCCATCCACGGACAAACAGTTCTCTCTCCCTCCTGAGTCAGTCAGTCAGCTAGGTCCCGTCTCGTTTTCCTTCCTTGCCCGGCTCACCGCTTCCATGCTGGTGGGGCTCTTCGCCAGTCCCCCTGGGTTACTCTGATGGTCTCCCAGTGGTCTCTTGCCTTCAGATACTCTCTCCGGAATGTTTGGGAGCCGTGCATGGATTCACTTAGATTCGTCTTCCAAAAAAAGTTCATTTGCAAATACCATCTCCTTGCTCAGAAAAATCTCAGATTTCCTCCATTTTTTATGAGGAAGATGAATTATTATTTTTTGATGTATTGTACATCAATAATGAAACACTTGGCACAATCACAACTACTTTTATACTCTGTGTATTGTCAGTATTCCTTTTTTTCCTTCTATTACTCCTTAATGTCCCATGCATTTCCTTTTTGATATATGCTGCTGTGTTCTATGAGGCCCAGTTGTACATGAAACTCGTAACCCTGTTTTTATTTAAGTGCTTTTTAGACCATTTTATATACTTAGTCATTGAAAGATCTGGTGCTTCCTCCTTCTCCACCCCCCAATTATGATCATATTTTAGACAAAGTTATGTCTGGTAAACTCTGCATCTCCCTGTAAGAAATAGATGCCTTAAAACCCCATCAGAAAGTGAATTGCCCTAAATTTAATTTAATTTACCTCCTATCCTTTATTTCTATTGGTGGTATTTTATGTATGTATTTGCAAAATTTAACCCATAAACCAACTTTAGAATGGGAAGTGGAGAAAACCTTTTCAAAAATCACTTTAAAAGGAGGTGGTTCTTAGCAGATTACAGGGAGTAGTAATGCTGCGTGGAGCCACAGCCTTCCTTCCGCTCCTTCGCACCACACCCCGGTGGGACAGTCTCTGCCCGGCGGAGGTGCAGGCGGAGGTGCAGGCGGAGGTGCAGGGCAGGAAACACGTGGTCCCGCTTGGTGGACATTCCCAAGGTGGTCAGGGCTTCAAATCGGGTGCCTGGGTGTGGGAGCCATCTTCTGCATCTCTGGAAAGTTCCGTCTGTTCTGCGTCTTTTATAAATCTAAATTTATAGATAAGCTAGATAAGCTGACTGTTTTACTGCTTCCCTCTCTACAGCACTCTTGGTGGGCTGCTCACATTGCCGACACAGCCCGCGTCTCCCCTGCTTCCTTCCCGATGGCGCACCCTCTGTCCTGATTCACGCCGGAACCCATCTGCGTGGGTGCCGTTCTTACCCTCTTGGCTCCATTCATCGGAATATAAATGATTCTGGGGCTCACGTAGAATCGTGGGCAATGATGGACAGCGATTTGAACAGCTCACCTAAAATGTCCTGTGGTGTGCCTGAGTGTGATATTGTTATGTTACAGAGTCACATGCTTAGGATTGTGTAATAAAACTTTTTGTAGTAAAAATCAGGGGCGGTATTTGTGCCGAACCCTGTGTTTACCAGAATGCCATGCCCATTTCAGACACTGTTTCCTCAGGGTCAGAGTTAGGCACTCAGTCCCCTGGTTAGCTCACCTGGTGCTGTATGGGCAGTTTTTATAATGATGTCTGCTGTCCATCTTCCTTCCTGGTAGAATATCAAACAAATTTACTGATGAGAATACGCACTCCCATTTTAAATCCTATCTTAAAGATATTATTTTCTTTAGTTATAAAGGTTTTTTAAAAAGAGTACAGCATCTCCTTATCTGTTGATTGAAAGCAAATCCCATGACCTTTACGTAGGAGAGAGGAGGTGGTGGAGGGAGGGGGGTTGGGGGTGGGGGGGCCGCTCGCCGCCTGTGTGCAGTGAGCAGTGGTGGTGGATTTGTCATAGCTTTTCACGTGAGTGACTAACAGGTCCATACATGTTGGCTTCTCAGGCCAAAATTTACCGACTGGAAAACACTACCCAACAGCAGCCAGCCTTGGATGCTAAGGACCCTTGTCCTGTGCCAAGGAGCCCCTTGTTGTATGTTATTACTATTCCCAGCCTGTTCCTTCACCCTTCCGTATCTGAAGGGTAAAAATAATTCTGTCTGCACACCTTTCTGACTATGCTATGATTGACAGTTCATTTTTATTAAGTTTATTGCAGATACACACCTGATTTATTTGTCTACTGTTTATTTTTTAATTTTTTATTTTCTAGAAGGTGGAAGTGGTGTAATTTTCAAAACTGTAAATTAAAAGTGAGTACATGCCCATCATGTTCGGTGCTTTAATTCCATTCTTCCTTATATGCAAAATTAAGAGGGACTTAAGGAAGGAAAGAAAAAAGTTGACATTTTTAAGAACCTACTTTGTACGAGGTGCTTTATTTATATGATTACATTTTTTGGTGACAAGAATTAACATGAAATAAATGTTACCTTAAAAAAACAGACTAGATAATGAAACTAAGATCTAGAGAGAGAGATTAAGTAACACCTGGCTTGGATGTACTTAGTCACGTAAAGCATTCAGCGGTGACAACTGTCTTGAAATGGTGTTCAGTCAGCACCCACAGAAATGTGGCATGCCAAGTGTCATACGCAGCCAGTGAGAGCAGACTCTTGCTGTTCTCGAGGGGCTGTGTAAGTAACAGTGACGCGTGATAGCAGAGGGGCAAGTGGGAGCCAGTGGCTGATCCTCTGATAGGACTGCACTGTGTAATATTGGGTCAGTCACTTAACCACCCTGGGGCTATGTCATCCATGACGTGAGGGAGTTAGGATGAGGGATCTCTAAAGTTCTGTCTTCTAAAAGTCAGTGATTCGCCTATCACCAGCAGATAATTTCTTGAAACATGAAGTCTCTTGGGAATTAATAACAATAAACTACCACTTGTTGAGCACCTGTGTGCTGTGCACTCTCCATCCATATGGTTACTCCTCTAGCACTTTTGCAGGGCTCGTTGTGTCTCCGTTACAGCTGGGGCAGCGAGGCTCACGGGGTTTGCCAGTGGTCACATTACCGAGTAAGCGATGGAACTAGAAGTGAAACCCACAGCTTTCCGGCTTCGGGGCCGGTGCTTTTCCCACACCGCTGCTCAGCTGAAGCATCTTGGGCTGCCTTCGTCGGGGTCCAGAGGTGGAGGTTTTCTGGGGTGCAGAAGTGTGGCCTTTCCCCGCCTCCAGACCTGTTTATGTCCGCGTCCTGGCCCCAGCCTCGCCATTCTCACCTAGAACATGAGTATGTTTCAGAGCTTCTTCGTCAGCTGAAGCTTAAGGCAGAGGGTTCGCTAGTGTGTGCAGATTTCAGCCTTGTTCTTCTGGTTCTGTCGCACAAGTCATAGGAGAAACACTCATTTTTAGAGGCAGAATCATCGGGATGTTCAGTATGAATTGTGTGGCCACTGCATTTCTAACAGCCTGGGCTTGAGGGTCACGTGTCTTGTTGATCTCTGCAGTTACACACCAAATCACTGCCTTTCTATTTTTTCCCCTGTGTCTTTATGCTAATCTAAAAGCACTTGTTATATTTTGAGTAAAGTTAAATGAGGCCTAAGGCCACGTCTGGGGGCAGGACCGCTAAGCCTTGGACTTTGGGAGAGATGTGGAGGCATTCTTCTGGGCTGGAAATGATACATAATCGAGCACATGCTAATGAAAAAATGAACGTAGGGACAGAGAAAAGAGAGTGGGGCGCCTCTTTCAAAGTTTTGTGGAGGAGAGTACATTGCCCCTTGATTACGATAATGTTTCTGCTCTATAATAAGGTCTTTCACTGCAAGTGCAGCTTTTTCATTCATTTGTTTTGTGCTCTGCTTCCTGTCACTAATTGTCAGCACAATAGTCCTCCAACTATGAAGTCGCAGTGTCCTTTTGGACCAATTTGTCATTGTCTCTCTCCCTCACCCCCCAACCCATGCACTCAGAATCTATTACTCTGGTTGCATTTTTAGACATTTGCTATGTTTTCAAATGGCAGTGCTTTTGAAATAGGCTGGAATAGTTCGTGATAATTGAACCATCCAACCAGCAACAGTCTCTGCTTCCAAAAGCACACGAAGAAGGCTTCTCTCTCTGGAGGGGACTCTCAGAAAGGAATTAAAAGTAAACACATAATACTCTCTTTATAGAATTCTTTTGTATGTGCTGTTTCCTTTGAGAGTTTCACAGTTGGCCTATGGAAGAAAGTTAAAATATTTTTGTTAGCCTGTATTATTTACACATTGACTGTTTACCTCATACAGTCTTGGGAAACCCGTGCCTTTGGAAAGTTACATTTTTCCTACTAATGGCTATTGTTACAGTTTTATCACGACTGAAGACCCAACGTGCTCTCCTTGACGTAAGGCCTGAGCAGGTCCGTACGTCAGCCCTCAGGCAGCCGGAAGGCGTCACGTGTTAACTCATGTTGGGTTCTTCACATTTTGGCCAATAAATAGTCATGTGGGCTTTCGGCCTTGTAGCCAGGATCTCGTATTGACAGAAAGATATTTTTCTAATGGAACTCCTAGAAATAAATCCTGAAACAGTTATCATTCCTTAACAGCTTATTATCTATCACCTAGAACTTCCCCTGTCTTATAATGGCATGATCAAAGTATGTTGTTTTTATTTTATATTATTTTTTGTGGAATTTTTGCTAGACTTTTTTTTATTTTTATTTTTACTTTTGGCAATTTTGTTTATTTATTGTTGTTCAAGTACAGTTGTCTCCATCTCCCCCTCACTGCTCCCCGCACCCCAGCCACTACCACGTCCTGCCCCTGATCTCACCCCCCCTTGGTTTTGTCCATGTGTCCTTTGCAGGTGTTGTTGTTTTTAAATGTAACATTCCCAAATTAGGGGGCACTTTTAGTGCATGAATATTAAACAAGAAGTTTGGTCACTTTTCTTTGGGGGAAGACTATTCTGATACTCTCTCTGTCACCTGTTTCTATCAATTTAATTGCAAAAATCTAGAAAGGGAAGTATATAAAGCTTATTATAAAGAAACAAACCCTTATTTCCTCTCTCGTAAGCAGCTACCACTCCTAAAACAGCATGTGACATACTAAGAAGAGACAAGAACTCAGAGCTAGAAAACCTGGATTATAGATCTTCAGCTTTATAACTTTAATGACTTCATGATTTTGAATAAGTGACTTAAAAATCAGACACAGTAGGACTTTATTAGGAGGATTAGTGAGAAATAATGCACATAAAATCTTAATGTTCTGGAGGAGCAACTGATAATACACTAAAACAATGACTTAGTTGTAATTATTTCAGAAGAATACATTTTGGAAAAAAAATAATGGAAAGGAAATTTTCTCTACTGACCTAAATTGGCAAAGATTTCAGATTTTTTTCTCCTATTGTACTAAGGATGAATGGGCTGATTATTCCAAAGTTTGTTCTTTATTTAGCTTGCAATGCATCAGTTAAACCAGATTTTAAAATAAAGTGTTTTATGCTAAAGACCCAGAGACCTCTTGACAGCTGTGGCTGAAACCTTTTAAATTAGGAAAACTTATTTAGAGTCAGAATTCTTAAGTGGAAAGAGAGACATCTATGTCCTTTTTAAGTTTTAAGACGTGAGAGAGTGTTTTCTAGATCTGTCAGATTCTAATAACCCTGCTCGTTTTTATATAAAGGGTCCGGCACAAATAATGCCCCCTTTTATTACACAATCTTCTATTACAAAATCATAAGCATGTGCTTTTGTAACAAAACAATGGCACATGCAAGCACCCCATATGACACTTTAGGTGAAATGTTCAAATTAAAGCTACAAATTATTACACACACATTACTACCCCACCAACCACACTCAAGCAGGCATTACTTCTGCCAGACCCTGCACATTTTTAATGAATTGCTAGGATTATTTACAGTCTTCTAAAATTCAGGGGTTTTTTTGTCTTTATCATTGTTGTTGTTTTTGCAAGTCTGTGCTTTGCTTTGAATGGATAGGTCTACCTTTTTATTTTTCTCCGAGGGAAAATATCCTGTAACTATTCTGTGGATCTAATTCTACCAGTTTTTCAAGGGAAAGAAAGATACCTGTTAGGTTAGAGCTGTAACTATGTAAATTGAGAATTTGATTAGGCTTCTAATTTTTTTCAAATTAATGTTATTAGGATTTGGCTATACATCAATATCTATATCTGTATATGCTTAATTGCATGTGTCTCGTATACAGTATTTAACACTAATGTTCTCAGAGATAGTTTAACTGGACCATTTAGGTTTTGAAGAAATAAGTATTTCAGGTTTTAGGGGGGACAGATCATAAAGTAAATTTTGTTTCCGAAGGAGTGTGGATTTTAAATACTGAGATTGTGTTACAAGGAAAAGAGAATTAGCTGTGATGCTTTCTTTGTATTTATGGTAAGGAATAACCTTTGAAAAAGATTCAGGGTTGCTAATAAATAGCTTCGAAAGTCAGCCTAAGAAACTGGAACGTTGTCCTAGAGAGAGGGGAGTGTTTCGGATCGGGGTGGACCAGGCTGGCAGCGGGCACGGCGCCTGGACGGGTCACAGCGCGGACCACCCGGAGCGGAGAGGCCCAGGACGCCGCGAGCCCCCCATGGCTGTTTGGAATAGAGCTCTGTAGCTCTCAACTGTTTAGTTCTTGGTTTGAATATAAGTCTATTCAAAGAGACATTTTGTTTTCTTACTAGAATGCCAGTTAATGAAAACAGAACGACCAAAGCCAAACACATTTATTATCAGATGCCTCCAGTGGACCACCGTTATAGAGAGAACGTTTCATGTAGACACGCCAGAGGAAAGGTAAGAAAGTCATCTTTGTTCTTCCATTTTGTGAAAAAGCAACAGTCAATCTAAAAAACCCATGTGCATCTGACCTCACCGTTTGTAAAAATATGTATACATATTTGTAAAATGCTATAGTCCCTTAATTATTATTATTATTATTCTGGTATAATCGATGAATAACTTGCAAAATACTAAATCAAAACTTTCAAAGTTCTATAAGATATACTTAAGAGAAAAACAACATTAAAAGTTAAAATATAAATTAAAGAAGACATGTTTATAACTACTTCTTTTTAAAAATGGTAGCATCCCTGGTGTCTGTGTTTGGAACTCTGAGGCTGGAGGGAGCACAGGGTTACAGGCGGCGTGCCGTCACGCTGGCAGCTGCCTGGACTCTTGTGGGGAAGGCTGCTGAGGCTGGGTCGGGGAAGAAAACGCACCAGGATCGAATGCCGTCGGCTGTCGTCATTGATGAAGACGGGAGCGGCCACACATTTCTAACCAGCTCACTGGCCTTTGTTAGGGCCACATTTTCGTCTCCCTGATCCACTGTTCATTCCTGGAATTCTCTCCCCCTGCCGCCCCCCATTCAGTGGAATACCCTTTCATCCGGTTGCTCTGATACTGGGTTAGGCCCAACGGTCACCACCACAAACTCACTTTCCTACACATGTATTATCACATTTGACTAAAAAAAAATAGCTCTGGGAAGTTAAATGTGTTTGGCCTATTTTTCAAGTGAGTAAATTAGTTCTTAAAAAACTTGTGTGAGTCCAAAGGAAAACTTCCCCCCAAAACCTAGTAAATAGGAAAGTATTATTTTAATAATACTTTTTTGGTCAATAAACAATAAATGGTAATGTACGATTACTTCAGAAAACATAGAAAAGAACTAGACATTACTCATGATTCTGATTCTGTAACCAAAGCTGAAGGCCGACAGTTTTTTTTACACACTTTCGGTCTCATTCGTGAGCTGGACTAGGTCTTCAGCACACTCTCACTTTCATGTGCCGTCCGTCAACACCCACCCCCTGTCCCCGGGCGTTTCCAGGTGCTGAGTCCCCAGTCTCCTTCCACCGTAGCCCATCACTGTGGTTGGGCTCATTCCTGTGTGTATGTCACATCTGAGCTTCACATGTCCCATTTCGTACGAAACCTCTGCCTCTTACAAAAACCATATACTTACCTATCTCCTTGAAGCTTTTGTGTCAGAGATATCGTTACTATAATCTTTGTTTGCTTGTTCAGTAGACTAAGATTCTTGATTGGCAAGGGCGTTGTCTTCCTTGCTCATTATTTTATTTTTAGCACACAGTGCGGGGTCCCACATAGCGTTCGTTGACTTGTCGAATGAATGGGACTTTCCCGTGGCATCGTGTAGTCTGTGAATATGTTCGTCTCCATGGACTTATAACATCCCCTGTAACACGATTCCTCTTGCCTTCGTGTTCGCGGTGCTGGACTTCAGCCGTGGCTTAAGACTCTGAAACAGTTTGCCGTTCCTGCAATACCACACCGCTTTTCTGGGTAGCCAGTTTTCCTTTGCGTTTGTGACTAGAAGGAAGCAGTTTCAGTGAAAATGAAAAACAGCATGTTTATATTTATGTTAGAGTTTGTTTTTCTAAATTCACCTACAATTTGGTGTTTCAGTGTTGTATATGACTTGAGTGTTAATGAAGACTTAGATGTATTGAGAACAACTCTTTATCTTCTATGTTCTTTCTTCCAGTCACAAATCCTTACCTGTTGTAAACTAAATGTATATCTCAATCTATCTTTAAAAATCTTGTATTTATTTCTTTATATAAGTTTAGAATCTATTTTTTCCAAAAGATGAGCCTGTTCTCACCTCCGTTTATTGAATAATCCATTCTTTTCTGATTATGCCTGTCCCATGTGCGTTTACATAAATGCTTGTATTTTTAGATCTTTTCTTTTTTCCCTCAATTATTTTTGTCCTTCTAGCACTAGGACCACATGGTTTTAATTAAAGAAGTCTAATAAAACTTATAGCTTTTAATAAGGCAAGCCTTCCATTATTGCTGTTTTTTTCCAAATGTTCTTAGCTTTTCTAGACCATTTTTTCAAATTATGATTAAAAACACGAAACATGACATCTACCAAGATTCTAAGTGCACAGCACAGTACCGTGAACTCTGTCTACAAGACTGTGTCTAGAGTAGCTCTCGGGAACTTTCTCGTCCTGTGTGACTGACACTCCGCACCCGCTGAAGGGCAGCTCCTCACTCCCCTCTCTCCCCGGCCCCGGGCAGCCGTCATCCTGCCTCCTGCTCCCGTGAGTGTGACTGCCTGCGGCATCTCGTGGGAGTGAAAGCGTACAGCACTCGTTCTTCTGTGACTGGCGGATTTCACTGAGAATAATGTCCTCAGGGTTCACCCACGTTGTAGCATGTAACATGATTTCCTTCTTTTTTAAGACCTAATAATATTCCACCCTGTTCACCCCGTGTTTTCTTTGCCCCTTCATCTGTCAGTGGACATGTAGGATTTTTTCATCTCTTGGCTATTTGAATAATGCTGTAGTGAACAGGAGCAAATATCTTTCCGAGATCCTGATTTCATTTTATTTTGGCTAAATACCCAGAAGCAGGGTTGCTGGATCTTATGGTAGTTCTAATATTTTTGAGGAACTTCCATAGTGTTTTCCATAGTAAATTAAACCCAAGACAAACAGAAAGAAGGAAACAATAAAGATCAGAAATCAATGAACTTGAAAACAGAAAAATAATAGGGAACAATCAATAAAACAAAGCTAGTCCTTTGAAACAAAATTAATAGAACAGAAAGATTTTGGAAGGCTGTTAAAGAAAATAAAAGAGAAGACGCAGTTACTGATAGTGACCCAAGAAAAAAATATAAAAGGTAATCTAATATCAGTGAACAAAATTAAACTAGTAACTAAAGTTTGTTTTTTTTTTTCAAAGAAAACTCCCAAGTCCAGATGGCTTCATTCTGGTGTATTCTGTTAAACACAGTCCTGCAGAATCTATGTCAGAAAATAATGGAGAAGAGAACACTTCCTCATCATTTTATAAGGCTGTCAGCCCCGTTCCAAAACCAGGCACTATCACAAGAAGAGAGAGCTGTAGCCCAGCATACTTGTGAACATAGGTGCCAGATTCCTTCACAAAATTTTCACAAACAGAATCGCAAAATACGTAAAAAGGTTAACACACCATGACCCAATGGAGTTAATCCCAAGAATTTAGTTTCATTAGCATCTGAAAATCGTTCAAGTAAATTCACTATATTAATAGGATAAAGGAGAAAGACTGCATGATCATTTCAACAGATGCCGAAGACATACTTGACAAAACCCAGCACCTTTTTAGAACAAAAACTGTGTTGAATAGAAAGAAAAGGGAACTTATTCAGCTTAAGGGCAGTTACAAAAAAGGTCCCACAGTGTAAGCAATGCTCAAGGTCAAGGATCAGTGCTTCCCAAGAGAACAAGGTAGGAACGTCTGCTCTCACCATGTTTATTTAACATCGTGCCGATGGTCCGTCTGACCTAGACTACTGTAAGGCAAGCAGAAGGAATAAAAGGCAAACATACCGTAAAGGAAGTAGTAAAACGTGCCTTTCCTTGTAGACAGCATGGCTGCATGTGTTGAAAATACAGGAAAAGAAAAGCTCCTGGAACTGGGCAGTGAATTTAGTATGTCTGCAGGAGAAAAGGTCAACACACAAGAACAACGATATTTCCAAATACTAGCGAGAAAAATTAAAAATTAAATTTTAAAAACCCTCTATAATAAAAATATACTTAGAAATAAATTGAATTAAAGATGTACAAGAGCTCTGGCTGTTGTAGATCAGTGGATTGAGTGCAGGCCTGTGAACCTAAGGGCTGCCCGTTCAATTCCCAGTCAGGGCACATGCCTGGGTTGTGGGCCAGGTCCCCAGTAGGGGGCGCCTGAGAGGCAACCACATATTAATGTTTCTCTCCCTCTCCTTCCCTTTCCCTCTCTAAAAATAAATAAAATCTTAAAAAAAGATATACAAGACCCTTTCACAGAACATTACAAAACATTCCTCTGAGAAGTTAAAGACAAACATAAATGCAGAGCTATACCATGTTCATGGATTGCAAGACGACTTATTAATATGGTAATTCCTTCCAAATTGATCTGTGGACTTAATGCAGTTCCATTGAAAATGCTAATGGACTTGAAGAGAAAACAAGCTAATTTAAAAATTTACGTGGAAATAAATGATGCTTGATGTGTTGAGACAACTATCGAAAAATAAAAGCTTTATATTGCTGCTCAAGAGATTTATTATTTAAGCTACAATTTATGTCTATCATTAAAAAAAAGGTACAGTAAAGATTAAATTAAAAAATAAAACTCTAAGAGAAAAACAAGTTGGAAATCATGAAAAAAATGTATTCAATTTTTTCCTCAAATGTAATTCTTTCTGTTTGAAACATTAAACATTACTTTCTAGAATAAAAGGGAACATTACCTATGATCTGGGAGCAGTGCGAGGCTTTGGCTTTGAGCACTTTTCTTAGGACGTTGGTTGGGCTGCAGCGAAGGTCTTGGTGTGTCATTGACGGACTTGATAGTGGCCGAACAGAACATTCAAAAAGCGCAGCCAACTTTTAAGGATCATTTACTTTATAAGTAAGATGTACACAATTAACATGTTATTACCCTTTTAAAGGGTTTTAACTGAGTTTTCTTACAATCCTTTTCTTCTTTTTCTGGTTTAACATACCTCTGAATAAATGGTACGATAGACTTTAGGCCGTGATGGAAATGCCTTGGGGTTAATCCCACCTTGGAGTAAGGATGGGGCTGTGTGTGTATGTGTGTGTGTGTGTGTGTATGTGTGTGATGCTGGAGTAGACCTTATTTGTGCCCATGTCATATGTCACAAAAAGGAAACTTGAGTTGTTTGCCATTCTCCCTTAATGAGAAGTCCTGCTTGCCTTTCCAGGGAAGAATGGACAGAGGCTATTCAGGCTGTGGCAGACAGACTTCAGAGGCAAGAAGAGGAGAGAATGAACTGCAGCCCGACTTCACAGATTGACAACATCGGGGAGGAGGAGATGGACGCGTCTACAACCCATCATAAAAGAAAGGTAGAAAATAGTGACTTATCCCCCTACCTAGCCCATTTATGTGGATGGAAGGAACATGCTAAAAACTGCAATTTGCAAAAAAAAAAAAAAAAGTCAGCCTGTTATCTGGGTGTAGGTAGTTTTTATTCAGGTGACTCCTAATACCTGTTGTTGTTTAAACCCACATAATTAAAGCTGCATTTCTGGGCTTCGGCACTTGGCACCGGCACCAGCGCGGACAGGGCTCGTTAGGGGCTGGCGACCGACTGCTGCGCCCTCAGCCACTCTCTGACTCGCATCCTCCCCTTATTGTCTCAGACGCCACCTGAGAAACTTGGAGCTGGACCGTTTTCCCTAATGACCCGGTCCCTGTCCGTCTGGCACCCCGCGTGCCCCTGAACGCGGAGGCAGGGAGGACTGCCCGCGCCTCCCTTGCGGCCTGGCCTCACTCCTGTCAGCAGGAAAGTGAACAGTCTTGGAAATAATCGTTTTTTTTTTTTTTTAATTTTTTTATTTTAATGGAATCTCATGAGCCAGTGAGGGAAACAGACTTTTCCTCCCCTCAGTGCTCAGAATAATAAGTGCCAGTCTATATATTTATTGCGAATTGTTTTTCGTTGCTGTAGAAAACTGAAAAGCAACTTCTTTGTGAAAAAAAAAGACATTTTAAGATTAACCTGAAGGTATAGGTGTTCAAAAGAGATGAACATGCCTTTTACCATGTTAGGATATACTTGTTATAATAGATTATAAATTAATCTTCAGGAAGGAAAACACCAATTTTTAAGGTGATTTTTCCTATACTTTCTTATAAGCACAGTGACTCAGAACTCTTTGGAATTGGACTGCCTGGGTTCAAGTCCTCCTCCTTCTGCATGCCAGACATGCAAAGTAGTGAACTAATACAGTCACACAGTTAGTTCATGATCTCTTTCCTCTTTGAAATTTCTGTCCTAATTAGAACCACATTCTGTGTTTGATCTTGGCCAAATGTCCAAGAACCCTTTGTGTATTCCTTGAAGACTTATCCTCTCTTTGTTGATTAAACTGAATCTCTCTTTACTTTTAAGTCCACTTCCCCGCCCCTTGTTCCTCAGTCATTGCCAACATAAAACAACCCAGACCTACCACACACTCAGAGATAAGACTGCTTCTTTTCCAAGGGTGTGTGCACGTGTACAAAATTAACATGAAATTTAACCCTGCTTGTGATTTAAAATCAGATTCCTGATGGTCTTACCTTTTGAATTAAAACTATCCCAGTTAATAACAAGCTGTGCCAGCTCTACCCTGTTTAATTCTGGAAAGTCCTAAAATCTTCTTAGTAGCAAAGATTAATAAGATACTGTTGAGGTAGAGGTTGAAAGTAGGGAGTTTGTAACACTCTAACTAGAAATGTTGTCATTGATGGATCGAAGAATTCTGGAAATGGATATGGAAACTTACTGGAAGAATGCTGAATGGAGACAAAAGATATAAGAATGGAAAAGTGTGTCAAGATTTTTTTTTTTTCTGTTAGGGCTGGTTATAAACGATTGTGTAAGTATAATACATATTCCCCTTTTCACAATTACTAGTGTGGATTATCTTAGAATTCATCATCTTCCCTGATTGACACTTGTAAGCATTTATTATAAGCTTTTTTTTATTTTAGGCTCTGAGCAGTATTTTATCTCATTTATATTATCTCATTAATCCTCGAAAGAATGTCTGTCATTATCCCATCTTACAGTTGAATCATCTGACACTCAGAGAATTTAAGTATCTTGTTCAAGCATATGAGGACTTCCAGTTATGCACTGTGCAACTTCAGTGTGCAACTGATTTCTTTTTATTGATTCAAATATCTTGAGTCTTGATAGCCTCTATAATCGCTATACTCATAATCAGTTTCTATTAGAAACAAAATTATACCAGTATTCATTTCTTCTGTGATTGCACTCTTTTACAAATTATTGTTTCAAACTGTTGGCCTGATGTAATATTTGGATATTAGTTAATTCTATTTATATTACAGGCCTCTTGGAAAAATCAGTAGAATTTTAATATTAACAGGACAGTGGTCGGTAGTGGGGGTTCACCGTGCGTGGCGGTGGGAAAGTTTCTTCATCCCTCTGTTCCTCGGTCCCCTCATCTGTAAAGGCAGCGGCAGTGGTGCTCAGCTCACACGCTTGTGAGGTTGAAAGGAGGGGCTTCGTGTGAAGTGCTTGAACGCCGAGTCCTCAGTGAGGACTGGCTGTTAGTGTTAGCGAGCGTTCCAAAATGAAAACTCGATAGTATTTTGAATTTGGGGGGCTTTGTTGTCTTACCTGTCCTGTATCTGATTTCGGTTGTTCTTTTTAGATTTCATTTTGTCTAAAATTGCATAGCATAAAGTGGCTTAAATGGCAACGAGTTCAGAAAAAGAGAGAACACTGCACTTCTCCCTGTTCTCTAACGGCCCTAGTAATTTGGTTAGAAGCAGGGAAACCACTGTTGTCCCTCGCCCAGGTAAATGGCTCTCGGACTGTACTCTTTATGTATATAAAGAGAACTGTGGAAGTTCAGATGACTTTTCATTTCAGACTGTAAACACAGACATTCCGAAACAAGAACATCCTTCTCATAACATACAGAACATGCTTTCTTCTGTGTTCACGTTTGAAAACCGAGCGGTGGGATGAAGCGAATAGCTACTGTTCAAGGGAGCTAGGTGACACTGGGGGTGGAGCGGAGAGCACAGGCCTCACAAGCAGAGTCGAGTGCTGTTCTGTGTTTAACAGGTGATGCACCAGAAGCATTCGCCAGGAAACTTGACTTGGGTGGTGCACACCCAATACAGTGCATAGATGTGCTGTGGCTCGTGCACCTGAAACCGATACAATTGTGTTAACCAGACTCACCCCAGTAGATTCAGCAAAAAGGAAAAAAAGATATTCTCAATACAGTTTTAACTTTATTTTTTTTAAAGTAAAGGATTTGCTGGGACTCAGAAGTGCTTGATTTGGTTTGCCAAGCTGCCGTTCTCTGGCCCCATCAGCAGGGGAGGGGACGTGGCCTTAAGGGACCAACAGCCAGACGAGAATGTTCTGCTTAATTTTTAAGTGACCCCTGTAGGCCTCTCTGGGGGCAGCTGGCGATCATCTCACGTTTTAGGTGTAAAGGGTAGGCCATACCTCCAATCTCCCCCTAGAGCCTGGCTCCAGTTCTTGGCCTGGTATTACCTGATGCCTGGCTACAGTAGCTCAGAGCTCCATTAGCATCTGGACAAAGAGAAGAGATGGAGAGACCCGCTGAAACCGTGTGATCTCTCACCGCCTGGCCTGACCAGTGCCATAGAAACTGACTGATTAAGTGACAGTGTTCCCTGCCGTGAGGAAGAGGACCAGGGGGCGTGGGCAGAAAGGTGGACTTCTGGAGAGCCCCCCCTTTTAACTTAGTGTCCCACGGGGCTGTAGTTGGGTTAGTTCTCCCACTGTCAGTGTGTATGGAATTGACCTGTTTTGACTAAATTTACTAAACCTCTGTATTCTTTTCCGAGAGATTCCTTGTATTCCTCTTCAATTCTGTGTTCATATTTTAACCTAGTTTTTGGACCAGATATTTAGTCATCTTCTTATACTCTAGTGTCTGTGATTTCAATACACTTAGGAAGCATGTTATATGCACGTGTATCTGTTAGCCTAAAGCAGCCCCGTTGCCATGTGAGACATTCCGTAAAGGAAAGAGTATGACTGTGAAATGTTTACCTGCTGGATTTCTAGGATTGGGTCTTGGGAGGTTAATTATCCTGGAGAGTAACCATGGTCTCATTTTTTATTAAAATCTCATTGTATCTTTCCCCTTAACACCATGCAAAAGAGGAAAACATTTTGTTACAAGTTACATTTCACTTGTAAAGACTAGATAATTACCATGTACACCGGCTGAGCACGAGCATTTGGTATCAAAGAGGCTTTTACGGTGTTCTGAAGGTTTGTCAAAACAGATACCATACCTGCTTCTGATTTTATCACACCGAATGCTTTTTGCTAATACCAATTTCCAGGCAAATTCCTTTTTTAAGACTGGCAGGATCCCTGACGGAAGCTGTGGGCTCTCGTACCTTTTAACTCTCTCTCTGTCCCACTGGGTCACAGTGCTAAAGGAGCACAGTGATATTTTCTGATGGCGTATTACTTTTCATCTGAAAACATCATAAAGCTGTTTAAAAATTATTCTTTGATTCTTACCCCTAAGAATTCAGCTTCAGTTTATACGTTACTGAGTAACAGGACACGGCGAGTATCGCTTTCCAGTTCTCTTAGATTAAACTGAACGGTGAGCACACTGGTCACGGGAAGCTTGAAGCAGCACAGTGACGTGGCCTATTGGTGAAAATAACATCTCTCCTTATTGCCTACCCAAGTTCAGTGTCTTAAAACAGTCAAGTACATCATTTCTCATGCTTCTGTGGTTTGCAAGGGCAGTTCCGCTGGCCTCAAACGCATCTCTCAGGCAGCTGCATTCAGCACGTGGGCTGGTGTGGAAAGTGCAGGAAAGCCTTGCTCACAGAGACCGTGCGTCCCCTCACGTGAGCTCCCTGCTCGTGGTGTCTCGCATTCCAGCACCTCTCTGCACAGCCCCCCTCTCTGGCAGAAGAGCCTGGACTTTCTGCAGCGTGAGAGCTGGCTTTCGGGAATGACAGGCTCAGAGGCTAAGTCTGGGACTGGCACCGTGTCACTTTGATCCCACTCTGTGTCCAGGGCAGGACCCAGCACCAGCCCAGGGAGAGAGAAGGCTGACTCCACCGCGGCTGGGCAGACGGGCCTGAGCATGGACCAGAGGTGGCGCCAGGCTTTCGAGGCTACTGAGCACAAGTAGCTTTGTGGATCGGTAGTACTCCTTGATCTTTAAAATCTATTCATGAAAACGAAAGTATCAACTAGCTTTTTAAACCATAGTCTGTATATTTAGTCCCATTTATTTGATTTTTAGTTGAATTAGTAAATGTACTTGATTGTTTTCCTGATGTCTTCGCTACTTTTCTCTTGAACTAGAGATATTATTGAGTGGTTCACACATTATAGCTTGACATTTGGAAAAGTTACAGGCAGCATATAATGTTGAAAATGAACGTAGACATTCACTTGTAAAATTTTTACAATTTTTTACATAGATTTAGTTACATCAGGGATATTGATTGGCTTGTCATTTTCTTAAAATGTTTTTGTCTGGTTTGGTGTCAGGGTCATGGCGACCTCGTAGAATGAATTGGGAGTGTTCTCTCCTTTTCTATTTTCTGTAGGAGTTTATACAGAATTGGTATTATTTCTTCCCCCAAATGTTTATAGAACTCACCAGCAAAACCATCTGGTCCTGGAGTTTTTCTTGACTGATAATCTGAGTAGCTGAGGGATTCTAGGCTCAGAATTATTGTCTCCAGTGTCTGAGAATTGCTGCAGCGATTTCCAGCATCCACGACTGCTGATGAGACAGCCGGTGGTTCTTACTCACTTCAGAGTGTTGAGAAATTGGTAAACATGGCTTTTGAGTAGACATGGCAAATGTATCCGTATATGTTTACAAAAAATCTCATTGACTTTTTAATTTGTATTTTCCAGACAATGAATGATTTTGACTATTTGAAACTACTAGGTAAAGGCACTTTTGGGAAAGTTATTTTGGTTCGAGAGAAAGCAAGTGGGAAATACTATGCTATGAAGATTCTGAAGAAAGAAGTTATTATTGCAAAGGTAACTGAAATTTTTGTTCGTGCTGTATGCACATGTATGCTCACATATGCACGTGATCAGTGTGGAATTACACTAAATAACTAAAGTATTGATTATAGGCTACTGCTACCAGGATACCTGTATGGTAATATTTATCATATTAATACTTTCAAAAGTTTATAATATTATCTGAATATTATATACTGAAGCTATTTTATTCCCTTGAGGAGTTAGAAATATTCTGTGTCTGTTTGGGAGAATGTTTTTATTATATATTTGTGATCTGTATCACTAATTATACTAATGTTGCTTTTTATTTTCCCCCCAATGTTCTGAATTTCTTATTAAATAACAGGGATTAGTATAACAGAAGACTTGTACTCATAAATTATACAGCTTATTTGTGTTGAATGGAAAAGCATCCTTGAAAGATTTGAAAATACTAGAATAATGAAACTAACAGAAATGATAGTCTTTGAAATTCTTCCTGTAGAATGCCCTCCTCGTGACTTCATTCACTTACACCAATAATTAACATGTTAATGATGCCACTCCTCAGGGTTCTAAATTAAATCCCACTTCCCTCCATAGACAGATTTGATATGCTTTATAAATTGGTCCATGCCTTGCTTAATTTAGCAAGTGACACATCATATTATTGTTATACTTTACAGACTGCGTTACTTACATCAGTATGTCCTCATCTGGAGTGTACTGCCCCCCCGTGTGAAGTTACATGCCCCCTCCCCCCCAGCCCTGTGTCGTGCACATTGGTTTCAATCTCAGTTCCTTCGCTGTCAGTCTCTGGTATTGGAAATGACATTGACCTAGGGTCAGACAGGCCCAGGTTTGTATCTCAGCTTTGCCTCTCATCACCTGATGACCTCTCACCACCAGCTGCTGAGGGCGTACCAGTGTCTCAGGGACATTTGGAAATATCTGTGCGTGTGGGGCGGGGCGGCGTATGTGCTGTCAGAATGACTCGGGGGAGGGGAATGCTGACAGTCACCAGATAGAGCCCAAGCATGCTAAAGAGCCCGCAGCCCAGGAGAGTCTTAGTTTTCTCATTTGTAAACATTTTATTTGTCAGAAACAACCTTCCTGGACAAGAATATTATGTTGAGTAGGGCATGTGAAGGACTCAGCATAACACCTGGCTCGTATTATAATTAAGTTGATGTTTTCTGGGAGGTAGCACAGGTATGGTGGGCTCTGCTCCGTACTTACGGATGGGTCCCCAACAAATCACTCAGCCTTGTTTTTGCCGTTGTTTGCTCATCTGAAGAGTGAGGATGCTAATAGTGTCCCTTTCACAGGCGGGTCATTGGCAGGATTAAACGAATGCATCAATAAATGGAATAGCATTTGCCATCATTAGTGAATACACGTAGTTATATATGTATACATAAGATAAAGTTAAAATTAAAGTAGCAGTAAATGAAAATAACTGTATTATGGTTACATGTATTTTCCGTGCTGTCATTACCACCTACTGGTGTCATGCATGACTGAACGTCGTTCCCATCCTGTGTTTCCTTTTGTGCACAAGCCTCGTTGGATCCTGTCTGACCTCACTAATTAATTACACTTTCTGAGCAACTGTTCAAAGCAGGGTATGCGTCACAAATGATAGGGTGTTCTGATCTCTGTGGAGCCTCGCTGCTTTCCCCAACAAGCCCACGTATCCATTTCTCGAAGGAAGAGATGCTTTTCCACAGTGAAAAGATAAACAACATGACATTCCAGCGTCTGACAAGACCTGGGGTCTGCATGCCGAGGTGCCCATGTTGGCATCGTGTCAGGAGTGAGCGACACTCACGTGCCTTAGGGGTGCCGGCATCACCTTGTCACATAGATGCTAAGCTGTGTGAAGATGGAAGGCGACACAGTGAAGTGGAAATGACCATTAACATGGGACTCAGACATGGGCTCAGCCTTGACTTTCTCACCTGTAGCCTGAGCTGTGGGACTGCTATGAAACGCACCTGCAGAGCTGCTACAGGGATGCAAGAGGATGCCACCCTCGGGGTCCCTGTGAATGGGGTACAGGCATTCTCTTTCTCCACTTCTGTGCCATTTCCTGCTCCTCGACCCCCCTCCCCCCTGCAAAGCCCAATTACCACACAACAGTATGAGGGGCAACAAAGGGAGAATTTTTGGTCATGGGTAGTTGGGGCCGGATAAATGAGAGACAATTGCAAAAATAAATATGGGGAGGACCATCCTGTTATTTCATGTTCTCAAAGAAATAAAATCCCATTTTCAATACGCTTCTCTCTGTGAAAACAATTATGTTCTAAAATGCATTATTCAATACTTATCCACAGATGAATATATACAGTCACATGCTGCCTAGTGATGTCTGGGTCAGCAATGGACCACAGACAAGACGGTGGTCACGTAGATTATTATGCAGGAGCTGAAGAGTTGCCGTCACTTAGGGACATTGTAACGTTGTAGCTCGTGCACTGCTCACGTGTTTGAGGTGAGGCAGGTGTAAACAGACTGATTGGGCCGCCAGTCCTACAAAAGACTACATTCAATTATGTACAGTCTGTAATACTGACAATGATCATAAACGATTGTTACTGGCTTACGTATTTACTACACTCCTCATCATTACTGCAGAGTGTACTCTCTATTTGTGAAAAGTAAGGTTTGCTGTGGAACAGTATGCCGTGTTTGCCAGCCGCAGCCTCATAATACCTCTCGTGTTTACCACATCTCTCAATGGCATCATTTTCTCTTGTGCTGATTTAATCTCACATTGTTTTGCTCATCACGGCCCTAAACGCACAAAATGCACTGCTAATTGTTGCAGTGAGAGGCCACATGGAGGGACTGACCGGGAAAGGAAAGGAAAAGTGATTAGGGACTGTGAAGGTGGAAACCAGGGGTGGTTGGTGGTCGCCACTCAGGCAGGCCCCTCCCGCTGCAGCTACGACCCTGGAGAACAAGAGCGTCTGCCCCACTGGAGCCTCGAGGCCGACACAGACTCGGGGAGGGCCTGTCTCAGACGGGGAGAGACCGCTCCTGAACACACTGAAGACCAGACAGAAGTGTGTCCCTCTCAGCACCGTGAAGATCGTGGTCAAAGCAGAAAGTTTGCTGGCGATGCTGAAAGAAAAGGCTGTCCCTGATGGTGATGCTGACTGTACCACCGGCTCTGGGTGGTGGGAAGGACTCAAGAACCCACGTTCCTTCCTAAGGCGAGCGTGAGCAGCGAGGCTGTGAGCGCCGGCGTGAAGGCAGCCGAGGATGTTCAGAAACCCTGGGTGCTTGGACTGGGGAGGAGAATCACCTGCCAGAGAAAATATTCAACGTGGATGAAAGCCCCCCGTTCTGGAAGCAGACTCCTGGAAGGACTTTCATCCATGAGCAGACCGAGTCAATGCCAGGTCCCAGGCTTTGAAGGGCAGGTGACATCCTTGTTTGGGGGCAGTGCTGCAGGCTACAGATTGAAACCGTTTGTGACCGGGCACAGGGAGAACCCAGGGCTTGCAAGGTCATCAGTGAGCGCACACGGCCAGTGGGCTACGGGGGCAGGAAGAGGCTGTGGCCGCCCTGCTCCCCCTCCTGTGCATCCTCCTGCATTGCTAGGGCAGCCAGATAAAAGGGGGATGTCCAGGAGCATTGTCAACAATAAGCAAATTCTTGAAAGGTATTTTTTGGGTGCTTTTGGTACCATTATTGATACACTTTGATTAAGTATGACTGACGTTATAAGAATTTATGCCTTGTAGCAATCTGATGAAAGTCATTCAGTTGATTTTTTTTTTTTATTTTGGTATAGCAGAAGTTTAGCCATAAAGGAAGCATGTCACTGGGGCATAAAATCTTTTTCTGTTTCCAGGTTTTTGCCTTCGGGCCTTAGGGAAGTGGCGAAATTTTTATATTACTAGTGCTTAGAACATATATTAAAGGTTTGCCGTTTTCTTTCGCAGGATGAGGTGGCACACACCCTCACGGAAAGCAGAGTGCTAAAGAACACTAGACATCCCTTTTTAACGGTGAGTGAGGACAGGGCAGTTGTTACAGCCGTAACGTGTGCCGTTCATGGGAGTTCTACAGAACCGGGCTAAGAAAAATCCATTTTAAGTAACATTAATTTGGGTATGGCGTTTTCCGTGTGGAAAGACCGTAAGTCAAATTTCTTCAAAATTACCCAAATGTATGGATTGCATTTATAATATTGCGTGCATTTGTAATCCCTCCCATTCTGCACCTACTGCTTGGAGGTCTCTTCCTCCCACGAACTTCTCTACCTCTAATAACACATTTCATGCAGCAACTAAGTCACCCGTGGCATTTTAAAGAGGTCACTGAGAAAATGGTGGACTTAAAAAAAAGTTCTACTAAAAAGATTAGTAGTAAGTGTTTTTATATTTCTTTTGTTTATCCGCTTCTAATAAATGTGTAAATGATCGGGTGCATTGGCTTTAAATATGCAAGGCAGAAATGTTTACTGAGTATGTTTTTTTTTGTTAAAATTGAGACTTTAGTTATAAAGTACTATAAGAAGTACAGGACTACTCCAGTAGATTAAAATAAAAATAGGCTAAGTCATGATATTTCTTCACTAGACAAGGTATAAATGGACTTGTTATGAAACAAACTGATTATTTTTAGTCCTGTTTTTCCTAGAATGCTTATAATTGAGGCATAATTTGCAAAGCTTCTCTGTATTTCAGTGCAGTATATTAAGATAAAAATAACAGCTAGACTTTCAAAAGGAGGCACCTCTTAAAGATTTAGGATGGCTAAAAGTGGGAGTTTTCAGAGGTGTCATCAGATACTTAGACCTCATGTGCTGCATTGCTGTGTTTCCCAGCCAGTGTACTAAGATAGTTCTGAAGTTCCCATGTCTTTATAACCTGTGAAAGTCCATGCACAGACTCCATTAAAGTGGGTCATGGTCTGTGACCTATATGCAGAAAGTTATGTCGTCACTATATCAGACCTCCAAATATAACAGCTAGGCCTATATTCCTCGGACTTCCGCTACAGTGATTTGTCGCCCTCACTTTAAGGTTGCGTGGATGAGAACTTTGCGGACCAGTACAAGATGAAATAGATGACCCAGTAGATTGAGAAGTTTTTATCACAACTTCTAAGTTAATTTTCACTTAAATTTTTACTTTTTCCCTAACAATACCCAATGCTGATCTAAACATAATTTGTTTTATGTTTCTCATACACTCTCACTTAAGCACTCTTAAGGAATAAGTAGACTCCTAAGGAAGAATAACAGTTCATTTCCTCAATCACGCTTACTGTCTCAAAGTATTCTGTTAGGTACCATGATAATGGTGGAGGATTATAATATAACATTTTTTTTCTTTTTCATTTCAGTCCTTGAAATATTCCTTCCAGACTAAAGACCGTTTGTGTTTTGTGATGGAGTATGTTAATGGTGGAGAGGTGAGTTGCCACGTAAACCCAGCCCTTGCATCTGCACGGTAATACTGTCAGTGGTCTTAAAATGTTATTTAACATGTAAGTTACGGTATCACAGTTCTCTCCTTCTTGGGAGGAGTTTGTGTAGCTCTCTCTAATACTGAGTGGATGAGAGCTGACTAACTCCTAATGAAATGCAATGATTGTTTATCTTTTAATAACTACTTTTACATATTGGTAAGTGTAATCATATTTTACACTTTTTCTGTATTTTGCAACTGTAAAAATTTTTAACAAAAGTGAAATCATGAAATCAGGTTATTCATTTTGAAAATCAAAAATATAGGATATATGATGCTTTACAAAGTTCTTCCTCCAGTTTTTGTGAAACTTGTAAAAAATTATTTTACTCATTTTAAACTCAGTTGAACAATACTCTAGGCACATGGTGAGTGAATTTTTTTTCTGCAAAGTAGAGTAATCCTGACTATAAAAGACTTTTAAGAGGTCTTGCAGTTTTAAAGAAAAATGCAGTGATTTTAGTAGTGTATTTCACTCATTCCTTTCTCCTTCCTATTTTGATCAAAATCAATGTGAGAGAAAAGTAAAATTTACTAGGATAGTTCATTGGAAATATTTTACATTGTGGGTTTTCTGAAGTAAATTTAATAAATAGGGGATTGTATCTCAGAGACTTTAAAACTCTTATTTATCAAAATAAATATCCTCTATAGAACATTTTCTCCTGTGAAATTATCTGACTTGTGGGAATTAGTTCATTGCAAAGATTCATTTACTCATTTGGGTGAGCGCATTTTCCATGCCTGGGCGGTGTGGGGCTATCTTCATGTTTAAGACAGCATCCTTGTGTATATAATGTCCCAACTTTTTATTCTTTTAGGTTATCAAATGTGCTTTTACGTTTTAAGTGTACTTTATAAATACAAATAGTTATTTAATTGGTGGGACTTAATAGGATGATTTCAATTCTTTATCATTTCTGGGAAGGAAACTTTAGGAAATCTATGGTGACTTATTACTTTTGGGTTTGCTTTAGGTTCACCACGTCGTTTATTCTGCCTAGGGATGCTTCCTAGAAGCGCAAAATACTCAACTGCTGTAGCAAAAATTCTAAACCTGGTACTTAGGTTTTTGAAATAAGATGGAAATAGAAAGGAGTCAGGGGGGCTATAAACCCACACGAACAGTCCGCAGCTACAGCGGTATCTAGGTGCTCCCAGGAGGAATACCTGTAGAACAGCTAGAGGGTGTGAGCCGGAGAAGGCTGTCCTGCGGAAGGGTGAGCGCTGGCGAGCTGACGGTGCCTACCCCGATGCAGCACCCCCAGAGCTCTGCGTATGCGGTGCCCGTCCTCAGACCGGCTTCTTCAGTGGCCCCGCTGCAGTGGCGATGCCTGGCCCCGCTCTCACTCAGCTCGTCCGTACCGACTGCTGGCGGTTAACTAGCAGCAGCATCCCTCCAGCCTGTGTGCGGAAATGTTTCTCTCAAGTGTAAATACAACAGCGGAGACATTTCTTTTCTTACACTTTCTTCACGCGTTGGGGATCTGTGGGTTTCTTTCAGCCTAATACACTGCATGCTTGGTATGATTACTGCGTTTGCCAGTGCTGTTTAAAGCAATAAATAATCTTGATGGAAGTGGATTTTGAATAAACACGGGTTGCAAAAAATCAACAGTGGCCACCTACAGGCCTATCAATGCAATGGAGTCCCATCATAACCACATTTAACTTACACATAAACTCAAAGAGGCTCAGCAAAAGATAGGATGGATGGATGGATGACTGGATGGGTGGATGGGTGGGGGGACGGATGGATGGTGGGTAACTATATAGACAGACAGACAGACAGACAGGTGTAACATGGTGATTCTGCCATCCTTCTGGATGAGTGTGTCCAGAGAGGGACCTCAGGATAAGAGATAGAAATGTGCGATTCTTCTACTCCCTGTCACTTCCTGTTTGCCATCCTTAGATTTGCAAGGGACATATAAACTCTGGTGCTTTACATCATTTTAATAAAACATTGTCATTAAGTACATCTTTGTTACATGTGTTCATCTAAAGAAACTATTGTTTCAGTGACGGAGGAAAACCGTGCTGGGCGTGACCATGTGGAGACAGTATGCTGGTCTCCAGTGGAGTGCTTGCCCAGGGAGTTTTCCAGGGTGATTTTGATTATAGTGGATAATTTATGTGCAAACTTTAGAATCCACTACATTACAGTTCATCTGCTTATTCAACATGTAATGGGAAACTCCTATGGGCTGGACCTCAGGGGTTCGAAAATAAAGAAAACATGGTACTGTCCTTGAGATGATGAATAGGAACTGCCAGGGAGTAGGAAAAACCAGAGAGTGATGTACTGCCTAGTTTATTTTAGTTGGGGAGACAGACAGGAGTGTGGGTACAGGCTTTAGAGTGTCATTGTTACTGCGATGACACTGGATAACACGAGGAATGGGCTCTTGAATCTAACAATCCAGATGGAAATGAGAAAGAGGAAGGGGGAGAATGCTGAGGAAGGAAGCCCTTCTTCAGGTGGTTGCTAACCTAAGACTTAACTATAAGTCAGACCAGTAAGGTTGAGGAGGAGGACGGAGCTACCCAGAGGCGATACAGAATGTGTAGGTGTGCAGGGGCGTCCAGTTCTGCCCCCACCGCCCAGGTAACAGCGCAGTGCGGATGCCACAGGAGGTCCTGCCGGGGGACAGCCAGGAGAGGTTGAGCCTGTTGTCAGGGGCTCACTGCGACAGGTCTTCTCTCCCCAAGGCAGTGGAGCATCATGGGAGGATTTCTGCATGAAAATGTTGTAGAAAGAATCATTCAACATCAGGATGAAGCTCAGGTTGCATAAGACAAACTTGGAAGCAGGGAAACTGGGAGGCTCCTGCAATTAGAAGGTTTTCAGTAGTGCAGTTACAAAAATAATCAGGTCATTAACTGAGACAATATTAGTGAGAAGTCAAGTTCTACTGATGTTTAGGGGCTAGAATTTCCAGGATTTAATGGCCAGACAGAAAGTAGTATCACACAGTTTCCTGTTTGCTGTTGAAGGAACTGTGTGGACACATTCAGAGACAGGAAATGGAGGAAGAGGAGTGATTCTGGAGTGATCATCCTGTATTTGAGGCACCCCGGGGGGCCTGTTGGAGAGGCAGAAGTGAAGAAACGTCAGTGTGAGAAAAGTAGGTAGAGTTAGAACATTATTGGTCGAGAATCGCCCCAGGGGATACCAACACCAGACGTGTGGTCCCCGGAAAAGCAGAGGAGGATCCCGGACGGGGGGCAGAAAAGCAGTGTGCTAAGACTAACGGCAGAGCCTGTGGGGTAACACGGAACAGTCTCCACTGGGTTTGACATCTGTCTGTGCCAAAGCCGGATACCGCGGATCCTTCCTTCCCCCTGGGCTGGCACAGGGGCCGCACCTCGGCCGCAGTGCAGGCCGTGCCAGGGGCGGTGCGGAGCCCGTAGAGCAGGGTTATGAAAGTGGGTTTACAAGTGAGGTAAACCGGCATTTGCAGGAATAGTTACAAAAGCACCGTCATGATCACAATGCTGCTAATAACATGGCCAAGCCGCTGTGTTTTTGTCGCTTAGTCTCACCAAATTCACAGCAGCAGGGACGTGTTCTGGGGTAAAACGTAACCTGGAAGCTGAAGTGGTGTTGTCGCTGAGTTGGGTTTACAGTGTCTCCGCTTCGGACTGCTCCCCAGACCCCGCTCACAGCCGTGTTCCTTGCAGGCCTGTGAGCCGGACCCCAGGAGTCTCCCTCACGGCTGAACCTCCTGGGAGTTACGATGCTCATTGGGGGGTGAAGGAAAATCATTATGTAGAAATGCTGTTCTTCTGATAAATTACCCACATTCTTCTACATTCTTTACGTGGGTACAAATGAACACTTATTTACTATTCTTGTCCATATTTAGCTCATTTTACACTATATATCAATTTATTTGGTAAAAATTCATTTTATTTTTTTTGCATATGACTTTCAGTTCCATGCCAATCTTGAGATCTTCTCATACTTATTTCAGATTCTCATTATTTGGCTGGCATTTTGTCTTCAGCAAACCCAAATCATCTCATTTTAAATTTACATAAGGCAGAAGTGCTGGCAGTCAGCATTCTAGTTCTAGTTACTAATTTATGGAGGTGTGATTTGGGTGATTTTTGAATTAAAAGTATCACTTTATATTCATAGTGATGATTTTTTATATTTTACTAAATTTATAGATATATAAATATCTTTATTGTCAAGAATCTGACAAGCTAATTTCTTTGCTGACTATTTTGTTTATTATACTATATAGTTATATCAGAGTTTTGTTACTTTTAACCAAAGCTTTTTAAAAAAATTCCCAAAGGCAAAATAAACTTGGGAACATTTTTAGTGTATATTTTCACAATATTTCAAGGCCACTTACCTGAAATAAATCATGGAACCAGTATATTGATGCATGTAAAGTAATAATACAAAGATGCAAGTAGCCTCAATGTCCAAGATGCTAGTTTTTATACCTACAATCTCAGATTAAGGTGACTGGAGCTGCAGGAACTAAAGAGGTATTTGTGTGTTTCCATTAACCCTTTCCACATGGAAATCTCAGGGTGGTCACACTTCTCACATGAAGGTCAGGTGACCCCAGAGTGAGCATTTCAAGAGAAGGAAAAAGGAAGATACAATACAGTATAATTGGAGACCATACGAGAAAAGGCAGAACAATAGAACTGAACAATATTTAAATATTAGAAACTGTAATCCCGGAAAAGTTTGCAGTCATTTGTGTCCTTCACCTTTCATTTAGCGTCTTCACCTTTCATTTAGCGTAATACTTTTAAAACTCGTCAGTGTCGTCGTATGTATCAGTAGTTTGTTTCTTTTCGTGCCTTTAGTTTGCGGTGTGGATATATCCTAAAGTGTGTCTGCAACCGCGAGTAGAGAGATGTCTGGGTTCTTTGAGGTTCGGGGTTACTAAGGAAAAGGCACTTGTGAATATTCCAGTGTAAATCTTTGTTCAAGTGTGCATTATCAGTTACTTTAGCTAAATACCTTGAAATGCAATTTCTGTGTCATTTGGTATGTTCAACATCAAAAGAAACTCAGCTGTCCTATTTTGCATTTCCTGAATGTTATTTAATATCATAATCACACTTGGAATGGTTAACTTTTTAAAGTTTTACCCATTCAAGTGGGTATGTAATGGTATATTGTAGTTCTAGTTTGAATTTCCTGAATGAATAATGATATTGAACATCTTTTTCTGTGCTGATTTTCCATTTGCATATCTTCTTTATTGAAGTATCTATTAAAATACTTTTTTCATCTACTTTTTAATCGGGTTGTCTCCTTAATATTCAGTAATCAGACATCTTTATATATTCTAGATACATGTACTTTATTATATGTATGTTTTACAATTATTTTCTCCCAATGCATGGTCTGACTTTTCATTTTTTACCATGGAATTTTTTCCTGTATATATTTTTGTATAAATTAAAAAAATATTTAAATATAAATTTATTTTTTGTAAACATCATCTTCTTCATATAAAGTTTACATTCAGTAAACTTCATCACTGTTAAGTCGGCCATTTCATGAGTTTTGACAAAGGTAAAAAGTAGTTTACTATCCTTACCATCATGATGCAGAACATTTCTGTCCCCTGACCGTCTTCCATGCCCCTTTAAAGTTGGTCCCACCCACCGCCCCGCCTCTGTAACCACTGACACGCATTCCTACAAGTGTTTGAAGGACTCGACTTATGAATTAGATGAAATATAACCTATCAGTCTTTTTCTTTTGTGGTTTATACATTTTGTGTTTAATTTAAAACATCTTTTGCTAATCCAAATTTATTAACATCTTGTTTTCTTCAAGAAGTGTTAATAGTTTTAGCTCTTATATTTCAGTGTAATAGTTTATTGATTTGTGTTTTTCCAGGAATTTTCCCATTTCGTCTACATTTTATAGTTTGTGTGCCTTACATCACTAGTAATGTTCACTTGTTATTGCATGAGTGTCTGTAGGATCAGTAGCTGACTTCTCTCATTTATTCTCTTTTTGTGTCTTCTCTTTTTAGTTCTGTTTGTCTTTCTAAAAGTTAATATTTTTGGTATTTTTAGCTTTAGGTTTCATTGATTTTCCTTTTATCAATTTTGGGTTATCTATTTCATTGATTTTGGGTTTTTATCATTTCCTTTCTTCTGATTACTTTGGATTTCCTTTCTTTTTCTTCTTAATGTGGCAATTTAAAGCACTTATTTAAACCTATATTTTTCTAATATAAGTAATGTTATAAATGTCCCTGTAGCCACCAAATTTATGTTATCTTTATATATGTAAATATTGCAGTGTATTTTTAATGTTACATGTTTTACATGTTATTTAATGTCTATTATATCTGCTGTTCTTTTCCCAAATTTACTAATTTTCCCTTGTCCTGTTTTCTTTGACTAATGGACTATTTAAAGGTGTACTGCTTTCATTTTAAGTACCTGAGGGTTCCCATACATCTCTTAACTCGTCGTTGAATTTACCTGTGTTCAGAGAACATGCCGCACAGTTTGTATCCTGGTACATTTGCTGCGATGAGGGTGCTGGCGCAGGTGCTGTGTGCTCCTGGAAACAGCGTGTGTTCGGTGTGCTGGGTCGCGTGTCCCCCCCACCAGCCGGGATGGCCTGGCTGTTTGATAATGTGACGCCCTTCAGGTGTCCTCTGCTCTTACTGATCTTATGTCTACTTAAAAAAAATTCAAGTATCGAGAGTACTGTTGAAATCTCCAGCCACAGTCGGGGATGTATCTGTTTTTCTTTCATTTTCTTACAGACCATCTATAGTTAGTTCACACTTCTTCATAAATGCAGTCTGATCGTTTCTGCCTTTTAAATCTGGAGTATTTAACGTGACCATGCAGATTGTTTGGGTTGCATATTGCAATTTCTTTCATTCACCTCATCTGTTCTTTGTTCCTTTTTGGAGAATCTGTTTCTGCCTTTTTTGTAATGACTGTTTTTGCTGTTTTTCCATTTCATGCTAACTTTTGGGTTAGCCCCACTGCTTTGTCTTGTTCCGTACAATGGCTGTGTTAACAGAGAGTTCTCGAGTTCCTGTCCAGCTGCCGGCCCCAAGACAGCCGCTGCACTGATGCAAAGATCTTTCTCTCGTGTAGTTCACACAGTGCAGTTATGAAGAAGGCTGGGAAGTGAACTGTCTTGTTAATGGGATAATTTATTCATTTGTTGCCTCAAATGAATAAAAACTGTACTTACTTAGTATAATAGATGACATGCTTTAGAGACAGATGACCTAAGTGTGAACTTCCACTGTGCCATTCAATAGCTATGTGATGCTAGGCAACTTTTATAACATCTCTGAGTCTTAGTTTTTTTCATCTATATGATGGAGGTAATAATTGGGCCTACTTTATAAGGTGGTTCTGAGGATTAAATGATAATAGTGCAAACAACTTAGCTCAGTGCCTATTAAGTAGCTCTCAAAAATAGTGCTATAGTAATAACTTATATTTATTATATTTAATTACCTGTAATGTGGAGACAGCAGTATGTAGCTTTTATGATTATTATTAGAATGGTAAGTTCTTAATGCTCAAAATGATACTCTTTATTGCTTTCATTGTATTGGTAGTAAATATATTTCACAAACAACCCAGGTATTTCACATATATGCTAATAGATTTAAATATTTAAAAGCAGTTGCCTTTATAGTTTTTGCAATTTTAAAAGTATATTTTATTCTCTAAATGAAGAATTTATTAATATTTAATGTGGTAGAACTGAGCAATCTCTACTTCAACCTTATTAATAGAGTTTTAATAAAATATTTAAACAAATCACTTTAATTATAGAAATACATTTGGAATTAAAATTATTTTTAAAATAGAAACTAGCCCTGACTGGTGTGGCTCAGTGGATTGAACACTGGCCTGTGAGCTAAAGGGTTGCCGGTTTGATTCCCAGTCAGGACACATGCTTGGGTTGTGGGTTCAGCCCCCAGTTGGGGCATGTGTGAAAGGCAACCAATCGATGTATCTCTTACACATTGATGTTTCTCTCCCTCTCTTTCTCCTGCCTTCCCCTCTTTCTAAAAATAAATAAATAAAATCTTTAAAATAGAAGTTGTTTTTATACTTACCACATTATTAAATATTGTCATCAGGTGACTTTTAATCCTCCTTTTCTCTTGCATTACTTCTTTAAAATTGTCACCTTTGGGCTCCGTTTTCAGATACCAGGAAGCAGGTTGCTGATCTAGAATCATTTTTACATTCCAAGACCTGCAAGAAGAGGGCAAGAGGTAGAGGAACAGGTGTTTAGCTGGTGATTTATAGCGAATACCGTTAACTGCCGAATAGCTGTTTCAGGGTTCAGTTGTCCTGTAGCATCCTAAGCATTTAACTCGTCTTGGGAAATTTAATATTGAATTATGTTATTAAAACATGACACTTTTACATTTATATCCCGTGTCTATATGACTTTTTTCCTGAAATTTCAAAAACTAAGTGTAAATTTACATTACTTCACATTAATTTTTCTGTGTGAAATGCATACAGACTGTGAGCTCAGCTTGTGAAAAGAATAGACAGTGTCTGAAGATGGTAGTATGATTTACCTGCTAAATGTCAGAGTATGTTTGACCCCATAAAAGTAATACTATTACTTTTATATTGTAATACTATTCCAATTGTGTACTATAGTATTTGCTGGAGACTGAATATTGGTTTCCCCCCAAAACTCCTGTGTTGACACCTAGTCCCCAATGTGATGCCAATTGGAGGTGGGGCCTTTGGGGGGTGATTAGGTCAGGAGGGTGGTGCCCTTGCGAATGGGATTAGCGCCCTTGTAAAAGAGGCCTCAGAGAGTCCCCTCACCCCACCCACCACGTGAGGGCCCAGCCAAGGGACAGTCCCCTGTGAACCCAGAAGCAGGTTCTCGCCAGTCCCCCCTCTGCCAGGGCGCTGGTCTTGGGCTTCCCGGCCTCCAGACTGTGAGACACACATTTCTGTGGTTTATCCACCACCCACTCTACAGTGTTCTGCTACAGCGACCAGGCTGACCACGGCAGCCTTGTTGATTAGTTTCCCCAGAGGTGAGCGAGAGGCATTCTCGTCTTGGGTCTTTGTACAAACCCCAGGGATGCCATAAGCAGCAGCATTTCACAGACCGCCATGTCTTATTGCTTAATTAATCGCTTGTCTTTAGGATACTCAGGTTCCAACTTCAATTAATGTTATGATAATGAATGTAATCATTGAAATTAATGGGACTCCCATTGAGCAGATTTTATTACTTTCTAGCTAGCCAGTCTTTTCCTGTTACAAAGGAAGAAGCTCTCTGTGTAGGCGTTATTTGTAAGAGAAATAAAAGATAATTCAGTTTAAAATCTAAGTTGCAGTGATAATTCTCAGGACATTTTTAAACTCCAGATCTTATTTTTGGGGAAGTTTGTTGCATTAAGGATATAACTATTTTTGCAAAATATAGCAGTTGTCAAAATAAGCATTCTGGGCTTGTGATGAAATACAGATCTGTATATTCAGTGGGTTAAAATAATCTATTTACATTGCTATGTTTTTACAGCATGGCTAAACTCAACATAAAATACTTAGTCTTTGCCTAAAGGAACTTAAATTTTTTGAGATATGTTTCTTGCTTAAGCAGCAAATGCCTTACTATTTTTATATAAAAACAAGTTTATTCATTACAGTGTATGATTTTTTAAAGTTTCTAATGAAAGTACTTTACATTCAAAACCTTATTTTCCTTATAAATAATTCTTTGGAAAGTAGTTTTGAATTTAACTTTATTCTTTGTAATGCATATTTATTAAGCATGTAATATGAGCTACATATTAAGCTCAGTGCTGAGGAAGCAAAGCTGTGGAGTACTTGCATAATTTTTCTTTTTTCCCTGTGCGTCTGTCAAAACAAAGATTAGGGTACTAAATTTGTCATAAGCCTAAGTCAGTACAAGTATTCACAGTAAATTTATTAGAAACCTTTACATTATGAAAGTAACAACAGTACATACTCGTTATGGAAAACATCAAGAAGCCACAAAGTTATTTCAGTTCAATTGAACAAAAAGCCTATTGACCATCTGCTCTAAGCCAGTTACTGTGCTGTGTACTCAGTACGTTCTCGATGACATGAACCAGACAGGGAGTCTCCGCATTTCAGGCAAGCACAGTGTTCCGGGGAACAGAGTAAACAAATAATTATAAGTAATTTTCATGGTATAAATCAAGACAAAAACCATTCTAAATCTCGCTATCTAGCAATAATTGCTATTACCATGTTAATATATTTTTTCTGTTTTTATACTGTATGTATATTTTCCAGTTTTTTCAATATTATAAAATATATACTAGATATCTACTAGTTAGTTATGTCGATGTACTATAACTTACTAAATCCTTACCAAATTTTTGAACATCTAGATTATTTCCATTACTTAGCTGTAATCGACATGCAATACAAGTTCACTGTTAGATGACTTTCGACAGACATCTACACGTGACACTAAAGGTTTGATTCACTGTTTCTAAAATTTCTCAGAAGTGGAGGGTACAGTGTGGACTCCTTTGTGTCTGCTGGTTTTCCTCAGCCTAACATTTTGGCAATTATGCCTTTGGTTGCATTCCTCAGTAGTTTGTTCCTTTTATTGTTGAGTTACGATCCATATGCGTGACTCTACCAACATTTGTTCATCTGTCTGCTGGTGGTGGACATTTGGGTTGTCAGACTTGCTATAAATATTCAATTTTATTTATATTGTTGCTGTTCTATGTGGTTAATTTTACCAGTTTTCTCTCTTAGGGTTTGTTTCATTTCTTTTTTTTTTTTTTAAAGACTTTATTTATTTATTTATTTATTTAGAGGAAGGGGAGGAGAAAGAGAGGGAGAAAAACATCAATGAGTGGCTGCTTCTCACACGCCCCCTACTGGGGACCTGGCCTGCAACCCAGGCGTGTGCCCTGACTGGGAATCCAACCAGCGACCCTTTGGTTCACAGGCCAGTGCTCAATCCAGTGAGCCACACCAGCCAGGTTGTTTCATTTATGTCCTGCTTGGGAAATCCTTGTTCATCCTGCAACCAGATAACCATTGATTTATATTTTCAGGTTTTAAAAAAATAGCATCATATTTGATATTTAACTATTAATTTCATCTTAAATTTATTTTGTTGCGAGGTGAGATGAAAATTGAATTTTACTTTTCTCCAGATTTGACCAACTATTTATGGCACCATTTATTAAATAGTCACTTTTTCCTCATATGCTTTGTCGTATACCGTCATCATCCATGTTGTCATATATTAAATACTTATAACACAGCCTGTTTCTGGTTGTCTGATTTCATTGCTCCTTTAATATGAATTGTCACTTTTATAGCATCTCCCGTGTTCTTCGGGCAACTTTTCCTGAAAGCCCTGCTCAGTATGTTGCAGCAGAAATCTCCTGTTTCAGTAACATCTCGGCTCACCTCATTCATTTTTCCCGAAAGCGTCGCGCACCGTTTCTGCCTTCACGTTCCCGCCTTCACGTTCCCGTCCCTGAAAGGTGACGCAGGACCTCATTCCTGAGCCCGGCCAGCATCCTTCCCGAAGTGTGCTTTTCCTCCGTTCCGCAGGTGTATTCTCCTTTCCTCTGACACTTCCCTCAGGACTTTGTCACAGTGTCCTGCTCTGCTCCCTTTTTTTTTTTCCACGTGTGCAGTGACCCTCGAAGATTCTGAGCTTACTTCTCTTTTCTGTTTTCCTGGGCTACACCGCTCTTCCTTGGTCCTCGCAACATCTGTGGAGCAATGTCTCTCGTGTCCACTTCTGTACCCTGGGGGCCCCTGATTTCAAAGCTGTGGTATCACATGCTTGTTGATATGTTAACAGGTCAAAATAAAATCAGTGGCTCCTCTGTCCCTGTCCCCAGTTGCTCCCTCGATACCGCTACTGCAATATCCGCTCAGCCACCCACAGGGAAACCCAACTTCGTTCTTCTCCCCCGGACACCCCAGGGGCATAGGCGAGGCCCTCTGGAATCATGACTCTTGAAGTGCCAGTCACCACCACTCTACTTGAAGTCCTTCGGACGCTCCTACTCAGCTCCTGTGTAACTCCTGATACTGCCTTCCCGTACTCGAATGTGCTCTCTGTTTCATAGCTACCGTATTTCTAGTGGGCTTGTTTATGCATCTGGCTGTCCCGGTCCAGGAGTGACGTCCTTGCAGGCTGCTGCCGTTCTCTTGCCGTGGCTGCCGCTCGCCACACAGGTGCGCTGACAGGTGCTCAGCAGGTTCTTGTTGCAATCCGTGCGATGTTTACCGGACCCAGTCCGAGACCTTTCTCATTGATTCTCCGATTGCTGCCACGGTGGTTTTTTAAAATTATGCTAATTGTTTTAACACCAAACTCTGGGTCTCCCCTTGTCTCAGAACAAATCTCAAGCCCGTGTCTTGGCAGCCAGGACCCTAAGCTATATATCGCCTCATCTCTTTTTCCTTGAGCCCTGTCGTTGGCCTGAATGCATGTCATTCTTCAGCTGAGTGTTCCTTTAATGTTTTCTTGCCGTTGCTGCTTTTTTCTCTTTAGAATTAATTCTTTCACAAGCACTTACTAGTTATCTATTATGTGCAGGTACTGTGCTAGGCTGCTAAAAAGATAAAGATGGATAAAACGTGAAGAGCAGTCTTTTGTAGGCTTCCCTTTGGAGCGTCTCTTTGTGAAAAATTCCATCCTTTAAAAAAAGTCCCATTTTTAATTGTGAAGTTTCCTGGGATCATAAAGATTAATCATTCTTTGCCTCCAAAGCATTTTTAATGTCAGAATGGAAAACTTATCACACGGCCCTCTCGCTTGTACCTGTGCATGAATCTCCTTCTTTGCGTTTGAGTGTGTTGGGGGCAGGGGTTCTAATCATTACATATGTCTTCCTTTTCTCTCCCCTGGGCCCCACAGAGTAAATTTAACATAATCAATGCTCACTAAATGGAAAGCTGGTTCAAAGCCAAACAATATCGAGAGGGCCAGGTAGAAAGTCAGGGGAGAGTCCTGTTGCCAAAGCCAGAGGCGGGATTCGGGAAGGTCAGGCCATGGCTGTGGCACTCGGCTCCAGAGAGGAAGACGGGTTGAGACCGTCAATAACTGGGCTTGGCAATTAAGAGGTTCTTAGTTATCGTAACGAAAATAAGTCCCATAATGTAGCAAGGGGAGGTATCAGAGGACGGCAGATTGAGAAATAAATAGAACTCTCCTTCAGTGTAATTTTTTAGCATATATTTTTATAGACATTGGCTGGGAGACAAATCGAAGATATATGTTCTAAATAAAGATCCAGAAGCCTGCATGTATTATATGGATTTCGGGCATCCGTGTCTTTTGTACAGTAGATGAGTGGGTGGTAGGCTCGACATTATTTTAGGACAATTTATAAACTTAACCACTATTTTCATTTTGCTGGAACACTGCCACAAATCTACATAGAGGTGACAAGGGCTCCTTCACCCAAGGTGGTGATGTTTTGCATAAAGCGTGGCAGAGATGATTCTGACCCCGAAGTCATTCAGAGGGTCTTTACTGATGCGCCGCGCTTCTCACTCCCTGCGCTCGTTTGAATGGTTATGTCTATGCCTGTATAACATGAATGAACTTTGAAAAATACTGCCGGGTAATTGTATACATTGGTTGGACTTTTGGCGTTGTGTATTCGACCCTTTGTCAGACACACTTGACCTTTCTGTAGTCAGAATGCCTTTTCTGTTTGATGGTGGGTTGTAGGTTTGATTAACTTTTCCCCCTTACTTTGTTTTAACATAAGACAGTGATGGAATCCCAGTCAGTGGCATCTTAGCTTTGATAAAATATGGCCATATAACAGGCAGCATCGAAGTTTAAAGACCCTCTGCCTGATGTTTTAGTTTTGCTCTAACTAATGTTGAGCGAGTGTTTTTGACAACAGGTGCATGATACTACCTGTCTCTCTTTAATGTGGCCATTGGCTCTGCACGCAGTTTATGCCGAAACCATGATAGACTCTTCAGTGGAGGGGAGGTGGGAAAGGAGGAGAAGGAATCTGTAGGAAACCTCTTGTGTGTTACCTAAGCTCTGACTTGGTCTGTAGGCAGCAAATCTCGTTAACCGTCATGGCCGTAAATTTGCAGAAGCACCAAGAGTCGCTGAAGGCAGAGCTGATCTCGGATCCTGCGGCGAGGAAGGAGCACCTTGAAAGGCTGGTTCGTCTCTCTAACCGCAGACGTGTTGGGCATTTCCTGTGACACCTGGCAGGGCATCTGCATTGGCAACAACCTGTCCCTGTTCTTGGGGGTTTCCTGATGCCCTGGAATAGTCCAGCAGAGGTCAGCTGGGCCTGAAGCCTACTCCTCACCCACACTGTCAAACTGAGAGATGAGAAAGGCAGTTTCCTACGTAAAGAGCAGACTAAGATGGAGAGCCAGATGCCTGGCCACAGTGAGCCCCCCGATAGGTGCTTGTCGGCTGCTGAGTGGAGGTTAACCAGGAAATGGCTGGGCTTCCAGTTTAAGTGACTCTCTGAGAAAGATTAGTGTCGTAGTTTATTCTGCAAACAGAAAGAATAGACACTGAGAATTAGAAGGGGAATAATGGGAGTTTCTCAGCCCACGTTAGATGTGACTAAAGTCAAAACTGAAAGCCTTACAGCTCCTCACCGTAGAAAACACCGGTTCAAACTTTGGGAACACTTCTGCAGATACGATGCATCAACAGATGGAGAACAGAACAAGTTCACGTAAATCAGCTCCAGCCAATCGGCAGTCCCGTCTCTGAAATCCCATGTAAATCAGATAATTAAATAGAAATATTACATTTATGCTCGTGTTCATTTATTTGAATGATGTCTCAACACCTAATCCTTGAAAGGGTGAAAACAAGTCCGGTGAAGGGGAAATGCAACCCGACGATGCCTACTCTTTTCCTCCAGTAACGGAAGGTTAAATGGTAGCAGGCAGAACGCCTTAAACAAGATTGGTATATTGATTAAAACGCTGATTTAACAGCTCGCCGTCTCCCCTCGGAAACCTGGAAAGATAAGCCAGCTGCCGTCTAAGAGTGCCGAGCGTCCGCTGAGAGCACACCATCTATCATCACAATATGGTGATGAGAGGTGTTCTATGTTTGTGTTAATTTCCCCACTAAATCAGTAATTATTACAATCCTGTCCCTGCTGTTTACCCTGCAGCTGTTTTTCCATTTGTCGAGAGAGCGGGTGTTCTCCGAGGACCGCACGCGCTTCTACGGCGCGGAGATCGTCTCGGCCCTGGACTACCTGCATTCCGGGAAGATTGTGTACCGGGATCTCAAGGTAAAAAAAAAAAAAAAAAAAGTAATCAAAATTTTGTTGTTTGCAGAGACTAGAGGGACAAACAGAATAATTACAAAGTTACACAGTTTGGAAAAAAGCAGATTTAATTGGGGGAAAAGCATTCTGTTTAATAATGTAGTTTACTGCCTTTGAGATGAAACTTCCTTCACTGATGTGTATGTAGCTCCTTCGTGTCCGAGTTTTCGGTGGGGAAGAATCGATGAAGGATGATCTACCAAGAACAGTTTCAGTTTTCTGTGAAAGTTTTGGGTAACGTTACACAGCTGATTAAACGTCAAGTCACTTTTCAAGTGATGCTTTAAAATAAGTTTCATTGTTATAGTCTAACATCCTCTGATGGATTGTGAAGAAACTGAAATAAGACTTTATTGGAGGAAAAGATTTGGTTTAATTTTGGTATTCATTTTTTTGGTATAAAATACCTGGAGTATTGTAATGTAGCCTTTTGTTTGTTTAACTTGCGTTGTAAAAAGCGCTGTATTTGTTTTATTGGTAAGAGTGAGTCCACTTCTCAAACTTCCTTCTGGATGAGACCTTCAGAATAGCTCTGGGATCGGTAAAGGTCAGATAGGGTATATTTTGGGTTTTGCTGCCTGTGTGGTCTCTCTGCAGGAGGCCAGATTTCACCCATGGGTCCCGGTGTGCTGACCCCTGGACTAGCCCCTCAGGGGTGCAGTGGTTTCATGACACTGTTTGGACTCCGATGGGCCACATGAGGACATGTGTGCCCTGACACCTGTGGAACAGGTTCTAGATGTGGCCATCCTGCTTTCTCAATCAGTAAACCATGTAGCAATGCTGGCCTGTTAAAATCGGACACAGGATTGCTATGTTTATTTATCAAGGACTCATTTATTTACAGTGTAATTTGATTTGTAGAAATAGGAGTTAGGTGAATCTTTTCTGAAATTCTGTTTGTATCCGTATTACGGCATAAAGAAGAAACCTCAAGGATCCCCTCACTCTCTTGTCTGGGCACCCAGGATCCTTCAGTTGTCAAATTGTTTAAGCAGTTGTGGAGGTTGTTTCAAGATGTTTCTATCACATTCCTTTATGTGATGAATGACCCTAAAGAGTAACTATCTCACAAAGTATTATTTTACATAATGACAGTGAAATATAGTATGTAGGTTTGCATAATATTATCATTAACCAGAGTTATAAGGAAGCTGTAAAATACTATATTTAGGAAAAATGAACCGTGTGACGATGACTGGATCAGGGATGGCCAGCCAGGTGCCACAGTGGGCCAGGGCTGCACACCAGTCCACGGTGTGGTTGTACTGAGCCTGACGCTTCTTATCACCAGGGATGTCCGGAGTCAAGCATCCCTGTATCTGGTGTCTGCGTGGCCAAATAATCCTATAATGTTTCAACATCTTGAATTAGGTTTTTTGTTTTTTGTTTTTTTTTTTTTCAAAAAAATTAGCTATATGGCATTTCCAAATTTACTTAGAAATGGTTACTTCTTCTCTGCCTGAATCGCCTCCCTTCATTCCCACTTTGTATTTCATGAGTTCTCTTTGAGAGGGAAGGGGCGGCACACCCTGGAGTTAAGGAAATGAGAATAATTTCTGAAGCACTTGGTAACATATCCACAATGTTTGAAGCTGGAAGGTAGACTTACTAGCCTAAAGAAACAAAGTAAAGAATGCTAGCATTGTATAAAGAATGGTATAATCAAGATGGTCTTGGTCAATATTTACCATTAACAGAATGAGCATGAACATATTGGTGTATTGAAGTTCATTAATGTGGTTTTCATTGCCCCACCCTTTCTGATGGTGGAAACATTGAATGTGTTAAACTGCAACATAAAGAACCTGCTTTACATGTGAATGGGAGTCATACGGTTACCATATGCATAAACCACTAACTTTGCTAAAGAATTAAGTGATCCCTGCTAAGGTTATTTTTTTAAGTATAGCCTTACCTTAGAAGTCTTAAGTAAATATATAAAAACATGGGACAGAAACATGAATATATATCAAGAAGAATATGCACAGTGTAAGCAGCCAAACATTAAAAATTTACACAATTCGACTTGTATCCATATTACACAGGATTATCCATAATAGAGTGAGACCCTTACGTGGTATCACAGAAAGTTAGAGCGGATCCTTAGTTTACAGGGGAGGTCCCTGACTTCTGGAACCCAGTGAGTGACTTCAAGTAGTGGACCGAGTTGGTGACATGGTCAGGGTCGTTGGAGCCCGCAGATCCTCGCTCCAGGCCGGAGGTTCTTTTCATGACGTCCCTCCAGAGATGGAAAGGAACCTACAGGGGGAGTGCATTCAGATCTCAGGGAGGGTGAACTATATGTTGAATAAAGTTGGCGAAGATCAGAGGATGAAGGTTTTAAATAGATGTATACCGGCCGTATTAAAAAAAAAACACCACCAAACACTGACCTGGGTGTCCACTGTGACTGATCCGTCTCGGATTTGTCTCTGTCATCTCCTTACTAATGACTTCGTGTTTATTCAAGTAGAGTGAGATCATGGTAGACTCTGTGACGGTGCAGAGGGGTGGGTTCAGAGCCTCGTTTACCACAGCCCCCCCACCCCATCTCCGTCAGCTCCCTGCCGTCCACCCCAGCAGACCCCCAGTCTGAATGAAAACAGCCCGCTTTCTTCACCTGCCGAGTCTCAAGATGCCTCCCCAGTTCCCACTCCAACCACACAGCCCCTCGGGATCCCCTCCTTCACAGGAAGGTTAAACCACTGTTGTCAGGAGAACCCCTTCCGTCTCAGAAATGAAACTGTATTCCTTATTCAACAAAACAGCAGACCCTCCAGCATGTACTGGACTTCTGTTCCTCACTGTGGCAGTTTATGGGAGGGAGGCAGAAAGAAGGAAAATGGGAGAAAACCAGAAGCGTGAAGAAGAGAAAGGCGAAGGCAGAGAGAAGGAGATCGTGGGAAGAAAGAGAAGCAGACAGAGACACTTTCTGGATGTTTCTGTTGGGTTTTCATGTTCAGGACTCGTTGCCATCTGTGCAAATTAGGCTTGGATTTCAGGTTCCAGTTAGTAGAGAAGCACATGGAAGATGCAAGATTTCTGAATTTAGATAATAAAAGAACTTTTATTTTAATTTTTAAAATATTTTATATATTTGTTTTTACAGAGGGAAGGGAGGGAGATAGAGAGAGAGAAAGAGAGAAACATCAATGTGCGGTTGCTGGGGGTCGTGGCCTGCAACCCAGGCATGTGCCCTGACTAGGAATCAAACCTGCGACACTTTGGTTCGCAGCCCGAGCTCAATCCACTGAGCTATGCCAGCCAGGGCTATTTTAATTTTTTTACAAGATCTTATTGAGGCAGGTGATCTCGCTATTCGGTTACATCTTTAATACTGTCTTTGGTGTTTTGTCACTAATGGCTTCAAAGACATTCCAACTAGGTAATATTTGTGCTATATATTTTCATTAACTGTTGAATGTTGGGTAATTCTTTTTATGTTTAAAATGGTTGGTATTTCTTCATTACAAAGAACTGCAAAAGAGGATACCCACCTTACTTTGCATAATAAGATTTAGATTTGATTACAACAATCAGCAAAAAAGCGTTCTCTAAGTGAATATTTTATAATAGCAGCAGATCCCCAGGAGAAACTGTTGAAAACCATCTGTATGTCTCCAGAAGAAGATGCTCCTCTCTTTGGGACTGTTTGGATCACAGTTCATTTAAATACAAAGAGGATTGGTTTTTGTTCGGAAAAGTTCATTAGGCTTTAGTTCTTAGAACTTACACCATAATGGCTCTTACTCCCATTGGTTTAACAAGTCAATAATTTTGTTATCAAAGTATTTAATAAAACATGTTTCTTTTTACATATACATTCAGAAGCCACAGGGTTTATAAGTACTGAAAGCTCTGTTCACAACTGTGTCCTCCTCCCAAAGTGTCTTACTCAACACTCAATAGTGGTGTCAAAACAGCGTTCTCCTCTGTTCCAAGAACATGGGGCAAGTCGTGTTATTTCTCTTCCCATGCAGTTGGAGAATTTGATGCTGGATAAAGATGGCCACATAAAAATTACAGATTTCGGGCTTTGCAAAGAAGGGATCACGGATGCGGCCACGATGAAGACGTTCTGTGGGACACCGGAGTACCTGGCCCCGGAGGTAGGTGGGCGTGGCTCGGGCCCCCTCAGTGTTGTGGGGGGTGGGGGGGGAGCGCTGCTGTGATGCTCTGCAGAGGAGGCTACTTACGTGCTCAGAAATTGCAGGTCCAACTGTTTTTACCTGAAGTTCAACATGAACCACATCTTATTTTGCTCCCACTTTAAAAAAAAAGATTTTGTTTGTATATTTTTAAAGAAAGGGGAAGGGAGGGAGAAAGAGAAGGAAAGAAACACCGATCAGTTGTCTCTCGTTCACGCCCCAACTGGGGACGGGGCCTGGCCTGGCCTGCGACCCAGGCACGTGCCCGGAACCGGGGGCCTTGTGCTTGGCGGGAGGTGGCCCAATCAACCGAGCCGTATCTCCAGGCCCTGTCACTTACATAGCATGATATTACAGGGCAAGGATATATATGCCTATTCAATTTTATAAACTTTATGGGCACAAAGGCATTAACTACAGTAGAAGTCCATTTTTAGTTGTCAGCCATACACATTTTATTTTTTTTTATTATGCCCTTTTTGATTCACTTACTAAACAATAATTGAAGGACTTCAAAAGTATTTACAGTTTTACAAACCATTTGGATTTGCCTTAGAAACAAAGGAACGGATCACTTGGATTTGTGGGATTGTGGGTTTTCATAATTACTGGGAAGTATTTCGTTGGGAGAGTTCATGGAACGACAGTAGCCACAGTTTGGAGTTCAGACCCAAGCAGCTCCCACGGACGACCCGTGCTGAGGGTTCCAGAGTAGCTCATTTGCACGTGTGTTCGGCAGACATACTCGGTGCGCCTGCCACGTGCTGGGTGTTTTTCTGGGTGGTGTGGCTGCGGAGAACACGGCACCAAGGAAACCGCTCTCAGGGAACCTACTCTGGACTCGGAGTGTCGCATGACTGTCGTGAGAAACAGACTTTTTGTTCCTCTGGAGTTCAGTGTCCCCTGCCTTCATTGGCTATGGGTGATGCTGTCCCAAATTCAGAATAACAAAATCGGCTGTGTCACAGTTAGGGGAAATCATTTCTTCTGAAAAAGGTAAATACATCCAACTTTAAAAGCAGATGATCTAAGAAACAAAGATGTTGTTCTGTAGGCAAACATCATCAACCAAAGAACAGAACCAAGGACATAATGTGAGAAGGGCCCACCCAGTTGTTTCTAAATGGAAAGTTTACATACAGTTCGCAAGAAACTGATCATTTAGTTTTAAAGACAAGTAAGAAAACATTTCTCTCTCTGTGTATATGTATATATGCACACACACACACATTTTTAATATTGTAGAAGCCTGGTGTTTAAAAGCAGTTTATATAACTTTGGCTGTTACGTGGTGATTCATAATTAAAATCTTGACACCTCATTTTTATTGGGGAGAGTGATCATTGTAGTTACTTTTTGAGGATGACAAATCCTGAAACAATTCATTTCTTGTGCAGTTGTGATTCTTTCATTTTAAGTATTTATGTCACACGCTGCATGTTTGTTAAATCAGAGTAACTCTGAATGTGCTCACTCTGACTTTGACCAACAAGAATTGAGGTCCTTTCTCTGGTCTTCGGTATGAACCATTCCACTGAGAACACTCATCCGTTCACTGAGGAAATAGTCACTGAATATTTATTAGGTGCCACACATTATGTTAGGTGCGGGGAACACAAAGACAGTAAGAAAAGGTTTCTGTCCTCGAGTATCTTACATTTACTAAGGTGACGCGGTACGGAGCACAGTGACTACTGTGCAAACACTAAGTGCTCCGGTGGAGGTGCGGGGAGGGTGGTGGAGGGAAGGGAGAGGAGTGGGGGCTGCGGGGAGGGTCCGGGGGCAGGAAGGGCAGGCAGGGAGAGCAGAGGGGGGACACGTGGACAGGATGGAGTTCGGTTTAGGTTGCATCTCCGGAAGAAAGGAAAGTCACTTCTGCACTGAGAGCGAGGTGACACTGTGATCAGACAGACGGTCAGAGCGAGGGAGGGACTGCCCGGGGCTGGAACGAGCTCTCTCCTCACTTCCCTGGGTGTGTCGCACCTCTTTTGAACCCTGAAATTTCTCATACTTACCCTTGTTAATCCAGACTTTTCTTGATGGGCTCTAAGTGCTAGTTTTTTTTTCCGCCTGGAGTGCATTTTTCAGACTGCCTCTCTGGTGCATGGCTCACTGTCAGCATCGTCCCTTCTGCTCTCCTTGTGCAAGCCTTGTTTCCCCGGGCCGGGAGCTCGGACTGTGCCCTCACAGGGCTCACCCTTTCAGTTAGTTTAATCTGGTGGAAACGCTTTGCTGTTTGAAGGTGAAGGGTGTTTAAAAGATGCTTCAAAAAGACTAGTGGAAATCGGTTCAAATCTGATTCCTGTCCTGTATATCAGATTTATAGCTGATTTGTAAATAAACTTAAGCTTTAAATGAACTTAACTTTCTTCTTCTGGCAAAGACCACCAGGAAAAACAGGTCTTACAGTATAAAAGTGCCATTTGTTGAGAAAACAATATTTTAAAAATATTTGTTCTTTTACCTCTTTTGATGAAGAATTGTAGAGGTTTAGTGTTACTGGGGCGGGGGAGGGAAGTCATGTGTTTTCTAAGAGACTGCAGACGCAGAGGCCCAGCAGGCATATGGACTAGGCACTACTGGGCTCCAGCTCCAAAATGCACTTGTGTCTGCAGTTATACATGAATGTGTTTTTGCTCTTACTGATACTGGAAGGGAACGCACTCGACCTGCCACTCTCCGTGGACAGTAGGATATTTTGAAGGGAATTCGGTTGTGCAAACTCTACTCTACGTTCCCACCTAGAAATTAAAGAAGAAATTAGAAATCGCGTCTCAACCCTTACTGTTAAGTTTCATTATTTGAGTTGGCTCTCGTCGGATTCAAACCATTTTATACAGTGCTAATTATTTAGTCTCAGCTTTGCTCTTGAGTTAGCAGTACCTGATCGACTTTCCAACTGTAAAACAGTTTGAAAATCAAATGTAGCTTACATGCAAGACCCAACAAAATTAAAAGTGTTAAGTACGTTTTGGCAGTTCACTTTTATTATGCCCAGTCCTCAAATGTACCAGCAGATAATCATCTGAATGTTAGTTATTTTTCACATGTTTATGTGATCACACAAAAAGTACATGCTAAAAAGAAGCAGATGGTGACAGATGGGGAAGGTTGAATAAGGTGGTTTTGGAAACCTAGAGAAATGCACTTCTGTAATAGTGTAAAAATAAAAATTATTTGATAATCAAGTTAGAACTAACAAAAAGATTGCAAAAAAATGACTTGAATGTTGGAAAATGTATAGCCTCTAGTGTGATTGCTATACAGAGAAAAAAAATGTTTATAATTTTGTTTCATATAAATGTAAAAAAAATTTTCCAGGGGCTGAAAATGTATTTTTGATGCATTTTTGGTTCTTAGAAACAAATTTTTAGAAAACATTCACTTACTGTCATTTTATTTAATTTTCTTTTAAAACCTACTATCTTTATTGTATTTTATCTAACCCATATTTTGAAAATATCTGAAATAGGCCAGAATATTTTGGTAACTATGTTGATACAAAGGTTCACTCAAAGTCATTGTGATGCTATGTATTGATAAGAGTACAAAGGGAAATTAAATTCTGTATAAATTTCAAGCCAAAGATAGAAATTACCTTCTTCAGAAGGAGCTGGGAAATCATATAGAATACGGGCAAAGGTAGTTGGCAGCATGCATTGGCATAGGCAGAGGGGCAGTTAGAACCTGGCTAAACTGAAGTGTAATGAATGGCATTTTATTTGCTTATTTTAAACACAACAAAGAAGAAATGTAAAAGGTGTCATTTTCTGGGTTGTCAATACAGTCTTTCAGAGATCTTAAGAGAAATAAGTGAGGACAGAGTTTCTTATGTTTGCACATTTAATCTGTAGGTAAAAATAGTACACCACGCATATTTAACATTTTGCTTAACCTTGGACAAAATTCTGCCGTTTCTACCAGACTGTGAAACTAGGTCTTCAAACTTGGAAGATTTTTGTGAAAATAAAAAGTTGCGTTGGTACCCTTTCTAAAACTGCATACACCTCAAATAGTTTGTTTAATTATTAATAACCCACAACACACCTGTCCTTAAGGTGCTTCTGAAAGCCTTCTCCTTCCTGATGGTTCCGGAAACGCGTCATCGCCAGCATTAAGGGGCATATTAGGTCTTCGGTCCAGGTAGAAGTTGTGTGCTTTGTCATGAGAATTAATATTAAAACCTCTTGTTACATGTGTCCACTCACTATCTGTACTCTTTCTGGATATTAAAAACCATCCCATTCTGGCTTGAAATTGAACATTTTTAAAACATGATCAAAATGGTATTTTTTTAGTTCGACGTTGGCATCTGTCAGTGTCTGTAAGGAGCAGGTTTTCCTTGTGTCTGTCAGTTCTTGTAGTCGCTGTTTTTCACCTGAAGTTTTTTTTCAGTGCCATGTGGTCTTTTGTTTGCAGCTGATACTTTGGAGTGGTTCTAGTTTAGCATAAAATTTAATTTTAAATTCTCCGAAGCATAAGAACGTATGCGAAAGTAACGCTAACTGGTAACACCAGGGATAAACCCGCAGTATTTTACAGTGGCTATTTTTATTTGGGTCATAAAGACCCAGTTTCTTGGAGTCCCATAAAGTGTGCTGCTTCGGAATAAAGAGCAAGTATAGAAAGCTCTGGGAAGATACGTGTTAAGTATGAACCAGTCACCAGTGTTATACCCACTTAGCTTTTCTCTTGTTCAAGAACGTTGCCTGTTGTAGCCAGAGATTGCTCTGGAAGGTCCGATGTAGGCTGTGTGCAGGAATTGTGTGTGAATGCTAGGAGCCAGCCAGAAAGCTTATAGCATTCTAATTCCCAGCAGGTGGCAGTTACAATCTCTTAAAAATTATTAGAGAACATATATTTATGAAAGAAATGCCAAGAAACCATGGAATCCATAATTCTTATGACATATATACTTCTCCCGAATCTGCAGTACATTTTAGAATATGAATTAGAATATTTATAGGTCTTTTTAAAACAAATGTCTGTGATGTTAAAATGTGAAGGACTCCCGTAGATGATAAAGTCTGTAAGAGTGTGTGTATATATATAAAAAACACACACACCGTCAGCTACCTGAAATTTAAAGGTTGCCAGGAAAAAAATTTCTTTTGCATTAGCGGTAAATTGGTTCATCCAAGTTCGCAGTTTACTTTCACAACATAGGTGGGCAGACAGTTTGTTTAGATGTTTAATTCCTTCCCCCATCTGTTCTGCCAGGGTTACTGATTGAGCAGTGAGCCACTCTAGGGCATGCGGAGCCTCCTTGCAGTTGCTTCCCTGGGTGCGTCGTGCGGGCCTGGCGAGCGAGCAGGGGGAGGCCTTCCTGCAACTTTCCAGTAAATCCCCACGGCAAACCAATAGCGGGGTGAAGATGTTTTTGAAAGTGCCCATTGGCCAAATCAGTATTTACGTTGGGAGTGTCAATTGATGATATCATTTCAAAATACATAGTTTATTATTTAATACCACTTTTTGAAATTAGTCACCATTCATTCAAGAAGTACTTACGGTGATTTTTTTCTTAAACCCACCTGGTTGTTTTATAGATGAAAATGTCTACGTCATATATTACCGGAATATTTAATAGCGATTGGTACCTGCTGTAACCTCCTTGAACCTTAGGTTTTATTTTATCAGAAAGCGAGATTATCTCTGGGTCCTGGTGGAAACAGTGAGATTACGCCCCATCTTCCAGCACGGCTGCTGTTTGGGTGTGGCTCTGAAGTGGCCCATCACCATTTGTCATCATTTGCATTTCCTTTCGTGTTCCAGAGCCTCTCTGGTCCTTCTTTGTCTGCTTGGGCATTCGTGTTCAGTGAAGGTAGAGCTACACCTGTGGTCCCAGAGAAGCAGGGGATTAGGAGGAAACGCCGAGTGTCCGCACCCGCACCCGAACCTGGAGTTCGGTGAAATGTCAGCAACATTGGCTTTACGGCCTAGAGACACTTCTTTAGATTAATTATTTCAGATGATAAGTCTTTGAGTGGATGTTTCTCTAGGAGTAGGTTTTGGTCTGCATTTCTGTCCCAGTTATGTGACACTTGTCGCGGAGTTGAAGAGCACACCACCATTGCACCCCTCTGTCACCACTGACCGTGCCTTTGCATTAGTTCTCGTGAGAACCACACAGTGAATTGGCCCTTGTACTGGGGGAAGAAGTCATCGGAGGTGGCCAGAAGGAACTGCAACTCTTAGGTTCAAGAATCTAAATTGTGCATGTTTCTATAATTTTTGAAAAAGAAGTGCTTTGAGTAGGGGAGAAAATTGTCTTCCAAAAATAATATAAAGGGGCTGTGGATTTTAAGTCCACTCTGGAATTTCTAGAGCATTTCCAGGTGCTATTTGGAAATAATTTATATTGAAGGAGAGTGAAAGGACATTTTATGAACAGTGATGACACGTACATTGTATATCTACATGTAGAATATCAGGATCCCTTTCATTCCTCGTGTATGTCAGCTTGCAGCTGCTTGGAGGCAGGAGCTGAGCAGAAGTCTGTCTTTCTAGCCGGCAGCAAAGACTCAGATCAAGTACGCTGGCTGCGCTGGTGGGGTGTTTTCTCCTCAACACTGCTTAAGCTTGTGTGTCAGAAAGATAATACATTACATCAAATTTGTTCAGTACAAAGTGGTTCAGCAAGCAGTTCTAATTGTAGCATTCTAGCTCTATATCAATTAAGGCACATTATGTTCAGAAGCAAAACCACTTAGTTGGAGAGTCAGTATTCATTTTACAAAGCTAAATAAAATACACTTTATTTTATCAGATTTTTTTACAGTGCAGTTTTATTTTTCAAATGCTTATTTCTCTTCAAAAAATCCCCCCCCCCTTTTTTTTTTTATGTACTCACTTTCCCTTCTGGCTGCAAACCAGGTATTTAAACAAAAATAAGGGATTGCCAGTTTTGCCAGCTGGGGAAGAGAACCCGGCTGGTGAAATGTGGGTTCGGGAGGCAGTTAATCCAGCTTTTATGCTTTTTATGGTTTTATGAAAAAAAAAGAGGTTAAAAACCACATTTGGCTCTTTTTTGCGTGTGCCTCTGTTCTGTTGGTGCTGTAGGAATGCAGAGAAAGGTTGCTTAGATTTAAAAATTTTTTGTTATTAGGTAAAATCCTGGATCTGTTAGGAAAAGGCCCACAAACAATGCATTCAATTAATTGGATGTGAGAGAGAGTCTTGAATAATCAAAAGTCACTGGTATTTAAAAAATACATTTTCTTTGACTTAAGTACAGAAGTAGAATTTGTCTGCTTTGTTAGGTTATTTCTTATTTTCTGTATGTTCTCACATTACTCCTTTCAAACAAACAAGCATATGAGAATTTGCTGTTTTTCCTGAAAACATTTTGGTTAGTTTGTGATTTACCAAAGATTTTTGGAACACGTGGGACTGGACCCGTGTCCATCTCTTCCCAGTGTTATTGGTTCCCAGGCTTCTGCAGCCACAGAACAGTGATGCAGCTGAATTAAGAATCCTTCAGAGCACCTGAAAACATCACTACATGTATCTTCCAGTAACATAGTGTTTTTCTTGAAAGTATATGCTCCATCTTCAAATATCCTGTCTTCCGAAGTGCCTTTGCTATCCAAAATGTCATGCACAGTTCTGTGAAATTATTGGTAAATTTTAAAGAAAAGCCACATAGGAGTAACCTTCAACAGTGTATTTACTTATTCCAAACTAAGGAAGTTTGGGATATGACACTGCTTTGTTCTCTGTCAAGTTCTTTCCTAGGCAGTCAGTCACAAGATTTTTTTAAATTAATAAATTTCACGTGTATGGTTTGGTTGATCGGTTTATCCCAAAGGTAAGAGGCTCAGAAAAAATAAGCTTTAAGATGATTCAAATATAATAATTAAAAATAAGATATTGAAAGTTCCAAGTGAATGAAGAAAATTCCATTGGCCGAGGAACACACCTAATACAAAGGCACAGTCAAATGTCTCCCGAGCCAGTGGCAGGTTACCACTTCCCGATGTGAACAATTTGCTCGAACAGAGCCTGATACTTTCATGTCATTTCTTCCTAAATTTAAATTGCGTGTAATATATTTTGCAAAGCAAATTTAAGGTATATACTACACAGGTATTCGATGCATGACTCTTCTTGTCAAAGTGTGTTATAGCTTAGACAATACATCTTCACATTCACCTTGTGGACTCAGGATTTCCTGAGTTTACACGTGGAGGGGCCTCCAAAAGGGGTCAGATGTATTTTCACGGTGGCCGTGCCCTGTGCTCTGGCTGGTGACACCGTTGACACCTGTCTTCCACCATCTGATGGGTGTCGCTCAGCTCTTCTTGGTGCAGCAGTGGCAAGACGCTCTGGGGTCAGCACACCTGAGCTCTGGTTTGCTGCTTCAAGTCCCCTTGGTGAACCAGGACAAAACATTTAGCAGGCCTGGGAGAAAGCGTGCAGACCTGCCCACGGTTTCCCCCCGCCCCTCCGTGCACTCACGTACACACTGACTTGGAATCGGTGGCACGGCCATCTCTGTGTCTCTGTGGCACATTCCAGGTATTTGGTGTGATTTACGTCTATGGTAGGATGCTTCATAGTTTAAACGTCAAGATCTACAAATTGCAGCCCTGGCTGGCGTAGCTGAGTGGATTGAGCGCGGGCTGCGAACCAAAGTGTCGCAGGTTCGATTCCCAGTCAGGGTACATGCCTGGGTTGCAGGCCATGACCCCCAGCAACCGCACATTGATATTTCTCTCTCTCTCTCTCTCTCTCTCCCTCCCTTCCCTCTCTAAAAATAAATAAATAAAATCTTTTTAAAAAAAAGATCTACAAATTGCCTGCCTAGGCTTTGGAAGGTAGAATGCCTTTGTATGTAAAAATCTTCCGTTCTACCCACAATGCTTTCAGAGTTAATGTGTAACAGCCTCCTCCCCGATCTCCCTTTCAGGTGCTGGAGGACAATGACTATGGCCGGGCCGTGGACTGGTGGGGCCTGGGCGTCGTCATGTATGAGATGATGTGCGGGAGGCTCCCTTTCTACAACCAGGACCATGAGAAACTTTTTGAACTAATACTGATGGAAGACATTAAATTTCCTCGAACACTCTCTTCAGATGCAAAATCGCTGCTTTCAGGGCTCTTGATAAAGGATCCAAATAAGCGGTAAGCCACCGACGACACCCCGGCAGTCGCTGATGCGTGCGGCTCGCAATTGCAGTATGGAAATTAATTCAAACACAAGTGGCTCCAAGAAGCAGTGTATTTGGTGTAGACATCTTCCAACTGAGATGCTGGCTTATTTTTAACTGCATAATAGAGAACATTTAAAAAATTCCCTGCACTGTTTCCTAACTTGGAAGTTTTATGCAGATTTTACCAAATAAGGATTTGGGGAGTTTTATCCATCTTATGTGTGTTATCCATATTGCGAGCGAGCTTTCTTAATTGCCATGGCGCTTCTATTGTGGGATGAGACCATCCCTTTTCTTCTTCCAGTCTCTGGACCTTTGTATTTCTGCTGATTCACGTTACAAACGTCCCACACCTGTCTCTATGCTCTGCTCACCCCAAGATGTTTAACGCCTTTTTTGCTTGTCCCTTTGAAGATACTCTTTTCCATGCATGTCTGGAATGAATGGTAGAAAAAATCTTTATACACTTTGTATTTCTGTTTTTGTAGCTTCAGCTTTGGCCTGAAGAATCCTACAGCCCTTTTCTCAGTGAGCTATAGTGTTCTTTGCTCATGCCTGTGTATTCATTTAGACATGCACTTTGTAAGTCATATAGGAAATGACTATTAATTTTGAATACCCCTTAAAGTAGGTGTTTATGTGTATCTATATATATATACATTCTTCCATCTAGATACATATGCATTTTTTCTGAAAATATCTTAAGCATCCTAAGGTTAGACCATTTCATATATTGTGAATCTTTTATAACACCCCACATGTTTTTTCTTTACAAGTGCTGTTCATGGTTGCTGCTCGTATGTATTTGTTGATAGGCTGAATTCAGGAAGGAAAGAATAAATGAAGCTTAAAATGTGGGCTTTGTCTACCGTAGAAATGGTTTCCATTACATGCTTCTGGCTTTCTCAATTTGTGAGGAACACGATTTTACCGTCAGCAAAAATAAGCAAACATAATAAAAGAGGTACCATTTTTTGCTTTGTGAAGAACCAGTCACAAATGCATTTCGTAATTCTGGTAACGGGGATTGTACATTCCATTTGTAAAGTGATTTTTTTTTTATTCAGGCAATTTTGTATCTGTTGCGTTCCCTGCTGGTTCAGTGCCTTGCAGAGTAGGTAGGTAGGTAGGTGGGTAGGGTAAATATTATTCTCATTTCCATAAAGCCTTCAGGGATTTATCCCAGGCCTCACAGAATATTCTTATGGAGCAAGAGTAGAGATCAGGTTTCTTGGTGCCTATTTGAAATTCTTATACAGAGTGGGACAAAAGTAGGTTTACAGTTGTTCATATGGAAAATAATACAGCAGTTAATAAATAATCACCCAGAATAAACTGTTTCATGTACTTACAGCCGTAAGCCTGCTTTCGCCTCCTCCCTGTGTGCCTTACTCACAGCACACCAGTTTGGGTCTTGTTTTGAAATATATTCCATTTAATGTGATCATTTCACAATTAATGTCACAGGTAGCACTTGATGACTGGCAATCAATAAAAAGAGTCAGGATTTCCATTTTAACTACTTGATTTAGGGACCTAATATTTGGTTTGTGTTTTAAGGGCGGTGAGTTTTTATGCTGTCCTTTCCTGGCTCCTCTGGGTGACTCTGTGGCCCCCGCTGTATGTGGCTGGTGGAACAGAACTGGACTGTGCTTTTCATGTCTGTGTCTCATTCGTTTTTGTTCTCATCCTCCCCGCAGCCCACCCAGTGAGTAGCACACAGTAGGTACTTAATAATTACTCAATAAATGTGAGGTAAATTTGGAACGTTAGTGGCCTGGTAAGTAGCACAACTCTTAAAGGTTCGTGCACCCAGAGGCTGGGATTGTCTAAAGAGAAGGTGTGGTATTTTCAATCATCTGCTATCTCCTTTCGTAGTAGATGCATCAAGCAGCCGCCACCCTCCCCGCCAACTACTGCATTAAAATACTGGGAATGCGAGGATGAACAGAATAGAATAATCTTCTCTAGATGTTCATACAGAATAATTGGGGCACAAGACATATTCACAGGTGCTCAGGTTACACTACATACGAATTGCTTTTGAAATTATTAGCTCTGTCTGGGGGGTCGGGAGACCGGAGCTGACTCAACGAAGGAGTTGGGTTTGCATCGGCATTCGTGCCGAGAAACTTGCATGTAAAGAACTGCAGACGAGCGTGGCATTTGAGAGGCTCAGTGACTACGTGTAGAATATGAGTTGGGTAGCACTGGGAGATGAAGCTGACGTGTTAGATTTTGAGGACCTTGTGTTTTTTAGAAAATATTTAGTCTTTATTCCGAAGGAGATGAGATGCCACTGAATTATTGAAAGGGTTGGAATGTTCATCAGATTTGTGTGATGACAAGATAACTCTGGCAGCTCTGTCCCGGGTGGATTAGGACAGTGCAGGGCCAGGTAGTAGGAGTCGTCCAGATGAAAGGCAGGGTCCTTGGCAACGGGACGATAGATGGAACTCTGGATGGTGAAGTAGAAATGGTGGGGAAGCGGAAGAAGGTGAGGGGACCCCCGCTTTCTAGCCTGGTGACCAGTTTGGAGAACGGAGTAGTTTTAACAGATGGGGCACAGGCAAAGGAGGAGGCTACACGGGGTAGATGCTGGTACTCGCTTCCACTGTACCGAGTCTGAGGTTTCTGGAGAAACCCAGATGGGAAATAGTATTGCTGCCTAATAGAAACCCAGGAACCGAATGTCTGGACTAAGGATCCATCACCATCTGGGAGGGAGCCAGAGCTGTGAGGGTGGTGGAGAGAGTCCTGGGAGACCAGGGAGCCAACCAGGAACCCCAAAAACTCTTTGGAAATATACTCAATAATCGCATCATTGTGTATCTCCTCATTATTACCCTCTTCGGCTATTTTAAATTCTGCCTGCATTTTTCTGACCCTCTGTACTGAGTTGCTATCATTTCTGCCCAAGGGTCAACTGTCATTTCACTTTTATTTCTTATCCTCCATTACTTCATGCTCATTCTGGCAGCTCGCCTTTATCTTCCTCGGCAGGCGAGTATGTGGGGAAAGCCTTACTGCACACCGCCTTCAGCAACGCCAGGAAAGCAGGAATTCCACAATGTCCTAATAATGAAGATCTGTAGTAGCTGAGGGTGTAGTTTGGTGTTCCGATGTTGGAGTTCAGTGTTCCTAGACATAAGTGTCTTCGTGCAAATCATATTCCGATATTGTGCCGGAGTCCGAGGTTGTATAGTAGGCCATCGCTGGCATTGACATTTCTGACAGCTTCGTGCACTGAGGAAGCTTGCGTTACAGAATCTCGCCCACCTTTTGAAATGCAGTCTAAGGTTCTGTCCTTAGACTTTGTGTAGCATTCATGGCTGATCCTTTAGTCTTCTGTGTGTCTGATAAATACCAGTGAAATGCTAGCTGTGTCCAGAGCCGAACTGTTGCTACAGAACAGACAGAAGAGTGAGGCCGCCGGGCTGGGCCAGAACCTTCCTTTCACAAGAGGTCTGAGGTGGTTCTCCCAGCCCTCACCGCAGGCTCCATTCGTACTTGATTCAAAGTGAAAACAGCATTGAGACAGTGACAAAGTGGAGGAAAATACTACAAACTTCTGACTTTTCTCATGCAGACTACTTTGATGCAGACTTTCAAATGCTAAATTCTTCTCAGAAACATGTGTTTTGGTATTTCTGCTTGTCTGATTCCCGCAGCACAAGCTTAAAATGCTTTTTTGGGATAATTCAGTAGTGCTCCGTGTCCTCAAAAGCATTCACCATCTAGCAAGACACATGCAACCTGACGGAGAATGGAAAAGGGCGAGGCCGGGGAGTGGGGTGCTGCGGGTCACCCACATGCAGAGCAGCTGGTCGGGAGCTCCAGGTGTGCACACAGCCCCCCTGAACCGGTCCACTGGAAAAGCCCCGAGTCGGGGGTGCGGTGCCTTCTGTGTGAATCCGGACTGTGTACCCGCAGCTGATCGCTTTATGCTCCATTCCAACACCGTGTGGGGGGGGTCCCGGGTTCTTCGCCATCTCGAGTTTCTCATACCTAATGAGACCAAGGATTTGCCTGAATGGCACAGTTATGACCTGCTCGTGTCCCTCCTCCCCAGTGGCGTGTGGGCGCTGGCACGCGCCAGCTCACAGGGGCCGATTGTTACATTTCCAGAATTGGGTGAGCTGGTGGTTTTACAGAGTCATCACTAAAACCTAAGTTATATAAATTTGTAAGTTAAAATATTAAAGTCAAAGGTAGTAAATACTCAAAACTCATCTCTCTTTAATGATCTTGTTATATTTTACTATTGGCCGTGGTGGGAGATATTTACATCACCAGAATTGGCAAACACTGCAAGTCAGGGCTTGATTTATTGTTTTGTCCATTGTTTAGACTTAAAGTGACAGGGAAAATATTAATAATACAGACTAAATTTTAAAGGTTGTTGTAGCTATACCCATTACATTATGAATGGCCCACAAAAAAAGGAAATGTCCTTCTACTGTTCCGAAACTATTAACCATTCAGCAAGGAAGTCACTCACATGTCGTGCACACAGGTGGAGCTCTGACATGTGTGACTGTTGTATGTCACGTTGTTCTTAGTCTTTACCAGAAACAAATATCAGCTAGTACTCTCATCAGAAATACTCATTAGTCTGTCGGTGGCTTTGGACTTCAGCAAAAATTAACACAAGTTTTCTGGAGCATCCACTGGTTAATTTACTTACGATAAAGAACGTTGTATATTTTTATTCTTTACAAATTCTGTGCTTTACATCCTTTATATAAGTACAGTTCATAATAAACCTGTCCCGTGCATATTACTGGTGCACGATTTCCGCAGAGGCCTGGGTGTTAAGCACGGTCGCGGGCACGGCATTCCTAACCGTGAACCAGACCCGGGAAGCTTGCCGCATCAGCGTCAGATTTGACTAGATTCCCTTCCCTCTCTTTGCCTCCTCCTTTCCCTGCTCTTCCTTTCTGCTCCCTCGCGTTTCCCTGTCACCCTCCCTCCCCACTTCACTCTCTGTTTTTCCTGTTCCTATCATTCTTTCTTCGTCATGACTTGCATGCACCGTATGAGCTGAGGAAGCCAGGAAACACCTGAACTTCATCTTGTGTGAGGCATCAGTTAAATGAGAGCACCTTCGAAGATGCGGGAGGGGTACCTTTACACACTTTGTAATGTATATGGCAACCTGCCTAGCAAAGTACACTGTAATGCTGTTTCACAGATAAACAGTTCCATTTCCGTGGAAATTCATTCGACATACGAAAATAGTCTGCGAGTGTCTGTCTGTTAGTGGTGCTCTACAGATTGTTTCTCTAACCAATTGAGACACTTCAGAGTTTATGTCAACAAGGGTGCGTCCTGACTTGAGCCGTTCTAGAATAAATTTGGTTTATAGACTTGACAGCGATAACAGCTAATCTCAGTTTCCTCATCTGTAGAATGGGGGTGATAAGTAGGTTTTCCATCGTCGCACACAGACTCCCGAGTTGGGTGCCTGTTGCAGGTCCGCCGCCCAAGGCTGCATTCTTCTTAGATGCCGCACTATCCTGAGTTAAGAGCGCATGAGGGAAATTAGATCTTACCGTGGAAGATTTTTATTTTTATGACCGTTTATCACAAGAACTATTTATCACACAGAAAATTACGTTCCACAAAAGCTCTTTGTGAGGCATTGGGCGTATGTAAACGTTTCATGCTCATTTAATGTCCTTCCTCTCCTCATAGCCTTGGCGGAGGGCCGGACGATGCAAAAGAAATCATGAGACACAGTTTCTTCTCGGGAGTGAACTGGCAAGATGTGTATGATAAAAAGGTAAGCCCCTGCCATAGTGTGGTGCGTGTGTGTTTTGGCTAAAAGGAATTTATGGCGAAAAGATTTTCAAGTGGATACAATTTAGTGTCATAATGATATTTTTCACTTCTGCACTACCATTGATTGCATAAATTTTGACTCCCAAATACATCCTGAAATTCTATTCAGTACAGTCAAGCCCTTGCTATGTCTCAGAGAAATAACACACGGTCAGAGGCTTCCTTTGGTGCCCAAGGCTACAAGCCACCACCAAATATCCCTTTGCTACCCCCTGTCCAAGAAGGAGTCAGAAAAAGAAAGAAAAAGTTCTTCACGAGACAGCGGCAGAGCACCAGTGTGGCATCGCTACCTGTTAGGAGACTAGGAACGCTACCATGATTCCCTCCTTAGTGTCGGGCTCCTCGTGGTAAGTGGTAGTTTGGCATCGCCTGCACAAAGCTCTGAGGGTCCACCCAGCACACCAGTGAGGAAGCCAGGCTCACCTGTCTCTGCAGCCCCCGCCGAGACAGGCCCAGGTGGCTGCCTGGTGGCACATGGACGGAGAGGTTCGAGGTGGGGTGGGAAAAGGAACTCCCGAAACACAGCCTCAGACAACGCTAATGGAGATAGGAGAAGCAACAACCAAAAAAATGACAAAGTTCCGTAAGTAATAGAAGTCCTCGTGGGCTGACAGCTCTTACCGTCTCCTGGGCATCAGAGCTGCTCAGCAGCCTTGAAGAGTGACAGCCTGGCCGCAGTGTCCCCGCATTTCAAGTCTCTTTCAGTCGGTAGTTAGTGTTCTCCACCAGTGGGACGTAGGTCTGGTGCTCGCGGTACGGCTGCGTCTTCATGCTAGCACGGGGGGGGGGGGGGGGGGGGGCGCGTGAAGGGTGTGTGTTCCTGCTGTGTTTGTGCGTCTTCTCTAAGCCGAGCAGTATTTCCGTGTAACAGGCGGTAAAGGTTGGATGTTACCATAGGTTTTCTGTACCTCCTTTACCAGTTTGAGGGCTCTCCCTCTGTCCCTAGGGTGCTAGTAGTTTTTATCATGAATAGGTGTTGCGTTTTATCAGAAGCTTTTTCTGCACCTGTTGCGGGGACCGAATGGGTTTTCTCCTTTACGTTCTATTAACGTGGCGGAGTACATGGGTGGGTTTTCTAATGGTGAATGAACCTTAGATTCCTTCTACCTGTCCGTGATGTGGTCTCCTCATTTCAAATTGCTGTGTTTCATACAATGTGTTTCTTGAGGACGTTGGCATCCTTATATCGTGAGTGATGTTGGGAGTTGTCTCACTACAATGTCTGTGTATGATTTTAATTTGTAGCCTGTGTTTCCCTTGGAAGAACAAGGTGGGGAGTATTCCTTCCTCTTGGGTTGCGTGCAATTGTGTGTGTAGACGGTGTTGTCAGATCCTTAAATCTTCGGTAGAATTTACCAGGGAAGCCACTTGGAGTTTTGACTTGGTTGGGAGTTGTTAACAATAAACTCAATTTCTTTAATAGTTATGGGGCCATTAAGGCTCTCTGTTTCTTTTTGAATGAGTTTTGGTATTTTGTGGCCTACAAGGAATTTGTTGTCTAAATATTCTAATTTATTAGCTTTAAAAAGTGTACAATCTTCCCTTCTGGTCTTCACAGTATCTGTTGCATGTGTGTGGTGGCCTCGCTTTTAGTTCTGATGTTGGTCATTGGTGTCTTCTCGCTCTGCTCTTCCTCAGTCTGCCTGGAGGTTGGCGGTGTTGCTGAGTTTTCCTTAAAGAGCCAGCTGTTGGTTTTATGAGTCTTGTGTATTGTTTTTCTGTGTGCAAATGTGTTAATTTGCTCACTATTTATTCTGCTTCTTTTAATTTATATTCTGTTTTTTTTCTCTCTATTTTCTTTAGGAAGAAGCTAAGGTGATGTTTTGAGTCCTGTCTCTTTTTCTAACATAAGCACTAGTGCTACATGTTTCTGTCTAAAGATTCAGCCATGCTTTGCAGATGTTGATGTTGTGTTTCCATTTCAAAGTATTTTTAATTCTCCTTGTGATTCTTTCTTAACTCGGGTTATTTCAAAGTGTGTTGTTCAGTTTCCAAATCTAGAGATTTTTCAGTTCTTTCTGTTACTGACTCCTAACTTGTCTTCTGTTTGGAAAACATATATGATATTAATGCACTTAAATTTATTCAGTTGTATAGCCTAGAAAAAATGGTTTCTCTTGGTGTATGTTCTGTGTCCACTTGAAAAGAATATGTTCTCTGCTTTCACTGCATGGTGTTCTGCCAGAACCCATTATGTCTGCATGGTTGGTAGTGTCTTTCATGTCTCCTACATTCTTGCTAATTTTTTGTCTACTCATTTTATTAGTTACTAAAAAGGGATCTTTAGCTATAATTGTAAATTTGCTGTGTTTCATGTATTTTGAAGCATCTGTATTAGCTGCACACGTGTTGAGGATTATGTCTTCTTGGTGAATTTATCCCTTCAGCGTGATGAAGTGTCCCTCTGTACTCATAGCATTGATATGTGTTTTGAAGGCTACTTTGATAATGAGTACTCCAGCCAGCTTTTGATTTTGTGTGATACATCTTTTCCCATTATGCTACTGTTAACCTGCGCTATATATTTAAGTGAATTTTCTTTCAGATGTCGTGTAGTTGATTCTTGCTTTTTGTGGGGAGGCGGGGGTCTTAATGTATGATGCTCTTTATTTATAACTTTGTTGGCCAGAAAAGAAGAGGGGAAAGTTTGAAATATGAGGCATTGCAGCTGATCCTATCAGCTATATTTATAATCACTTATATATGGGGGAAAAGTGTAAAAACGCATGTGAATGATAGACTTGAGAACAAAATTTACTTGAACCATATATAAGTCATTTTGTAAGTTAAAAATGATTGAACAGTAGTGAGAGTAAAGGAGTGGGTATTTAACCACATCTCTACGTTTTACATCTTAAAAAAACAAGTTTCAAAGTATCTGTTGATGGAATGAAGTAAGATGTAAGATGCAAATACACGAATAGTGTCCTGTAAGGCTTTTTTAATCTATTGAAGAAGAGGTAAGATGTAAGGAAAAGGCAGCATCAGTGAGGCCCAGCTGAAGGATTAATGAGCCCTCGCAGAGCGGGCGGGCCCTGTGCGGGGACGCGGGCGGGAAACGTTGTAGACTTGCCCACGGCAGCACACGTGTGCGTGAGTACCTGTTCCGGAAGCTGGGGTGGCTGCCGCCTGGAGGCCCTGCTGTCCTCATTGCAGGCGTCCTCTCCTGACAGTGAGCACAGTGTGCGGGGCCAACCTCAGAGGCCGGAGGGCAGGCACTGGGGGCGGGGAGGGGGCTGCAGAGAACCCACCAGAGGTGCCGGGTGCTTCTGGAGGGCACAGCCGAGGCTGGGGATTTCGGAATGCAACTGGAAGCCGACTGCTACAGCTCTGTTCTTTGTAAGGAAAGCTAATAACAACACAGAGCAGAAAGAGTGAGTACTTAAGGAAGATTGATGTGGAACCTTTGGCTCCCTTTGAGAACCATCTTCTATTTATTATACTTGTTCTTATTTTCCAGAGAAAGGAAATTTTATTTTCCAAAAAAGAGGAAACTCGCTTTTAGAGAGTAATTTAGGTACTGGCTAGTTTATTTTGGTCACGTGGTTAATATTCATTTCACTGGAATGGCAACCGTTTAAATGAGAAAGACTCATTTTATCACTTAAGTGTGAAGAACAGAGAGGGGCCTGAATGAAATAATGCCTCTTCTGAAAGCACCTAAACGAATCTTCGTACCTTATTGTATTAATTTTAAGTCTTTAGTTCATTCATTAGACTGCTGTGTTCCCATTTGAAGATTAATCTTCGTGTCTGCCCCAGATTTTGAGTTAGAACTTTTAGTGTTTGTATAAAACTGCATGTTTACTGTTTCAAATGCTCTTTGTTCTTTTTTTTTTTTTTTGAGTAACTTTTTTTTTTACGGAGATAGAATTCTCCCTGTGAAAGACACACTTCAGGGGGTGCTGGTGCAGTCAGAGCTCTGCAGCCCTCCCAGCCTCTGACTCCAGAACACCTTCGTCTCTTCCTTTTTTCTGGAAGGTGCAGGCTTCTCTCTGATATTATTCCCCTGTAGCCTAAAGAATTTCCATGATCATTGCTCGTGCTACAAGTTATTTGGAGTTGGAATTTGTTTTCTTTTATCTGATGATGTCTTTACTTTGGCTTCATTCTTCAAGGATATTTTCCTGAATGTAAAATTGTGAGTTGATAGTTCAGTGTGAGCTTATTCAATTATTCATTCCTTGTAAATTAGGTGTTATATTTCACTCACTGCTTTCAAGGTATTTTTGCTTGTGTGATGGCCTTAGAATATGCCAGTTTGGCTACTCTGAGCTCCATTTCCCAGAATTCCCTTTGCTAACGAGGTTCTTGTGGAGATTAGGAACAGGGTGAAACAGTAGCATTCTCCAGCTCCTCCTGCTGTTGCTGGTCTGTTAGCTCCGCCCTCGGCTGGAGCCTTGGTCGGGCCTGCCTCTGTTCCATCTCCCACTGGGTGGACCCCCTTTTAGATTTTCCCATTCCTGGGCCAGGGAGTATTTAGCTCCATGACAAAGGTCCCAGTTCACGTAGGATATCCCCACCGTCACAGCCGGAGATGGTAAGAAATGGTGTGGGTTTCCATCTGTCCTTGTGTGCTCCAGCCCAAGCTTTTTTAAGGCCCCATGTTGTTGTTCTCCTGCTTTACATACGTCTTCTCACCTCCCTGTCCTGTGGACGCCAGGCTCTGGCGAAAGAGTGAGGACAGCAGCCTCACAGAGAGTGTGCGGACAGCTCCTACAACTGAGTGGGTTCAGATCTCCACAGCCCATTCAGTGACCCACTCACGCGCATGTGCACTGCACGCACACACAGCGTGCTTCTCTGCTCCCAGTAACAAAAGTCCAAGTACGTAAAGCAAAAAGTAATAAAACTGCATGGAAAAATAGATGAATCTGCAATTAGAGTTGGACATTTCAATACCTGTCTCTAACTAATTGATAGATGTTAGGGAGAAAATCATTAAGTTTATAGAAGAAGTTAGCAGTATTGCCAACTCAATCTAAGTGGCATTCATAGAACACTATACAACAACAGGAGAATACTCGTTTTTTCAAGGTTATATAGAACATCTAGCATGATATACCATATTTTGGGCAAAAAAACCCTGTAAGTTTGAAAGGATTCAAATAATTCAGAACATGTACTCTTTGAATAAAATGGAATGGATTTAGAAATCAAAACAGAAAGATATATGGAAAACCCCCAAGTACTGGAAAGCTTATTACACATTTAAATGATTCATAGGTTAGAGAACAAACCAGAAAAGGAAATCAGAAAGTATTCTGAGCGACTGAAACGGAAAACAAAGCACATTTAGGTCTGGGGTATAGCTACTGTGATGCGTTAGGGGAAATTCGTAGTTCCAAATCATTATATTCAAAAAGAGGGAAGATCTAAGATCAGTGACTTCACTTTCTTCTTAAGAAACTAGGGGAAAAGGGGAAAAATTAAATCCAGTGGCCAGCGTGGTAAGGCAAGAAAAAGAAATAAAATGCAGACAGGTAGAAAAGAAGTAAATCTGTCTTTATTCATAGACGACCTGAGAAAATATTTGCGGTATTTAGAAAATCAGATGAAATCTACAAATAGCCACTAAAGTTTAACCCATGCGTTGCTTAATACAAGATAAATATACAAAGGATTGCAGGATAAAAAAAATAACTGTAATTTTACACAGCAGCAACAGACTAACATGAAAGTCAATAAAAAATATTATTTATAATAACAAATATGAAGTACTTAGGGATAATTTTGACAAAAGGTATGAAAGACCTTTATTCTGAAAACTAAGACATATTGTCGAGAGAAAGCAAAGAGAACCTAAAGCAATGAACAGATCTGCTGTGTGTGTGGTTTAGGAGACAATATTTTTAAGGTGTCTGTTCTCTCAAAATTGGCATGTAAATTCACCACAATCTTAATGAAGATGCTAGCAGGCAATTTTGTAGAAATTGTTAGGTTGATTCAAAAAATTATATGGCATGCAAAGGACCTAGACCAGCCCAAACAACTTTGACAAAAAACAAAGTTGAAGGACCTGTACTATCCAACTTTGAGGTTTATTATTAAGCCACAGTAATCAAGACAGTTTGTTATGGACAAATAACATCTTTATTTGACCGTAAAGATGGGTGAAGAAGTCAGTGCAACACAATAAAGAATCTGGAAATACGTACACACGTACGTGGTGAATTGACTTTCAGTGAAAGTACAGAGATAGCTCAGGTCAACAAATCCTGCTAAAACAACTGGACATCTGTGTATTTTTTAAAAAAAGAATTTGCAACGTACACAAAATTAACTCCACGTGGATCGTATTCCTAAGTGTAAAGTCTTCTGGAAGAAAACACGGGAGAAAATATTTGCGGTATTAGGTAGGGGCAGAAATTTCGAAGATGAGGACAGAAGCATAATCTATAAACAAAAATTGGTAAGTCAGACTATGTCAAAATTAAGAACGCCTGTTCTTTTTAAAAGACGCTTGTAGAGAAAGGAAAGCACAGACCGGGAGAATATTCGCAAATCCCAACTCTGACAGGAGACGCACACGCAGAGTATGTACAGAAGTCTCTGAACTCCGGACAAGGAAAATACACACACGGGTAAATATCTGAACAGACATTTCACCAAGGAAGAAATAAACTCATGGAAAAGATGGCTACTCGTTAGGGAAATAAAGTTGGGACTGCGGTGCAGTCCCGCCGTGCCTTAGCGGGTCTGGTGCTGGGAAGGCGGACCCGCCGATGTCGGCAGGAGCCCGAGCCGCCAGACCTGCCCTCCTGCACCGGGCCGTGGTGTCGCCTGGGATCCTTGAGTTTGAAAACATGCTTTTAATTCCCCTTCTCCCTGTTTTTCTTAAACATAGCCTGTGTAGAAAACAATGTAAAGATTTTTGCATTATTTAACATAAATTTGGTGACAGTAAGAGTGGGAAAATGCATTGATCTAAAGCCAATCGTGTATTTATGTTTCTGTAAAATCTTTATAAAACATACTCACTTCTGTCCTTCTATTGTATTTTCCGTTTTCCGTCCCCACGGGGATTTTATTCTAAGGGCAGCATCTCCTGTTCCCAGCGGTCCTCATCAGAGCACACACACTGACTCGGGCTTGGGGGGGGGGGGGGTTGGTGGGGGCTGGGCTTCCCGGGCTACAAAGAGCCTGCAGGCTGTACGTGGAGGCAGAGCCCTGCGAGCAGGACCCCATCCTGGCCCGCTGCCTCCCACCCCCACCCCCACCCTGGGGTGGTCACAGAGGTGGAGGCTCCCAGGGCTCAGGCTTCTGAAACCACCACTGTTCAGAATCCAGCCCCCACCCCGTGCCTGCAGCAGGTGTGAGGCTGAGGAGTCCACTTCTGTCACTCCCAGAGCAGTTAGTTACTCTTCGTCTCTCCTGGGCACAGCCCCCTCCGAGGGTCTGGTGAAAACTGGGCAAATGTTGGCTCGTAACTGCCGAGAGCCCCGTTCCGGAGCAGGCCAGGCATTCGTGCCCGTCTCCACCAAGCAGAGCTCAAGTTCTTTGCCAGGTGTGAAGGCAGCACGCTCTCTGTGGCCCAGAGAGTAACTGTGTTTTAGGTTGTATTTTGAATAATACCTTGTCCATGGGGCGCCAGGAAGAGAGTAGCAGAGAGCAGCGAGCTGGTGCCTTCTTCGCTGCACCAGGAGGAGCCTGCATTCTGCAGCTCGTCCACCTCCATCTGGTCCTGTGCATGGGTGCTGTTGGGAAAAGATGGGGGCACGCTCTTCAGTAGCTCCTCCCACCCTGTTCTTGGGTTCTCACGTGTTCGATTTCACATAACCCCTCTCCTTGTATGCAGAACAGCCGTCTGCTGCTGTGCTGGCTTAGACGGCTGACGGGCAGCCTCATCGACCGTCCACGGTGACTCAGCGGTCTTCAGTTGTTCGTGCTCCCATTTTTCTTAAAATCAGTTTTCCTGAAGCGAAGTCTGTTAACCATACTTTCTCTTTCTTCTTACAGCTTGTACCTCCTTTTAAGCCTCAAGTAACATCTGAGACAGATACCAGATATTTTGATGAAGAATTTACAGCTCAGACTATTACCATAACACCACCTGAAAAATGTAAGTAAATCTGGAAGGTGATTCATAGCAAGATAATAGAATCGAAGCAAACGGTCATTTTTTTTTATCAGATTTTCAAGAACAAATTCTATAGCAACTTACTTCATTCACTTAAGAATGGAGTTAGTTCCCAGTGTGGAAATACCAAGAAAGGTAGCTAAGAGAAAAGTTTTTCTTTCCGGTAGGAAAAATTACATACGGAAAAACTGTACATGGAGAATTACAGGCTCCTTAGCTCCTCCGTACTGTTCTCCGACAGATTCTTTTGACATCAGCTAAAAGGATTTTGAAATAGAGACTTTCAGTGTTTCCCATTCACATACTACCTCCAGAACTTCCCTCATTTTGGTCTCCTACTACTAGCTTCAAAATTCACTTTCAGTTGGATCATTCTTTTACTTACTTAGATTTGTCCTAAGCAAGAATGTCTGTGAAGACAGATTTAGTTTGCTGGTAGTTTCTGGTGCATATAAATTCAAGTCCCTATCTGTTACAACTCTGTGTCTGTGCACCAGTTAGAGTCACCCCCTCCGTCAGTCTGCGTCCCACACGTCGATAAGGGGCCTAAACAAACGGCTCTAATGAAAGGGAGGTTATCAGATGGAACCTAGAAACATCCCCACAGGCTGACAGAGGCGCAGGCCTGTCACCATGAGTTTAGAAATGAGGGTCGAACTGAGTTTCAGGCCGTACTTAGGTAGCTAAAAGGTGTCTTCAAATCCCACATCTGGTGGCTCGCACAGTGACTCCATGCCAGTTTTTCTCTCCTTTTCTTTTCCTTTACATTCTTTCCTGTGTGTCTCTTCCTCTCGTTCCTTTATAAAAGGCAGGTCCGCTGGTAGCGGAAATGCACCCCGAGGGCCGGGAGCAGAAGAACCGCAGTGCAGGGCGGTGCCTGCCGCGGGCACCGCAGCAGATCAGAGAGGGGACTGTCCCCACTCCTCCTCCCGGGGCATGCGTGAACTGACCACTGAAACTCTGCGGCACTCCGGAAAATAACAGTTTTTGCTGATCTGACAAAAAAGAAATAAGCATGATATTGATTCATTCATGCTGGACGGCTATGGTTGCGTTGGCTGTTTTCATTCCTTTTATTGGACAGTCTAAGGGGAAAGAGCTCAGTGCCCCTGACTACATAGTCAGGCGTTGCAGGTTTTAAAAATTCTTGTGCTCATCAGCTGAACATGGCTCACTGGGTCAGAGCGCTGAAAGGCAAATGTGACGTCACATGTCATTCTGGCCAGGAGTTTTGCCTCTGGGGCTCATGGCCTGACAGCAAGGAGCTGGGAGCAACCTGCAGTGAAAGATGGGGTTCTGTGTGCTCGTGTGCTCCTCCTTCACACCTGCAAAAGGAACCTCCTAACTTGTGTGTGAAAAGGGGAGAGGATGAAACCCAGGGACACACTGAGCCTCCCCCAGCCCCACGGGGAGTGTCAGCTGCCGCCAGCGAGACTCAGCAGCCTGGCCGCCGCCGGGTTCAGCTGCGGAGTATCAGTCAGTGCAGTGCCACGTGTGGTTTGTCACCCGTGGTCGGGCGGCGGCCTCCCACGCTGTGCTGTGTGCCACTGCCAGACCCCTGGGGTCTCTGAATGTCGAGGACAGTGTCAGAAGGCCCGTGGAGTCGTGTGCAGGTGGCTGAGGACTGAGTGGGGACAGCGGGCACAGGCCTGGCATGGTTTGCTGGCCCGGGGTGGACGGGGGCAGAGGGACTGAAATGGTGGGTGGCACCAGTGAGTTGTTGGGTTGGCCCGAGGGCCCTTTCCCCCGCAGCGTCGGTGCTCGGGCTCGCAGTCCGAACGACTGATTCAGCCTCAGCCGTGGTCAGGCCGCATTGTTCCCCCACTTAAGCCCCTCCTGTGGCTTCCCATCGCACTCTGAATCCACACCGCTCACACCGGCCCACACAGCCCTGTCCGATCTGGGTCCCACCGCCTCTCCGACCTCCTCCTGACCCATGTCCCCCTCCATCCCTGCGTTCCAGCCACACCTTGAGCCTGCATCAGCTTCTTGATCCACAACACAGTAGAACTGAATGTTACAACATTGTTTTTTCAGGCATGTCGCATTTTACCACTAACAGCAACTCTGTTCTTGAAAGAATGTATGCCGTTTCAGACATGGGTTATGCTGGCTGAGCCCAGTGCCCCCGTGTCTTAGAAGAGGGCAAGGCTGAGACAGGGCAAGCCCGTACATCGCAGTAGCTCCTGGAGTGGCATCAGAATCCACCTAGGGTTGCGGGCCTGGTCTCATCTGCGTTTCCTGGGCATAGGTATACTGGCCTTGACCTGGGACTAGGCCACGGATGGCCCCCAAAACGTGTGTGTCTAACAGGTTTGCTAGTCTGGAGGACACTGTGAACTTGCCCTCTTACTTCGCAGTCCAAGGTCTAGAGAGGAAACCAGACGAAATTGCTCAGCGGAGTGGGCTGAGGCCAGGTGACCCCAGCGGCCTGTCCTGTGTGGCCGGGCTCAGCGGGCCCGCGCTCCTGCGGCCGGGACTGGTCTCGGGCCATGAACCACACCCCGGGCCCTTCCAGGGCACACAGGCAGTGCTCGTAGGTGGGTGGTCCTGGCTGTGTATTTCATAGGTCCCATTAGTGGACGGGTCACAGGAGAGTCGGTGGAGCCCGGCACTGGGATTGCATTTCCCGCCATCTTTCATGCTCCAGCTTGGAACAGCGGCGCGGGGGGGGGGGGGGGGAACCACGTGGCACTCCCACCGCTCAAGCAGTTTCGTTCGCACAAGCACAGCGGCACCAGCGCCATTAGGGCTTGTCTTCCCACTTGCCACCTTGCTTTCCTAAAGCAGAATGCAGTTATTTTTGTGGGACAAATCAGCAGTTAGAAAGGCAAAGTGTTCCTTTTGCACAAACCACTGCAGTAAGGTTCTGGGGCGTCCTCGCTGGTGTTAATTCACGGAGCGGGTTTGGGAACGGGTCATCCTGCATTACGTGCCTTGGTGGTGCTCTGCTTTCCTGTGCAGAAAAGGAGGATTTCTGTGACATCTAGTAGCTTTTGCTGCCATATAATTGCATTTGTTAAATGTTCTGAGAATATTAGACAACAGAGATTTGGGCGTGGAGGGCTGGGATGTGGAGCTGAGGCTTCTCTTGGGGTCTTTGGGTTTTGTTTTGTTTTTTTAGCATAGTTCACGTTCATTATCGCCATTGTGGCCTGTGAAGCTCCTCTCAGAACAGGAATGTCTGATGTCTGCTGATGGGGTGTGGCAGGCTCTGTCAGGCAGTTACCCATGTCACTGTCACCTGCTTCCAGTCCTCTCCCCCTGCAGCCCCACCTGCCCATGCAGCACGGAGGGCCCAAGACCCCGAGGTCCTGCCGCCTCGGCCCACGGCCCCTCCCTCAGACCAAGTGTGAGGAACCAGGAGCTGACTCTAACAAGGTCAAGGTCGGGCATCCTGTATAATCAGCTACAAGATTTAGTTTCTCTACCTTCAGAAGATTTCAGTTTCCTTTTCTCTAGAGTTTTTATACTTTGTGATTCGGCGATAGATACACCGTCCGCAGCTCCTACGTCTTTAGTAGAGGTAGAAGTGCTGTAGGAAGTGTTTCATCTAGAAGATGCATGTGGTTTGCCTGGTGCCTGACCGACACTTCAGACTCAGGAGGCAGAGCTTCCTCTGAAGCACAGTGGTACTGAGAAACGTGTCATTAAAAGGGGAGAAGCCCTTGGAGGTCAGTGGTTCGAGGGGAGCAGGAGCCACAAATCCACTCTATTCTGTGTTAAGAATAGAATACAGAAAAGGAGAACGGGAAAAGAGCCGAAAAGTTCCTTCTTCTTTGGAGGAGCACGGAGCATCATCCTTTGTGTGTGACGGGGGCAGTGCCCACGATTCGGCGGGATCTGGCCTGTGTTCTCTCCCGTCACACGGACCTGGTGCCCCGGAGACAGGCTGGGGAGCGGAAGGAAGGGCCGACGCATCTCCGCATGTGCCCGAGGAAGCGGAATGACTGTGTTGAAGAAGAGACGGTGGGGTCTTTGAGCTCAGCCTCACCTCACTCAGTCTCTGCTCCCTGTTTGTTCCCTGACAAACCCGCTCTTAGACGCTGACCTCTTTCCCTCTTTCTCTCTTCGTTCTAGTTTAAAGTTTTAGCCTAGGAAAACTGTGAATGATGAGGAAAGGCAGATACTACATGCAGAATAAGTGTAAAATCTTAAACGTGTAGTCCGGGACTCAGGTGAAGTGGAGTCACACGAAGCTTTACTTTTCAGTCACGTGGGAAGTGCCCTGAAGGGAAAGGACAAGCCTGTGAAGACAGTTGGCAGTGGATTCTAGGCAGACGATTCGGGTGCCTCAGATTCACTGCATCCGTCGTTCTGACGTGCACAGTTTCATGAAACTAAAGGATATTTGTTCCTTCTAATTAAAAAAAATCTTGTTTTCTTCAGTAGTGGCTTTTTAACTTACTGAGTCTGCGAACATGTCTTGAAGGTGATGCTTCGATGGTGTTATTTCCTCATAGGTCAGGGGTTTGAAATGGAGAGCCTTTTGAATTAAGTCTAGTTGCTGCGTGTTTCACTGATAAACGCGAGTTTCTAGGAGCAGTCGCCGCTGCTGGTCTTCGTTACGTTAGAAGTCAGACCCGTGCGGACGGGGCGGGGGGGCCAGAAACAGGCGTGAGACTAACGGAGCCGCTTGCCGCCCGCAGATGACGAGGATGGCATGGACTGCGTGGACAACGAGCGGCGGCCGCACTTCCCGCAGTTCTCCTACTCGGCCAGCGGACGCGAGTAAGCCTCCCTCACGCCGCCACTTCACCGTCACCTTGGGTTGGTCACTGAGAACAGTTCCCGGACATCACCCCGGTCCTCGCCCTGACAGACGGCAGGAGCGCCTGCAGCCACGAGCGGACCGGTCCCAGGTCTTCGCCCCTCGCCGCCTCTCGCCCACCCGAGAACACCCATAACGCAGATCCACTCGACTTTTCGTTTTTGCATGAACTTGTATCTCAGTCTAAGGTCTCATGCTGTTGCTGCTGCTGTCTTACTATTATAGCAACTTTAAGAGGTAACTTTACAATCTGGGGAAGTCATGAGCCCTCCACGGTCCGTTTGTGCACCAACCGCATCTTCTGACCTTTCCGTTTTCCCCTGACAGTGAAGGATGAGTGAGATACACTGATTCTAGGTACACTTGTTAACTTTCTAGAAGAGAAATCAAAAACTAATTAGACTAAGAAGATTTAGTGTATAATCCAGAACAAGCAACTGTGGAAGGGTGGTGGTGTGCATATGCAGATTTTAGTCGAGCATCTCAGAGCAGTGCATCAAGTAAGCATCTATCACTAAGATCTGGCGGAAACGCATCAGGAAGCGTTGGCGGGAAGGACTGAACAGCTGCTGAGGTACACGTACGTGTGTCTCTGTGTGTATTTAGGTTCCCGCCGGAGACCGCAGAGGAAGCTGGCGTTCCCCGTGGACGTCACGGGCTCTGCGGGGAAGGAAGCAAGTGCGTGCACCGCCGAGCCGGGGCCCGTCGAGGGCCTGTGGCAGGCTTGGCACCAGAGAGCCTTCTCCCCCCTGTGCTTGGGAACCTCTTTCCATGATAATATTTATCGCCTCTGATGGCTGAAGAATGTAGACAGGTATCATGATCCTGCTTTTCACCAAAACCTGTACACCAAGGGAAACAGCGTTTGCCGTATTTGCTTTGATTTTTAATTTCAGTTCTGCGGGAGTGAGCTTTTTCTCAGATGTCAGAACTTGGAATGTCCTGTTACGATTTTGTTTCTATCGCAGTAGTATTTATTTTTTAGTGATGAGCATCTGTGTCATGTTAGCCAATGCAGCTCCAACTTCCATAAAACAGACGTACTGCAGTTTCTTTTGACCCACGTGCGGGAATGCACACGTGGGGAGATTCATGCACTTTTTTCTCCTTTGTGACAAAATGGGGACGAGGCTCTGAAGTTGTACACACTGACTAGAATTTGGCTTTGGGAGGAGAGATGCTGTCATCTAACCCCTTGGTGCTAAAAATGAGGAAGCCCCCAAGTGCCCAGGCCAAGGGGTGAGCGGAGCAACGGGGTGGTGGCGTTCCCTCGTTGGAGGACTGAGATGTCAGGACAGCCCGACGACAGAATGAGGTGAAGAAAATTGAGACCCAGACGATGATAAATGAACCGACTTGGCAAAATAAACACATCCCAAGTGTTTCCGGAGGAGGCGGGCAGAGATGAGAACCCGGTGTGTTTATTCCGGTCCTGGTACATTTATCACTGAGTTAAGCCATCAGGGACACAAAACAAAACGAAACAAAAAGAACACCTCCAGCTTTTCTTTTTCTGTATATACTCACGTCCCCGAGTTCCAACATTTCTCACCGAACGGGGACCCGTATGCAAACCTCATCTTTCTCCTTCATTGACGACGATCTTCAGATTAAACCCTTTGGTGCTAGGAGCTGACGTTTTCCAAAGCAGCCTATGAGATCCGGGGGCTGGGGCCCTCCTGGCGCGGCAGGCGGGGGGCCGGTGGCCCCGTGGAGTGACCACGGAGATGTGTCTTAGGTAAACTATCTGACAGCTCCCAAATGGAAGACCACAGTGCGATGTAGTGTTGTGATGGCATCACTGGATGAAAGAGCAAGTGACTTTCTGAGCGGGACGAGTCACACTCTCATGCAGATGTCTTAGCCTCTGAGCGCCGGAAGTGTGGATTCACAGCCAGGAAGCCACTGCTGGCGGTGGGCGGGCCGCTGGGACTGCGGGGGCTAAAGGGCATTCTACTAAGGCAGCTAAGACATATTCAGACATAGGTCTTATCCTAGTTTTTCATATCTCTACCTGAGTGAAGTTCATCCTTAGTACTGAGTAGGAAGTTACAGTAAATGCTAGTTCACTCTTACACATATCGCTCCACTTTTTTTTTTCCCCACTTGGAATTATGTTGAATGTTTCACCGTGACAAGAAAGTAGACTAGAAGGTGTGTCTTGTAAGTTGTCTTGCATTCATTTTCTAAGAAAGAAGCAGATGGGAGGAGGGGGAGAGAGCTGAGACTGGCTGCTCACAGCATGGGGTCTGTTCAAGGGGAGGCGTGGCACCCGACACTGAGCGCATCGGTAGGTTTGGTTTGGTTTTGTTTTTTGGGGTTTTTTTTTTTGGTCTGTTTGTTTTTTGGGATTTTTTTTTCCAAACCTTAAAGTGATTTCCATGACCTTGGCCAAGGACGCAGCGTCAAGATTGGTGACAGCGTTGACAGTGCCCCAGGCTGGCCACTCCTCCCAACTGGCTGCCAGCCCCCAGCCCCTGATAGGGGCTGCACCGCCCCGCCCCAGGATTCTGTGCAAGTCCAGCCGGTGTTTACTTGGCTTCGACCTTGAGAATCGTCCCTTCCCCTCACTCCCAGGTGTCAGTCAGCTGGCGTGGAGGCATGAGAGAGAGACAGGAATGTGTCAGGGGAGGTTTCTCGAACTTCCCCTGTGTCTGCCCGTAGCTGTCGTTTGGATCCCGGCCGACAGAGAGGCCCGAACCCCGGCATCGTTCTAGCAGAACGCAGCTCCCACGGAGCAGACTCCACCTTGACCTGCGGAGCGGCCGTGACGTCTGCCCTCGCGGGGACAACGGGCCACTTCCGCGCGGCGTTTCGGCAGGGTGGCCCACAGCTTTGCTTTACACACTAATGCCATAGCATCATCCCAGTATTGTTTTCCATTTCCCACACCTGGTTTCCGGCTTCTTAGAGCTGACTGTTCTCGCAGGGGCCACTTGCTTCTCCTAGAGTACAAACCAAGGTAAGGCCTTCCTTACTAACTGCAGGGTCTATATACCACACCTCAGCGTACACACTTTGCTGCTACGTTTGTACTGTCTTCAGTAGAACTTCCTGACCTTGCTCCCGGTAGTGCATTACAGGCAAGCATGAAATGTAAAGTATTTATTTAAATAAAAAGAAAACCTCTAAATTGGTCATTGAATTACCTCCCTGTAGCTTTATAGTTTGTGACATTTCTTGACTTCTTTCATTAGATCCACGCAAGATCTAGTCATCTGGGTAAGGATTTTAAGCGGACGCAACCATGAACCCAAGAAACTGTATTACTCTTACCGTTGGTCATACTAAAACTGTTTATTTCCTGAAGCATATGACCCACAAGGATGTGAAATAAACTACAAGAAACTGTTTTTGTACACTGTACATCCTTAGTATTTTTACACGTATATGATAGGGTGCACATTATTTTCCTCGTACAGACAGCTCAAATAAAGCACTATGTCAATCTGCTACTTCTCTCTTTATTGTTGTTGGACGTGGTTCTGTGATCTCAGAAAATTAAATACTGTTCTGGAAAGAAGAAAGATTTTTAATAGCTCCACCTGGTATTGACCAGCCCTGTCTAAAGCGTGACAGGGAAGTGCGTGAATTTCTTAGGGCTCAGAACACACGTGGGATTATTTCGTTACTTTGCAGAGATGGCCCTAGTGCAGTTGTACCAACTTTGGTGAAGGACTCCGTCCAGAGGGGCGCCACTGGGCTCCCTCCTGGGCTGGGTTTAGGACAGACCCACTGTAGTAAAGCCAGGGGTGGGCCGTCTCCCTGGAGGTCTGTAAGACCCCAATCATCTTCATGCCAGACGGTCTGGGCCCAGAACTCTTAAGGCGTGTAGTTCATCAGTAGAGTCCTCCCAGGACGTGGCCCTGCGTGCTGCCTTTCTGAGAACTGATGCTTAGCGCTTCCTGGCAGATCCAGGTAGACGGGGTAACGGACTGGTGGGGCGATCGGCCGCCTGCAGTCCTGGTGGGTGGGGCCTTTCTCTGACTTTACCTCACAGACTCGCTGTCGCTGTCGTGGAACCTGGGCTTGCTCCTGCGGCTCAGCCAGCCCAAGGGACGGCTTGGGGACCAAAGCTGGTCGAGCACGAATGTGCAGGTCACACCTACATGCGCTCTTCCTTCACGAGGGCCACTGGGGTGGACGGTCCGGGAGGCTGACATCAAGTGACCTCGTATACTCCTTCAAAGGTGCTACTTTTAGAATATTGTATAACTTATTTCCTGTATTCCTAAACCAGAATTAGGGACAACTAACACACCTTGTGTAATAGCGTTTCTGTCTAGCACATTCGATGGCATCACAAACCTTCTGACTCTGAGTAGAAGTTCGGCTCTTGCGGGCGTGAACCTTTTCATGCTCCTGAGATGTGGGCGGTCTTTGCCCGTGTGCCGCCCCACACCCTCCGCAGCCCAACCCGCGCTGACTCGGGGGGCTGAGGCGGAGAGGGCGGTCACGTCGGCCGGCCATCGGGGCCTTGTCCCCGCGGCAAGTGCTCCGTTGTCCTCCTTGTGGCCGACACAGCATCTCTCCCACAGCATCTCGCCCATTTCTGTCCCTCCCACGCACTGGAGGGCCTCACTGTGTGTAGCTGAAACACTGAACTAAAATAAAGACCCGTGTCCAGACACTGACGAAAACTCTAAGGGATGTTGCAATCTCACCAAGTATGTTTTTCAGCCCCTCTCCAGTACTGCATGGGGGGGAAGACCCGACCCCACCGAGCCAAGATGCTTTTCTGTGTGTGTGTGTTGTTAGCCAAGTGGAGGGGCCAATGCCCAGGGTGGCCGGGTGCCTCCCCACGCACACCAGGTGGCAGGTTGGGGGCCCTCGGGGTCCTGCGGGACGCTGATGGGGGCAGAGGGGGCGGTGGTGTGCAGATTGCGAGGAGGGAGAGACACCGAGTGGCAGGGGAACAGTTCGGTCCTCGGTACCCTCTGGCCTGGTTAAAACATGTGCCTTTTCGGTGTGTTTTGTTCGTTCCGAGATGGAAAGTAAACATTACAACTCCAGTCTTTTCCAAAGCTCATTTATTGAAATCCGTGTGTGTAAGGTAGCGTACAAACGGGCAGGTTTAAAAATTCAGCGACATGAAGCCATTTCCTCACACCCACGCCGGGAGGTCTCCCCACGCCAGACTTCGGCTCCAGCCCGTCCGCCGTGCAGGCCCCGCTCGGGAACACGCGTGGTGGCGGCGACGGCGCGGCCCCTGCCGTCCGAGGCGGTGTCCAGCCGGAAGGTCGCGGTGCGCTGCGGCACATTACGTACAAACCAGATGAATGTAAATAACTCTTTGTAAGTCATTTATTTCACTGTTTCATCCAGGTCAGCAATCAGATTGTGGCATGCTGGGTAACTGGAAAAAAAAAGATAATAAAGAATAAGTTTAAATAGATCACGTTCTTCGATGTGATTTGTCTTCTCACTGGTTAACTCTCCTTTGGGTAAAAATGTAGCAAGTGTGTGTAAGCGACTGCACGGGAAGCTTGGTCCTCACCTTCCCCGCGGGCCAAAGCCCTCGTTGACGAGGAACACAAGGTGAGCTGCTTGTCAGTGCTTCAGCTCTGAAAACAGCCTGCATTCCGGGTGTCCGTGTCCCTTAAATACCAGCAGCCCGAGGGCAGGACGAGGCCCGGGCGCCACCCCTTCCCCGTGCGGGGAAGGGAGACCCAACCCTGCCAGGATCTGGTCACTGGCGACGGTTCAGACCCAGCAGCGAGTGACCCAGGGTGCAGGCCACGAGTCCCTGAGAAATTCCTGGGGAAACCTCCGAACTGGTAGCTGTAGACAACTCATTGTAATGCATAGACAGGCATCTCCCCCTGGAAACCACCTCCCGTGTTCTGGAAGAGGGGATTTGGTGCCCGGGGTTTGGTAGTTTTTAAACAGGTATCGCTGTTCCAAAACCGGCTCAGGAAAGGGAGGCTGAGGAGTCTCGAGGTAGCACTGAATTCCGCTGCCTGCCCTGGCCGGGAGCCTGGCTGGGCACGCGCGTTCAGACCACACCGGGGAAGGAAGGCAGAGGCCACTGGAAATGGTAGTGGTCCACCGAACTCGAGTCCCTGCCCTTGGCTGTGTGAGAAGCCGAACAAGATGCAGGCCTCCCGGCACAGTGCCCAGTCCCTCAGCTGGACGGGGCGGGACAGAGCTCAGAAGCGATCTCCCGGATCCCAGTTTTCACTCCCGCAGATAAATGGGAACGTGATGGGTGCAGAGCCAGGGGCCGGCCCAGTCTCTGCAGCCCGGGGACAGGCGGCCCTCGCACCTCCCGCTGCAGGTTTCTGGGAGGGGAATTGGAAGAGGTGGTGCTTGTGAAGCCGACTTAAGCCGCGATTGCTCTCAGAGGAGTTCCAAGCCAGGGCGGTGTCCTGAGCTGAGACCAGAATTCATGTGAGAGACGCGTGTGAAAATCAGTCTGCTGGCTTTTTTAAAACCGAGACAAGAATGTTTACATTTCAGGGAGCTTTCCCAGGTATGCAAGGCACACTGCTCATGACTACAGAGCGTGAGTCTGTCGACAGAGTGCAATTACAGTAGTACGTGCACACCCACCGTGTGAGGGCTGGGGGTGGGGGCAGAGGTGGGTGGACCCTCTCCCAGCCCCAGAAGGCTCTGTTCTCCGGTCTCCCTGAGTGGGCCACAGGGAGCCCCCAGTGCCCCAGGGCCCTGCCTTGGCAGAAGGGGTCCCCTGCTGTCCCGAGTCTCACACTCAGTGCAGAGGCTGCCTGCTAGCAGCTCTGTTTGACCGTCCAGCACGGTGTCCACTGAGGGGACCAGCCCAGGGCGGCTCTGCCACGCCGGGCTTCGACGGCTCTCTGCTCTGCACTCACCTGGGCGCCCTGGAGGCAGGCTCACTCTCTAACCGTAAAACCTGAAGGATGTCTTTGACGGGCATGAACCACAAAAGGCACATTTTCAAATGAAAAACTGAATGCACCCATGACACACCCGGTTCAGAACAGTGGTCAAGTCCTGAAGGCGACGGAAAACGGATGACGGGGTTCGCCTTTCTTAACCCAGGCTCTGGGAGGCGCATTTCCCCTGGTGGGTCCTGGTGTGGACTCCGGGGCCAGCCAGGAAATGGTCACCACCTGACCCGTTCCCAGCCGGCGTGCCAACGGCTCCGCTGCGCCAGGGACCCCCGTCCCGTCCAGGGGGCCCGCTCAGGAGCATGCAGAGGTGCTGCCCTCCGCAGGGAGCAGCCGCACTGAGTCCCCCGCCCCCTCCCCGCCCCCGCAGCAAGTCTGCCGTCACTTCTCTGCGACAGCTCTGTGTTCTCTGGTTTTGGTGAGAAGGCTTGCCTTCGCCCTCCCTTTTCCACGGTGTCACTCACTGTCCTGCACCGGGTCCCCGGCACCTGCTAGTGCCCGGCTTCTGGCGACGTTCGGTCAGCGTCTGGCTGAGGAGAGGGTCGACCCTGTTGCATCACCGTTTTGTCTGCTGCCTGCAGCACTGCCCGCCACCCGCCGCCTGCGGGAGCCCCGGGAGAGGACACAGCTCAGTGCCTCCCCGTCCTGTCGGACGTCTGGGGAAGGGTTAGCACAAACCAGGGGGAGAGAGGCCTCAGGTACCTCCCAAAGCGGGCTTCTCGGCCACCGCTCCTGGGGGATGTCAGCCACACTGAGTTCTGGAAAGTTGGTTCCTTCGTGCACTCGGCAACCACCAGGGTCCGGCTGTGCGGGAGAGGCGGGGACGCAGGTGGGGACGCAGGTGCCCGTGGGACCGCAGCTGTCTGAGATCTGAGCTATGGCTTGAGCCCTGGGCCCCCATCCCCCCTTCCTTCTGCCTTTGAGCTTGTCACCAGGGCTGTGGCCTCCTGGGTAGCGTGGCCACATCTGCAGTTGTCCGTGCTGCCCTACAGGTCAGAGGGGGGCCCGCAGGGCGCCCGGCAGCAGCTCTCCTGAAAGACTGTCCACAGCTGTCACGCCTGCCCCATCCACGGCCAGCCCATCAGGGCTAGCCCATTTCCTCTCTTCTCCTTTCCTCTCTTGCCCTTTGAAATGCTGACTGTGCCTTCTCTCCACAAACCCTGACTTTTGTGTCTAACGTATTTCTCAAGTCTGACTTTAAATTCAGAGTTAAAGACACGAGGCTCTCCTTGACCCTGGCTGTTCCCCAGGCACACGCACTGTGGGGGGCCCAGTACAGCCTTTTCTGCTGCTGTGTCCCCAGGCATGGGCGTGCGGGGCCCAGGGCACCCCGGGGCCTGCTCACCAGAGGCACTGGGGGCTCCCCAGCCAGGTCTGCGCCCAGCCTCTCAGCAGCCTCTTGGGCAGCCTGCTGCTACCCCCTGCTGTCTACCTTACTCTGGGCTGTTTCTGCTTCTGCGAGGCTGCGGCAAGGGCCCTGTCTTTGGGCCTCCGGCAGGAGAGCATCTATTTTTAACTAGAGGGCAGATCCACCCCCCTTCACCCCCACGGGGCGTTTCAAAGCCTGGCCAGGGCTGATGGAGCTCCAGGACTGCAGCAACGCCCCCACCCCAAGTCCTGTCCTCAGTCCACACCCCCAGGGCCCAGCTAGGGCCCCTCAGGCAAGCCGCCTTGCCCTTGGGGGGGACGCCCGCCCTCTTCCACCTGGCCTTGGCCTTGGCCCTGGCTGGGCCCTGTCTCTCTAGAGATTTGGTTGCTACCTGTGGACTTCGCAGTTCTGTTCGCTTCACCTCTCCGGGCCTTGTTTTCCTGTTTGTGTAAAGAAGTTGTTACACGATTCATCCCTGAGGCCCCTTCACGCCTGCCCCAAGTGTGGGGCCAGCGCCGCTGGCTTCCTAACATCCCTACTGGGCACAGGGTGACGCAGGAGCTCCCTCTTAAAGGGACGCTGGTTCCACGGTTTTTTCAAACCGGAAGCTGAGTGACATGGCAGCTCAACAATCTCCCTGAAGTGCTGCGGAGCTGAGACTCGAACCTGGCAGTGGAGCGGCTGGGCTCTTGCAACGCCACTCTGACCGGCACAGTGAGAGCCCACGAGCAGCTCGGCTGCGGCTGTGGGATTCAATCAGGAGCAGTGCACAGGCCGCCTGGGGTTAAGGCGCCCACCCAGGAGCTGGGGGCGGCACCGATCTGGCCAGGGGGCGGTGCCCTCCGCAGCCCTCGCAGGACTCCGTGGAGAGGTGGTCTCAGCTGTGACCGCTGAGCTGTGTGACAGCAGTGGCTTCCCACCCAGCACAGGGCACAGGGCCGCCTCTGGGTCAGTGGAGTCCTGCCTCCCCTGCCCCTCCCCGCCAAAACACAAGTGACCACAGCTCCGGCTGGGCCCCTCGTCCCTCCACTGGGCACAGGCTTTCTTGGATTCTGCCTGTTGCCAGCTGCAGAGCGGGCAGGAGGTCAAGGCTGAGTCTCCTGGCCCCAGCTCCTCCTCCTGTCCTCCTGGGCCCAGGAGGGCCATGACCACAAAGGGCCCCAGTGGCACTGCCTCTGGGCTCCACAAAGGGACAGACTATGGAAGCCGCAAACCCGAAAAGGTGCAGGCAGGAGAGCCTTCCTTGTAGAGGAGGCAGGGACCCGATTCCTCGGTTTTCTGGGAAACGGCATCTTGGGACTGGACTTGGGGCTGGGCCGTGGGGGGAGGCAGGGAGCCGGTGCCAGGAAGGGAGGGGTCAGTCGGAGGACGCGCACGCCCCAGGGCCTGGCATCTGCTGGGCGCGCTCTCCCCTCCCCCGAGCTCACGCAGACTTGAGGAGTCCCGTCTGCAAGTCGCAGGGCCGGGGCCTGCCATCCTGCGGCTTTCTGGAGCCCCAGAAGTCGCGAGGCGTCCCCCGCACACGGGCAGGTGTCTGTGTTTTCCCTGAACCACGTTTCCATGGTAAACAGAGCCTGAGAATTCCCCAAGGACAGACCGTGTCGCCGACAGCAGAGAGAGGCGCCTCTGGCTGCCTCGTGCTGGAAAGCGTTGAAAATCAAGACGTTGACATTTGGGGTTGCGATGTGACGGAATCACAGCCTTTTAAAGGCAAGAACCACTTATCTATCCACCCTGCATGCAATATTCAGTGTTTTGTTCACTTGTCTAATTGGATTAAAATATTTAGCTCCCTTTAAAATCTTGATTGCGAATTTATATTGCAAAATGGAATGTCTGACTCGGGAAGCGGTCCGCGGAGCACATGTATCTGCGGAGACACACATTTCCATTTCCTTTTCCCCCTTGAGTCTGCCTCGCAGATGACTCGCTCTCGGACACAGAGAACCGTTAACGGGAGAGGGAGTCTGGCTTCAGAGGAGCCGGATGCACTTTTCAACAATGAGCCCGCACGGGGCCTGCGGCGTGAAGACGGGAAAGTTAGACGCCGCCGTGCGCGTTGCTCGGGGAAGCTTCGGGGGCGTTCCGGACCCTCAGGGGAGCCGCGCAGCGCCACGCCGGGGTCTGATGTCATCTTTGCAAACACCCAGGCAGCAGGGAGTTAATGACATTTGAGCTGCATATGTTCGAGTGTGTTTAAAAAAATATGCAAGTCACTTTGGTTGACAGTGTCTTGTACACAGTTTTGAAAGAATCAGGGCAAACTTTAACAGAGTCAGTTTTTATTTGAAAAATATTTTCTGGGAATGTATCAGTGTTTATTTTTGAGACTGACAATTCGGGTGAAAATCAGGATAAAAACAAAAAAACAACAATTTGGTTGAAATCAAATTGTTTGTTTTCATCTATTTAGAATTCTTTCCAAAAAAAAAAAGAGAAAAAACTTGGTTTGGGAGGAGGCTTTTTAATTTATTTTATTCAGTGTATTTGCTGTTCTATTAAGCACCATCTGTCTTCAGGTAGCGAAGTTCACGAAAGCACCTGCACCCGCTGGGGACGACCCCACAGACCCTGTGGACCCCTCCGAGTCCCGCTCGGCCTCGCACAAGTCCCTGGGCAGGCCCTGCCTCCCCACTGGCCCCGCCCCCAGCTGGCCCCGCCCCCACTGGCCCCGCCCCCAGCTGGCCCCGCCTCCCAGCGGCCTCCGGGAGCTCTCCGTTCTGAAGCTGTCCCCTCCCTCGGCTTCAGGTCACAAGTGGGCCTGATTCCCTTCATCATCTCCTGGGCCTCCGTTTCTCGAGCTGGGGTTTCAGCTCTTCCCCAGCGTCCTTCGGTGGGACCAGACCAGGCCCGTGACTCCGAATAGAATCACATGGGGCTGCGGGGTCCACCCACACGTTCCCATCAAACTGGAGATTAGATTCGCCGCCAAGGAGGCTCAAGGGTCACAGGGCCACCGGGGGCCTCACGGACGAGTCAGTGTCGGGGCCGTTTTAGAAACGGTAAGAGAGTCATCCAAAAGGGACCGCAAAGGACCCGGCCCCGGCCCAACGGAGGACGGAACCAACCAGCCTGTTGGGTGGCTGCTGTCAGAAAACCCAGATCGACCGAAATCACCTTCGTCACCAAACACGCCAGCGAATACAGGAACCGTGAGGGACGAGACGGCCCTCTAAGTGGACAGACGGCTTCGCTCCTTTCCCGCTCTCAGAGGCCATTCTCCCCACAAAGGACTCTCATTTCTTCACCAGCTGGCACCCCCTCCCTGGCGGGGGGCTAGTGTCCCGGGGCACTGGGTCACGGACTCCTGCCCTGCCTCCCAGCCCTCAGGCCTCGCCTGAACTCCCCAGGGACCCGGGGTCCTGTCCTGGACACCAACCAGGTCTGCCCCCGCAGGAGCTGCCTCAGTGAGCGCGGGACCCGCATGCAGACCGCGGCAGACGGTGGCACCAGGGGTGTGCCTGCCAGGGCCCGTTCCTAAAGTCCCTCCCACCCCGAGGGAGGCAGGCGGTGAAGATAGCCATTGCTTTTCGGCAGCACTACACCAAGAACAAGCCGCTCAAGGAGCCTTGAGCTCAGTCAGTGGCTGCACCCTGACCCACCGCCCCTGGGGCGGCCCCAGGGCCCGCCCGCTCTGATCGGACTGGCGAGGTGGGACCTCTCCCAGCCAAAACTGACCCCGAGGCGCAGTCAGGCCTGAGACCAGCTCCCTCCGCCAGATGCGCTGTGGCGCGCGTTTCAGAACTAAGCCGACACGAGTCACAACCATCCGGCCTTCTAGGCAGACTACATGTTTCCTGTCAGAGGCCACAGGCCAGCCTGGGGGCCCGTCACCTGCTTCAGGGCACAGGGCTGGGTACAGGGGAACAAACCTGGGAGGTGACTCAGCTCAGAGCCGCTGCCCCGGCCAGGAAATATCCGCGCTCCTTTGCATCTTAGGTGCGCAGAGATTTTCAGAGTCTGACGTTGACATGCAAAATTATGTGATTGTGCTCAATGCAGCCAGGCTGAGGAAATGCAAGCCTTTAGCTGAAAGCATCCCGAAACCAGAGAATCCTGGGGCAGGCGGCAGCCTTACTCACTTCAAGGGCTCGTTGGGAGCCGGGCTCACCAGTCAAGTTTATTGCGTGGCCAAAGTAGGCGAAGTCCATGCTTGGGTGGCGGGAGCAGGCCTTGGGTTTAGATATTCGGCAGAGAGCTTGTTAACCCCGGTCCCCCCTCCTCTCTGAACACCCGTATTGGCTGCTGCAAGCCAACGGTCCCTCAAACAAGCTTCTCCGGTCACGTTCATACTGAAATTATTCCCCAGGGAACGCGTGGCTCTGAAAGACCCCCCTCCCCCGGCCCAGAGAGGAGCCAGAGAGGCTAGTGTCAGACAGCACAGGACGGCCAGACCGTTATGTAGCTTCAGGCGAGGGAAGAAAGACCTGCTCGTTTTTCTGAGGGTTGTTTTGAGGTTCGGGGGTTTTTCTTTAAGGATTTCATTTGACCACTCTCAGAGGTTTCTAAGCACCGAGGGTCCAGGGGAGGTCTGGGTGGACATGGGTAGGCAGGTGCGGAGTTAAAAGGCCAACCCCGTGTGATAGTGAGCCAGTCCAGAGCCCAGAGGGAACCGCCCCGCAGAGAGGACGCCCCGCAGTCTGCTCCTTAGGGAGCTCCTGGCCCTGAGAAGCCGAGACCCACTCAGGCCATGAGTCGCGTCCCTCCCCTGTCCCCGGCGGGAGCCTGGTCACCCGTCCAAGGCCCAGTGCCTTGATCTTTGGCCGGCACCACCCAGGGTGTCCCACAGGACGGGCTGGACCGTCAGGTTCTGGGCATGTCTGAAGTGTGGGGGTGGAAAGGGAGCCCTGCCACCCGCTGCCAGTGCCCCTCCCCCCCGCCCCACCTCTGCCTTCCCTGGGCTCCTCAGGGTCTCTCAAGTGTGGGGGGGGGGCGGGGACAGAAAGAGGGACACTCGACGCTGCCTCAGTGTACTGTGTACGGCTGTCCCCCACTCCAGTGCCCCTTCGGGCTGGGCTGGTCCAACGCTCATTGTGCAGATGGGGAAACTGAGGCTCAGCAGAAACGTCAGGGACTTGCTCAGGGCCACACAACATGACACAGCGGGGAACCATTCCCCGTTCTTTGTGCCCGCAGACACTGCCAAGGCTCTCAGGCCTCCGTGTCCCCCCAGATGACCCAAATGGCCTGTTACAATGCAGAGCCCAGGGCCCTGGGCCAGAGGTGCTGCCGCGGTGTGTGTGAGCCAAGGTCCTGGCAGCTGAGGTCCTTGTGCTTATTTCTTCACAAGCACCTCCGATGACGGTGCGTGGTCTGTGCCTGGGACTGGGAGCCACGGGCACCCCCCTTCCCTGTGAGCAGCCGCAGAGGCTCCGGGGACAGACAGGTGCGCGTGCGTCCCCAGCATGGGCTCAGTGACCGGACGGGTGTGTGTGGGGAGCGGGGGAACGTCCCCTACTGGCTGGGAAACAAATGAGCACTTTGCAGAGGGATCTGGTGGGCTGAGTGGGAAAGATCACTCAGAGGACAGTGGCGCCGGATACCCATTCGGCACATGGTCATTTTGAAAGGACAATGAGAGACGATTTCTCATCCTTTTCATTTCCAGATGCATTTCCCCATGAATCATGCCCGGCACGTGCGTGTGACATGCCCCGGGCACTCGTGGGGCACCTGGGCCCAATCCTGATGACAGGCGGGGGCCACGGCCGCCCACGGACAACCCTGGCGTCCAGCAAACTGCAGGGTCGGGCGGAGGCTCCGCCTCCCTCACCGGGAGAGAAGTTATTTGGGGGGGGGGGGCAAAGGCCTCACTCTGTGCTCCCAACTCAGCTGGAGGTGCTTTCTTTCCTCTGCCAGCTGCGGTATCACCCGGACAGGAGACGCCTGGGCCTTGGAGTCAGAGGCTCCACGTCAGGGTCCCTACTTGCTAGCTGTGCAGCCTTGCTTGGGCCTCAGTTTCCCTACCTGTCGAATGGAGACAGTGGTCCATCCTGCAGGGAAAAGGGAGTGACTGTATGGTATGTGGGACCCTGCCAGCATTCCAAACCTCCCTCTCTTTTTTTGTTTGTTTGTTTCTTTTATCCTCAGCTGAGGACATTCTTCTTTCATTGCTTTTAGAAAGAGAGGAAGGGAGAGAGGTAGAGAGAAACATCAACGGGTCTCCTTCTCGTATGTACCCCGACCAGGGATCGAACCCACAACTTGGGTATGTGCCCTGACCGAAAACGAACACACAACCTTTCAGTCTGCAGGACGGCGCTCCAACCAACTGAGCCGCGCTGGCTAGGGTGGCAAGTTATTCTTTTTCTGCACCTTTTATTTTTCAGTGAACTTCTTTTGTTGTTGTTTGGTTTAAAAATGTCTTTTTAAAAGGGCTTTTTTAATTCTCCCCACCCCCCAGAAAGTCTTAGCTCACTTACCAGTCAGGTCACTTAGGATGAGATTTGTGCATCCCACTCCCGCTAACCTCCCTCACTGGGGGCACCCCCTCCCCCAACCGGTGCAGGCGGTAGGCCTCCTGCAGGGGCCCCTCCGGCTAACTCCCAGACGCCTCCCCACCACCCAGCCCTCCTGTCCCGGCCTCCTGCAGGCGCAGGTGCCGACGTTCAGCACGCGGTGCGTTTTCTTCATTCTCGGGCCTGTGCTCCGGCAAACATTCAGCTCCCTCGGGAGGACAGGCCCACCCTGTACCCCACCTTTCCCTGGGCCCACACTGTGCCCCACCCAGTCTTCAGGACCGCCCTCCTGGCTTATCAGCTGCCTGTTAAAATGCAGACAGACCTCGGTGTGTCCTGTGTCCACTGGGGGGGTGAGCCTGCCCAGACGCCCCCACCCGGCCCTGGGCGTGCACCTGCACTGTACCTGGGATCTCAGTTGCTCCACCTCCTCCGACAGGGTCTGCCTCTCCAGCAGGAGCTGGGTCTGCCTCTGGAGTAGCTGCACCAGCTGCTGGGCGGTCGCCTGGCCGTGCTTGTCCAGCTGCCGGAGCCTGGAGGAAAAGCCACCACGGAATCAGACAGGGGTCCTGAGAACAGGGGCGAGGGCCAACTGCAGCCCTGTTGACGTGGCCCGTTGCTTGCGCGTCCCAGGCAGTGCCTGGCAGTGAACTTGAGCTGTGGTCGAGGGTGACCCTGAGGAGGGAGGCCTCGGCCAGCAGTGGCCCTTGGGCTGCATTTGGCAACGTGAAGGGAGTTGTACCGAGTGGGAAAGGAAATAGGCGGACTCCATCAGCAAACACACAGATCTGGTTGGATAACTAGAAAACCTGAAACCTTACACTCACAGAGGTCAAAGGCCTCCATTGTTCGTCTGGAACTATCTGGCCCCAACGCCAGCCCAGGCCGGGCCAGGGGCGAGGAGGGCGGGGACGCTGGCTCTCCACCATCCACCACTCAGTCGATCACGCGCAGCAGCGCCGCTGACCAGATGTCTTCAAAGATCCTAAATTTGTCATTCTGCTGATGGGCTCTCCTCTCCAGACTTGCTAATTCACTCCAACTATTATGCTCATTTGCCCACAGACGCTTCCTGTGCAGCGGGTAGCACACCCGCCGAGGAAAAGTAGGTTTCGGATTAAATTTAGAGTTGAACAAGTAGCCAGAACTAACTGTTCTGGAGAGAAGCTCGCCGTCCGCGCGCCCTTCCTTGCAGTCCTCGCCCGCCAACAGCGTCAACGGTGAAATAAACGTGTATTTTCCACACGTGGAATAAGAGGATGTTTACGCTCAGGATGCATCTCCAACTCCAGGCCGCCCGTCCCACACCGACTCCAAGACCCGAAGCCTGTTCCGCAGACAGCGGCCTTGGCTGCCCTGGCTTCCAGCTCCCCGGCGGCAGGCTTCGCGGGAGGGATCTGGGCACAACTAAACATTCACCAGTGCTACCCAAACCCAGGGGGGCTTGCCTCCTGGGGTGCTCTCTTCGACAGTGGGGCGTGGTCGTCCTGGGGAGTTTTACTCACTCCCAGCGAGCAGCCGGACTCACGCCCGAAGCTCCGCCTCCCAGGAGGCGGGCTGTCCGTGGGCTACTCTTCCTGGGCTGGGTTCCTGCCGGGGGTCACCCTGTTTACAGCTGGTCTGCTACATTTTACCATTTGGCAAGGAGAGCCTTTAGGAAGCACGCGTGGCCTAGGCCTCGAGACCTTAGTGCTATCTAACAGCAGGACAGAGATGAGGCCTTAGGCGTGGGCAGGCTTTTCACTCAAAATGACGCGGCCTCTGGAGGCAGCCACTTTGTGCAGGCCCTCCTCCCCACAGTGTCCTGAGGCGTGGGCACTCTCAGCAGGTGTCCAGCTGGCAGGGAGCAGGCTCACAGGGCCCTCCCACCCCTAGGTCCCAGCCTAGGCTGACCACGCCCACAAGCCCATGCCCCGCCCACTGGCCTGCACTCCACTGGTTCCAGAGGAGAGACAGGACTGAGGGCAGGACTCGCTTCTTCCTTCCTGTCTCTGTGGCTGTTCAGGGTCAGGTTCAGGTGCTCCCTCACCCCCGCGCCTGGGCTGCAGGACAGGCCCTACCCAGCCTCCCAGGAACGGGCTGGGGGCAGAGCTCCACCACAAGAATCCTCCACCCAAGGGCACCCTCCCGCTTCTAGACTGTACCAATGATGGGAATGTCCCCTTTCCCTGTCACCCTCCTCTGCTCTTGGAGGAAGAAAAAGGTTTCCTCTGGGGAAGCCCAGGCTGCCTCATACCCCAGCACACGGTCCAGTGGGGGCAATTTTTCCTGAGAGCACAGTCTCAGGACCACCCAACTGGCATCAAACCGAACAGAAGTTTCTCTTTGCTGCCTCCTGAGCAGGGGGCAGCTGGGAGGGGCCGGGACATCCTGGGAGTCAGAGAGGCTGGGCCAGTGGGCCGGAGAGGGGGTAGGGGAGGGCTGGAGGGACTGGGGCAGGGGGGACGGCAGGGGCATTCTGCCCAGACTGACTCACTGGCAAAGGCCATTGGCCACCACTCACTGGTGCAGTGCAGCCTTGGAGTGGCACCCACTGAAGATGCAGAGATGAGAGCAGCTCATTTCCTTGAGAAGCACACAGTAGGTGCCTTTCCCCCTCCCCTCAGGCCATGGGTGTGCGGAGAGCCACAGGCTTAGAGCTCCTGAGGCGGTGGCCCCTGGCTTCGTGCTTGGCAGAAACAAATGGAAGGGAACAGAACCACAGGACAACTAGATGACACCGCGAAGGCTTAACCAAGGCCAGAAGGCACCGAGGATGGCCAGCTCCGCGTGGGCTCTGCCCCGGGCTCGGGCGAATGAATGGGCAGGGTCCTGAAGACGGATGGGTTTCGTGTGTGTTTGGGGCTCCTGAAAGGAGAGGGCCGCCCGACCCAGAGCCGAGGCTCAACGAGAGCCGGCTCAATTGGCACAGAAAGCTGGCGAGGTGAGGGGCCGTCACCACGGCTCACCACTCGAGGGGGGAGGGCGGGGCAATTCCAGCCTAGATCCCCACCCCCACCCCGTGGAGGCCTCAGAACTTCAGCTGGTGCAAACTTTGCAAACTTTGGCCCTGGGATCCCTGCAGCCATTACCCAGAGGTACCCAGGCCCACCCAGATGGGCTGAATCGAGCCTCCTGGTGCTGGTCCGGCACCCCAGCACCCCGGCAGGGAGCCAGCTGTCGGGGTTCTCCTGCAGATGTCCCACTGATGCAAGGAGCAAGCCACTGGGAGGGGCTTGCCGTCCCTCTGGGAGGCCTTCGTTGGCTTCCCAGCTGACGAGCTAAGGATGGATTCGCTTGGAGTCAGCTGGGCCAGCTTGAACGCCCCGCAGCTCCCGGGTGTCTCAACCGTTATTAGTGGCCAGTTAACTGCTGCGTTACCTCGACAGGCCAAGCGACCCTCGGCACACGCCCTCTCAAGAGTGTTTTTCTCTTTCCAAAAACTGGGCTCCACCCTGGTTGGCGTAGCTCAGTGGATTGAGCGCGGGCTGCGAACCAAAGTGTCGCAGGTTCAATTCCCAGCCTGGGTACATTCCTGGGTTGCAGGCCACAACCCCCAGCAACCGCACATTGATGTTTCTCTCTCTCTGCCTATCTCTCTCCCTTCCCTCTCTAAAAATAAATAAATAAAATCTTAAAAAAAAGAAAATTAGGCTCCTTTTTTGAGGCCCCCCTCTGTCCTGTCAATCCATGGACAGCAGTGATGCCAATCAAAAGCTTAGAAAAGGTAAAAATAACAACAAACCCAAACCCACGTTTGTTTAAAAAAAAAACAAACAGATTTTAGGTAAAGGGGACTTTGCTAAGGAAAATATATTTCGATGGCAGCTCTCTCAAGGCCTATTTTGAATATTTATAAAACAGATTTTTTTTTTAATTAAAAAGGTTTTTTTGGAACAGCCTTGCCCAAACACGGCAGCGCCCAGGCTACAAGCTGTCCGTGGCTGTTGCGTTACCATCAGTGAGAAGAGATTTCTTGGCGTGTCCTGCTGACAAATAAGCTGTCTCTGATTTTCCGTGGTGGTTACTGCTCTCATTTTGGTTGTCCCAAGTTCATGGGTACAGCCAACCCCAGCTGCAGTGGCCACGACGCCGGCGAACACTTACTGAGTCCCAGGCTTACCCCTCCACGCTGCTCACCTAGTGAAAAGTTCACCATGATCCTATCAGGTGGGTGGTAGCCCCCATTTTACAGATGAGAAAACTGGAGCTGAGAGGTCCTGTTAATGTGCATAGTCACACAAGAAGTGGTGGAGCGTGGAGGCAAACCCAGGCAGTGCTCGGGGACCTTCACCATTATTAATGGCTGGTTAACTCACTGAGTTAATTCGGCAAACCAGGCGCCCCTCGGTCAACACCTCTCGTGGGGCAAGTACTGAGACGGGTGGGTCCTGGGAATACATCAGGGATCACAAGCGGTCCCTGCCCTCTGGGGGTTCCCAGCCAGTTAAGGAGAGACCCACTGGTCACGGCACTGACACAGGGCACTGTGAATGCAGAAAAGCCAGTGTCTACAGGGCAGGGGCCAGGCCCAGGGTCATCGTCATCATCATCACCGCCACCACCATCATTATGATCATCATCCTTGCCATCATTGACATCGCCATCATCCTCCTCATCCTCACCATCATCCTCATCCTCATCCTCATCACCATCAGCATCATTGTCATCTATCTAGTGCTTACTATGTGCCGGGAGCTGTGCTACGTGCTCACCGTTTATGAACCTTTCAGTGCTGACGACAACCCCATGAGGCAGGAACTATCATTGTCCCACCTTAGGGACGAGGACACGGAGGCACAGTCAGGATAAACCACTAGTCCAAGGTCACTGGGCGGGCAAGCTGGGATGTGGGAAGATGATGGGTGTTGCTGGTCTGGCAGGGAACGGGCGCGGGGCCGCCCGCAGGGAGGCAGCAACGGTACCGGTGCCTGCAACCTCGGAGCTCTGAAGGGTGGCCCAGCCGGTGGCGGCCCGGAGAGGGCCATGTGGGATCCAGGAAAGCTCTGCCGCCACGCTAACTAAACAGGACATTGTCCTTCAGGCAACCGTGGTGCCCCTCACCAAGAAAGAGAGCGCGGAGGAGGGACCGGCCTGGGCAGCAGTTCCAGGGGCAGGGGGAGGTGCCTGGGAGAGACTCACCCGCCCACCCAGCAGTTTCGTGGCTCGGAGCCTAGGAGGGGTCAGGCTCCAGCCATGAACTTGGGCAAGATTCACCCAGGAAAGCCTCCAGAGATGTCCAAGTTCACTGAAAATACAGATATTCCAGCAGACCCCTCCTGTCCCTTGACTCATTGGCTAAGAGCCTTTGGGGCCGTGGGAGGGAATTAGGCCAGGATGGGGCCTTGGGGGACAGCTGCATATAAAGGCTGGCAGAGGACAGGGGGCCAGCAAGACACTGAGACGGGTGACCAAGAAGTAGGAGGGAAGCCAGGAGAGAAGAAGAACCTGGAGCTGAAGGAAGAAGAGGTCCTCAGAGAGGAGGAGTGAGCGGTCTGTGTGCAATGCTGCCTGGTGGTGGCGCACGATGGGGCCGTGCCTGGCCAGGCCTGCCTGCCCTTTCAGGAGGAGGCATGGCAGATGCCTGATGAGAGGGGACGGAAGAGGGGACACCATTCTGGAGAGGGGCTTGGCTGGGGGCAAGGTAGCAAAGCAGGTACAGAGGGCAGAAGGAAGAGACTCAAGTCAAGAGCAGGGGCTTTGGAGGAGACAAGGGAAATCCCCAAGGCCAAGGGTACGGGCTTTGCCCCAACAGAGACCCTCCCTGAGGCGAGAGGAAGGCAGGGACAAGAACCGGAAGCTGGGGGAATCCCCAGCTCAGAGCCTGTTTTCTGTAGAGGGCACAACCGCTGGCTGAGGAAGGAGCCACTGTGAAGAATGAGGGCGCTGGCCATGGGCAGGGACACCCCCTTCTTGGCCCCAGCAAGGCCCAGACCAGTAGCTGCGACTGCTGCTCTCCAGCCCCTCCAATGCCCGCTGCTCCTCCCACCTACAGCCCCACACTGGCTGCTCCCTCTGTGCGCAACAGGCCCTCACAGAACTGGAAACTGGTTTGCAGTTCTCAGGTCTGAGCATAAGTGTCCTTCCGGGAGGCTGCGATTTCTTGATCTGTGTGGGTCCCCTTTGCTGTGCCATTTCCTCTACAAGCCATGAGGTAATTAAAGGACAGAGCGAGCTGCCACCCCCGGGCCTGCTGCAGAGTCTATTTAGACAGCGGCCTCTCCTGCAAGGAGCCCCAGCAGCCTGCAAACCACACACAGGATGTGCACAGCAAGAAAGGGGGATGGAATCATCAGATGCAGAGTGCAATCCCTATTTAGGACCTTCTTCCCCAAGACCTGTGTGTACATACTCAGTGCAGTCACGGTGCCCAGGGCAGCTGAGGGCAGGGCAGGCCCATCCCTTCCCATGAAGCACCTGGTGTTCCCCGGCCTCGCGATGCTCAGCGGGGTTGGCCACTCCACGAGGAGGGACATGCCCATGCCACTCTGCCCCTCAGACTGGCACGCCCATCCTGATCACAGGTCCTGCGGCGCACAGCTGGGCAGAACTGGGGCCCCTGGGGGGAGCAGAGCACCCATTCTGAGGCAGAGCCGTCACCAAAGGCTCCCCAGGAGTTGCAGGCGGGCAGGGGCAGCGGCTTCCCTGGGGGACACGCCACTGTTCGGAGAAAAGCACCGGTAGGTGGGCTGGGCCCAGGCACGGCTCTATTGGTCCAACAGCGACTTCTCCACCACACCCCGCAGGCACGAGCAGAACCAACACTTACAAAAATATGCAAGACTTCGAGATAAGATGGAGCAAGTGGTGAAAGACAAAAACCACTTTTTAGAGCCGAGTGGGCTGCGGAAAATATCTTATGCAAAACAGAAGCAATGCAAGCGGCCAGCTCCGGTCCTGTGCTTCAGACACTCATTTGCTATGAATACTGTGAAAGCAAGTGAGTACATACATTTAAATTTTTTATGTTGCATGTGATGCATACGAAATATATGCAGTGTATAAGTAAGCTAGGAGGCACCATCACCAAATGAACACTTGTGAACCGGGTGCCAGTACCACCGGGCCATCCCCTATTTATTTGTCTGCGGGCCAGAGCCCTGGTGCCCGCAGGGGTGGCCAGTGTCCTCATGCACGTATGTTTTTTATTAGACTTTTAGTTTGTTTTTTTTTAAGATTTTATTTGTTTATTTTTAGAGGGGAAGGAAGGGAGATAGACAGAGAAAGAGAGAAACATCAATGTGCGGTTCCTGGGGGTTATGGCCTGCAACCCAGGCATGTACCCTGGCTGGGAATCGAACCTGCGACACTTTGGTTCCCAGTCCGCGCTCAATCCACTGAGCTACGCCAGCCAGGGCCAGAATTTTAGTTTTTAAAAAAATTTCTTATATTCATCCAAGGACACTTTTTTCATTGCTTTTAGAGAGGCAGGGAGAGAGAGAAACCTCAATGGCAGAGAGCAGCATCGGTGTGTTGCCTCCAGTACGCCCCCTACTGGGGAATCGTACAACATGCCCAGGCCAGGGACTGAACCCTCTACCCAGGCTTGTGCCCTGACTGGCATCGAACCCTCAACTTTTCGGTTGCAAAACTGCACTCCAGCCAACGGAGCCACTCACACCACAGCTGGTCAGAAGTTTTAGTTTCACTCGACAGTTCACCTGGGACCTTCCTACAGACACTGTGGGCGATTTTTGTTTCTCCTTAAGGTGGTGGTAAAATGTCTCTTGTCCTGACACGTTTTCAGACCGGAGCCGCCTCCTTTGGTCACTCCAACCCCGGTAAAGGTTTTTCTTCTTCTTAGACATGTTCTCGAAGTGCTGAGGCCACACTTCCCCTGGGAGAGGAGGCCTCCTCGTGCAAATGAGGAACGTTTTTCAACCAACATACGGATTTAAAAGGTGCAAATATTTTGACTGTAAAATATGCATTCGGTGTGTTACTGTTCCCCGTAGCATGCCCTAACGTTGACTGAGCATTTACCACGGGGCAGGGAGCAACATAGGCATTTTACATTCACTAACTAGTGTAATCCACCCAACAATACTGAGCAGCAGGTATTATCTGCGTTATCATCGTCCGCATCATTTCCTGCACGAGAAAAGCCAGGCCCGGGGCAGTTGGTGGTTTTCCCAGGCTCAGCCACTGGAAGGGGTAGAGGCTGCCTGGTCACAATGGCACACTCCTCCTTCTGTGTCCCTGTGCGACGCATGGGACCACTCTTGTCACCTGTCTTCCAGTCCTCCTAGCCTCCTCCCTTTCCGCCCACATCACCCAGCCCCCCAGGGTTCTGTAGATCAGTGCCTCCACCCGCCGAACCTCTCCGAGGCCCATTCCGTGCCCCCATCCACCTGTGCCCCCCTCCACACTACTGCAGGCATTGCTGTCTGCCTCTCCCACTGAACTGTGAATCTTTAAAAAATATTTTTACAATTTATTTTGAGAGAGAGGGGAAGGGAAGGAGAAAGAGAGGGAGAGAAACACCAGTGCGTGGTTGCTTCTCGTGCACCCCCTACTGGGGGCCTGACCTGGCCTGCAACCCAGACATGTGCCCTGACTGGGAATCGAACCTAAAACCCTTTGGTTTGTAGGCTGGCGCTCAATCCAATGAGCCACACCAGCCAGAGCTGAACTATGAATTTTTTAAGGACAGAAATGGGACCTTGTTCAGCTTTCCACCTCCAGCACTTAGAGAGGTGCCTGACATTTAGGCCGTGCTGGATAAATAGGCCAGAATGAACGAACCGCTCACCAGAGACCTGTAATGTCATCCACAGTACAAATACGCTTTCCTGTGTAATAGCTTTGTCCCTGAAAGAACAGAACCTATACATTAAGTTTAAGTGTGCTATTGCAATTTGCTCCTTAGTTAAAAGGCTCCTGGAATAGATGGATGAGCGCTGGACTATAAACCTGGGTTTCACAACCCCACCACAAACTATGGTTTCACTTGGGCAAGAGGCTTGATCTCCTCGACCTCAGGTTCTCCGTGTCTGCACCTGAGAGAAGAAGACCTCCGACTCCTTAAGCTGGAACTGCTGGGTGGGCCCTTTAGTGAGCGCCCTGGGTGATTCCGGTGAATTCTCAGAGGTTGTGGACCACTGGCGTGCTACCATGCATGGTATTAACTACACACGTGAAATGAGGTCTTTTGGAAAATAACTGTTTTGTGCAGCTCTGATTCTGATCATCAAAACAGCCAATGGCCTGAGTGAAGACTCCCCTAGTCTACTCCGAAGTTCTGGGGTCGGTCACAAGAAGGTCAGAACGTTGAGAGGTCGTGCTGAGCCTCAGTTTCCTCGCAGGTGACAGGACAGCAGGTGCGGGAACCAGGTGCAGCAACCCTCACGCCCCAGGCCACACCCCGCCCGGGCCACCGCCTGTTTTTCTACCATCTGCCAGTTAAGAGCGGCTTTTACATTTTTTAAGGGATTGAAAAAAAAAAAGGAAAAGAAGAAAAATATTTTGTGGCATGAATATTCTATGAAATCCAACTTTCCTTGTCCCTAAATAAACTTTCATTGAAACGCAGCTCCGCTTGCTCATTCAGTGTCGTCTACGAGGGCTTTTGCACTTGAACGGCAGAGTTGAGTGGCTGCGACAGAGACCATATGGCCGCAGAGACTAACATATTTATTATTTGACCCTTTAGAGAACAAGTTTGCCAGCCTCTGGGCTTGAAGATGACTAAGTTCCCTCTCAGTCACAGACGTCTGCAACGCCGTGACTTCACAGAGATTTGCTAGGTTCCTGTCTTCAGTGCTGACATCATCACCACACATCTACGTCGTCCGAGCTGAAGTTTGAAAACCCAGTTACTCTAATCGCTGCTCTAGGTAATCCATTTCGGTGGATAAGCCATACTAATTTCAAGTTGCGTACTTTGTTCCCATACTCAAGAAGGGCTGCTACGTTCGACATAATTCCATCTCAGAGAGTCAGCATAAAGAAGCCACGTGCCTCGGAAACGGGACCACATTCCAGCCAGTTCACCTCACCTAGAAAATTGAGGCCGTTTCAGTGGCTGGCGGTGTCGATTACATTTCCTTTGCCCAAATCCACCCTATTCAATAACGATTGCAAAAGAGTCCTTCGCCCTAAGGATCATGCCATCCGGGGGAGAATTTACATTTCCAATAAAGAGAATTTACGCTCCTGTACTGCCCCTCTGAGTTTCCCTTCTCTCCAATTTCCCACCCGCCGTGGCTGGCTGTGGAGGGTGAGTGGGGGCTGTGGAGGGTGAGCGGGGGCTGTGGAGGGGCGGGTATTGCGGGGGAAGACCCCTGCTCTGCTCTTCAAAACGACCAGGCCCTGTCGGGGCCTTAGGTACCTCAGAGGTCATCCGGACCTGAGGCCCAGAGAGGACAGGCGACTTCCCCAAGGTCACACAGCCTTTCTGTAGTGCATCCAGGTCTGGGACTCTTGCCTCTTGGGTCCAAATCCAGTGTGTTTCACAGCATTTCAAAATCCTTTTATTAAAAAAAGGAAAGACTTCTATTCCACGTGAAAAAATTAGGATGTGAGGCAGGGGCCTTGAGCCAGGTGACACGGGCCAGCTCCCTGGGAAACGGCTATGGCAGCGTCATCCTCTGAGGCCCGGGGGTGTGGCGAAAAGGAGGGAATCCCCAGGCGAGAGCTCTTCCACCTAGCCCAGTGAAGAGGAGCGGTTTTGGTTCTGTTTTTGTTCTTTTTAAACTCCCACTCCTTTGCTGACTAAGTTTTGAAGTCCAATAAAAATGTTGCGGGCCCCAATTGCTGTCATAATTTCTAAATGCTGTCAATGTCTGTTCCCGTGTCGTCCCCAGCCAGTGTGAGGACTCCTGGGGCTGGAAGCCACCCTGACCGAGTGCCCAGACGGGCATTGGCATGACGGGTGCAGACATTGGAGGCTGGGAGCGACAGAAGACCAACGTGGCTCCGCAAAGCCACAGCACCCCCGGGGACCGGGCACTGGGCCACAAGGCAGGGCCCTGAGGCCTGTGATGGCTTTGGGTCACTCAGGCTCCGTTCTAGACCAACTGCTTCGAACAGAGCTTCCAGGGACACGAGGCCGAGCCCTAAGACCCGCCTTAGCTCGCTTGGGAAGTCTGCTGCATTGCCACCTTGAACTCTTAAAGGGCCAGAGTGACGTAACACCCCGGGAGGGCTGGGCATGCATAAAGGACCCTGGCACCACACAACAGCAGGGACAGGAGAGGACACATCGAGAATCTGAGGCTGAAGCACGCAGGAGCCCAATGGCCTTGAGCCTCTGTGACCTTTAACCGGCTCTTCCAAAGCAACAGCAGGGTCGTGGGGAGCACAGCCCCACTGTACAGAGAAACGGGGCCCAGGCCCCATGAACATTGTTGGAAATCACCACCTTCGCAGAGCAGACTCCAGGCCACACCTGGCTCACGGCCAGTTAGAAGCACTAGCAGAAAAAGCCGTACTGCCTCCCAGAGCATACCTATCTAACCCCAAACTTAAGCACCTCTTGTTAGAAACTGTGCATTTGGAAATACATTCATACTCATAAAAAGTTGCAAGAACAGTACAAAGAATACCCACATACTCTTGATTCAAATTCCCTTCTTATGATTCCCACCCCCCAATTTGATTTATGATTCATTCTCTCTCTCCATATATTTATATATGCATGTATAATCATATGTCTTTTCTGAATCATGTCAGTAAGTTGCACACGCCACAGTCCTTTTCTTCTAGGTATCTGTGTTTACTTCCTAATGACGACGGCACTGTCATATAACCATAGTATAGTAACAACGGTACTGTCGTATAACCATAGTCTATCAACCTATGGAACCCCAGCTTTGTCAGTCGAGCCAACAATGAGCCTTTTCTTCCCACCAGGAAAGATCTCTTGCACTTAGTTGTCTCATCCACCTAGTCCCCTTTAATCTGGAACAATGAAAAGGCCCATTTTATTTTGACACATGCTGTTTGCAATGAAAGCAACCGTTGCCTTCAAAGAAGACACGGGCCGTCAGACGACGTGGGGGTCTGGCCTGGGGGCCCTGCGGGGTTTTTGCAGCCGGTGTGGTGCCCCGTTCTCCCGAGGGCTCCCTGGTGCTCTCACAGACTGAAAGCCCGGAGAGCGGTCCTGCTGGGCATCACGTGCCTCACTGCAGTGGGGTCCCCTCTCTTCCCTTCGTGTCTGGCCCTCCTCGAGGTCCCAAATGGCCACAGAGGTGTGATGGAGGACAAGGGAGCCCACGGCAGCATCAGTAACCAGATCCGATCATCACTGTACACTGATTGGCACACATCTTAATTAGGTTTTAATGCAAGTAATTTGATAACTGCTCCTGGCCATCCACGACAGAGCTGTCGCTGCCGCAAGCTTTTTATTGAGCTCCTCTTCCCTCTGTACCCAGGCAGCCTCCCTGCTGACCCTTGTCAAAGCACCCCATCTGCTGGTTGCCACGGTAACTGAAGGCGACCAATTGAGCTGAACAGAGTGACTCAGAAATAAAATCGGCAGCCAGAGGAATTCTGCGAAGAGTAATAAATCATTTAGTAAAAGGGGGTCCTCCACACAGCGATGCGTGTTGGGATGATAGGATGGCACAACTCTTCCAGCGAGAAGGTCCGTGGCAGACCGGAGCGATTAGGCCGGCTGCAGGGCCCACTTGGTTTCCAGCGGGCTCCAGCAGTCCGAGGGCCGGATCCTGCCCAGCTCCGCGCCATCGCGCGGGGGGAAGGGACCTGCAAAATCATCGGTGTGATGTTTGCGCCGCGGAATTTTGAATTTCAAGAAGTGGCAAGAGAACCGGTCAAGGCTTCCAGCACTCCATACTCGATTTTTTAAAAAGTAGCACAAGTAGATAAAATGCCCACGTAGCCCAAGAAACCCCTGTGGCCTCGAGGAAGGTGACCAAGAGAACACACACATTAAGATTGCTTTGGCATGAGAAAGCCTAGCCCCTTCTGCTCGTCCGTCAGCTCTGAGGGGCCCCAGGCAGAAACCTTCCATGTCTCTGCACAGGGCGGGCAGCCGCAGAGAAGGCAGGGGAGGGGCGGGTTGGGTTCAGGCCTGCGGTCCTGTCACAGGTTGGTCTCAGAAAGCCTCGGGGCCCCTTCCTCTCGACAGGCAGGAGCGGTCCGTGTTCCTAACAGAGCAGAATGTGCGTCTTTTCCTCCTGAATAAGGAGGGCAGTGGAGAGGCCTTCCAGGGGCTGCTCTGGGTGACAGCAGGCGACAGGATTCTGGGGGCGGGGGTTGGGGTGGTGGCTAGCAGGGGCCCCTCAGAGCACAGGCCACAGCTCCCAGCCATGGCCCCACTCCTGGCAGTCTACCTGCTGTGTAGACTAGGAAGCACCCCACCCAGATCTGAAGAAAGAGCCATGGACACGCTACATCGTCCACACAGCATGCAGTCTCTAGATGCCAGAGCCCCAGTGGTGGTGATGGGTGAGCCAAGGCTCCAGGCGGTAGAAACAACTGCCCCAGCGGCGAGTGCCATAGGGAGGGGGGCCTGCAGGATACAAGGAAGCTGGGGAGTGTGCTGGGGTTCGTGGAGGGGGACTCAGGACAGCCTTGGCTTACATTCCGCCTCCTCACCCTACGAGGGATCCCCCCTTTAAAGCAGTGTGGGGCGGCACAGTGACACCCTCCCGCCCTTGACCCACGCGGACCCCATGGACTAGTGGTCCTAGAGGTAACTTCTCGCTTTGGAAAAGAGCAACTGCCAATCAGCAGTTATTTGTAGCTGGGTTCCCGCATCCTAGAGGCTGCCAATAAAAGGATTCTTCCTCCAGTTTTAGTGATATTCCGTTGACCGAGTTAGTGCCCGCTCAGGGCGAGCCGCTCCCATCGCCCAGCTTATCCAAAGAGCCCACCCAGCAAAGTAAAAAAACGCCTCCCGTCGCGTCTTCCACCCCCATGCAGGGCAGCTGTGCTCGGGCAGGTTGGAGAGTCGCAGAGCTTCACGTGTGCCTGGTGCCATGTGCAGACCCTGCGTGCCGACAGCCCCCCCGCCCCCGCCACCCCCGCCTGGCTCTGAGCGCCCTGCCTTGGGCACCCCGGGCTTCTCCCACTGCGGTCCCCCGCCTGACCCAACCTCCCTGCGGCTGGGCCAGCCGAGCACCCCGCTGTCCTGGGCAGAGCCAGGTGCTTCGGGAGCTGCTCCCGCACCTGGAGGGGCCGGCTCCCGCGGAGGCGGGGCGGCTGCGGCGGAGGGTGGGGGCTGGGGGGCTGGGTGCAGAGCATCTGGCTTGAGGGCTCCGCGGGGGCTTGCGGGGCCTCTGGACTTTGGCAGCAGGAGAGGATTAAACTGCGGTGGCAGTTGAGGGCAGGGGATGGGTGAAAGCTTCATTAACTCCTAGCTCACGTCCCAGTTCCTTTTCCCCTGAGAAGCAGCGAGAAAAAAGTTGGGTTTCTTTGTGATGAGAAAAGGTGCTGCGTGATTGTGTTTGCTTTTCTTACTTTTTAATATCTTATTTGTAAACAAGAAATATGAATCATTGTTTGTTGACGGTCGTGGAGGACTCGAATTTTAATTAAACAGGAAAAATCTTGGCTAGTGGAGAGGACGAAGAAATATTACAACCCGTTTTAATTTCTATGTCAGTGACTAAGCTCATGTGACTTAATTGAAACTGGCAAAGATCTCAGGAACTCAAAGAAATGAAAATTAAATGGTGCTGAGAATGTCATTTCTTCGAGTTTTCTCCCATTCTCGTCCAGTAACTAAACTGATTTTACCCTAAACGGTGCCCTGGAAAAGAGGCCTTCCTCTTTCATAAAACCATTTTTAAGTGAGCACTGTTTTACACACAGCTGTTTACAGTTGAATTCCCTCTCCCTCCTCACCAAGTTGCCATTAGTTTCACTTCTAAACCCCACTTCCAGTTCTTTGTCTCTGCTCACTCTCCCGGAGTCTCCATATTTCAATTCCCAGACACTCTTGAACTTTTTGCACACGCTGCCAGTTTGAGCCTGCACAGAATAATCAGTATATTAATTCCCCTCGGAGACGGCGAGATTTTTCTAACACAATCTGCCCAACCTGAACCCTTGCCTTCAGAAACACTTCGCCTTTAAAAAAGAAACTCCCAGCGTGAACTCAGGGGGAGCGACACGTAACAGGCAGTGCATGCCGCGCTGGGCATGCAGCTCAGAATTAAAAGAGAATTCTCGACTTTGTTGCTTTGGTTCCTGTGCGTAATGTACATGTGGGTGAAACTGACATCAGACATTTGAAGCAAAAAGGGGCGGGGGGGGGGGGGTTGGGGGAAGGGGGAGGTGATCGTGGTGGGAAAGAAAGAGAAAATATGTTGATAAAAACAGTAACTTCTGTTAATCTACATTTTTCAGTTACTGTCTAATTAAGAATGTTAGGAAATATGGTGCAGTTTAATTGCATTGTTTCAAGAAATTCTAGTGCTGACAAATTTGGGACCATGTACACTTGGAAGGTGAAGGGGATTAAAGGGGTAATTTCTCCCGTTTGCTAGATAACAGCGGGAATTGTGCTTCCCAGTGGCAGCCCCGCGTCCTAAATTCAGGAGACAAAGGCAGGATATCCCAACACTTCACATGTTCGGAATGAAACCAGCGCTGAAAAAAAAGAAACAGGGAATATATTCTAATTTTAACCCATGTGTATGAGACGGCAATAATTTTTCATAGAAATACAAAGAGTTCTCGAAGTTGAAATAGCAGTTTGCCTGAAATCCCTGGGTGACATCGTTATCTCCGCAGAGAAGAGTTATTTACGAAAGAAGTTGGTAACCGTCTCGAAACGGTTCTCAGGTGACCTTGTCTGAGAGACAGTGAAATCCTTTAGCCTCAGGCACGAGTTCATAAAGACGATGACAGGTGGAAGACATTCAGCTTTCTGGAACCTGTGCCCTTCTTACCTGCCCGGTCACACTCGCTCCAGGTTTCATTTATTTCCCTTTTAGGGGAAGCCTTTACCTCGTTACCCAGCCAAAGAAAAATCAGAATGTATTTTTCTTGCCCAGGGTACCTTGGAGGGAAGAGCTCATAGACATGGTAGCTTCCTGTTTCCTACGGTTGACCCCACCTAACTCACTGGTCACCTGGACGCTGCCTTTCTAGCGGATCCCACTTTCTGGGGCCTGCACAGGTGGGCTCACTGCCTGTGAGGCGCAGGTGCCCACCGCAACCCTGCAGCGGGTGTGGCTGTGCGGCGTGCCCCGCCCCGAGGGGTGCAGCTGAGCCCGCGCTGACCACTGGGTGCACGCTGGTTGGCTGGTCTGGTCAGATAAGCGGGCCAGTCCTTTGCCAGCCTCAGCTGCTCATTTCACCTGCCACTCACCACAATTCAAGGTGCACCTGCAGCCTCAGAGTCCGTCCGCTGTCCCACCGAGGAGGCAGGCCTAACTTTTCTAGGTGCTGAAGACCCTACCCTGTATGTGCGACAGCCTTGAAACGACAGCAGAATAAGATCTGGTTGCCCTAAAACGTAGCTGGACTGTCCGAAGAATTTGGCTAAGAGGACGCACTGGAAAGATCTGCTCGTGCTGGGCTCCTTCTGCCTCAGCCTCTCCAGACACGAATGCTCAGAGCCCTTGACCGTGAGCTGCTGGTACACAGTGTCTCAGCTCTCACGCTTGTCTCTACACCCTGTACCGGGCAATAGCTGAGCCAAGGGCGTGTGTGACCTAAAAGTCCAAAGAGCCCACCCCTGTGAAATTAATGTACTTTTTAAAAAATGCCACACACGAGGTCCAAAATAGCAAAGGGTCCCATCTCTTGTGTGCTGGACACCTGGGACCACAGACAACTCTTAGTGAACGCACGAAGAAAGAACAGATTTTCCGTCGCCTGAGGTTTCTGAAAAGTCTGGTGGGAGGGTACAGGCCCCCACGAGCTGGATGAGTTCCCCGAGAAGGGCCTTTGTCAGGAGCCACCGGAGGCTGGTGTGCAGAGCCCGCACCCCTGCAGAGAGCCTGGGAGGGGACAGGGCTGGACAGAGGGAGCGTTGTTAATCACCAGATCAGAGTGAGAGAGAGAGAGAGAGGGAGGGAGGGAGGGAGAGGACACAGGCGGACACAGGCGTGGGGGAGCCCACGCGGGTAGCTGTAAGTTGCAAATTTCTGAGTTGATTTTCGGAGTCTGAAGAACACTCAAAGAAGAATACAGAATGCTGGCGGGTGGGGGGAAGGGAAGCAGTACCCGCCCGAGGGCCAACTGCCTCTCCAGCAGCGGCAGGGCTGTTCCTGGGCTCACAGGACCATTTGTTCCATTACACAATCTCCTGAAGCCATTTAGAGAGAGCTCAAACAACTGCCTGTACCAACACGACACATGGCTCCCCATCCCGACTCTTTGCTAATCCAGACGCTCCAACCATCTTTCTTTAAGATGCCATATGGTTGGCAGAAGTCTGTGGATCTAGCAGCACATCTGCTTGTACGTTTCTTCTTCCCTCCACCCCCCCACCCCCCAACAAAAGGGGGCTGGAGAGACAGCCCGAGAGGAGGGCACCCGTGCAGACCTCCGTCCGTCCGGGCAGGGATTTCTTTTCAAGCCCGTCCCTAACCACACAAAACCGGGAGAGGGATGATCGCAAAGATCCAGGGCTCGATCTTTTTTTTTTTGAACCCGACAACAACGTGGCAATTTATTTGCTTGTCAATGATTTGAAACGAGATTAGAAAAACAAAGGGTGGATGGTCTCCTTCCTCCAAAGGACAATTACTTGGAAACCTGCTTCAAAGTTCTCCCTCTGGGGACCCTTGGGGTGCTTTCGGCCCCGGGGACAGGGGACAGGGGACGGCACCCTGGGCTGAGCTCTTTTTCCTCTTCTTTTTGGTCAAGGGAGACAGACTCGCTGAGAAACCAGCAGATCCCCGCAGCCTGCTTTGTTCGCAAGCACGTGTGGCTGTATGCTAATGAGTCGGCACGACACACTGCTTTTTTGGTATGATGAGCAAAGATTGTTGACACTGCTGAAATCCTGGCTGTCCTGGCCTGTGAGCACATGGGCTGCCTCCTTGGAATCTGGCCCCCAGTAAGACAGGCTGCAAAAAAAAATAATACATTCTACCCTCCTGATGACTGAAATCTGGCCATTTGCAACTCGGAGCAGTTGGGGGTGGAGAGAGGATTAGAAAAATAGTCTGGAATATCCCATCAGGCCAGGAATCGAAAGGACACAGGTGAGAACGATGGGTTTCTTCCAGACGACAAGTTAAACCCGGTAGGCACACGTGAGTGATGAAGGCCAGGATGCGGGCTGGCTCTGGGGGCCAGAACCGGAAACGCAGGGGCGAGGGGCAGCTGTGGGGGCCTCTGCCACACGGGGACACGGGCTCCACATGTGGGGGAGGGCACTCTGCCGATGGGACAGCCCTGTGCATGGTCCCGTCTCGGTCTCGGGTGAAACGCCAAGTTTCTTCCCTGCTTATAAATTTCTCCGAACCACGTGTTGGTCCGTGGAACTGGGAGACAGCAAAAAAGCAGAAAGCACATCTTCCACGGTTGCAAAAGCAGACTTTTTTTTTTTAAAGACAAAGACGAGTGAAAAGGGAAGCTATGTCTTTTGGAGTGTTGAATACTTTAAATAAAATATCCCTTTACTGGCCCAGAAATTCTAAGAGGTGTTATTATTCCAATTTAACAGATAAGAAGACTGAGGCTTAGAAAGAACTAAAAAGACATATATATATATATAAAAAGAAAAAACCTCATGAAACTTTAACAAAACTCTACAGCTAGGAAGTGCCGGAGCAGAGCCCAGGCCGCTCCTGCTCCAGCCTCGGACCCCAGCCAGGGCAGGGACACCGACAGATACGTTTCCTTACGGATCTGCCCGGGTCCGGGTGTCGGCTGAGCAGGTCGCTGTTGGCTGGTGGGCAATGAGCTAGCTACAATTTGTGTGCAGGCAGCGGCATCCAGTTGTCAATTCCGTTTCCTTGTAATCTACAATACGAATGAAAATTCATGTAACTGAAATATAAAAACACGAGGAGTGATGAAAAAAGCATTGACCACTTGAATAAAGCTGGCAGCATGCACCCATTCAAAAAGTATGCCTGTCACACTAGTCACCTCGGGGGGATGTGTTCCAATCACACTGCCATCGCCTAGGACCTGCAGACACGGTCCTTCTTTCTGGAACTTCTTTCATGGCCCAGGGTCCAGTGGGTGGGTACTTGTGTAGGCTGGTGAATGAGTATGCATTATTAAGTGCATTTCATAATGCATGTGGTGTGTGCTGTGCTACTGAATGTTGATACAGCAGCCCAGACTAGTTGATAAGAGCTCGGTTCCACCACCAGTGGAGACAACTAATTATTATGAGCAATTCTATCATTGTCATTGAGACGTGCCTATGTAGGATGATGAGTTTAAATTTTAAGAAAAAAATCTAGGTTGAAATCCCGAGTGTGATCCCAGGCAAACTCTTCTAGCCCTGTTTTGTTTCCAACACAAACCGATACTGCCCATGTCACAGGACTGTCGCGAGAATCAGAGGTAGTTTGTATAGGGCCTGGCAGAGTAGATTCTCAATAAACGAAAATACGGCGATCACTGTTGTTATCCCTGACGGAGTGTTTCGGAGCGTTCACAAAGCGCTTCCACATGCATTAGCTGGTTCGATTCCGGTGACAGCTGTGGAACACAGGGGGTGTCTCTTCCGTCCCGTGAACGGTGACATGGAGACTCAATGAGACAGCTGAAGCAACAAGCACTATGTCATTACTACCTCGTTATTGACTGAGCCCTTTCTGTGTGCAGCCACTCCACTGAGTGCTTTTCCGGCCACTTTTAAAAGTCAAAACAGCGCCCCCTGAAGAAGTACCGTCGATGTTACTACGATCCTTACATTACAGACAGCAAGCTGGGACTAAGCAATGCCGCGGGCACGGTGCCCAGGGGCCGGGCTGGACTGCAGTTCCGGCTCTGTCTTCTAAACCCCCGGCCCTAACAAGAGCTGGAAAGTGGTGCAGATGGGACCAAAAGCCGGATTCCTCTGTTTAAAATCCGTCCCCTTCTATGTATACCACGATGTTCCTGGGTGGCGTGTACCTAAAGCTACAGGATATTTGATGAGGGAGTTTCCTAGCATAGAAAAATCCTTGTCCTCACCAAAATTCCAGGTGAGCTACCAGATTCCATAGGTAGGGCGCGTGGTTCCCATCTCACCTGTGCTCATGCACACTCAGGGAGAGCTTGGGGGCTGGGGGCTCCGCGGCGCCGTGAAAAATCAAGGCAGTGTTCGTCACTGGGGGGCCGGACAGGACACGTGTCCTTGAACGCACCACAGACACAAACACGCACCGACCACGCTGTCATTACATATATGGAGTCGGAGTCAAGGTCACCGAAATTGTCAGCCACGTCTCCTCAAGAGAAGAGTCTTTCGGTATAAACTGGCTATCAGCCGAAGGCTTCCCAACCAAACTTCTTTGCTGGGGATGCTGGAACATTTGGAGGTGGCTGGTCAGACGCCGACGTGAGGAAGGGGGAGCGGGGGAGCCGGAGCCTGGATTTAAGGAGCACAGAGGTGCCCCCCCCCCAACAACTGTCCCCAAATGTGGCCGCCACGCTGCCCCCGAGAACGCCCGCTCCGGATGCGGTGGGACACGGGGCTGTCATCCCAGACGGGCTTCTCTCCCTCCGCTGTTCTCTCCCTCCCTGCGCCTCCTGTATCCGACTGGCCCTGACTGTTACCTGAGGGTCACGTCCCCCCACTGGTCTCCCCTCTGCTCTCACAGCTTCCGGGCTCCCGATTTCTCTGCTGACTTCCACCCAACAAACAAACCAACAAACAAACCAACAAACAAACGCCTTTGCTCTCGCTCCAGTGCTTCCGAATTCGTAAGTCTCTGACCACATTTTCAGGCAGGGGTCGACAGCAGTTAGATTGTGAATGGAGGCGTCTTACTTGGAATTCAGCACTGTGTAAGCACAATGTCCGCTCCCCCCCACCCCCCCGCCCCAGCTGCAAACCTAAAAGATATAAATCTTGATGGCTTCGCAGGAGCACTTGGGATGTTTCATTAGGAGGCCGCGCTCAGTCTGCCAGGAGCAGACACCTGCGTGTCCACTGTCCCCCCGAGAGGGACACCAGAGGCAGATGTTTTAAATGCTTTGTCTTTCATCAGTTCCCTGGGCCGACATGGTCCTGGGGTACAGCATGAGAACAAAAATACCGCTTTATTCCAAATCTGCTAGCGGTGTGGGTGGGATCCCCGCCCCCTCCCCCCCATCAGACTCGGCAGGGTGAGCCTTCCCAAACCAGCTAATCCACTCTGAACGGGACCGATTAACATCCTCTGCCCGGGTTGTAATGCAAGTCCCGACTTCCTGTCACACGGTGTTCCCCGTAACTTCAGCAGCCCACACGGCCAATGTTGGCTGAGCACTTACTACATGCCAGGCGCCGTTCTCAACATTGCTGTGTCATGACTCACGTAATCCTCCTAAGAAGCCCGTGGCATGCGGCTGACGTAACTGCCGTAATTTTGTAGATGAACAGGGGCAGGCCCACGGCAAAGAGCTTGTCCCGGGTCACACGGCACAGAAGGGGGAGGGCTGGTGTTTGAAGGCAAACCGTCTGCACGTGGAATGCATGCTCTTAACCCCCTCCCCCCTGACCCTCCTCCCCCCCCCCCCCCCCGTCACTCTCAGTTCCGTGGGAGCGGGTGAAAAGTAAAATATCATTTTAACAGTCCTTGTCCAGCCCATCCATTTCACGGGGTCGTTAGGATATGTAATTATCGCACCCCCAACCCCATGGTCACTGCTTTCTTTTCCCGGGGTGCAAAGGTCTTTTCTAGGCCCAAGTGGGTCATGACCCCTTTGAGGGGAGGGGCCAGGATCTGACATATGTTAGGAGCCACTGTAGCCAGAGCTCACAATGAATTCTCGCCGTCTCCATCACAGCCTCGTAAATTGCCACCTCGGGTGCTAATTGGGGCCCCCAAGATGAAAAACCAAGGATCCTCTGCTTTGCCAAGTAAACGCCAGGGCGAAGACATGTTCGTACTGCCTTTGGTGTTGAAATGCTTTTTCCAAGCCATCTCGGATGGATGGAGAAGGCGGTGAAACCGGCCAGCCTCGCTGACATACGAAGGGAGGGCCTGAGCAGGAACGGGGGGGCGAGGGGGGGCGAACTGCTCTCTCCTCTCCTGGAAGCAGCGAGGTCAGCTCTGTCACCTGCCCAGGGACAGAAAAAACACCAGCACTGCCGCTGAACACAGCTAGGACAGCTGAACACAGCACCGCTGACTGAACGCAGCTAGGACGACGAGAAGGGAGACGAGATTACGTATAAAGCAGAAATGCTGCGTTTCTGGAGGCAGAGGAAATTGTTAATACAAACGAACAGCTGTCTGGGAAGAAAACATCATTTTCAAACCCGGACAAAGCTCTATTTATGACATTTCAGAGACACGTAAATTACAGCGTCTGAAAGCCGTCCTATCGCCGGTATCTGTGATACCTAAATTATCCCCAGACTGGAAGGTTAAGCCACAATGAAGACTTGACTGCGAGAAAGTCTTACAGACAGAAAGTTCCTCTTTCCTTTCTCCCTCTCAAACGGGCCAGTAAACCCGCTGAGGAGCACAGCCGAGGGAGTACCAAGTTCCAGCACCGAACTTGACGAAAATCCAATGGGATATCAAATGCAAAATTCACTCAGAAATGTTAATGCTCATCTACGCTACTTTTAAATCTAAATGCAAAGTGCACCGTTGCCGTCGGTCTGCTGACATTCTCCAGTCTTTGCTGGTTCTCCGGCGTGAGGCTGCGCCAGGCTCCGGGCTGCCCCTGGGGACCCCACTGAAGCCCCGGCCAGTCCTCTGGGCTCAGGTGCCAGGCCAGGCCCCTCCTGGGACGTTCTGGGCAAGGCACGCCAGGGCTCCAGTCTGTCCCCATTGACCCGACCCTCCCAGAGGGCACCGGGGCCTCCGGCACCCTTCCCATTGACCAGCACGGGCCTGACCTCTCCAGAGAGTGAACTGTCCCACTCTAAGGAAAAAAAAAACTCTGGTTAAGGAAATAATAAAGGAAATAGTGCTTGACTGGGCCTAGGGGAAGGGAGGGAATCACGGCCACAGTCGACGGCAGGGTTAACCGTGGGTGTTTTTGGTGTATCGCCGCAGCCGAGTCAGTGCACGTGGACTGCGGGCTCCGGTCTAGGCTGGGAAGACAGCAAAAGAGCAGCGTCGGGAACAGCCTGAGGTCCGTCGTGGCCTGTGACATTTACGGGCACCTCCAGTCTCGCTTGCCTGTCTCTGAGTGCCAAGGGGCCGTCCAGCAGGGGTCTCTCCCGCCCACGTGAGCGCGCTTGCCCGTCCCGCTTCATCAACTTGTTGATTGTTCTACCTTCCCTCCCACACACCTCACCGGGTGTTGTGCCGCTTAGGAAGTTAGCGAAGGCTTGCGATTTTTCTAATAAAAGGTGTTATGGCGTTATGTAAATACACAGTATTATTTTGTCTTTATTCCAGCATTACTGGTTTGAAATAGTTCAGTGTGTGTAAATATGCTTAATAATGTGTATTAATTGGGTTTTTTTTTAAGTAATCACCTGACATCCCAGTTAACTAAGTGGGAGCAGGCTTCCTTGCTCAATGAAATGACTCAGTTCAGTCTCACACAGCTATTCATTGGACTTTGTGTCTTTCGAATCGAATTCCAGCTAGCTGAACCCACTAGTGTTCAATTTGCCTGAACACGAGACAGAATCATGAAGCTGTGACCTCCCGTGAAAATAAACAGTGGTAGGTGCAAATGTTCAAGTTCACAACACAGCCACCAGCCCAGCCCAGAGGACAGGAGCTCCCTATAAACAATGAGCATAACCGGAAAGCCTGAGTATGCACCACTCAGAAAAAAACGTTAAAGTACCACCAAATACCAATGCACGCTTTAAATGGGGATTTCCAAAAATAAGTGTTCCTCTGAGGATCAACTGTCCGTCTGGGTTACGTTAGCTCGCGGTGGCCACCTTTGTTCCCCTCTGAACGTCATGTTGTCCGACCGCGTTAGCAGACTCCGGTCAAGAGGACCCAACCGCGGCAACTCGGCTTCCCCCACCAGGTTCTGAACACAGGGTGAGTCCCGGCCTTCTCTCTAGGCAGCGGCCCCTGCATCTGCGGGGCTGCTCCTGCAGGAACACTGAATATTCACATCCGTTCCTGCTTTAGTGGCCGCGTGGGCGTGTGCCCGTGTGGCAGAACGGTCTTGCTGTCCCCTCTCTGTCCCCGATGGCGGGCAGAACCTCCCGTACACACGGAGTCAAAGGCTCAGGCTCTAGAGCTACTGTAAAGATGAAGACAAAGTGTCCATAGTTTACTGGAAAATGCTCAAAACTCATCAAGTGGCGAGTTTAATGAGTAATGTTACTATAGATACTATTTTTTAAAAGATTTATTTATTTATTTTTAGAGAGGGAAGGGAGGGAGAAAGAGAGAGAGAGAGAAAAACATGAATGTGCGGTTGCTGGGGGCCATGGCCTGCAACCCTGGCATGTGCCCTGGCTGGGAATCTAGATACTATGTTTTAAAAAGATTTTATTCACCTGTTTTTAGAGAGAGGGGAAGGGATGGAGAAAGAGAGAAACAGAAACACCGATGTGAGAGAGAAACAGTGATCAGCTGCCTCTCGTACGCACACTGACAGGGGACCTGGCCCCATGCCCCAGGCCTGTGCCCTGACTGGGAATCGAACCAGTGACCTTGTGCTTTGCAGGCCCAACTAGCTGAGCCACACCAGTCAGGGCATATCAGCAGTATTTTTATGTGTATTATTTTTTCCCTCCCCAAATAAAAATCTGCCTGCAAGTCCATGCTGTCATTGGACTGTGCTGCACAGGCAGGACAGGAGTGGCTTGAGTCAGGGTGGTCTGTAGGGCTGGGCAGGCACAGGGACAGTCCAGGCTGGCTGGCTGGGTCAGCAGGAGGTCCAGTAAGGCGCAGAACCACACCATGATCTTGGAAATAGAAGCATGGTCAACCACAAGTCATATGCTGCTTCTCATCTTGGGTCTTAAGTCTAAAATGGCCTTTCAAAATGTGGAATCCAGAGAGTTCTCTAGACACACCTTGCATCTGCTTAGGAGTCAAGCATCACTCCCCTTTTCTGGTCACCCGGCACCTGTTCCTTCTTCCGTGTTCCACGCTGTGGCTCTTACCACAGTGCGTCGTGACGGTCTGTCCCCTGAACTAAAATGTTAGCTGCTTGTGAGCAGGGGCGGACCCCAGCCCAGTACCTGGAAGGAGGAGATAGAAGGACAACATCACAGTCCACAGGACTGAGCTTCTAAAGCACCTGTTGGCCCGGGGTCGGATGACACCACAGTGTAAATGGAAAGATCTGGGTTCTGGCTGGCGTAGCTCAGTGGATTGAGCGCGGGCTGCGAACCAAATTATTGCAGGTTCGATTCCCAGTCAGGGCACATGCCTGGGTTGCAGGTCATGACCCCCAGCAACTGCACATTGATGTTTCTCTCTCTCTCTCTCCCTCCCTCCCTTCCCTCTCTAAAAATAAATGAATAAAATCTTTTAAAAAAATTAAAAAAAAGAAAGATCTGTTCACGCTTCTTACAAAGATGGCTTTCAAAGAACCGCTGGCAACAGCTGCCATCTCCACTCTCGGCTGGAGCAGTGAGTTGGTTGCACTTGCAACAGTCATGTTACCTTTGTGTTCCAAAGATCCTGGACTTTTTTTCCCCTAAATTAAAACTAGATGCAAAAAGTCAATGCCTTGTGCATAGAAGGCCTTGGGGACTTTCTAGAAAAACGGGGATTTTCTAGAATTTCATTGGCAGCAGCTGGAAACCTAGTAGCACTAAGATTTTGCTAGAGCTGTGTGTTTAAATGCCACCCACATTTACAGATGCTTGTGCCGTGTACCTGACCAAGAGACGAGGACTTCGAGGCAGTGCGAAGAAAATGCCCCGACAGTCATTTGTTTTATTATTCACTCATTCGTCTGCTTGACAAATAGTTACCAAATGTCTACCATGTGATTTCTCGTGGCTATTGGGAAACACTGGAGAGTAAGATGGGCAAGACTTTGCCCCGAGAAGGTGGTATAGTTGTTAACAGGACCCGCTTGTGGCAATTTTGCAAAGATGCTTCTTGGAACATGGTAGGAGAGCAACCTCACCCGTGCGAGGGAGACACAGTAAATCTAAACTTTGGATTGAGGAATCACTTAGCGGTCTCACACTGAAGACGATGTGAGACCACCTTAATTAAACAGAAGTCCACAGATATTGCTGAGCTCTGGCCACTGTGGCCACCAAAATCTATTCAATACTGGCCCCTCCCTCAAAGAGGTCTCCACCCATTTGCGCCCAGAACAGACCTTCGCACGTGGGGAAAAAGAAAGCAGTGAATGCGCATGTGTGCAGGCACACTGGCCGGGGTGAGGGAGAAGTCTCAGAATTCAGAAGGGGAATTCATTCAAGAAAACTTCTCCATGGGCTCTGACGCATTGTGTGTGTGTTGGCTGAAACATGCACAAGGGAACATTCACATGCATGGATGTGAAGAACGGGGTGGAAATGAAATAGACCGTCTCACTGGGAGCAAAGGGCTCGGTGTCCTCCAGCTTGAAACACAGTAGAATGCACATGTAGCTCAAACCCAACTGGATGTGCCAAGAAAGTGAACGTGTTTCCCATTGATGCAAATCTTTTCGGAGCCTAAGAGAGTGGACTTCTAGAGATTCTGCAAGTCATGCCGCAGACAGTTACAGGAAGTGGGAAGTCCCGAATGCCACGCTGCAGGATGACAGCGGGGACTTCAGCTGCCTCTCTGCCCCGCCCACCTCCCTGGGGTCACGAGGTCAGGGACGCCTTTTGGGGCCCAGACTGCAACAGTCGGACTGACCCAACGTACTCTTCCTTTGATCAGCCTTACATTTGACTGTATTTTAGTAAATTATCCATGTAGTTGTATTTTGACAGCTCTCTTTACAGCAGTAAAACAAAATGTGTGCATCGCAAATGGCAAAGATTCAAATTTCAGCTATGTTTATCCAAAATAGCACTGAACTGCTTCTGTACTTATGCTATACTGCCTACAGCTTTACGGAAGGGAAGACAGATGGGATGAATTTAGCAGGGAAACAGCTGTGGCTTGAAGAAGAGACAAGCAAAAGTTTTGCTATCAGCCTTCATTATGTATCAAGGTACCAGTAAAATCTGTATCCATAAGGCAGCCAAAAAAGTGTTTTTCATTTGACTGGTGATAATTACCTTTTCTCAACAGCTGACAATGTTCTAAGTAGGTATCATAATTAAGCAAGGAGATGCAACAGGCAGTGTCTTGCTGGGAACTGTGGTGCCCCTCAGGTGTGCTGGGGGCAAAGGCTGATGGGCCACTGGTTCCAACCACCTTAGCAACTCAGGAAGCCCAGGAATCTGCCGGGTAGAAGGGCAGGGGGAGGGCCACACAAATAGGAAACAGGAGAAAAACTGTCCTGGGAGGCTGGGAGCTTATTTGTGTGACCAGGGCATTATTGAAAGCTCCACCCCCTACTTTTTCACCTATTTCTTTCTTTTTTTTTTTTTAAGATTTTATTTATTTATTTTTAGAGAGGGAAGGGAGGGAGAAAGAGAGAGAGAGAGAAACATCAATGTGCGGTTGCTGGGGGCCGTGGCCTGCAACCCAGGCATGTGCCCTAGCTGGGAATCAGACCTGTGATGCTTTGGTTCGCAGCCCGCGCTCAATCCACTGAGCTACGCCAGCCAGGGCTTTCACCTACTTCTTACTAAGGAATGGGCTCCACTCATGCTTGGCCCCAGCCGGCTGGACCTGGCATATCTCTGGCTCACAGGAATGGAGAGCTGGGCTGTTCATCCTCTGAATCCTCTTTGTCTGTGTTAACGTGTCCAACTGGATGGTCTTCAAGACTGACCCGCTTCAACATTCTGCGAATAGGACGCTTGCGGCTTTGACCTTGTTGAGCTGGTGATGGGCAACCTGCAGGCGAGGCTTGCTCAGGGTGACTGTCCTTGGCTGGCACCTATTGCGTCCTCGCCCGTGGCCCAGGGAAACTGTGTAACAAATGTGCCCCCTCGGATCCTACAGATCCTCCTATACAGAGCGACGCCCACTGCACAAACTTTGTGTTTAAGGTTAGAAACTTGCATTTGTGAAAATGTGGCTCTTTATAAATTACCTTAAGTAGAGGTCTCTATATGAGATGACTACATACATACCACATGCATATTATTAACACCTGAAAATCTTGCTTTATGAAATAGATTTTTCAATAAATCTAATTTGTGCCACACTGGTGAATGCCATGCTCCACCCAGATCAATAACATTAATATTGCTATAGTAACAGAAGAAAGAAAGGCAGAGGCAGCCTTTCAAAGACAACAAAATGAGACGTGCATGTAATAAACCCTGTTGTGATAGTGCTATTTGTGGATACGAATTTTTCCTAAAAAGTTGGAAATTACCACATCACCACTGAGTGGTCATAAACAGAAAGCATTAACAGACCTGAAAGCAAGTTTCTCACTGGAAACTTACTTCCTAAGCATTTTACCGTCACTCTTCCCACTCTTTCCAAAGGTGGTGCATTTGGTTTCCTTTGTGTACAATTACTTCCTCCCCGCAGCCTTTCGACAACACTTCTCTAGTTTTTCAGTGACTTGTCTTCCTGGCCACACTCCTCAAGCGTCCTCCCTCCGACTGCATCTCGACAAGCCCCCAGTACCACCGAGCCCAGCGGGCCCTCCTTCTGTCCGGAGGCAGAAGGGCAGCGAGCTTTCAGAGCACAGCACAGGCTCCGGGTCGGGCAGACCTGCCCACTTCTGGCCGCGTCTCCTGGGGGCTGCACGGCTGCACCCCCATCTCCTCCCTCGGCACCTCAGTCTCCATGCTAGTGAGCTGGGACACAGTTTGGGGGGCTGGTGTGGAGAGCCGGGGGTACTGTCGGAGCGAACTGTCAGTAACTGGGAAGGGCGTGTTTTATTATGGGAAAAAGTCTGCCATTCTCTTCTTTTAGACTATTGCTTCTCTTGTTTTTCTTTTCACTGTTCGTCAGTCTGGCTTAAATTTAAGGTACCATAAACATATTGGAAACTGTTAATATTTTACTTTCTCTCCCACATTTTATTCTACCAATCAGAATATATATATAAGATGTTCATATAGAGACACAAGGTACTAATGCTCAAGATATGTAAGCGAGGCACCGATGTGTAAGGCACCGATGTGTAAGGCACAGATATGTTAGGATCAGATGTGTAAGACATAGATGTGTAAGGAACAGATGTGAAGGCACAGATGTGTAAGGAAAGCATAGATGTGTAAGGCATAGATGTGAAGGCTCAGATGTGTGAGGAAGGCACAGGTGTGTAAGGAAGGCACAGGTGTGTAAGGCATAGATGTGTATGGAAGGCATAGCTGTGTAAGGCACAGATGTGTAAGGAAGGCACAGATGTGTGAGGCACAGATGTGTAAGGAAAGCATACATGTGAAGGCACAGGTGTGTAAGGCACAGGTGGGTAAGGCATGTAGATTAGGACTCAATTCAGAAACTGACCAGATGTTCTTTGTGGGACAATCGTGGCAGTTTAGTGGCAGGAAAATAGTTCAGAGCGCAGAGAACAGGCACACAATATAATGCCATATCTTACCGGAACTTCCAGGAGGAGATTTAAAACAACAACAACAACTCACTCTTAAGGGAGCGAGCCAAAATAGTTCGAAGAGCCCTCATATCCGCATCCCGTCCTCAGAGGCTGGGGAGGGACACCACCGGGCTCAGGTTCTCCCTCCGTCCTGGGTCTGAAGGCTGGCCGCGAGCCAGTCTCTTAACCTTGCTGGGCCTCCTTGGTAAAAAGCGGCCAATGCTAGTAGTACTTGCCTCGGAGGGGTGCTGCGAGAATGAAACCTCTTAATTAAGGTAAATGCTTTTAGAAGGAGAACAATGGCCAGTGCATCGTAAGTACTACCTAGAATTACTGCTGCCCTAATGATGCTTATCATGATAAACGTTACGGTGCCTCTATTCTATGTCGTATGATGTAATTGCATGCTACATAGTAATTATCGTGACTGTAAGGAGGGCCGGGAAATGTGTACGTGGCAGCAAGGAGTTTCACGCAACCTTCAACGGCTGCCAAACCATGGAGACTGAGGGGTGAAGAGGAAGAGTAGGAACCAAGAACACTCAAAGCGCAGAACGAGAGCAGATGCAGGGTTCCGGGCCTCGGAGGCTGCAGTGTGGGCACCTTTCCCTTACGGCGAAAATCTTAAGACTGTCTTTGTCGAATAGTCAGGCTTCCTCACAAGGAGCGTCTGCTAAACGTGGTGACTTGCTCAGGCCCGCACAAAGGTCAAGATCGAGTAGAACTCTGTCTCGTGCCTCCTGAGACTTCGTTTCGAAATGGATCCTGAAGGTTGCTGCAGAGATCCATGCCAGGATCCTCGATGATATTCTGACAGAGAGAGAGATGTCTTGGCGATGGCAGCCAAAACGAAGAAAACACGTAACAACAGTCTAGCGGCAGCGCCGTCTCACAGCGTAAGTAAAAAAATCCCCGTCTCTTGGTTTCCTCAAATTGTAAATAATAATAACGCCCTCGATAGCCACTTACCAGAGGGGTTGGACAGTGCCGACTGACACTCACCAAGCACGCCTGAGGTTGCAACAGTGTAAACACAGGCATGGTCTTTCTCTTAATTCATTTTGAGTGACTCAAATCAGTGTGTTCAAAAGAAAAGTTTTTTAAAACCGATGAAAAACTGGACTTCGTAGACACTGTGCTTTGACATCAGCCACTGGCATTATTGATGTCCCATTTGCACAAGGACTGCCACCAGCAGGAAGTTCAGAAATGAGGACGCAGCACTTGGAAAATGACCCCTCGGTGCGTGACGCCCGTCGGCAATGGGAAGTGGGTGCAGATGGGGAAACGGAGGGACCCGGCAAAGCCTACCCGGGTGGACCCTCTCCCTACACAGTATTTTCTGCGGGGCCTCTCTGTGGCATTTGAAATTGTCCGCAGTAAATGATCAATTTAAAAGGAAAGAATTATTTTACAATGCGGACACTGAAAGGAATTGGTTTTAGTTCTGTGACAATTTTCACTGCTGATGAGACACTAAGAATGACCTCTCTCATGTCTTCAGGATAACAGAAGAGACACGCAGTGAATTTGAATATTTAAAAGACCCTTTCCGTAAAGAGAAATTATGAAAGAATAAACTATCACCAAAAACAAACAAGTAAACTGTTTCCCCTGCCCTCCCTTTTTTTAAGTGCTGGGAATGATTCCCTTTGACCTTGGCATGTTGGGGTAAAAATAAAAGCTGAAAGACTGGCTTTCTTTATATACTATGTTTGCATGAAAACAATTACAGACATAGCTAACAGCTCATTTGGGTTTCTTTTATCATTTTCTCTAAGCAGATTCTCCCATAATGGTTTCATTACAATTAGACTTGCCCATTAAAAAAATACTATTTATGTTGCCACTATAGCCCCAAATTTGTCACTAGACTATATTTCTGCAGGTTCCTTAAACTAATCTCCTGAGATGCCCCCTTCCCCTCCCCCCCACACACAGCTGTTAGCTTCGAATAACCTGAAGGGCCCAGTGACCTTGAGTTACCTGCATGACCCAGGCCAGCTACAGAGTTAATACAGGAATTTCCCCACTGGCCAGGCCAAGTTCAAGAAGGACCACGGGACCGGACCACTCTCCTCAGAGCTAATCGTGTCATGGGTTCCCTTTCAGTGAGGAAACCAAGGAGCAGGGCTTTGCACGCAGATGAACTCTGCTTCTCATCAGCTGGTGGACGAGCAGCTGGAGGGAACGGACAACCTGGAGTCCCGAGGCCCGAGAAGGGAGTCCACGCTCAGTCCCGGCCGCTGGTCCCTGCTCCTGGGACGGGTGTAGCCTGAGTGCGGAGACTGTTCACACCCATTGTTGTGTTTCCCTGGGGCCCAGCCCGGTGTCCCACCACGCACGGGGACAAATCGGAAAGTGCCGGTTTGTTGGGTAGCACTATGGAATGTGCTCTGCCCATGAAATGTGGCACCATCAGAGTGTCCCGATCGACTGAATCACATTTATAACGAGCATTACGAGGGGAACCTGCTACACCAAGTCATGCTGTTGACTGAAGAATGACCACTTAGCTCGTCCATTTTTAAAAATTTGGATTTAATTTATTGGGTTTGATGAAAGTGAAAGAGAACGACAATGGCTTGGCTTTCGATCAAGCCGAATCTGGAGTACGACACTTTGAATTAGGGTCATTTACTCAGTCCCGCGGCCTCCGGTCCCCCGGCGCCCCTGACTGTGATCGGGACAGACAGAAGCAAAGCAATTAACTGGCCGGCAGTTGGCCCACTTCTTCGTGTTTGGCAAAAATAAAAGCTCCAAATTCCCTCGGACATTTTGGCTGTAGCTTTTCAAACTTTTCATCCCTTCATTCTGAAATAGAAAGATTCCCTTCTTTAAAAATAAAAATGTTCTTTTCTTTAAAAATATGCCCCAGATTTTTCTTAAGAATTTCGGCCCTTTTTGTTTTTCTTCGTAAATAGTGCATGTCACTTGAAAGTGAATATTGATGTTGATTATTGAGACGAAGACGAACCGTGTTATGAAGTTACGCGAGGGTGGACGGTATTCAGGTCATCGAGCGCCTACCTCCCCCTCTGTTAGGAAGCTCTCTCTGACCGACCCAGACCCCCGGCACCCGGACAGCACACTTGTTGTGTTATATTAAAACCCTGAGTGGACGAGCGGTCCGTGTGCTGTGTGGCTCTCTGTGCAGGATGCAGGGACAAGTGAAAAGCTGTTCACTCGGGCTGCTGCCCACCCGGCAGGGAAGGCAGGTCTCTGCGGCCAGGAGGCAGCGTGGGTTACAGATAGAGCGTGGGGTTCAGGAATCTCAGTGATTTAATCCTCTCACCTCTTCTCCTCCAGGCTTTGCCTTGACCTTCAGTGTCTGCTCTTGTCAGGCCTGCACTGCGAATCGTGTTGGTTCAGCGAGAGTCCACCACCCTGGCTATCTGGTCAACCTAGATGCCTGATCAAAGTCCTTTGTTTCCCCTTCCCCAGGGTGGTATATGATCTCTGTGGCCTGCCTCTGGGGAGAATCCCGTGAGGTTGGTTTAGCCAGAATCCCCCCTTACCCCTGACGTTGCTGCTTAGTAATTTTCTATCTACCCATCTGCCCCGACCCTGCTCCTTGGCTATAAACCCCCGGTTTTCTGTGCTGTACTTGGAATTGAACCCTGTTCTATACCGAGGTGCCTCTCCCACTATTGGGATAGTTCCTGAATAAAACCTGTGTAACGCTTTAATGCCTGCCAGCCTCTGGTTTCTTTCTGATGCCTCTCCAAGGTGTCAAAGAGAATACGCGCCCCTTTGAAGAACAAGATTATTATTAGCAACGAAAATAAATGCGATCACATATTACCCTTAGCAGGAGCCACATACATATTAGCCACTCAGAACACACCACTCTCGTCTTACTCATACTTCAAATATACGCTCTAACACGCCCCACCGCGAAGGTGCAGTAATGTAGACTGTGGTGTGTTGGGCTGCAGGACAAGGAGAAATGCATTTTGAACGGATGCCTCGCCTCCCGCAGCCCCAAGGAAACCGCACGTGCAAGAGGCCTCTCGGCCCGGATGACCTCGTGTGGGCCCGTGAGCGGGAAACTCCGGATTTCAGCCCTGTCGCAACTGGTTGCCAGGTGCTCTGCCAGGGCCTCTGCGTCTCAGACTCATCGTCTCAACGAGAGGACAATACTGATCATCTGTCTCGCATGAGGTATATGAAAAGAAGAATCTATTTCACGTTTTAAAGGTCATTGAATATATAACAGCTAGATAGTTGAAGCAAAATACCATATTCATCAGTGGAATAGAAAAGTTTAGCAGCCTTCATCTGTTCTCATTTTAAATTTACCACAGTATGTAAATTAGGGGATTTAAAAAAGCATCAGGCAAAAATCTGAGCTAGGTGCGAAGAAAAGCACAATCAAAAGCAAATCTCCGACTGCTTGGAGTGTAAGAGATTGCCAAATGGGCTGGTGCTTAGCTTTTACTACTAATCTGAGTGTATGCAAAGCCAATAGAAAGATCCCAATTATTGTTAAATACCCAGAGTAGAAATTTGCTGCTAAACTGCTGTATAGTATCGGTCTCAGGTTGGCTTTTATAAACATCTTACTTCATGTACTGAAATTATCCCAGGAATACCGCACACAAAGCTGAACTTTAAACACACGGTCCCAGCCATAGATGCGGGCTCAGGAAAACACACCGGATAGAATTTGGATTACAGGCTGAATTACCTGATTTCACAAATATTTTGCTGCAGTGGGGAGAATCTCCTTAGCCAGGATCAGCGGTAATTCGACCAACTGAACACTTTCAAATGCGGCTGATGGCAAAATGAGGTAACCTGATCATTCTTAACAGGATTTTCTGACATCCAGAACGTTCACGCGGCAGCAGAAATGCACAGAGGCGGGTCTGGGATTCACACTCTTGGAGCTCCCAGCGGGCCGATATGTTGTTGCATGGAGACATCAGCCTACTATTTAAACACCCTGCCGAGTTTCTGTGGAGCAAACTACCTTCAAAAACCAGATGAACCGCATGGCATGAAGCGAAAGGGAGAGCGAATAAAGGGTGTCTCACATTCTCTGATTGAAGAGACAGGAGACCTGGCCTTTCATGCTTTGCTGCCCTGCTGCCCCGGCCTGGGGCCTCCGGCCAGCCAGAAAGAGTGTGATTGAGAGGGAGTGACGGCCTAGGTGACCGCAGAGCCAGTCCGAGAAAAGGGGAGACCGATGTCCCCTGTGGTGCCATGCTGAACCCTGCCTCGAGACCAGCTTTTTTCACAAGACTGAGTGTGAACCCCAGACTCACTCCCTAGAGTCTCAGGATGCTGTGGATTGCCTCCTCAGGCAACATCGTGGTACTTAACCCACTCTGCAAAATGGAGACAATAAAATAAATGTCTTTTCTACTTCACAACACCTCATCACCCAACGGGTCCCTCTGTGGAGCGCCCGCCCAGTTTCAGGCACCGTTCTGGGCGGTAGGAATTGGGGGAGGAGCAAGACAGACAAGGAGAACACACGTGTTCCGCACAGAGAACGGGGGGCCAGGAGTCTTCACCGTCTCGAGAGCCTGGTGAAGGACCAGACCCAGAACCTTTGCTGGCAGAGTGTGGGCACTCAGCAAGGATTCTGAAGAGAAGTGAATGCACGTCAGATTTTGCAAGCATTTCCTGGAGATTCCCAGCCGGTGGACTTCCATTTAAGAGCCTCGTTGCAGAGAAAGGGGAGAACTGGGCTGTGAGGTGGACGAACCAAACCAAGAAGAAGGGGGTGAGGAGCAGGAGGGACATGGGCTAAAGACAGGTCACTGTGGGGCAAGGGCATGGGGCGGGGCCAGAGAAATCAAAGGGCTTCATCAGGGACGGCTGACAACGCAGGGCGGACCCTGGGCTGAGCCTGTACATTTTTTCTTTATTTTAAAGTGTTCCTGTTTACATTTCCTTTTACAAAAGGAACACGTGACACATGCTTGGTGCAGCACACTTAGAAATCGCTGGGAAATGTGAAGGGAGAGAACAAGAGAGACAGCTCATGCATTGTAATATCCTCATGAGTGTCCTGGTGTGTGTGTGTGCATGCTCATAGGCACACACACGGGTGTGTGTAACAAGATGGAAACAACTATTCACATGGTGACTGAAAGCAATACTTTGATAATCTGAGAAGATCCCAAAGGGGCATGAGGAAACGCTGTGGTCATTCCACAGACCTCTATGGGAGTTTTTCAAACTTTGGGTTATGAATCACGTGTAGGCCATAAAGTAGAAAATACGGATTGTACAGCCCATAGTAAAGCTAAAGTACAGTTTTACTAAACTTTCTGTGTGTGTGTATTTGTGTGTGAGTGAGTGTACAAGGTTGCGATGTTACATTTACTTTTTACTTGAGACACAGGCTAGTTTGAATGTATGTGCATCTGAGGCAAGAGCTGGGGCAGAGTTGGGTCGCTCAGCACATGAGGGGTACAGCGCCGTGGTCCCCAGAGCATGAGACAGCAAAGAATTAGAAAGTGATGAGAAGCAGAAGACAGGATAAAGTTCCGGAGTGGAAACATGGCCTAAACGGAAAATTGAAGGAGGGTCCTAAGGATCAGCAGAGATCCTTACACCATTCCTTTCTCTTATGGTGTCCTCAGGAAAGTCCAGGGTGACGCAGTGCGTTTGTGACATGAAATTGTATGGAGAACTTGAGGAGACGCTGGGTTCCACACGCAAGCTGGCCCCGGGAAAAACCGGAGTTCACATGTGTGGGGTACAGAGCTAGAATGTGGAGAAGGTGGGATATTTTGGGTCTATATCTCTATCTCTATCCCTATGCCTATCTTTTCTTTTCTTTTTTCGAAAACACGAAATCATGGAATATATACGACTTTTATCCTATTACCCCTTGGAGATATGGAGATATATTTCAAACCTTTGTCCTGACAATAAACACTTCCGACAAGTGACTGAACTGGAATTTTAGCACCACTGTAGGGTTAGACATTTTGACTGTATAATACTTTGATTTATTTTCAATGTCCTTCTGTTTAGGGCACTGTTAGTTAGGTTCTGTGCTGTAAGGGGGACTGTCACCCGGCACCAAGGACAATGCCGGGTGTAAGGTAAGAGGCAGCGGGGAGGGGGCCCAGCTGCGAAGGGAAGGGAAGGGAAGTCTATTCACGGGCATGTGTAGGAGCTGGTAAGTCAGGTACAAATTCTTCTGATACAGTCCTTGATACCCATTTCTTAGGAGTTAAAATAGAGTAAAAGCTATAAATCTAGTTTAAACAGTCATAGAAATAAGGAGTATGTGAATTTGAAAATAAAAAAAGCAGCCTCGCTTTGGGGAAATGGAAACTGAACAAAGATATGACCAGCACATGCCATTTAAAAATCACTGGCTTGTTTGGGGCTTCTTCAGGTGCATTCCCGGAGATAGAGAAAGGAGTCCCCGGGATTTAGATCAAAGATGAAATCTTTAGTAAGAGGAAAACAAGGACTTGTTGTTCCCTCTTCCTTACGTCTCACACCCCTTCAATCACTCGCCAACCCGACCTCCTAGCTAGCTCTTCGGTCCACCGCTCCTCCTCTTCTCAGTGTCCAGCTCTCATCACTTCCTGCCTCGTCTCCTGGCCGGTCTGGCTCCCTTAAAGCCCATCCTTCATGCTGCCACCGGAGTGAGCTATGAAACGCAAACCTGCTCTGACGCCCTGTGTGAAATCCGTTATGGGTCCCCATCCCTAGAGGGCGAAGAGCCGCGGGCGGCCGGCGTGGCTCTCCAATGCAGCCCTGCTCCGCCTTCCACTCCCCCAGCACCGACCTGTTCGCATTTCCCGCACCGCATGCACTCCCTTCTCTCTCTAGAGCTTTCCCCCGCTTCTCTCCGGCTGGCATGCAGCCTCGCACAGCCTCGAAAGTCAAGTTCTGGCACCCTTTTCTCCTAAAAGTGCCCCAGCATCTCCCAGGCTGGGTCTGTGCCTCTCTTCAGTGATCCTTTGCTGCTACCTGTGGGTTCTGTCAAGTCTGTGCCCCAGGGGTCTGCTGGGGCTGGTGCGAGGGCTTCGTGCCTCGTTCTCCCACCACCAATAAAGAACCAGTGGAGACTGGTGATTGTTTACTTTCTCTAGCCCCGTGGCCCGCAGTTCTGATCGTGCGGTAGGGACTCAGTCACTTCTGCTTGCTGGTTTTTTGTTTTGAATGGGCCAAACTGTCCTGTAACTCAAAAGGGTGGAACTCAAAAGGGTGGAAAAATAGCAAACAAAGCCAGGTGATTCAAATCCCAATGACTTGGTAGGAAGAACAGAGCCCTCGTATGGGATCAGCATACAGTAACCCAAACCATGGGCTGGCAGCTTTTCAGTGAAAGCAGTGTCATTCCCGGAGAAGTATTCACCGGTTCAACATCATTTTATCTTGCGGGAACTTTGGGGATGGAGAGCATGTGGCTCATGTTGAAGACTTCCCAGAGTAGTGAGGGAGAAGGACACGGGATGTCGTGGCCGTAGTGCCGTAAGTACTAGGAAACAGGAACCTCGACTACAGAGACAGGAGGGGGACTAGCTGGAATGGGGGGCTCTAGAGGAAGCTCCAACCTTCTGTCAGTCCCCTCATCCAGAACCCCCCAAATCCTCCCCTGAAAGTACCGTATTTTGCCCTGTATAATGCACACTTCTTTGCCCAAATTTTTGAGGGAAAAATAACTTGAGCATTATACATGGGTAGTGCTAATTCTGTATCTATATGAACGTTTTTAATGCTTTTATTTATGCTCATGCATTAAAAGTGTAACTCGAGAAAGCAGTGACAATATCCATATGCAAAAGAATACCTCAGAATATGATAATTAGGTTTGTTTCTAAATATAAATAAATGGATACTTGAATTAAAAAATTAAAACAAAAGATTTTTTGTTCCTGAACGTCTGGGCCAAAAGCATGGGTGCGCATTAAACTCGGGAGTGCTTTATATGCAGTAAAATACGGTAGTTCTCATGGGAGCTATCTGGCAGCAGAGCCCAGCCCACTTTCTTGGGGGGCATCTACTCTCCATACTGAAGTGGGGGAGGGTTAGAACCCAGTGAGGGGAGTGCGGACTCAGGGAAAAGGGCCAAGGAGGCTCCTGGTCTTCCTCATCCGCAGTCTCTTAGGGCCCTCAGCTCTGGGAGAAAAGCCAAAAGCCATCTAGGGTTCTGTGGTCCGGCCAGATAACCCTGCAGGTGAACACAGCGGCATGACTCAAAATAAGAAATGGGCAATGCCGTGCTAACAGTGGGTTTCAAGGGCCACGTGGGAAAACTGGAGCACTTCCAGACCCGGGTCGCGCGGAGGGTTATTGTACAGTGGGAGAGACACCGAGGTGTATTCTGAACCAGAAATGGTGATTGATCTCTTTCCAAGGGCCGCCTCGCCTGGGTGTGTAAAGGAAGTGTTTCTCAGCTTCAATTTTATATTATCCCCTTTATCTACGACACAAAAATTACTAGCATTATTTAAAATGTCAAATATAGCTGATTAAAAAAAGCCCTTAGAAAATTTGCAACTTAATAATCTTTCTTTAATATTATCAGGCCACTGGGGAAAGCAAAAGCTTGGAAACCCCATAACTCATTCCCAATATAGAGCCAATTCCAAATGACTGCCATAAAATCTGTAAAGTCAAAGTCATTTATGTAACTGCTAACAACCTTAACAAGCACCTCCATTAAACATGACCTGTGAACCTTGCAAAATAAGGACTAATAACACAATGCGTAGTTAATGGCCTCCATAGACTGAGCAGCCATTCCAGTTTTAATGAGATCAAAGCATATTTAATGGTTGTGATGAACACTTATTGAGGGCTCACCGGATGCAAATCATTATACAATACGACTTTGGGTGAATAATGACTTAATTTCTATTACACATGTATTGAGTGGTTTTTCCAAACATAGAGGATATAGAGGAGAGATCATAAAATATTTTTTAAGAGTTGTACATACACATCAAACTCTATTGTGGTCTCATCATTTGTTCCCTTCTGTAGAGTTGAGAGACTGAAAAAGATGAGCTGGAAGATAAGAAAGGTCCCACACTCAGTTATTACGTGCCTGCAGGCTGGAGAAACAGAGATCGCTAGGATGCGATTCCGGTTGTCAAAGAGCCGGAGTCTGAGGAGTCAGACGTTCAGAGAGTGGTTGTGACCCCCCCGGGAGCTGGATCGAAGAGTTGCTCGAACCAAGTGTGGGGCAGAGAGTGGCATGAAGGGACGCTTCGCTGCAGAGATGACAGCTGACCTGGCTCTTGAGACAAGAGGTCTCCGGGCAGAGAAAGGAAAGGCGTTCCAGGCTGCCGGACGCACGGGCAAGAGGGCCTGGACCGAATTTTCAAAGACAAGGGCCAAGCCGGGGGCACCTGTTTAATCCCTCAGCCTAACGCAGGTCTGTTACTGATACACTCAGTAGATATCCGAACAGTGTGTGTATAAGCAGTGAATGAACAAACTAGCAAACTCATGAACACCCACCTTCTTTCCCTATGTATTCAGAAATGATTCCAGATCCCCGAGATAAAGAAAGACCATAATGACCACAAAAATTCCCTTCGGGGAGCCCATGAATGAGGAAAAAATAGATGTTTACGCTCTCTGCCCATTATAGCCAGGTGGGTGGTGACAGAGGTGACCCGGTCCCCCAGGGCCTTTTCCTCCCTAAATCCACCCCTCGACACAGTCTCCGCGGCCCAGATTAATCGTGCCCCCAGTGTCACCTGTGGATGACAGGCTCGAGTTGTTGGCGGTGCGGGTGCGGGCAACAGCGCTGGCCACGAGCCCCATTCCCAAATAGGAGTCAGGAAGCGTGGACTTGGAGTCGTGCCACACGCCACACGGAAGTAAAGCAAAATAAAAGTCAGGGCGGAAGGGAAGGGAGCTGATCGCAGAGCCAGGGAGAACCCATACAGGTCCCCTGAGCAGTGCCACGGTGGGTCATTCCCACGCTCAGTGCGGTGACGTCTTCTCCAAATACGGCCCCTGCAGGGCGGTCTGTGGCCTTTGCACCACATCCTCATACCCTTGTCTGCAAAGTTTGAAATTTTTACCCATGTTTTTATTTATATCATTACTTCAATTGAAGGCAACTGGAGCTTTAAAACTGGTGAATAATTTTTAAGACTTATCCAGGCTTTGACTACATGAACGTGAACTTAGACTCTCCAAAGAGTGGACAGTTTTACAACGTGGGCCCTCTTCTCCAAGGCCACTTCGTAGGACCCACTGGCCATGGGACAGCCGTGGACGACTGCTGCCCACCCCTGTGGGCCACGGCACTGTGGCCGCGGAGAGGAGAGGCAGTACTGGAGCGCGTGTTTTGGGGAAAGCAGCTGTGTGCTATAATCGTCATCTTGATAAATACTATGACCTACTTAAGAAAGGAAAATGCAACGGATGCTCGGACCAAAAAAAATAAAATAAGTAAAAGGAGAAGTGGAAGCATCATCTTCACCCAGTTTAGGGAGAAGACAGTTGTTCGTTACTTGTTGATTCGTTCACTCCTTATTTAGGAAGGAGACGACACCCCTAGGGCCCTTTAAAAACCAGGCATGGGTGTTTAACCCAAGAATTCGTCTAAACCCATGTTGAAACCATTTGCATTTTTAGCAGCATTTCTTCCTAAGAAAGCAATCCTTCCAGGACCTTGAGCAAGGAGTAGATCCGCTCCCTAAAGGAAGCAGGACCCCCGAGTGCACCCAGCTGAGTAGCGGATCACCTAAAAGTCTGTACGTGGGGGCGACTCTGTAGGCTGACCAGGGGCCGCTGCTCTGACTGCCAAGCGGCTGTGGAGGGTCTACTTGGCATAAGGATGCCCCACTGGCCCAGCGCGGGGAGTCGGCAGCTGGCCTCCCTCACCCAGGGGGAGAGAAAGCAAAAGGAAACAAAGACAGTCCCTTTCTTCTGCCTCCAGGTCTGTCTCTCTCTGCTACGAAGGGGACAATTGTGCATGGAGAACTCGACGCAGACTCTTCTTACAAAACTAGTTAGGATGTTGTCCATCCTCATCTGTCTGACTCTAGGAGCTTCTTCCAAAGGACGGCAGAAGCTCTCTGAACAGCCAGCCACTTGCACTGGCCACCTCACGAACAAGCATGTCCCTGTTACATGTGCTGGATGAGGTCCAGGGTACAGTCAGTCCTTATGTCCCCTGGCTGCCGCTCCCGGCCGACCGGGCACAGTTGCACCCCCCCCCCCCCCCCCCGCTCCACCCCCGCCCCCGTTCCACCCCCCAAAGTCGGCTGTGTTCCTTCCCGAACATGTTTATGCTGCGCACAGAAGCATGATTAATTTTGAGGGAACTCAGAAGTATGATTGTTTAAAAAGTTTGCTGATTCTATGAAAACAAAGGAAGGCAATTCAGAAAAAGTCAACAGAGCTGAGTTTTTCGAAATGGCCGTCAAATTAGATGCGCGGAAATAACTGTTAAGGACTTGGCGGAAGAGGGTCATTAGAGTTGTGAACTCGGCATGGAGGCCACTCCCCAAGTGTCTGTGCTCTCAGCCAGCTTAGAAAAACCCAAACTGGGCGCATCAGATGATGCAGTTTCGGGGTGGTGGGTTCAGGAAAAAAGGTGTGCGCTGCAACTCAGGTGATCTGAACACAGAGGGGACATCTCGGTCCAACACACGCATCATATAAGCCTTGTCAGGATTTCCTGACCTGTCAGTTAACCGTCCAGATTCTGGTCTCACGCTTATGGGACAGACAGCTTCTGCTAGACATCGTATCACTGATCCGCACTTAGCGTCCTCCTTCTGGTTATTAGTACTGGGCCACCTCTGTTTCTGGGAACGTACACATGATTGCGTGGGCAGAGTAGAAGACGCTAGACCAGAAGTCGGAGAACTTTGACTCCAGTCACCTTATCTTTTGGGGCCTCGGTTTCCTCAGCTGTGTGGGGAGTAAGGACCGAGGGTGAGGGATAGGTGATAAGAGAAGGACTTGGACTACAAAACCTTTTAGGCCCCTTTTGAGTCTTTAAAATGCCATCCATGCAATACAAGATGGGTAGGGGCCCATAAAACATTTATTAATTGTTATTTGTAATATAAAATATAAATATTTGGAAAAATATAAATCCACTGTTAATGTTAAGAATAGGTAAATTTTCTCAAATAAAATAAAAATTATTTAGAAACTTTAATTACAAAGAGATTATATATAAAATGATTAAAATAAGATTTAAGTTACCAGTGTAATATTGATTATTGTTATCTTTATAACTTGAAAATAGGAATTTGTATGCTTTCAATAATAAAAACTTTCATGAGAAGATATTCCTATTAATTTACAGTTCCAAAGTAGATTACAAAGCTGTTGGTCTTGGAATAGCATGCAATATAAAATTATTTAAATAATTTCCAGTATTATTTTTGCAGATGCAAAGCTACCAACAATTACTGATTGGAGAAAAACAGTTCAAAGAAACATATGCCACCTTCTATAAAATCTTTAGTCCTGCAACAGCACTAAAATGAAAAATTAAGCCAAAGACTCAATTTAAGTCACAACTGAATTTCTTTAGCGACAACGAGGCTTGACAAAGTATGTGTTTCTAAATAAAAAGGAAATGATTGAAGAATGCTGCCTAATGTACTGTGTTATTGCTTTCATTTTAGTTGTGAGGACGGCGACCGAGTTCCTCTTTGTGCCACAAAACTCACGCAGCTGAACTCAGATACAAAGGCGAGAGATTTCGATGCGAGTACCTGTCCTCTTTTAAAATAACCACTTGCCATGGGCGAGCGGGAAAAGTTAGCAGCGTAACGTTCCGTTTATTCGCTGCCTTGGGACTCCATGTCAATTTCCAGTTTTATGATTCAGCTATTCCAGGAGTCTGAACATATTTCATTAAAAATTAATGTGTGATCCACACAAATGGCAAATATTGAAAAATAAGAATGTAAATAAAAAAATAATAAAAATAGAAACTCTACTAATACCGAGGCGGAAGGAAGACAGGAGGGGGTGGTGCGCATGCGGGAAGGAGAGAGATTTCAGACATCCGGTTTCTATTCTGGACCGTTCGTAGACACAGACAGACACAGACACAGCGAGTGGAAGCCAAATGTATTCCTGCACTCTGGCGGGATTTGCTTTCCATCTCATCATGATTTGTACTATATTCTCCCTAATAATATCTCCTGATGGACAATACCAGTCTCATTGGGACCTTCACACGTGGGTGGGTTGTGGGGATTCGGGCGCACTCGTGGGCCCTGGCCGCCTGGAGGTTTGAAGTTTTCCCAGGAACCCTTTGGCACAAAGACACGCAACCAGGGCACCTTCCTTCCCCACCCTCCGCATCCTTCCCACACCCCGCTGAATGAGCACCTGGTCTGCCTCATAAAGGTAAGGATGAACGCCTGAGGCCCACGTCACTCGGGAAACGTGCCCCCTCTTTGTTCTTTTCATGAGACTGACTCCATGTCAGACAGCAAGCTAGTGCCTACCTTATTCCATCTGAACCCTGTCGTTTTAAAATGCCACTGGGAGAAAGCCACGTTCCTTATTAAACATGCAGCCACGGACACACGCCTGTCCCTACGTCAAAATGAAACACAATAGAGCTCCCCCTACACCAAAGATAACGAGAGAATTATTTTGAAAATATGAAAGATTTGTTTATGCAGACTACAAAAACATCCCTTTGCATCAAAATAAGTGTCTCTCTTTATTGCACGCTGATTATTTTCTATAGAATTTAAATTGTACATGAAATTATAATTGTGCCTTGTTTAATGTAAATTGATTGTCTCAATTATTAGGAAATGGATTTGAATTTTAATGGACTATTTTGCTGGAGACGTGCCAAGCAAATCAGCAAAAACTCTGGCTACCATTGGAGGTACACAACCAAACATTTATACAAATCAGGGAAGATTGGGCCTCTCAGATTTGACCCGGAAGTGGTCCAGAGCAGTGAGCCTTGCTCTGTGAAGAAGCCAGCTGTGAACTTTCAATGTTGGAAGATTCTGTGAGAGTGAGGCTGTAATTTGGTTTTTCTCTCTCAAAAAATTAGTAAGATCCACATACTAGTAGAAAGAATACTTGTTGTTTTTTTAGTGTTCTCCCTGCAGATTAGGTTATCTGTGAAAATCAGGGCTTCACCCTGAAGGCAGAACAGTCATAAAACCCAGCAGCAGGGTGTCACACAGGCACGAAGACGCACTGGAATGTGATGGCTGAAGGTCTGAGGGGCGGCCACCCCAGGAAACCGGCTGCAGCACACCCGCAGCATCCCACGGAGTCACTGCTTGACATCTCTCCTTTATACAAACCCGGTGCCTGTGAAGTCAGACAAATCTCCTCCGTACTTCCAATCCCGGCGAGCACAGACCTCAGCCGTTTCGCTATCCAGATGGTTGCAACATTTTTATAGTTAAATTACAGCCAGTGACGCCGGAGGTGCAGATGCACATCTGCCCGAAACTGCCAGCCTTCTAAGATCTTTCTCTTCAACCCTGAGCCTCAAGGAGCACTGTGGATGCAGGTGAAACCATCACCTCTCCGCACTCTCTGATGAGCTATTTACTACGCAACCACATTTATACATAAGCTAAAAGCCATCATATATTTATGGTAATGGCTATCTAATAGAGATATTTTAGGAATTGAAATGTAAGGTTTTATATTCATTTCAATCTTTAAAGAGCTTCTTTTTTTTTTCTGGTGGGAACCGGACATACATACAGATGTCATATACAGAGTACAAATTAAGATTTGGGTCAGCGAATAAAAACTTCTATTCATTTTCTGAATGAATTTCCACGATGTTAAAGAATCGGGCTGATTACTTGGCATTTCTTTTTATAGTGAGATTCAGAAAGGGCAGTAAATCAGGACCAACTACAGTGCTGATTGACTGATTCCTTCACAAGGGCCGATCTGACTGGTGCAAAGCACATGGAAGTCCATGTGAAGACAGTTCAATGCCTACACGTCCTTTGACTTTTTAAAAGAACAGCTTCCTGGCAGCTCGGTAGCTGATTAAAAATCCATGTTTCATAATGAGTAAGTCTCAGATTTTAGATAATACAGCCTAACCGTATAAATTCTAATGCTAAGGCACCACCGTTTTACTGTAGAAGAGTATAAAATCTGGCCACAAGCGGGTAGCCAGAAATAAAGACCCAAAGCAAAGCAACAGAACCATGAAAAGAGAGAGGAAAAGTATGTAAAAAGTGAGTGGGGCGCCAAAGAGGGGGAAGATGAAGAAGTAGCAGATAAGTAGCACTGGCTGGTTAGACAACAATTTCGCATAGCAGCATTCTTGGCATCTTAATACCCATCCACACCCCACCCCGCCCCCATCCCCACATTTGCAGAAGACGAGCTGAGCTTCACTTAGCAGCCAGAGTCAGCGATGCATCAGCTAGATGGATGTCTACTTTCTCCTAATGACACATTTTCCTGGCGTATAAACATTAAAATTTGCAGTTAGTGGGAAAAAGTGACTCAAAAGCCACTTTAATGCTGCTTTGCTATATTTCTACAAAGTGCCTTTGAAATACTTGCTCTTTGAACTGCTGTTTATTTTCCAAGGACGATAAGGAGAAAATGGTTCTACCCTTACACCCTTCATGGGTAACAGTTATTTGTAAAATCAATTAATTTTTGGAAAACAAAAGCCCAGAAAATAGCACCCTGTGTCATGAAAATATTATCACAAAACCAAGCATCCTCTTCAATCTGTTAAATGTCCACCACCAGCAGTCTGCATGTTATACACGGTGAGAACAATTCATGAAATTGCTTTTCTTCCATAAATATCAACATTCAACAAAACAAAGGAAAACGCTTTCCATAGACTAAAAGGTATTGTTCTCCTAACGTGATCACCCCAGAAGTTATTTTGCCCAAAAGTACCAAAGAAATGTCAAAAACAACATGGACTTCCTCAAAAGAGTTCATTCATTACCATGCAGCTAAACAAAGAGCAATTTTATAATTAGAAGCATGAATGGCGGCATTCGAAAGCGAAGACGGCCTCAGTACAACACTGATAGTGCAACAATAACAACACGCCCTTCCCCCAAGTCGTGGGAAGTCAAGCCGTCGAAGCTCATGGGGCATCACCTCCAGCAGCTCAGCGAGGACTGGAGGCAGCCTGTGAAACGGGGTGTTCCCATTCTCAGTATTCTACCCAGAGTCCTCTTGGCTGCTCCCAAGTCTGGGCAACTATGAACACCGTTGTTAGAGACATCCACGTGCAGGTTTTGGGAGGGGGACGAAAGTGTTTAACTCTTTTGGGTACACATCAACGAGCTCGACTGCTGGGTCATATGTTTAGTTTTGTAATAAATTGCCAAACTGCCTTCCGAAGTGACCACACCATTCTGCACCCTCGCCAGCAACAAATGAGGTCATGCTTCCATCTAAAAGCCATCGCCGGACCGAGGTCACCTGGGTTCCCTTCTACAGGTTCCATTGTTTGGTGTATTGAGTCTTCTTATTCATGCACATGGAATATCTCTCCATTTCTCTGGTTCTTCATTGATTCCTTTCATCAGAATTTTAGTGTTTTCCTCACACGGATCTTATAGATGTTTTGTTAGATTTATACCTAGGTATTTCATTTTTGGGGGAGTGCCAATGTAAATGGTATTGTGTTTTTAAGTTTAAATTCCACTTGTTCATTGCTGCTATATATGAAAGTGATTGATTTTTCTATATTCACCTAATATGCTGCAACCCTTTTATAATTACTAGTTCCATGAGTTTTTTTTGTTGATTTTTTCACACTTTCTACCCAGGTGACCATGTCATCTGTGACCAAAGACAGTTTGCCATCTTCCTTTCCAAGCTGCATATCTTTCCTGATCGTGTTAGTTATAACTTCCAGTGTGATGTTGAAAATGAGTCATGAGACCCAACATCCCTGTCTTGAACCTGACCTTGGTGGGGAAGCTTCGAGTTCCTCACCATTGTTAGCTGTGGGGTTTTGTGTCGATATTCTTTATCATGTTGGTGAAGTGTCCCTCTCTTTTGATTGTAGGTTACTGAGAGGGTTTTTTTTTAAAAAGTCATAAATGGGTTTTGGATTTTTCTCAAAATTTTTTCTGCACTTATTGATATGATCATGTAATTTTTCGTTTTTAGCCAATTTTTCATAGTTAGATAACATTAACTTATTTTCACATGTTGTACCAGCCAGGGTAAATCCTCCATGGTTAGGGCGTACAATTCTTTTTCAACATTGTTGGATTCTATTGCCAATATTTTCTCTTATTATTTTTTTTTAATGATGAAATGAAGTTGAAGCTCTCAGGCTTCTATTTTCAAGTACTTCTCTGAAAAGAGTGCATAGTCTTAATTCCCCCAAATATGAAATGCCAAATTACATAAAAATCAATGCTCTATTTCCTATTTCTACATTTTTTTGAGGAATAAATTTCCTAACAGAAAAACAGAACTGACAAATTTACCAAAGATCATTATTCTGAGGTTCGTTTATAGTAGACACCAATTGTAAACTCATTATTGGTTTGTTACTGTTCAATCAGCAGCTTCGTGTCTTCAGTCTGTGGTTTCCACGCATATAATTTAGGTAACACATTCACGTAAGAAAGAAGGAAGCTATGTAAGACTGTGTAACTGACAAGCCACCAGGATTGCTAGGGTTGGGGACCTGGTGGGACTTGACCTTGTGGGACTACATGAACCTGCTCTAGGGCTTGATACCTCTGTGCGTGCTGCAGCTCTCAATGGGTCTGTATTCTAGGGCAATACATGAACTGATACTCAGTCTGAAACATAACTAGAAAGAAATGCCATTGCTACTTTAACATGAACGACCTGGGCTGCCCCTGCGGACACCAGGAGGTCCACACCAGCAGCTGGAAAACGGCATTTGCCTGACTTTACACCTTTAATGTTCTCGACCATCACAATCTCATACTTTCCCATCTACTCCGACTTAACACGAAAAGTTTCCTGTTCCCAAATGCCGCTCCCGAAATGTCCTCCCACCACCAGACGGCAGGCGGGCCTGTCTCTCCCGCTTTCCCTTTTCCCTTACAGTCAAATCTCATGAAAAAGAGGTTTAAATCTGCTTTCGGTTCTTCAATTCACACTCACTTTTCAGTCCACTTTAATATGGTTACTGCTCTTAATCTTCTGCTAAAAATGTCTTTCTTAGCATGACCAGTGGTGTCCGCTCGTTAAGCCTGATGGCTGCTTTTCTGACATGTCAACTCTCTCCACAGCGCGTGGTTGGTCGGTCACTTCCTCTTTCCAGAAGCATTTCCATCCCTTAGCCAAGGTGGTGGCAGTGACAACACTCACTTCCAGTCTGCACTCACCCCTCGGGTTCCTTGTCCCCAGTCTCTTCTGCCGACCTCTGCCTTACCTTTAAAAATAGTAGTGTTCTTGGGGATTCAGTAAGCCCTTTTTTCTTCTTGATTTTCTCTCTAGGTGACCTCATTTACTGCCAAGGTTTCAAGTATCCTCCATAGACTAAGGGAGACTTCTGTCTCTAGCACAGACATTTCTCCCAAGTTCAGGGCCTTACACACACCTGCTCATTCAAGGCGTCCATTCAAACACGACCAAAACCTAGCCCTTGGTCTCATCCTGACCCCAGACCATCTCAGCCAGAAACTCACTTCTTCTGAGTGTTTTCTAGTCCTCAGGAAGTGGGGCCACTGCTCATGTCAGAAGTCTGACATGACATCCTTGATGTCAAGGGTGTCATCCTTGATATGCCCACTTTCTCTACCCAACACGGCCAATCAGTCAGCAAGTCCTGTTGATTAAACTTCCTGAATATTGCGCCAGTCTGTTCACTTTTCCCTGCGTCATGATATGGTCCCTCCCAAGTGAGGGCCGTTGCCACCGTTTGACTAAACGCGCCACTAGCCCCCTACCTGGCTTTGTGTGAACGCCGTGGCCCCTGATTCAATCGGTTGTCTACCCTGAGGCTGCAGTGCTATTTTTAAGTACAAATTTGATCATATCATCCCCCTTTAATTTCTTCCCTTTTGTAATAGACTAGTAGTAAAAGGTTTGTAATAAAACTTCAAGGCCCCGCCTTTAGGTCTGGCCCCGGCCTGCCTCTCCAGCCTCATCCCATGCCATTCTCTCCCTTATTCTTGGTGACAAACACAGTTTCTTCCCCTCTCTGGAAGGACTACCTCAGGACCTTCACTTTCATAGTTTCCTTAGGACAGGAGCTGGCAAACTTTTTAGGTGGTAAATATTTCAGGCTCTCGGGCCAGCAGGTTGCAGTCCAAGACCCAACCACTCAGCTCTGACCTTGGGGGGTGGAAGCAGCCGCAGACCCGGAAGTGAATGCGCATGGCCACGTTCCTGTACAACCTGGCTGTGGGCTTGGGCATGGGTTGCCAGCTGCTATCAAAGGCCAACAGTCCCGACCCAGTTGCTGGCAGATTCGTTTCAAGTGCTGTTTTCTCATTGAAACTTTTCCTGGTCTGGATCAATCCCCATAGAAAATGTGCTTGCACCACAAAGTGGATGTCTCTTTCCTAGCAATGACCATTACTACAATCAATTAGTTATTTATAAACTTCTTTTGTCAACATCCCTCCTCCCTATAGGGTTGGAAGCTCCTCCAGATTCCCTGTTAGACCGGGAACTGCATTTACTTGGCTATTTTATTGCCAGCATGTGGTGAAGAGCATGGCACATACACGGTAGCAATTAATAGATGTTTGTTGAATGAATGAATGATTACTTTGCTCTCTGACTTTCAGGTGGTGACTTTCTCTTTCTGAGCCTTAGTTCTTCACCTGGAAATGGCAGTGACAACCACAGCTGCTTCCCAGTTTTGTTTCAAGGTAAGACAATACGCGTGAGTGTGTTTTATGAACTCGGAAGCCATATACACATGTAAGAAAAGCAGAATTGGAAAGATGCCTTCCTTGCCTAGCACGGGGCAAACACAGCCCAGGAGCAAATCAACCCTTTTGCTTGTTTTGCTGGCCCTCTAGCTAAGAATGGTTTTTGCTCTTTAAAAGGCTGTGAAAAACAAAGATAAAATCGAAACAAAGACAACTTCGTGACCCAGACCACGCGTAGCCGCCAAGGCCTAAAATAGTTTACTCTCTGGCCTTTTCCAGAAAGTTGGCTGACCCCTGGCCTGCCTGGGCTCCAGCAAACATTTTAATGAGCCAATAAACGACTGATTATTACTCCGCAAATATACCCTTAGCTTAGTGCTTTGGTGCCCGAGGAGCTCCCGCCGTTTTCTGACTTCCTTTCTTTGATGCCACAGAGCGAGTGATCAAAGTGGTAAGTGGCCCCCCGACCCCGAGGACTCGATGTTTGCTTTAAATTAAAACACGAAACAATAAAAGGATCCTATAAACATTTTCATTTCCCCTCCACTAGAGCAGCAGTTGGTTTTGAAACAGAGACGAGTGGGGAGTGTGGGGAGGGGTCTGCGATGGGAGCTGGAGGCCTAGGGATCCCCTTCCCTCCTGGGGGGTGACTCTGATGGGTAGGTCTGTAGGTGCAGAGTGAGGAGGTCAGAGTGCGGAGGTCAGATCTATGGAGACCTCTTCACTGTGTGGCGTCACATACTGATCCTCTCACCCCCCAGGAATCCATCATTACACAGAAATTATAAATGACACATTTATAGGAAATAATAAGGGGCTGTGTTCATCACCAAAAATACTGCACAGAAAAGAAGAGGAATTTGGAGTCAAAAGATCAAGATTTACGTTTGAACTTGACCCACTTCATGTCACCTTGAGCAAATTCATTAGTCTCTCAGCCTGGGTTTCTTCCTCTAGGAGAAGAGAGTAAATATCGCTGATGCTGTTTGGTGATGGCTCTTATGAACTATCTGCTTTACACATATTATAGTTGATCTTTGCATGAAACTGCAAAGTAGGTACTATCAGCCCCAACACATAGATGAGGAAACTGACGCTCAGAGAGGCTAAGTAACTTGCTCCAGGTAACACCGCTGGGAAGAACCAGAGAGTTTAGAGTCTAATCCTGACTCCAGCGGTACTATCAGTACAACCTCTGATTAGATCTGTAACCTTCTTGGTCCTACAACATGTTTTATCTTACAAAAAACATACATATACAGCCTGAGTGCTAGAGAAGTTTTGAAATCCCTCCATAGACATTACCAACACACACCTTAACGGTGGGTGGTTTTTCTAGTGTTCTGTATTCCATGTGATTCTATGTCTTCAGAGGCTAGTAAAAGGGGATGTGCTTTGCTCTTGGCATATTACAAGAACAACCTAAGTGGAAGAAGCACAGATACATAAAAGCATGAGGCTGTGCGCGTGCGCATTAAGTAGCCTCGTCATCACGATGTCTGTTCACTCCACAGCAATTCTCACTCTGTCTGTGACCCGCACACATTCGGTATCCGGCGCGTCGGCCGGTCATTAAAGCTTCGTTACCTTTGCTTCATCATCTCATGCAGCCGCCCGTGCTGCACGCACTGCTCCTCCAGTTCACCATTCCTCCTCTGGAGCCGCTTCAGCTTGTCACGTGCGTACCTCTTTTCTTGACTGAGCTGAGCTATCTCAGACCTAGAGGAGTGAAAATCCAGAAGTAAGCGATGTTAAAGGTTCTTACGACGAGAGCACGTTTTGATTGTATAGGCTTAACATGGTCTGAAACTCCATATTTAAACAGATCTGTGAGTAAAAATATGTCACATAAAATAAAATATTTCAGAAATCGCAAAATTTCTAGCAGAGGGATCCCTACTGTAGGGACGCAAGTGGTAGGCAGATGGAGGAATGACAACTCTAAGTGAGGTGTCCTCTCCAACGGACAGGACAAAAATGATCACGATGAAATCCCTTTTAAAAAAAGACTCTCATTCATTTACTGAGTATTTACTGAGTGCCTATCGTGGGCCAGCCACCACGCTGTAAAAGGAGCAACCCCAGGCCTAATTTCTATGATAGCGTATAGTTTCTTTTAATTACCACAGCTAACTTAATGGCACGTGGTTAAAATCCCATAGTTCCGCAAGGCACAACACTGAAAGAGGGCCGTCCTCTGTCCCTGGACGCCTCCATCCCGCTCAGTGGTGGCAAGCGCTTTCAGTATTTTTAAGGCGATTTCTTCTGGTATTTATCTTTGTACTTCTTTTTTTTAAGATTTTATTTATTTATTTATTCATTCTTAGAGAGGGAAGGAAGGGAGATAGAGAGAGAGAGAGAGAAACATCAGTGTGCAGCTGCTGGGGGCCATGGCCTGCAACCCAGGCATGTACCCTAGCTGGGATTTGAACCTGCGACACTTTGGTTCGCAGCCCGCACTCAATCCACCGAGCTATGCCAGCCAGGGCTTATCTTTGTATTTCTTAATTTGCTTCTATCAATACCTCGTGCCCCAACAGTTAAGAAATTCCTATGATTCATTGCTGTAGGTGAAGATGAAAATCTTTTATATGCCTGCATCTCCGCCTGGTCCATGATGTAATTGTTAGCATTTCAGCTTGTGGTTAAACTGGTATCGGTATTTATGTTGTAATGGCCACCTAAGTATCAGTCCTAGCTGTCTCAGTGGTGTGCTATGATAACGTTTGCACTCGTATACATTTATTTTCCCTAAACAGGTGGGCTTTAGTGTCAAGTAAGTGAGCAGCAAGCCATCTTTTCCGAGGGGAGATCCCCAAAATCAGTATTTGTGATTCTTTCCACTGTGGCCATTCTGTTTCTTGAGAGAAGAGACCTCCAGGTCCCTTCCTGCTGTGCACGCCCTGACCGTCAGCATCCTGGGAGCTGGGTGGGAATGGAGTGCTGGGGACCTCACCTCTCAGGACTCGGACTTTCTCTTACTCCCCCTATTCTAGCTTCGGTGCCCCTGTTTTAACCAGAGCCTGCTGGCTGAATCTCTTCAGAGAGGAAGCCCCTCGTTTTCCGACTGGAGGAGGCACAGTCACCTGGCTGCATGGGGCGGGGGTGAAACCGACTTTGAGTTCAGTGCTATGTGTTGCTCCGGCCTCCCAAGGTTTTCTGGAATCCTGGGAGCAGACCAGCTTGCTTCAGTAGACGCTCGGCCACGTCAGGTACCATTCTCCCCCATCTTCTCTCTGTCTCTACACACTCCATCTGCGACTATAGACACCTGCCCTGGTGATGGCGGATGTCCCTCAGGAAATATGTTCCCTTTCCAGTATCTTGGATGACTCTCTCGAATCTCAGAATTTTGAAGGTCAGATGTCTGTCCAAGAAAAATTGTATCCCTGTCCTTCTTTCAGTTAAGTATTGTCCCCAGCACCACCATCTTTTCACGATCCACTGCCTCACAGGTTAGAGCTGAGACTTGGGAACTCTTGCATATTACAATGAGTTAACAGTTGGCTTGTTTCTTGAAGTTTAAGACAGACACCTGATGTACAGTTATCTCCCTCCAAAGAGAGGATTCCTCCGTTAGGGGGGCTGAGCCTGTTTGTTCCTCCTGGTCAAGAAAAGCTCTGGGGCTGCCAGGGGCGTTCATCCCAAGGGCCTCGCTGCCTGCACCTCCCCAGGAGGAAGCGGCCTCGCACTGTTAGCTCCTCTCAGCCCTCGCTTTGTTCTCACCTGGGTTCAAGGGTCACGTCAAAGGAAGCCTGCCCTGATTAATACCTCGCAGCTCTCAATATGTCAGCACATTTTCTGAAGCTACCTCGAGCTTTCGCGCATACATTAGCCTGTAATTTATTCCTCGGAGTTGCGCACCATGCCTCATCCTTCTAACTAGATTATACACGAGGGCGTGAATTATCTCATTTTCAAGCTCAGATCAAACGCTCAATCTGCATTTGCTTCGCCCGATAAGAATGTACCTGTATTTGAAATAGTCTGAATCAATTAATAATGACTTACATTTCTCCTCTCAAAATCTCATACAATATAAAAGAATTTAGGGGCAGTTTTCTAAGACATTCATTGAGCGTTCTCCCAAGATTTGTATCTCCTATCATAATATGCACTAAGATAAAATTCTGAAAGTACAAAAAAAAAAATACCGTTAAACCAAATGAGGGAAAAATGCAGACGAATATCTGTTCTTAGGTACTTTCCCAGGACAAAAGTCACTTTTTAAAAGAAAAATCACGAGGGAAACCTAGATTTTATAATATAAAAATATAAGACTTTTTCTAAAACAATCATAGTGTTCGCTGTGGCACTGTTCTGTGGAACAGCATTGCTCTGCAATGCCGTGTCCAACTGCGTGCATGTACAGCGATCAGAACGCAGGTCACACACGCACGAAACAGGCTCATATCTTCGGGCCAGCCACCTGCTTTGAGGCACCTCCACTAAGGGAATCACTAAAACTTCAGGTTTATGTACACAATTACTGTCATGTTATTCACAACAGTTGAAAATGGGAAACATCTTAAATGTCTTAGGAATACAAATGACTCAAATAAAATTCTATTTCCAAAGTATTTCGTGATATAGAAAAATGTTCCCTGGATAATATTAAGTGAAAAAGCAGAATGCAAACCTGTTCCTATAGTATAATATAATCTCACTCACAATATACATGCATGTTACATATGTATTTATATGCACATGGAAAATGATGGAAAGGAAACATGTCAATAGGTAACAGTAGTTAGTTGCATGGTGATGTCAAAGGGAATTTTTCCTTCATTCTTCTTTGTACTCACATCCAAATGCCTTATACCGAGAACGCCTTATCACAGGACCAAAGAAGTACAGTGTTATTTGTAAGGTTACCTAAGTATTAGGTATTTTGTTGCCACAATATTTTTTCTGCTTTGCATATTTTGGGGCTTTTTTCTTTGTTTATAATGATAATTTGCCTACCAACTTCCAATGTACAATAAAAATTTGATACGTGTTCATGGACCTCCTTCTTTTCTCTGCCGAGAGCCCACGACATAGTTAATGAACTAGTCGTTTGCAAAGTTGAAAGAACAGACTCACAAGTTTCTGTGTTAGTTTGCGATTACATCTGCAGCATGATTATCCTAGTCGTATAAAAGGATAATTGACTCTAATTCATTTCCACAGAAAATTTAGGTGCTTTCTGGCTTTACAGAAACTCGAACTTTTCCCTGCATTTTTATACACCAGTTACATTGTGTAATTGCATTGGCATGAAATATAATAATATTTTACTGCTGTCATTAGGATTGCAGTGATAATCACTTTTTAAGAGAAAACATGACCCCTTAATTTTTTATTCTATTCGATTCTCATTTGACTTTTGGTAACAATCATCAGAGGCCGGTATCAGTCTCCCCTCGCAGAATATAATTTCTGTAGCATTCCAACCTTACATCTAAACATGCAAGGGAAAAAAACTAGTTCAGCCGGGAGTGTGTTCTTTACTTCAATTAAACTCACACAGTTGGATACCTACGGTTGCCAAACCAGTAATATAATTTATACATTATAGTCCACACAGTAAAACTACACTAAAAGTCATTTAACAATATTTATAACACCATAAAATCCAGTGTTAAAATATATGAACTGCAATATGTACCAAAATTATAAAATTTGTTTCTCATCATCAGTGATTAAAACCGGGATCATTGCTCTAGCCTCAATACCCACAACCCTGGTGACAGATTAGAATTCAAATCTTAATGATCAATTTACAATTAACAAGATAGAAGTGAAACAAATTAAACCAACCATTATATATAACGAGACCCAGTGGACTCCCATTGTTCCTCTTAATTACAAAACGCAAATCACCAATACACAATGGGCAGGGTGAGACATCAATCCACCAGCCTAGCAACCCAGAAAGCGGCGACGACGGAAAAGAAAGCAGAGACGCGAAACCGCGCCGCCCCCGGTTCTGCGGTCTAGAGCCGGGTCTTTTCACCGTGCAAGTGCAAGTGCTGAGAGGCTGAGACCCGGCACGTGTTTGATCTCCACTCCGCAGCTGGCGGAGGTGGCTCGCTCCGAGCCAGCGCCCGGCCCTCCGGGGCCCCTCTCAGGCCCGTTTTAGATCACGCTGCTGCAAAATGCACTGCGAACATGGCACCGCTGATTCATCTCAGTGCCTGGGGAGAGGGGATGCTTCCTTCACTTTGATAAAAAAAAATCACAGTAGCACCAAAGGTATTTAAATATCCCCACTTACCAAGTTCAAAAACACTCCTCTAACTGTAGTAAACTCTCAGAGCCCTGCGCGATAAAGATGAAAGGGGAGCTAAAGTTTATGTGAGCTACAACGGAAATCAACCAGGATGCCTGCCTGGTGCCAATGGAAAAGAAGATGAAATTCATTCCTTTGCCTGATGATCAAACATGAGCTATATAAAATGCACAGGATCGGCAGCTCATTTTTAGTTTCAAAACGGGGCATGCCGTTCGCAGACCCTGGGGTTACGGACCGCGCGAGCCGTGTGCGAGGCGCAGTGTGCGGCGCAAGGTGCGGAAAGTCCTGTGCTAATCACGGTGGAGGGGGTCCAGAGAAGGAAGCGACACGCACTGCTACAGTGTGGACTTCGGGAGAAAACACACCCAACAGACACGCACGCACACGCACACACACATGCACGAGGGGACCGTTTCCACGCACCCTCCCGTGAGGCTGGGGTGGAGTTGGAGTGTTCAGGCGCTCAGATTGCCAGCTTTCCCAGTCACTCTGCACGGCTCTAGTCAAATGACTAGATCTGTGAGTTTTTTAAAAAAGGGGGGGAATTTTGAATGGTATGTATCCATCAGTTTAGTACGGGATTTTGAATCACACGAAACTCTTAGACAAATGTCACTAGTGAGAAAAGAGGAGCAATAAAAACTTGCTTTCAACTGTTGATAAATACAAAATACACACACCTACTTGCAGGGGAAATTTTACTGTAGTACTCAGAAGCAAACCTGGATTAAAAGTACCCTGTGGTTTAAATAATTATTTTGGAGATTGTGCTTTCATTATGACAAGCTCATTATGACAATTCTTTAGAAAACTCAAAAAACTGCAAGCTCTCCACACCTCAGAGTACGGGGGAAATTTCGTATCCCCAGAGTCTGGTAGGGCGTGAGGAGGGGGTTAGTCCTGGACAGCCTCTCAAGGGCTTAATACGTTTATAACTTGTATTTAAAAAGAAACATGCTGAGCCCTTCAAGTTTTGTAGGTGGTTTCAAAGCAGAAAGCAGTATTAAAATGCAATGTTAAATTTTGCACAAATTTTGAAAATTTCATAGTCTATATAGAGCTGGGTGAGGGGGTGGGGTGGGGAATGAGACTGGATCAAGAAATTTAAGAGTAAACAAATCAACAAAACCCTGAAATCACAATTTACCCTGAGTATTGTTTTCTCGTGAGACCCAACTTTATGAAGCCCTTTCAAGTTTTAACAATAATAAGGAACCATTTATTGAAGGGTTACTCTTTGCCAGGCCTTAGTTTTAGATTATCTTGTGAAGTTACAGGAGATGCCTATTCAGTTCTTCGGAGTTACAGAACAAGGCGTTGGCCAGAGCAAGACCTGCGTCACAACCAGATCCACATTTTCCTGACCCTGCTTTGCCTTTTAACAGAAAGGTTTTCATTGTGCTGTCTCCGCTGCGCCTCTCAGGAAATGGCACTCACACCCTGGCACGAACAATAACAGCTAGGTGAAGCGGCGTCCAAACTGCCAGCCAGGACCCTTACAACAACGCCATCAGGACGACTCGAGCAGTTACCGTCTACTTCTGTGTCCTGGGCTGTGTCCCCGGCGCCTTGTGTGTGTATCTCTGAGTGTCCGAGTCCCACAGCAACCCTGAACGTGGTCGTGGAAATGGGCTGGAAGATGGGAAGCTGAGGTCTGGAGGGCTGAGGCGGCGCACCCAAGGTTAACGAAGCTGAGTGGCAGGGTAGGCCTCAAACCTAGTTCTTTCTGAGTTCCAAAGTGCTTTTTACTGCACATTGGCCGTGTCATCAACCAAGAAACAGGCAGGAACCAGAGCCAGATCAGGGTACCAGGGCAGCACCACACAGTTTCATTCATTCATTCATTCCTGCATGCAACAAATGTAGATTGAGTGCCACCTGTGTGTCAACTAAAAAGGAACACATTTAATTTACAAGAGCTAGAGGAATCAGCAGCAAGAGGAGAGCTGTTGAAGTTCAAGTTCACTCGACCAGCACAGGGCACGTTAACAGATGTACAGCAGGATGACAGGGACCTAGCAGGACAGGGCACAGGTAAACCCAGGCTCACACGTTAACCCTCACCTGTCAAGCATGCCCACTTCTCCATGGGAATTTAAAGATTAATCACCCCCCGCCAAACTGCCCCATCATAACTACTTTGGCCTGGATTTTCTTTAGTAGTCGATTTAAAATGTTGCACTTATTGTAAGCAAGATCAGAGGCTTTGGAGCCAGAAATACCTAAGTTAGGACCCCAGCGCTCCCACTTACTGGCCACTAAACCCTCTGAGGACTGGTTTGCTCATCTGCAAAAGGAGAATATAATTCTTGCGTCCAGCTGCTGAAAGAATTGAACAATACACGCCAAGTGCACAGTACCCCTTTCCGTTTTATCCGCTTCAATTTCCTAAATTATGCCTCTTTAGCAAGCAAGATAATTAACCAATCATCGGTCACAAAGCAACCTTAAAATAATATAAAGTTGTACACCCCAGATCAATATAATTTTTTCTTAGATTATATAATCCCGTTTGTTTGGATGCATGTGAGGCAGATCCAATATTTCTGGTTAGGAATAGCTACTGTTGATGTTTTATGAGTCTCTTTCAAGACAAAATGTGGGTTTCCTTGCCAGAATTCCTGAAAATATCTGGTATTGTGGCACCCCGAGTATTTTCTGTACCCAAACAAAACATTTAATTAGTATTGCTACAAAGGAGCAAATATCAGGCATGTTCTCAGTGGTTATAGGAGCCTCTGTCTTCTTGGGAGCAGGAAGAACTGGGTTCAAAAGCCTTCTGATTCCCTGAAAGACTCAGAGATGGAGATTCTGTTGGCTCAGCTGGTTTATTGATGGAGGAAGCCACAGCCACGGTAGGGCTCAGAGTGGCCACAGGCTCGGATCCACCGAGAAATTCTTTCTGAACGAGATACCGAAGTCCCTAGGTGTGCTTGTGAGCCAAAGTGCTTGCTCTGTGTCGATTTAAGTGAGCTTCAGAAAAACACAAAAGACAAACTATACAGGTTATTTTTGTATTAGGTTATTGTGTAGTATGACACTTGCTATCTAGCTAATTAGGTGAATGTTGCCTGTTACAGTTCAGTCAAAGGATTCTGTCCAATTCTGTTCATCTGCCAGATGAACCTGCACGCTGAGCTTACACAGTTACGTCAGATCTGAGATGAGAACCCAGGCTTCTTACAATTTAGATTATAAAGTAACTCATTCATTGAGATAATCTAATTAGAAAGTATGTAGAAAAAAATTCCTTAAGAGCCCAATCAGTGGATTTATAAAAGAGTGGTGTGCAGATAAAATGCATTATGGCTATTTTATTAAAATAAGACAATTTTATAAAGTGAAGGAAAGGATAGTTTTAGTTCATTTATTTCAAAGTATCATCTTTTGTTTTTGTATATACACATCACATATTATACCTCAGCCTAAAGATAGCTTTTGCATGTTTATAGCTAAAGAGAACTGTGCTAATAGATTAAATGTGCTACGTGTGTCAACACAAGGCTCTAAAACAGCTCGATTTGTCTGCACCCTTTATCGGAATAATTGCTGTCTCAGCCTTTGAGTTCTGAAATTTCATAATTTTCAATCCTAACCATTAAAAAAAGTCAAATAACAGTATGTACACAAAGCCATGGAAAAACACCAAGGTTCTATATGGACAATGAAGAAAATGTCCTTCCAGGGAAAATATTTCCACAAGAAGCACATCAGCACGTACAGGAGCCCCCCTTGTCCACCAGGCGTATGTTCCACGACCGCCACGGGATGCCTGCAAAAACTGTCCCTTCCTGTACATGCATACCTGTGATAGAATGTGACTTACACATTCGGCACAGTAAGAGATTAACAACAACAATAGGAAAAGAGAACAATGATAACACCGTGCTGTAATAAAAATTATGGGAATATGGCATCTTTCGCTCTCCCAGTCTCTCAAAAACCCCTGATTGTACCGGGCTCACGCTGTCTCCTAAGGGAGGCGTTCACAGCTCCTTCCTGGCGTACTCACATCGCCAGCACCACTGAGTCTGCACCTTGGGCCCATCACTGAGTAAAAGAGGGTGCCTTGGACACGCACACTGAGGGACCTTGACAGCTGATTTGATAACGGAGACGGCTACTTAGTGCCTAATGGGCAGGGTCACATAGAGTTCAGACGGGGCTGGACAAAGAAACGACTCCCGTCCCGGGTGGGACAGAGTGGGGCTCCTCCCGATTTCACTACACGACTCGGACCCATGCACAATTTAAATCCGATGCATTATTTATTTCTGGAACTCTCCATTTAAAATGTTCAGACCATAGCTGACCACAGTGAACTGTCACACAGCAAAAAGTGAACCATGGATAAGGGGGGACTGCTGCATCTCATTTTGACATTAGACTGTAAAAGAGTGGAAATGCTGTCTTTTAAGGGAAAAAAATGTACAGGACTTAAACAAACAGGCCTCTGAAAGTATTGTGTAATATTACCTACCTGCTTTTTTTGGAGATTTGTTCCAGTTTCTTGGCTAGTGTACAGCACTCTTCCTTTAACTTTGTCAAAAATGTATTCTGGGAGGTCAGCAGTGAATACTGTTCATTTTCTAGAAATAACAATAAACACCCCACCAGCATAAGATGTTTATGGTTGCAACTCTGCGGGGCTTCCACATGCAGAGTGGTGAAAGCACATCCCCCACTAGCTACTAGGTCATGGTCAAAGGCCCTAGTCACCTGGGAAGACACCGAATCTTGTGAGACATTTATTTTTAGAATATTTACTCACCAGAGACATTTTCGATCATACCAGCATGGTGTAGTGTTTTAACATGTTAACAGATCATCCAATACCACGGTAGAATCATACATGCTTATAATATCTTGTCATAGGCAAGCTACTATATTTTATTTTGACAGTTTTACTATAAAGTGTCAAACCTTATTATAATTGGATAATCAAAACCTAAGATATTAAGTAACTCTCTCCTATACTATAATTCATGCTTCACATTTGCTCACGTATTTCATTACCCCCCACCCCAATCTGGCACATACTTGTCTCATGCCAAAGGTGAAACACGGAATTTGATTTCACTGTCCATGGTATGAGCTTCAGTGAGGGTCTGGTCAAAGGAATTGAAGACAGTGAAGACAGTGTTTTTGTGCAACATAAACAGAAGTATCGTTCAGATGGTTCGAACAGTCCCATACTCTTATCTCGCTCAGAGATCCTAATGCCACGATTGCTAAGCTGCTGCTTATAAACAATAATTTAGCCTATAATTTCCTCCTTTCTTTTCGTGAAAAACATCTCATAAGTCTGGTGAAATGTCATTTTTTTTCGGGCCAAGTGCAGGTCTCTAATGAAAGTGCTGGAGCGAATTACAAGTCACAACGACATTTGCCTCTGTATAAGTAAAGAGATTATTTAGTGGATTTCACTGTAGCCATTTTTCACCTGCACTGTGGGAGAAGCAGTACTTTATTACCACGCCACGAAACATAGCATGCATTACATGATGTGAAAATGACTTTGCAGTGTAAGGCCCTTTATTTCTTTTCCATTTTAGCAAAAAAAAGCATAGAGTGTACACAAAGCAAAATAAATTGAAGCACCAAAAAGTAAGCAACGTCTTTCTGGAAGAGACGGGATCAATTCAACTTTTGTTTTAATAGGACAATCAGCCCGAAGTGCGTGGTGTGGAATTATAATGAGCGACACGGCCTTGTTTTGACTGACACTGTCTGCGAACACCCAACTCAGAAGTGAAAAGAACTCCATCATGCTCCGACTGAACACATCAAACTGCCTATTTTCCAAGTGCATTTTACTTTCAAATGAAAGGTAAGGAGTTACTGGCCAGCTCAGCCTGCAGAACGGCGCCAATGTGATGAAAGATGGCAATTTTTAGCCAAGCTGCCAGCTGTGGTCCATGCCTTGTATTAGTGAATTTTAACAGCAGTTGTGAGAACTTGAAGAATGCAAAGGATTAAACATCACTCTCGATTGGGCTGCGGGGGTGGGGGGAGGGGAGGTGGGGGCATCATACAAATGCTAAAAATGTTCGAAGCTGCAAAGATTAAATAAAGGAACATATCAATTTGGAGCCACTGAATTACATCCAGCTGCGACAGTGAATTAAGAACCGATTAATGGCTAAAGCTTTTCTCCAGTTTGGATGCTGAAGCAAACTCATTAGGCTTTTAGAGGAGCTATAATGTGTGTGCTGTGGGAACTGTTCAATGCTATTCAGGAGACTTTAACTGTAAGCTCAGAGCGTTTCCCGCAGAGCTTCTGATGCTATTTTCTTTATATAACATGTGTGCCTGAAAACCCAGCCAAAAACAAGCCCTTTGTTTTTCTACTTTGTTGTGGTCTCTCTCAGCTTTACGTTTCTTGAACACAGGTAAATAAACTCATAATCCAGATGGTGCAGCAGATGTGAGAGCAGCACTCTGAAATCAACAGACAGTGGGCAATACTTTCCATTTTCTCTTTTAAACGCTAACTAATATGTAATTCGGAATCTCCGGTGTAGTTAGCATCTGCTCCCTTCGGCCAGCCAAAGGTTACAGGTGTTCCTGATGTCATTTCACAGTAAGGCGTGGGCCTGGCTCGGGAGCCCGCGCCCCGGCTCTAATCTCTCCCCACCACCTACCAGTTTTGTCATGCTGGGCCTCCATTTGCTGTATCTTCTGTGTCAGCTCCCGCTCCCTTTGCCGGGCCTGAAGGGCTTGGGCCTTTGCTTCGTTGCTGAGGCTCTGCTGAATGCTCTCTTTTTCCAGTCTACAAAGCAGAGAGGAGACAGACAGAAATTCAGCCTACAGATGTACGCACCCCCACCATTTCCCCTGCGGACCGCAGAGCGCTGATATGGAGGAATTGTTCCGCATAAGAAGACATCGGTCTTTCCACTCACCACCCCCCGGCCCCCATTTAGGGGGGAAATCCAAAGGACCTTGCATACAACCTTAAACACGTACCATACATCCAAATGGACTAAGTATGCAACATTCAAAATCGAAAAGTAATGGTATTTTGTAACTTTAAAACACAAACTCCTTCCGCTATAACATGCTTAATGTTTTGTACCACGCCAGTGAGTCTTTTATCTGATGACTGGTTAATATTTCCCAAAGATTCTGGAGTTACAGGAATAGCAGGCTCCATACACCCAGACAGAAATTCTGGAAATGAAGCTTTGTAGATTGCCTCTGCTTTTCCTCCCAAACTTAAAATGGAATGTCCAACATAATGTAGGGGATGCTATCTAGAGGCAAGTAAAGGATGCTGCAGTACCACGTGTTTAAATATTTTCACACACTGGGTCATGTAATGTAAATATATATGTGTGTGTGTGTGTGTGTGTGTGTGGATATGACATGAATAGCTTCCCCAGCACTTCATCATAAAACCCCTTTGTGGGTCACACTGGGACTGCAGGGTAAGGAGCTTACATAGTCAAAGACACTATGCCATCCCACTGTGACGGGATATTGACTCAACCCGTTGGGACTGGATGGTCAACGTCCAATCACAGCGACTCCGGAAGAGGGCGCCTCCCTGAACGCTGGAACCTGCAGGATGCGAAGGGCCTCCTGGCGGCCCGCACCGCGGGCGCCGACACTGTGTGTGCGCGCGCGCACGCTGTGTGGGTTCTTCGTGCTCTAAATATGAGTGAGACAAGGGTTTCCGTCAACTCACTGGCTCAGCTCTTTCTAATCCTGATCCCCTTGTGGGCATTTCTCATCCATGCTGCTTTAGTTTACTAATTGAGATATTTACTGCCTCGCCTTTGCCAAACTAAAAATAAACAGTTCCATAAAGCTATCACTACTAGTGTATGTACTGCTGCGGAACTTCTAGTCGCTGGCTTCTAATTATAAAGCAACATAAGGAAAGCCTGCATTGAACTTGGTCAATGCATGCGGTAATGTCGTAGTGTAAAGCTCCAGAATGAAAGCACACCCACACCTCACTCAAATGGAGCCATCAGGGGTCCACGCTGAAAATGTGAAAAAAGGTCCCTTCTGGTGCTTCTAATAACCATACCCCCTTGGATTTGCTCCAAGGTCTTGCCTGAGACTCCGCTCCAAACTGGTACGTCACAACAAACAGAGAGTCAGACTGAGGCCCGTTTTGCCTCCCTAGTCACACCATGTATTTCTGGCCTTGGATCCTTGCATGTCCTTTTGTTTTCCTGGGATGTCTCCCCCACCCCCTTTATCACCGCCCCTGCCCAGTCCCTGTCCCCTGCTCTGTGTACACTACTCCTTTAAGTCCTGCTCAAAATACCCCCTTCCATTTTTTTCCTAAATGAATTTTATTCTTTTTTTCAGTGACCTCAATATATGTTGTGCATGTTTACATCCTACTAACACAGCATTGTCCCACTTAAGGAACTGGTTTACACATCAGCCTCCTTCGTCATCTTTGTCTTTCTGTTCCCGGGACTTGGTACACAGGACGTGGGCAGACAGGGTCCACTGGATGGACATTCTCACAGCCTTTCCATGCCAGGGAGGCAGGCTGCGGTCTGTACACGACGCTGGAGAGTCTGCTCAAGTCTTCGTTTTGGAGGCACAAACTTCTCGGCTGTGTTAGAATAGAGCATCCAGAAGAGATGGCTCTAATGGCCAGCTGGGGACCACGCTGCCGAGTGAGTCAGCCCGAAAGAACATTGTGGACACTTTCCATGCGTGACATCCCCACATTAGACCCAACGCAGAGCAGGGGATACAGGGAGGGAGAACCCTGTATCTCTTATTAGGGGCTCTGAGGTCCCTAATAATCGGATTGCTGCACAGTGCATTGTTCAGAACCAATACCCATTGGAGAGTGAAAATGGGCACAATAATAGTAATACAGGGACAAGAGGCATAATGGGGACTGTCCTTTGCAACTGGGGCTGATGTCCCCTTACACAAAGCGGTTGGCAGCCTCACCATCCATTTTTAGCAGGAAAAGCTGCCTAATTCCTGATGCCCCAAATTCCCTGAAGAGAGAGAACCACGGTTATTGTGGTTCTCCTAACACAACAGTTTAGAAGAACGCGCTACCAACAAAGATTGAGTTACCCATCAACTTTTGTTTCCGTTTAAGAAAACACACATTTTGTTTTTCACTGCATAAAAACTTGGCATATTTTTGCTCTCCTACCTCCTTTCTCTGCCTTCCCCCTGTGTTGCCTTCTCCCCTCGTGGGTTCTTTCCAACGTAGTAGGCTTTTCATAAAATCTTAGAATGTTAGAACTGAAGGGGAATCGAACTTGTTTACTCAAATCCTCTCATATTATAGGTCCCAAATAAGTAAAAATCTGCTCAAAGATTACATTGTCAGTGATGTAAAGGCAGAGGTAAGATTTGCAACACTGTGATTTAGGGAAACTTATTTGATAACCCTCCAGGGGGAATGCAATAATGGATTGAAAAAATTCATTAAAACCGCTTGGGGATCCAAGGAAGAAATTAGAGAAAAATCCAAATAAATACAATCGAATATTTATTATAACTCTACTAAGTGAAAGGCAATGGTGAAATGCACCCCGAGAAAGGTGGAAGGGACACACTACCGAAGCATAAAAAAATGAGAGGTTATTTCCAGCTAGGTTTCAAGAGACTCGGAAAGAATAGCTGAGCCAGTTCTCCCAACGGGTTTCCATTCAGTTCTCAAAACACGATGACCTCATTTCACCAGATTTGTGGTTCCCCATATTTTACAAATCAGAATGAAAGCTACGGTGGCAAAGAATTTCTTGGTTGTTATTAAAACGAGACTGAAAGATTTATTCATAAGAGCTAAGATCTGGAAACAACCTAAGTGTCCGTGAACTGCTCAATGGATAAACAAACTGGGGTGTAGCCGTACAAAGAAATGCTCTCAATGGCAGCGACACAAGGGACTGAGCTACTGTTACCCACAACACGGGGGTGAACCTCAAAAGCATATACTTACAGCAGGCAGGCACCTAGGACATACTGGTGACTTCATTTATATGACATTCTAGAAAATTACACGCCAGAGTGATGGATCAGTGTGGCCACGACCTGGAGGTAGGGGACAGGCACAAGGGAACTTTCTGTGCTGACAGAGATGTTGTGTAGCATGCTTATTGTGCTTAAAACTATGCACTTGTCAAAGTACATTTAAATGCACACGTATAACTGTTGATTTTTATGATATTTAAATTTACCTCAGTAGAGCTGCTTTTGAAAGGAGTGAGTACACTACGATAGGAACGTCTATCCTTTCCTCTGAGTGAGCCCGTCCCCTGGGGTCGCACGGGCATGCGTGGCCCACGTCAGTGTTTCCTGAGGACAGCTGAGAGTTAAAGGGAGCACACAAGCCCGGGGCAGGCCTCAAACACGGACTAAGTACACACAGGGGGTCAGGCCCTCCTCGTTCCAATCACAGTTCTGGTTGATTCTATTTTCCAAGAATGTCTGCGATATTATCATCCCATGAAAAAGGGGCTGAAGAATAAACCTGACGCTCTGGATCCCCAACTTTTCTACATCATTTATTACTTAATATCTTGCTATCTTGAAAGCACCCATTCTGCAGAGCAAAAGTGACTCATTAAAAAGATTCTGGGGCACATGTTCAATTTCATAGCTACAGTAAAGACAACAGTTGCTGATGGTCCGGAAGTTGGTCAGTGCATCTGGGACAGACACCACCCAAGTCTCGAGCCTGACCTGAGAACAAGGCCCTGGGAGCGGTGGTGGTTTGAGTCACCAGTCCCACCTGCCGTGTTTCTCTTCAGTTTTCACTGGGGACCGAAGTCCCAGTGTTGGGCATATCACCTTTTTGATGAAAAGAAGGTCCCCTTTTACAGTACAATAGAGAGCTCTGTGACGTGGCAAAACTCAGGAGGACACTTATAACACGTTTACTCTCCCAGGGCCACTCACGCTGGACGTGCAGAGAAGCAGCGGAGGGGCCCAGGGGCTGCTGTGAGCTAACACACATGAGGACCATGTGTCCTAGTGTTGGTGATAACACCTTTGACCACTTGGTTAACATCGTCGGTGTGCTGCACATTTAACATTTGATGTCCAGTGCCGGGTGGCGGCATCCCTCGTTTATCGTATTTGCCAATTTTCAGTGCAAATACTGCTACCATGGCCCGTTGCAAGCTACCCGGGTGTTGCTGCCGGTCGCAGAGTTAGGAAGAAACATAGATGACTGGCGTCATGAGCAGTGTCCCTGGCACACGCCTGTAAGTGGTGCGGCGGTCTCTCCCAGGCTCCTCCATCACAGAGTTGCCCTTTCCTCGTTCGTACTCACGTGACAGGTGACTTGTTGGGAGACGCTAAGACCATCCTATTCGTCATCCACCTCTCCTCTACCAGTGTCACATCTAATGAGGACTGTTCGACTGTAGCATTCTTTCTTATTCATTAGTTAATATTATGCTAAAAGGAAGAGCTTTGCCCTTTTTCTTACTTACTACTTTACTGATACCAGTATAGAGTCGTGGGTAATGCATGAGGATCATTATTTACTTTTATGTCCAACTCATCCTGGATTTGGCCGGTGGGAACCACACGAGCTGGTATATAGTATCTCTATTATTCTTGTTCACTCCTTGGCTTTCTGTCCCCACAAGATGTTCCAGGCTCACCTTACGTATTTATTTATTTTTTAATTTTTCTTTCTTTCTTTCTAAGATTTTATGTATTTATTTTTAGAGAGGGAAGGGAGGGAGAAAGAGAGAGAGAGAGAAACATCAATGTGCAGTTGCTGGGGGCCGTGGCCTGCAACCCAGGCATGTATCCTGTGACTGGGAATCAAACCTGCGACACTTTGGTTTGCAGCCCGCAAACCAATCCCGCCATAGCTCAATCCACTGAGCTACACCAGCCAAGGCTTATTTTTTTATTTTTCAATCCCAGTTTACATCCAACACTATTTTGCATTGGTTTTAGGTGTGTAGCACAGTCGTTAGACAATCTCATCTGGAACTGCCCTTGCACCAGTCTGAGAACTGGTGTTGGTTTATCCAAGGAGCTCGTGTGCTTTGTAGTGGAAAATGGTCCTTAGCAACCAAGCTCTGTCAATAGGGGGTGCTCATTGCTACTGAGCAGTCAGCTGTGTGGTCACCTTAGGAGACACGGCCAGGATGTGAACATGCACATAAATGTATAAACACAAATATCTTCCTGCATGTGTTTATAAGAAGACGTACACATGCATTCATGCTGTTTCCAGTCCCCACCGACGGCACGGCGGGACCTGTTCGCCCGTCGTAACCGACGTCCCTCCTCAGCAGGGAGCAACGTGGCTCCCGCTGCCTTCAGCACGTGTACTCGCTCACTCACTCACTCTCTCACTCAGACCCAGAACACACAGAGCACACTTTCAAAATTGCTCACCTACCATGGAAAGCAAGTCTACTCATAACTAGAATTTAATATTTGCTCACAGCTTTTATTTTTCAAATGCATACACCATTTTCAGTTGGTTCGCTTTGGGTTTTGGGAAAATTACATCTCGAGAGGAAATGGAGTACCGTGGACATCTCCGGGCTCGAGGGTCGGAGCGGGGCGTCTCTCTCCTGCTGACCCAGTGCCCACAGACAAGTAACACTGCTTTTAACCTTGGCGTTCTTCATTTGAATCGGACAGAAAAAATCCTATCCTAAAGGACTAATAGTGTGTATTAATGTTTCCTTTAAGCTAAGCTCTTTACATGTAATCCTTTCTTCAGCCCCCATGCAACCCTCTTATGAGCTTGACTTTACGCATGAGGAAGCTGAGGCCTAGAAAGGTGATGCAATTTGTTCAGAGTCCCCAGTTATTATTGAGGCCCACCTGACTCGAAATAAAGGCCCACAGTGTGACAGTTTGAATTTCTGTGCTTCAGTCTCTTACTTGATCAGGAACGCAGAGACATGAGAGAAGGCTGAAAGGTAACAAGAGTCTTATTTCCATGATCCGCACGCGTGTGGCCCATGTGGCCCCTCCCGACCCCCAAATCCCAAGTTAGCTCTCCTCCTCCCCGTTGCTCTCGTATGTTATTGGGCTACTTCCTCCTACATTGATACCACCGATTATGTGTATCTTCCTTTAATAAACATACTGACCTTTGCAAAATCACTGAAAGGCTCACAAATACATCTCCACCCTCAGGTACGTCACGGAGTCCCAGGGCAGACAAGGCATGCACGTCTTACCTGGAACTGATGTGCCTGAAGAACAGAAACCTTTGCTCTGATCACTGATTTGTCTCAAGAGCCTGGAATGGTGCCTGACACACAGCTGTGTGGCCAACACATGTTTGGTGAATGAATGAATGAATGAATAAAGAACTGTTAAGAGGAAGTATTAAGTATCTTCACAGGTTTAAGCATCCTCCTGTCTACTGATTCAAAGAAGAAAATGGGATAATTCCTATTTTGGCCAATAATTTAATTTATTATTGTTATTGATGATGATAAAATAAAACCAATAGTCAAATTAGTAGAGAGCATGACATCTTCCATGTTTGAGACACAGGTCATGTAGTTGTTTACTGCTAAAGGGGCTTGTTCTCGTATGTGGCCAAGGTAGGAATACAGGGATGGAACTAACAGGGCCAGAAAAACACAACAGGACTTGGGTTCAGTAACCCCTACTTCCTCAAATACGCAGAAAACGTAATGGCATCATACATACTTCCAAGAGCATTTCTGTTTGCTTCACCGAAAAAGTATGTCAGAATTTTAAGGCACAGCATTGAAAGATAAGTTATCAGACAAAAGCACAAGTCACTTCTAGGAAAGGGAACAGAAATAGAAAGGAGGTCAACTTCTTTCAAAGAATCAACACAAAAGAAAGGAAATGCCAGCAACATCCCCAAAATAATTTTCCCTCACATAATGTTCTCTTACAGCATCTCCAAAATAATTTGAAAACTCCTGAAGGCGTGCTTGACTAGATATCACCAGCTCCCGTTACACCTTCTGTACAGTTCTCATTTACTTAAAACAAGGCCCAGCTCTGACCATCTCATGCCCACGTGCCTGTGCTCCCTATTTCCCACAGCACAAATTTGCTGACCTCTCGATTCTTCGCAACAATCTGGCAGGTCAGGGAGACGGGGCAGGTATCGCTGTTTGACAAGTGAGGCATCTCACGCTCAGACAGTAAGAGATTTGCTTGACGCCACACAGCTAGTAGTACGGGGCACAGTCGGAACCAGGGCATCCTGTCACTCCATGTTCGGTGTCCTTTCCACTCCATGGCCCCTCAGGAGGGGCTCAGTCCAACTCTGTTGGCCGTCATTCAGCAAATACTTAAACTCCACTTTGTGCCACATGAGAGAGAATGGGGATGCATCAGTATACAAGACATGGACCATGACCACGTGTTCAAAAGGGTCACAGTCTAGTAAAGGAAACGGACAAGAGAGAACCACTAACGTGGTATGGTAAATACTAAATTAAGGCTAAATTCCTGCTATATCATACAGGTGGGTTGGATAGGAGTTGAATAGCTAGGTACAGTGAGAGAGGACTTCAGGAAGCTTAAAAAACTTGAGGCTTCAAAGGAGGTGTAATTAGCCATCAAAGAATGAGAGGGACATTGTTACAAGTGACGTAGCCAACAGTGCAAAGATGGGGGAGGACAGGGAAGCAGGTGCCCCTGGAAAATTGCAAACGGCGCCGGCACAAATGGAGGGTTGAGTGTATATGTAATGGGGCAGAAGCAGGCAGTTGGTGGAGGGGAGACTGAAGGAAGATGGGGCTGGAGATGTAGGCAGGAGCCAGCATGGGCAGCTATTTTTAAGGACTTCATCCTGAGGGAAACGGGGAGCCAACGTAGGGCTTGAAGCAGGGGAGTGTTGTGATCACACCCGAGCTTTAGAAAGATCACTCTGGCTGAGTGTGGGGAACAGATGGGGAAGGGACAACATTAGAAGCAGGGGGAGCACTTATTACTACAGCAATGGCAAGAGCAATTCCTGTCATTGTTTCCTAGAGGTAGCGGATACCGCAGGCAGATACCCAGACCGATCGGGCATCAAACACACATTTCAGTAACTTTCAGCCTTACTGTTTTTTGATAGCTCGGAGGCACCTGTTGCCCTAAGTGATCACATGGAGCGAAGTTCCTGTGGATGATCAGGCCCACCTAAATTCTACCTAGCAACTCCATGGGCCCAATTCACCAGGCTAAAGAATATAAATCAGATCATGACTTGGCCTTGGCATCTTCATATTGTCAAAATAGTCACGTTTTCCATCTCTGACTTTTCTGTGCATACTGGTCACTACTGTCCATCCAGGCCTTTCCTCTCTGGAAAATATCAGTTTATCAACATATTCCCACTAATTAATGTTTCTGATGAGGAACATCAAATTAGACACCAGTAGGATGCTCGTTACTGTATAACAGCACTTCCGTAACCTGCCGAAGGGTATGCGTCACTGTCGATTGCAGTGCAAGTGATTGAAAGAGTTTCTATTCTATTATTAAAATGCTTTAGAAATTAATTTTGAGGACCCATGACTACATGTGGAACACGGATTACTTCATGGCTATAAATTTATTCAGAAATATGCTATAATAGCAATAACTGCAATTATTAAGTACATTATATAATATCTTACTTCTCAAGCATGGAGTAAAGCTTCATTGGTCAGGAATGTTGGCAGATAAGATATTCCACCTGAGAAAAATGCCCAGGTATTAGACCCACAGGAATATATTTGCAGTAGAACTATGTCTGAAATATATGAATTGCATCTCTACACCAGATCTAACAAGCTCTTCTTGATCATCAAGGCCCGTAATTTCAGAGGAGGTGGGCCTGCTGGCTGCTGCTCTTCCCGCCCCTGGGAAGCTCCCAGGGTTCCCTGCTCACCGCAGTATGTTTGCGTGCATCACAGAGTGGCTGGAAACAGGAGGCATCTAATCCTGGTTGCACCGAAGGTCTCAGATGCTGCTCTGAAGAACCAGAAAGCATGGAGGCGCAGTGACCTGCTTCTTGTCATTTTTATTGGTTGTTTTGCTATGATTGGCTGCCATACTTTTTGTTTTGCTTTGAATGGTTTTTTATTTTTAATACCTAAAAACAACGCCTTAGGAGAGTTCCCACTGATTCCACACAGAACAGGGCAAGGGCTTTGCAATAGATATTTGCTTCTTAAAAGAACCTCTAAATTTCTATCTCGGGTTATCACTATGTGTCAAATGGCCGTATTCACCAGAAGTCTGCGTTTGAGTAAGCGGGGAACTGTAGTGATAAGGATGGTCGAGTTTTCACTACTGCGGAAGTCATGTGCACTCTCAGTATGGGTGTATGCAGAAATTAGGATTGTGTTGTGTTCACTAACCTTGGCTTGAAAACAAAAACAGTTTGTCGAGCTTGACGGAGATCCCCATTTCTGCCCACTTCTGGGGTAGAGAAGTTAACACGTTTGGTGGAGAATAGTACACATTGGATGGTGAAGAATTAAAGGCATCTAAGAAATAATTTATATTAATGACGTGTTGACGTGACACTATTTTCTATATATAGTGGGTTAAACTATGTTATGACCATGAGTTTCATTTGCTTCTTTTTACAATATGGCTATTAGGGATTTCAGCTCCGGATGTGGGTTGCATGTTGTAGCTCCCATTGTATTTCTATGGGACAGCGCCGGCGTGAATGTGACTCCTCCACCTGCTTCCCTAGAGCGAAGCGTCATTTTTAACTCTGTTGCTCTGGAAGTCAAAATAACCACGTTGCCCCAGACTGCTAGTGTTAAGTGCCTCGTGAAGACAGAAAATATTATATTTTTTTTTATAAGAAGCAAAAACTATTCAAATAATGGATTTTTACCTGGGTAAATTTCTCATTGAAGTCAGCCAGTCACCGCTGCTTGAAGAATTACTTCAGGGAGAATTCTGCTAGGACTAAGAATGGCGGGTGCTGCAGTAATGGCACGATTTGTGTTTTTTTTTTTTTTTTGTAAATCAGATCTGACTTGAAGCATCTTCCAAAATACATATTCATATTTAAAATCAAATTATCAAGATATTAAAAAACTATTCAACGCTGCCAAGATGGCAAATTATAGAAAAATGTCATTATGTACATGGATTGCAGATACCTGCTTATTTAATGTGCATATGATGGGGAAATCTTTATCATTTAATAGTCTTTCCCTAAGTGTTGCATGGGAAAGAGCAAGTTCTCTAAGAGATTCTTTTCCCCACAGATTTCTTCCCAGAATCTGCAGGAATCGTCCTCATATTTTAGATTAATTACTTGTTTCTTCTAAGAAACTCCTCCTTTCGAAGTTTACCAAGACACTGGTAGTCGTAGCGCCAGCCCATCAGGCAGCCAGTGTAATAATTATCCCACTGCCTGGTGAGTTCATCTGTTGCCTCCGTAGTTCTCACTTTTTGCAAAACGTTATCTGTACTTTGTGGAATACAAATAAGCCCGTGTAGGGTTTCAAAACCCTACAGAAATTGCTGGAGCTTATCTGTGGTTGGAAATACAATTCAAGGAACCGGGAAAGGGGGCAGGTGGGAAGCCCAGGCCCAAACATAGTGTGCCTTTGTGAGAATCACAGTCCCGGTCATTATCATCATTACAAGACCACGATTTTAAAGAAAATCTCACCCATAGAAGCTGCTTGATGTGATTATGAATTCAAGTGTATTTACAGGGAAGTGAACACGTTATGAGTGCTAAACTTCCTGCCTTCTGGAAGTCACTGCCCGTGAGTTGCGTCACTTTCTCACAATCCATGAAGGGAAATACAGAGAAGGGAGGGGCACCAAACACCAAGGGCTTGGGGAGAAGAAAGTCTATTTCGGAGTCTGATCTGGGGGCCTGTACTTCATACCAGTGCCTGTAATTCCTGGCAGAGGACTATCTAAAAGGATTTATATGCCCAGATATCCATAACCTATTATTCTGTGAAATTGTATTACAAGACTCAAGCTTTGAAAGGTACCCAAATTCAAGCATCTGACTGGCATCTAGTACTTAATTGTCGAATTCATTTTCAAGAACTATTACCATAGGAAGGCAGAGCTGAGGCAGCCGGTATGGAAGAACTTGCTGTAATGTGACTTCGGCACACCTGACTGACCAGCGATTTTCCGCCAGCGTTCTGCAAGAAAGTTTAAAACGTGCACCACCTGAGTATTTGGTCAGGGCCACTGACCTCATTTCCCTTAGACTGTCAAATAAAAAATGACAACAGCCAACACAACAATAGCTGTCCAGGGTCATTAGTTTGTGTGTGCTACAAGATGAAAAAGGTTGAAAATCGCTGGTTTAAGTGATGGTCAAAAATGCTCCCCCCCCACTTCCGATTTAGAGGCCCGGCTGAGTGGACATTGAAAGGCACCTGCCCCCTGCTCTGTTCGCGAGTGAAAGGCAACCCAGGGGCCTTGCCGGGGAGGGAGGCTCCAGAGGCACTAGCGAGGTAAGGGCAGAGGTAATTCGCATGGGACAATTTTCAGCGGTCCTACCACCAGATAAGTTAGATTGGTTTATCCCAACATACACTCCCCTACACCTCATTCCTGAAAAGCATGTGGGAACTTACCAGACAAGCTTCCATAAATCACATTAAGTCTGGAGAACACTGGAAACCAAGCCCCTCTCGAAGACAGTCGCCAAGCCTGTGAAAGGCTCTGGGCAGTCCTGCTGTCACGGCCCCCACGTGCTTCAACTTCCCCAGAGGAACTGATCACATGACCTATGTTTTCACAACATGTACCATCAGAGGCAATAATGCACAGAGCAGACGAAACTCGATTCTGGAACCTGATGGTCCTGACTTGGATCTCAGCTCCACCAGTGGGTGGCGCCATGACCTTGGTCAAGACACCAAGCTCCAGACACCTGTTTTCCTATCTGTACAATGGGGCTCCCAGCAGCATTTGCCCGAAAGCCCGTTTGGGGACTAGGTTAATGTGAGTGATGTGCTCTCCATGGACTAAGTGAGCAGTGTGTCCCGAGCTACCTTTACCACCCACCCGGAAGGAGCTTTCCAAAGAGTTGTAATTGCTGTTTGTGAACTGATGCTCTTCGTTTTTGTTTCAAGAACTAGTTACTATGTGTCCAAGTCCAAAAAGAAAATCATTTCCCTTCAGCAACAGATTGTGCAAGACCTCTAAAGAAAGATTCTAATGGGGTCCTTCAGGTAAGTCGTATTATCCATGAAGGAAAAGGAGCCAGGTGTGGATGACAGGGAAGAACACGACGAAGGACAAGAAGACGCGGAACCTACTTTCAGCTTCTGCTAAAACAACTGTTGACTTTGGGCAAGTTGCTCAGCTTCTCTGCATCTCGGTCCTCACGTGTTATGATGATCGTTGGACTAGACGGGCAGTTTCATTAAGTCACTCATTTACAATGATCTTGCGTTAGGAAAAGTTTATAAATCTAAATATGGCTTTTTAGATTTTACACACACACACACACACACACACACACACACAATATAGTTACATTAACCTTAACTTTGTGTCCACTAGGTTGTAGGATACCTACAAAGAAGAATCATGCCCTATTCACTTCAAAAATGTACAGTGCCTAGGGTAACTGCAGTAGAACCTGCACTCAATAAAGGTTCAATGAATGTCTGTTCAACAGCAATTCACCTGCTATCTCTTCATTCACAAAAAATTCAGGACCTCTGTGATGTAAACCAGCATGCTGGGTACAACTAAGTCCACGTGCTTCCGGAAAGCTATTAACTCTACCTATAGAGAGCTTGTGAGTTAATTTGTGGTATGAATATCAAATGGTGACACTAATTGCTGCTGTTCCTTTTTCCTCCCTTTCAATTTGAACCCCATAATTCAGGGGAGGTTTCTGATGTTAGTTCACACCGCACACAACACTAGGAGCATTATTATATAAAGGTGTTCAGTAACTATGATGGAAGAGATGGCAACATCGGTACGTTACAATGACAGCAAGTATGTCCAACCAATTTTATGTAAAATTTTACGTTAATAAGACTGTCTAGTATGATGATAACTTCTTAACAAATGGGGGGAAAGAGGGCATTTTGAAGCTGACTTTAAAATATGGTTATCAATTCCTTTTATTAGAAGAAATCACCATTTTTTTGAATAGATAAGTTGTATGTAGTCTCATTCAGTCTTTAAAAAAAGAGGACCAAAAATGTTGATCTCCATAAACTACATGAGGTGTAAGTAAACATCTGTAACTCTAATCACATTTCAGTTCTTTCTTTTTACTGACGGAAGCATGTCACGGGTCACAAACCTTGTCTCTGAAGTCACAGTGTCCCCAGACACCCACCCTAGTCAAATGCAACCTTTTGATCCAAGCTGCTGAGAAGGGAGAATGTGACTAGAGTGTGCGTTGAATTTGCTCTGAGCATCAATCTTTGTGAAAAGTGTGCAGAAATTCTTGTGGGTCAATTACTACACCATTAAAATCTGAAAATCACTGTGTCTCTTCACCGTCCTTCCTGGTGAGTGTTTCACAACGGCTCCTTCTCAGCTGGCATCTCTTGATCAGCAACATCGTGAAGTCTTCAAAGACAACAGCCGTACACAAGGACCCACGTAAGTGGCGTGCATGGGAGCAGGCAGACGATTAGCAAGGATGTCTTGGGCTTGCAGAGAGAGAGTTTAATTTTAATAGGTCTAGGAAAATAAGGAAGTCCTTCTCCCTGCCCCACTGTCTTCTGTTCCCATTGTCCATGCTACTTGAGTTTGCAGGTGTCTGCCCGAAGGCAGGTCACTGAAAGTCACCAGAAAGAGGGTCAACCTCAGCCACAGAAATTAACCTGCATATCAGGGCAGGCAAACGAATATCTTAGAGAGCATTATTCCAGCCCAAACCAACACGCCGGACTTTGCAAAATGAACAGAGACTCAGAACAACAAAAGCAACCGACATCTATCCTAACTTGCAAATTTCTTGGATATTACAGATGTCACTCAGCAAAGGGACGCACGGACTCCCCGCGTGCGAACAGAACTGAGGCAGCACGAGATACATTTGAATGGGATGTTAACCTGCACTTAATTTTTTTTTTCCTTTTCCTCGCTGAGAACACAATTTTAGTATTATGGCAATGGAGCTTCTGGCTGGAAAAAAATTAAATTAATGGATGGATTTTAAGAAGCTTAGAAACTTAAAAAAAATAAACAACTTTTAAATATCTCTCCTTGATGGTGTCAAGAGCCAAGATAAACGTATTTCAATTGCAACTTCCAAACTAAACTCACAAATTACTACCATTATGCTAAGTGTTAGCTACCCCACTGTGCAGTTTTGCTTTGTGAATTTTTACCTTCCTCTACGAGCACTTTTAGCCACTGATCGCACAGCCTTTCAATGTTTTCTGCCTTTTCCTTTAAATAAACTGGCTCTGGCTCCTTCCATCTGGTTCCCCTTCCGTCAGCAACCCTGCACCTGTTCACACCTCCTCTCCTGTTGGATTCCACTGAACATTTCCTCCTCTGCCAGGGCTATTCTGGCACTCGCAACCTTTCTGTCATTCAATCCATCTGTCAGAAGTGAACTTTGTTTACCGCAAGCTTCTGCTTTCTTCTTCAAGAAGCAAAGCCCCTCAAGGTCATTGTCAAATGAACTGTCGGCGTGGATTTCAATCCTCCGCTGCTAACCAGCAGAAGAGGAGGCTCTGTTGTGTAATGTACTTGTGAAAATTACTTTTGGGTTCGGGAAGACAATCATTTGGAGTCAGGGTAGTCAGAGAGGGTGTTTTAATGATCATTTGTAAAAGCAGACAGCTGATATGTGTGCTTCCTTCATGTGTCTCTGCACTTCTTATTATATCGAGTAGGAACTAGATGCATCGGAAGCAAAATAAAAGTTTTAGAGTGAAATCAAAATATCATAAACAAGCTTACACTATATAAAAATGGCTTCATACTATATAGCATTAACTTGAGGGATAAATATTTTCACTAATGAATTAGCCAAGGGGAAGCGTATTCCAGTTAAGAAATTTTTACACCGAAATGCTTAAAATGTACAAAATGTGTACCATTTCAATTATAAGCTATATATTGACACACAGCTCCATCACTGCTTTGAGAAACTTAACCCATAGTATACAAATCAAATCATGTACATTTAAAATGCCATCATTTAAAAATAAGCAGGTCTGCTTAAATAATACTCAAATATATTCTACCAAACAAACACGTGATCTATCTAAAGAAATATAAGTTGTATCAGCTGGCCATTCTGAGAACCAAATAAACTCCTAGAAATTAGGTAAAAATCGTGCTCTCAATTGAATTTATTCTGTGTCATCTACAGCTATCAGGTATTCATCCTCCTTCGTAAATCAGACACAAAATCACCCTATGTTGAATTATGTACCTATATTTTAGACAATCATGTTCTTTAGAAAAAAACAATCAGTCGACTGAAATGCCTTAAAAACAAAAAGAGAAATCACTTTTTAGGGGAAAATACATGGCAAACATTTTACCAGAGCAAATGTTTGAAGATAAATGTGAATCCAAATGGTATTTCATTCATAATGCTGCTGTGACAGTATGAAGAATTATCTCAAGATTATTTTATTAAGTAAAATTAATCAAGTCTGTAAAATGTCCTAAATTCTTTTCGGAAAGAATAAAAATTCAAGTTTTTCTCACTGACAGAAAATTGAATGCAGGTTTTATGAATAAAAGCAGTCTAAAAAACAGGTAACTTAAAATTTGTATCTTAAGGTTTTGATTGATTAAATTTATACAAGATAATTTATGAAAGATACTTTACCAGAGCAATTTTTCAGATGTGTTAAAGACAACTATTGGGATGCTAAATATAAAAGCAAAAACAAAAGAACAAGAAAGACAGTTCAAAATCCAAACGCAGAGACATTCTCTTTCGGCTCTAGTTCAGCTTCACTACCCATCTCCAAAATGCCCTGCATCCTATAAATCATTCTTACGTAATATGTGTAAAACATAATTACAAAGCCATATAGATATACGGACTTGGAACATAAAACATGTTTTCTAAGAAGTGCTTTCCCTTTCATCTTCCTAAACATTATTTCTAAATAATTTCTCTTCATGGGGAGAAAATCTCAGAAACAGTGTCTCCTTTACCCAGAAAGTTTGTTAGTACTTGACTGGCCATTTTTTCCCTTTAGTGCTTGATGGCAGTCTGGTTACCTGCACCCCTGCTCGGGAAAAGCATGGGAAGGGTGCTGGTAATTTGATCACTGCCACGGTCCGATTTGCTATATAAAAGAAAAATGTATGAGAGCATTGCTCGTTTAATAGAGGCTGCTTAAGTCACCGGCAAGGAGCTCTTCGTACTTAGCAAACTGCATTTTAAAAAAACACACTCATAGGCTTGTTTGGGAAAATTTGTATGGTAAGAACATAAACAAATGAAAAACACTCAGTTTAGCATCACAGTCGCACACAGATGCACGAATGTGTACACACACACACACACACACACACACACTTTTCCCCTCCATAAATGCAGAAGAAAAAGAAAAGGGAATACTATTGTGATTACTCTTACAAATGATCTTTTAAAAAAATTCGAGAGTACTGTTTATCTGCTTAATGTGCAACATGCTTAATATTATTTTTTTTTTAAAATAGGGAAACTAGGGGAAAGTTTTAGATAGCTTGATCCCGACACCTGAAACAGATTTTGCAGGAGAGACGCACGGAGGCATTGAAGCAGAGCTGCCAGGATGCACGACAGAAGAGAAAAGCCGTTTCTAAGGGCGCCGTGAGGCGAAGACAGGAGCTGACGCTGCTCCTGTTCTTTAATACCAGTTCTCCTAAAACAGCATATGGACGCAGGGTGGAAGGTAAAACACTTAAACTCCTCCATAAAGAGCTGACCTGAATTCCTCTGCATTCTGAATGACTAACAGTTCCACTTTTCTGAGAACTGGAAAGGATGAAAACACTGTTAGTTTTCCCTGGTTTATTGATTTGTCTGCCTATTCTATTCATGAAGTCTTTGGACGACGGAGGATATTCCTTCTTCCGCCCCCTTCCTCAGTTACCTTAAGGCAAGACCTTCTCTCGGACGTGGAAATATTTGCAGGACCGCAGGACAAAGAACTGAGACATTTTCACAGACTTGATCAAGGGGAAAAACGGATTTGCGAGATTCTGTTAAGAGTAGGAAGAGACTAAGTGACAAGTTTAAATCTGCCACAATCATTTACTAATGTGCTGCTATATCAAATAAGTCTAATTTTTTTGACAGCACCAAATTAGATTTATTGCAGAAACTGCTGCATAAATAGCATATGGCTATGTTATACCACCTATTTCAATTTCTGGTAATGTTCCCCCTCCCCCTCTGAAATGAACAAATTGAGCCAAGCTACAAACCTCTTGCAAAAGAAAGAAATATACCAGTTCAAAACCAGATGTAGAGGTCTGGGTTTCTTTGTTAAAGTAATAGTTTTAGCATGGATGTCCCAATTCTATATTAAAAACACAACTCCCTAATAAGTGATTAAATTAAACAGGTCTGTTTTTTGCTTCCATGTCTTTCAGAATGACTCAGTTTTTGTTTTAAGGATTGGGGCTCTGATTTATGCTCAGCACTTTGATGTGTAAGCCACAGTTCCACGGAGGGAAAAAGAAGGACAATTAACTATGAATCAAACATGGTTTAAATAGCTTGTGGGAAATTATTAAGCACAAATGCATGTATCTCATGGTCGTCTTTGGTCTTCATTTGTGAAACACATATGTGGTGGAAAGCCTATCAAGAAAGGCTTTTTCTAATTTTAACTGCAGGCTTGATACTGCACACTCTTTGATGCATAAAATATATACAGCGATCATTCCATGTGCCACACTGTACACATTAGGACGGCAGAGCCCCACAAACAGCGGAAATCAAAGTGCCGGGGACGCCGGGACTGCAAATTCACACACCAAATCCCTGGACGGACGGTGCTTCCTTCTCCACCTCCACCCCGAAGCCCACCCCCACCCCCGCCCCTCTGCTGAGATACAATTGCGACTTGATTTTTCTCTTCGAACAAAAGTTTCAGCTCTCCCGAACAGAGAGAAAGACATTGCAAGGTCTTCTCTCAGACCAATGGGCACACCACTGCAAACATCATGGCACGCGGCTACCCCGCAGACTCCCTCTCTGTGGTCAGTCTTCCCAGCTGCCCTATCTGTTACTGTCTGATTAGTTCTGCTAAGGAGCCCCTCCCCTGCCAGCTTTCGGTGCCATCTGTTCTGTACAAGATGGCTGCTGCCCAGCAACCCAGCACTGCCCTCCTACCTGGCACCCGGCTCCCATCCTTACCCCGAAGTGCTAACACAGGTTCTCTCTGCTGGCAGAGGCAGGGTTTCATTACTACTACTTTGACAAGTGCAGGGTTGTTTGTAATTTCTCTTTTATCCTGATTTTGATTGTACAACCACCTCCCACTGATTCAGTTTGCTTCAGTTTTGTTGCTCACAGATTTTACTCTCCACATTAATCTCCCTCTGGCATGTTACTGCATCTGTTCCCTTTTTTATTATTAATTTTCAAATTCCCACCATTTTTGACAAAAAGGAGGTAATCTACACTCTGTTTCTGCCCATTTCATTTTCTTTAATTTGGAAGATAAGTAGGAGCGCGTGCCAAAGAAGTTAATTCTCCGTTAACAGTTTATTTTCTGGCACCCCCAAGCCTTTGTATACGAAAAACAGACAGGAATAAAATGTTGACTGAGTGACAGCGGCAGCGTCGCAAGCCTTCCTGAATTTAATGAAAAGCAAACATATGAAACGGCATCTAAAAAGTTTATTAGTTGCACGAGTTGCCTCATGCTGTCGTCCTTTCTTCCCCTTTTAGCAGATAATTAATTTCTTTGTGCAGATCCGTCCGAGGGCAGCACTCAGGGCCCTGGACGGTCCTGCCGTGGGTCTACGTCTACAGTAGTAGGTGACTTTCATTGTTCCTTAATATCATTATCGTCTTTCCCCAACCCCCAAATGACTGTCTAATTCAATAGCGGACGATTCGGAGCAAGTGCCTTCTTTCAGAAGTAGGTTAAGAATAGAGAACCGCCAGCCATCGGAGCAACAAAGCAGGCTGCTTCCGTCCCATCTTGTTTGACAAAGAGTTGAGGTCAGGAACGGCAAGTGGTTTCAAGACAAAGAGGGTCGAGTAAGAGTTAGGGGACAGGAAGTCCTGTCTTTAACAACAGAGTCTCTCTGTGTCCCTCCCTGGACGACGTCTCCACCTTGCCAAAAAGGCCTTGAGGGATTTGATCATGCCTCAGTTGCCCTGGAGTCTTCTAGACTGAGCATTGCCTTGTGACTGCTATTAGTTTATTTTATGTGAATTCATTTATAACATGATAATAGCACTGGAGTCCTTCAGTTTACAGAAACCCGAATGACCTTCGGTGATTTTTATTCTATCTAAGCCTCATAAAAGTCTCGGTGAAGCTATGCAGGACATAAAGCACAGGAGCAGATTTTCCCCAAGGTCATAGAAGATAATCAGAAACTCCTAGGACTACTGAGTGTTGAGATCAAGTGATGCTCAGCCCGGTGAACCACGCTTCAGATCAGCTTCCAGAGAACCAGCAAATCTTGAATCCTGCTGAACCCATCTGCCTCATTGTGAATACCCCCAACCTTCACCCTTTGTATATATTTCAATAGTGACCTGTTACTTTATTTTACATACTTCTTTTGTCGATATATTTATAATAAGTACTGCTTCCAAACAAAGTGCATTCTTTTGATAAATCTCCTGGTCAGAAACAAGCTTCTTGGAGATAGATGCAATGCAGGTGTCGGAGGGAAGCTTTACTTGGAGACTGGGACCCTTGCTGGAGGAGCCTCTTTGGTACCACGCCTGTTTCTCCTTGCTCTGAACTCCGCCCTCCCCACCGCGGGTCAGGGAGATAGAGGATCAGCCCTGCCAGCTGGGAGAGGTCACTCAGAGTCAAGGTGGAGCAGCCTTCCCCTCAGCTGGACACTGGCTTTGCCAGCTTCTTCCAAATGTTTTCTGACCCACTTGGTGCCCGCTCTGCGGAACTACACTCAGGGAACTGTATCCTCTGCTGAGCTAGTTGAGCGGAGCAGTGGCTTAATACAAATGTGTTTGCTGGCACTGGGTCGTGGTCCCCCAGGATGGTTGTCCGGGATGAGCACCGAGGAGCCTGGATCGGCTCCAAGCCTCTTCTTTTCTCAGATTCCTTAAAATCAGCTTCGATTCCAGGACCTATCAATCAGGGAACCACTGTGTAAGCTACTCGCAGGTATCAAGGAGACATTAACAAACACGCGAGCCATGCCTAATAATCGCTCTCACCAACACATCCGATTAGGAAGAGGTGTTTTAAGAAGAAATTAGACATCATTACGTTGAAGATTTTTTTGTACTTCTTTCACACTAACATTGGAGATCAGAGCTTTCGTTTAGAAAAATATTCCTACTTCAGGCTACTAGGAGAACAATTGTATGGTTTTGGGTTTTTTTCTCCCATTTTCATTGAACTTGATGTTCACTGCTGTTGAGTCAGGCAAGTGGTGTGGGCAATACTTTCTCGGGTTCCTCTGGGCTTCTTCAGAAAATGAGCTGGCTGCAGCCACCACCACGCTCCAGGCGCTGGGCCTGGGCGGCAGGGGAGGGGGGTCCATCCCCAGCGTAGATTTTCATTGCGCACACATTTGGGCTTCACAGAAGTGACAGGAGTGAGCCAGGGACCATTAAGCAGGGCCTGCGGAGCCACAGTCCCTGGCAGCCTGTGACTCCAACCTCTCCCGCCCCAGGCCGCACGGAGACCGGGGTTCCTGGCCCGCCGGACAGGTGGAGCGGAGCAGAGCGGGCTCAGGCACCGTGGCGTCCGTCCGCGCACAATGAAATGCCTCCTCTTCCCTGCCCTCCGACAGCCTTTTCTCGCTCACGCGGGGTAAGGCAAGGAAAAGAGGACACAATTTAAAACAGCACCAAGGCCCTCTATTCTGGGACTGGATGTCGGCTGCACACGTATCCCTTTAAAATTATTTTTGACATGTTCTCTGCTTAATTTATTCAAGGAAGGAGTACCAGAGAAACCAGGAGCTTCACTCTGAAAGGAAACTCTAGACTAAGAACTCTTCAACAAGCTCAGAGGGAGAAAAACGAAGATAACGTTCCCTGGGAACTAGGAAGGCTGCGTGTCAGTGGTACACTACCTCGGTGAGTGGAGAAGGACCGAAAGCTTGGTCTTTCGACCGAAGCCAGCTGCCACCTGAAGAGGACAGCGTCTCCTTCTTGGTTCCCCCTACAATAGAGGGGAGGCAAGTTCATTCAATGCGTACGGAGAACCTGCTAGACTCAGCCTCCTGGGGGGGGGGGGGCACAGAGATGAAAGAGGCCTGGCCCCTGGCCCATGGGCTCAGATTCTACAACGACAAAAGCATTTCTCCTCAGCTCTGCAGCACATTTTGTGCTTATTTGTGAAGACAGTCACAAGTACAGGTTCTGGAGTCCGACGGCCCCCATTCCAGCCCCACCTCCTCCGCACTCCCCTCCCCACTTCCGGCTATGAGGTTTCACCCCTCTGCTCCCCCAGACTCAGTGTCCTGGGACCTGCTACGGGGATCGAGAAGGCAGGGTGACCCAAACTTCTTGTGTAAAACATCTTTAAAAAAATACTTCTGATCCCAGGCAAAGCAACAGTGCTGTAAGATGAAATAAAAAGTCAGTAATATTGTAATAACTATGTATGGTGTCGGATGGGTACTACACTTAACGAGGTGACCACTTCACAAGTTACACAAGTGTCTGTCTGATCACGAGGCTGTCCGCTAGTACAATATTTGAATATTTGCTGAAACTAATTTAATATTGTATTATAGTTCAACTGTAATCAGAAAATAAAGGTTTAAAAAATGAATTACTGGGAAACACTTAAAAGACACCCGATATAGCCCACTGATCATGCACTTGGATATTTAAAATGGGTACAGAAGTTCCCGAATGCTCTCAGTTTTTGTATGCATCTTGCTGCAGACAGGCAACATGCGGACGCTTAGTACAGCACAGTGCCCGGCACGTCCACCCATTCGTTTATGCACCTTTACATCGCTCTTGTTCAAATTCCGAGGACTCTCTACACAAGCGCACGAAGAGCCCCTGTGAAGACCCGGCCGTGCCTCCTTGGATGTACAGCATGTTGACCGTGGAGAGTATCACTCCGAAACCAACATGAACAGACATGCAACTCCCCCCCGCTTTCCTCCTGAAGCCATGCCTTAGTCAAAGGGAGAATCAGGAATTGTATTGTTTTAGAAGGCAACAGAGGTAGCAGAGGAGACACCTGCTGTTTCGTTTACCCGGGGTCCTTGACATCCTTCCCCTGGGAAGGTCACCTCCCCTTACTCTGGGGGTTCTTTGGGGGCTGCTGGCCACGACCCCCAAAAGGGTGTGTGTGCACGTGGCTGTTGTGAAATCTGAACCAAAGGTTTCGACACTGGAAGTGGCGGAGCTAGGGAGTCACGTTCTTACAGTCTAAAATCAAGGGCACCTACTTCGTCTTGCGTTCAGACGAGGGGTGGGACTCCCGGTGCGGAGGAGCCTGAGAGGACGAGCCCGCGTTCCCGCAGAAGTCGAGCCCTGCGAACGACAGGAGAGGAGAGCAACCTGGCGCCGCCTCGAGTCCCCGGTCCAAGAAGCCCTCGGGCCGGCTGCACCTGGATCCTCCATGGTCTAGTTCCCAAACTAATGAAATCCTCCTTTTTGGGCTTCTGTGACCTCAGCCACAGAGTCCACACTCACACTTCGGGGAATCTGAAGGTCAAACAGCCCAATGCGAGAAAGCGTGTATAATGGTGAGTGTGTGGAAGCTAAAACGCTCTGATTAAGAAACTGAATCACCTCTCGCCAGGTAAACCACCGCCGTAATAGAACAACCCAGTGGCTTCTCTTTTGTGCCCTTTCTCACGTGCAGAAAGATACAGATGCCGCATGCAAGGCGCTCCCAACCTCGGTCGCAGGCAGATCTTCCCGTTTGGATCACCAAAGTAGGTCAGAGCGTAACTCCATGTTACGGGCCTCACTTAAAATTCCTGATCCGATACACTCCTTGAAGTGCATCACTGAAAACATCATGTTCAAGGGGAAATGAAAGTGTTAAAGGTAGCCCTGCTGACAGAAGCTGGAGCCTGCAGGTTGGATGGCGGGTCAGCTCTCCTGCGCTTCAGGCCATGCCATTTCTAAACTCTCTGGAGCTCACACAGAAGAACTTCTGTCCGAATTCCCCTCCAGGCCAGATTTGAGAAGAAGATGCAGGGTTCAAAGGCGTGTGTTTCGATACATGTACGATAGATAGGTATGGAGACACGTGTTTGCCTCAGTAAGTAGTTAATAACAATCACAGAGATTCAGAAGCGATGGTTTTGAATGTCACTTCATCAAGTAATCGACCCACATGCACGTAAATGGCAGTCTTGTCAGAGGGATTTATATCCCGTGGCTCTTCAAAGATCTTTGAACATGTCAAAAACAAACATGAAGGAATTTCCGCTTTTTTATGAAAGCCTTTCCTCGGGGGGGGGCGGGGGATGAAGCGCAGAAGTTGAGGAGAAGGGCAGCTGCGTGACGACACGTAAAACTACTAAGGCGCGTGCGGAGCCAAAGGGCAGCTTCTTCGGATGAGCCCCAGGCGGGACTGAGATTCGCTGGCCTGTGTTTATACCAGAGGAGAAGGGAGCAGCCGACACTTTTTCCTGTGATAAATTCGTGTAACTGTTTTTCTCAGTTGTGTTTTTGGGGACCAATTGCATTAACCCATTTCCCTCCTAATTCACATGGGTAACAGCATAGGCTTTGTGGGCCAATTGCTGGGATCCAATACCGGCTTCCACAACATATCAGCTGCACGACCTTAGATGAATCATTTTAGTTCTCTGTGCCCTCGATGCTGTAAATAGGGAAAACACAGCCTATTGTTCTTGTTTAAAGAGCCACTACACGTAGCATGGTACCAGGAAGACTCTGAGATGAATATATTCTTAACCTCAGATACAGACACATTTAGATATTTAAATGACAGGTTGTATGTCACTTTCTCTCATGTATGCACGTGTACCTCTCCACTCAAATGCCATTTTCTCCCTGGCATTTGCCTTGGGATGCCCTCCACCCCCATTTTTCTATGTGCCAATGCTGCCAAGGTCAATAAGAAGTTATCTGTTCCTCTGTCCCTGTAATACTTTATCTGGAATCTCCCTACTGGATTGTATCAGTTATCTTACTAATACATATTGTACATATATACACACACACGTGTATATACATACTGAGCTTTGAATGAATGGTCACGAACTCACAATATATTAAGCATTCTATCACAGTGACTTACTGAGCTCCACCTGTTTGCAAATGACTGAGCTAGATGCCCTGAGAAATCTGACATCAGTAAGACCTCTCCCCCACCTTGAAGAATAAGACATTCTAGATGGGTACTGCAGAGAAACCTTTCAGTATTCATTTATTCATTCATTCAGTCAGTCATTCAGTAGGGAGTTGAGAGCCTTCAGCTCTGAATGGGCAGGAGGACCCAGAGGGAGGCCCCTCCCTTCCGGCAGGAGTCACCGGGGAGGGCTACAGTGCACAAGTCAGGATGTCGGGGAGACCTGGAAAAGAAGGTGAGGTCACACCAGGGCTAGAGAAGGGTAAGGGGGTGTGCTAGGTGTGGAGAATAGTGAAGGGGGAGAAAAGTCCAAAAGTTCAAGGGGGCCGCACCCGCTTAAGTTTGGCCGGAAGTCAGCACGTGAAAGTCGGGGGACTTCGGGGCATCCGTAGTGCTGAGTGGCCCGGGCTTTCTGTACAGTCAGCATGGCTCACGGAGGGAGTTGAGAGCAAGAGACGGGTCAGGGCCGGGCTCGCGAACACTCACTCGGCCGTGGTTGGCACAAGAGACGGGAAGAATGTTCAGGGACTGTGTTCGGACCCTTATGGAGGTCAGCCTCAATGATCATGAATGTAAATGGTGGGTGTGAAGGACATTGCTACGAAATCTCTGAAGTTTAAACTAAGGAAACATCTTAAACAAAGGATACTACAAGCAATTTAAACGCTGAACGTCTGGAAATAGGAACTTAATACACTGTCTGAAATCACTGTTAGGATCGCTGACGGTCAGGCCTGAAGGAAATTCAGAAATCGTGCAGTCCAGGCTCGGTTCACAGGTAAGCCAGCAGGTTCAAAGAGTGAAGTAATACGAGAAGAATGGCCAAGACAGGGAGTGCCTGGGGAGGCAGGGAAACTCGGTTTCCTCCACCCCAGGAAGCCTGGGGCCTCCCCAGGAGGGGTGTATGGGTTTGTAATCCCACCAAGGCTCCTCGGAATCATCCTCCACACACTGAGGCCCGTCTCAGTGTCCCTGGCCCTTCTTCCCCAGCACCTTAAAAAGAGGAACTCTCTTCTAGGCGCTTCCATGACTCCCGCGGCTACGGCGATGGTCTTTCTGTGAAAGCAGCCAGACCGAAGCCCCCAGTCACGGCCTTCCTCCTCACATCAGGCCTGCACGGGACATCGGCACCTGAGTTCCGAAGCAACATGTGTTATTTTCCTGGGCGAGTCCTTCTAAGTTCCCTAGCTGGGTTAATGGGCCATCCTGTTAGCTCAGGCTAGAAACTGTGGAGTCCCCTTAGATTCTGGCCTCTCTGATTCACTGACCGCAGTGCCTATTGAAGGTGCTGTTCCCTCTCCACCTCATGGGCACAGCCACGGCCCAGGACCACGGTGGAGCTTACGTTCCAAATGGGCCCCTGCCAATCAGCTCTTCCCCAGCCAGTCTACTTTCATGGGGCCTTTGAATGGTCTCTTAAAATACACATTTGAAAGCCTGGCTGGTGTAGCTCAGTGGATTGAGCGCAGGCTGCAAACCAAAGGTATCGCAGGTTCGATTCCCAGTCAGGACACATGCCTGGGTTGTAGGCCATGACCCCCAGCAACTGCACATTGATGTTTCTCTCTCTCTCTCCCTCCCTTCCCTCTCTAAAAATATAAATAAATACATCTTTAAAAAGAAATAAAATACATATTTGAGCCCATCATAGTTCAAGCTCTCTTGACTTTTTGAGTTAAACAGCCTCCTGAGGGCTTGTAAACTTTTTCTGTAAAGTAAATGGTAAACGTTTTAGGCTTTGAGGACCATATTCGAACTGCACCGTACACAATGCCATAAAACATAATGGAGGCTGTGCCCAGTATAATTTTATTTATGAGTGTATCATTTTTTACAAAGTATTATTTTTCCTCCCCTCCATCATTTAAAAGTATAGACACCATTCTTAGCTCAGGGAGTCGCACAAAAACAGGTGATGGGCCAGGTCTGGGCCGTGGGTACCGACTGCCCACCCCCACCCCCCGGCCTCCTTGTCCCCACGATAACTCTCCCAGCTCACTCTCCACACCGCTGTCTGAGTGAGGATCCCAGCCCAAAGACGGGATCCTGTCAGACGCCCTGCTTAAAATGTGACAGTAACCCATTACTCTCAGAATAGCCCAGACCCCCAAATATGGCCCTGGAAAGTACAAAGCCTTTCCTCTGGCCCCCGACCCCATTTCCAGGCTCATCTCTCGCCCAACATCTAACCTGATTGCAGCTTACGCTATCTCCCATCTTTACGTCTTTGCATACGTGATTCCCTCTAGATGGGACACTCACCCCACCCTTGTCCTTTGATAACTGCTATTGGTGACCTCATTAGTCAAGGTAATTACCAAATATCTCCTCCTCCAGAAAGTTCCCCCATCCCCTTCACTTCCAATGTGGAAATAAGCCAATTCTCTTTGCTATGTGCTCCTACAGTGATCTGTATTTCTATCATTGCACTGTTATCACACACTAATAATAATATGCATCTGGCTCCTTAATGGAATGTGAGCAACCTAAGGGTGGGACCTGAGTCCCTTTTCTCTCTGCCAAGAGCTAAGCAATGCGTTTAAAAGATAGTAGGTGCTCAGTAAATATTTGTTGAATAAGTGAATGTTATACTTACCAGTTGGGTCTTTCAATAACAGTCGAATTTCTATTTTTTGAAGTCCAGTTAGGCAATAAAGGGAAACCCCCCCAAAAGTGATAGGTTATTTTCTTTTCACATTGATCTACCGATTTCCTACTCCAGTTTCAAATTTTCTTGGCCTTGGAAGATTTGGATCCTTATTTCATTATTACTTTATAACATGGTTTTCATAGTCCATTTTAAACTTGTTTTAGAATATGACATGCAAGGTGTTTAAGTTACAGCTGAATGAAGAGCTACCTGTATGGGATTTATTTCTTTCAGCTGCTACACTGGGGGGAAAAGACACAACGTTTCCCAACCACACACCCGAGTACACTGAATCCATAAAGAATGGTGAGGGGCCACAAACTCTAAAAAAGTCCCCCAGAGCACATCAGAAATATTTAAGCCCCAAACCAAGCCACAGTTTCAGTGCAAAAGAGAGATACCCATGGTTCCTTGCACTTTTTATTGCCATCTCACGTTTATGGATTTTACCAAATAAGGACAGAGAATAAGTGTAAAATGCTTACAAAAAAGTACTGCACTTAGAAAACAGGTAATTAAGTTTTGTTGCCTGTAAAACTGGGTTGAATTTTTGTAACTTGGTGTAAATAAAGCTCAGTAGAAAAAGCTTTCTACAAAAGCCAGCAAAACCATTTTTCTTAGAACAAAGGGATTAGTTAGTTACCACTCGTCCACATTCAGCAGTTGCTGTATGTTAATCTGCTCTCCTTGCAAGAACTTGATCTTGTCAGACAGTACAAACTGAGACGGTGCAGGAAAACTCTCCATGGACTATGACTTCAGAAACTAACTCTCCGAATAAGACAGAATGGCAAAGGGGGCAAAACCAGCATTAATATTTATTTACGGAAGCTCGGCCACACTGAGACATTGAAAGCTGTCCTATTTCAGTGGTTTAGCAGTGCTTAGCACACAAATGATTGCTCTCAATAGAAGTCTGGCAGAGAAGAAAAACTATTAACTATCACGATGAAACCAAATTCTGAAACAGCTAAGATTAAATAACCACAGAAGCTACGCTGAAGTTACATTCTCTGTTCTACAAGGACAATGCTTTAAGTGGGCATTAAAAGAACAGTTATTATCCTATAGTATTAGGCAATTTTTTTCTCATAAAAGTGTTTTATCTATTGGGATTTTTCCAGATATCACACATGTAGAAATGATGTTTTCTTTTCTCTTTCTTTCCTTCCCTTCCTTCCTTCCTTCTTTCCTTCCTTCTCTTTTTCTTCCCTTGTTTAAAAGGAAAGTTGGCAAACCATTTGGAATATTATCATAACAAAATGTTAACAAAGTTTGATTTTAACAGAACTAGAGGCATCTTAACACTACCCTAAAACTTTGGGAGGTTCACCAACCTCTAGAATATTTTTTCCCCAAATGCAGGCTGTTCAAGTGGTGTTTTTCTCCATCTGTTATCATACCGTGCTCAGAATTACATTGTCATATTTAATGTAAAAGGGATCAGTCCCCTTTCATAGTTTAAATTCAACATATTACTATGATTAGAAGACCAGTGTTTTTCTAAATTATGAACCAAACCAAATATAAATTTCCATGCCCGTTTAGACAAAGTTCTCTCTAAAAAACTGAAAACTAAAACTGAACAAACCCAAAGGCTTGACCTGAAAACTGAAGAATTTTATACTAAAATGAAAAGTGAGAAGCAATCCCTTACAGGATAAGGTGAAAGAGCTACAATCTCAGTGTGAATTTTTCTCTGCTGTATTTCTGTGTCCATGTGTGTTTTCAGTACAGCAAATTATACCCGTTTGCTGTCAAAAACACCTTATCGTGAGTTAGGTGAACCTGAGTTACATGTTCACTGAAGCTTTATGACGGTGAGCATAGCACAGTATCTTACGATAGAAACAATGTCCAGTGAAACCACAATGGGATAAGCCTGGGTGTAACGATGGTTTAAACAAGAATAGTGCCAGTCCATTTCGTCTGGAAATTTTACACGTCCCTAGACTCAGGTTCCTTATTTTGTATCAGTTCCATCTCAATTTGCATCTCAGGATGTCTTTTGTTTTGTCTCTTTCACCACTGACAGCATCTGATTATTTTCCAAAGTGTATCACTCAGATCCTTCAGTTCAGCGTTTTTATTAGGCATAGAATTAACAAGAGAGGTGGTGGTAGGAGAAATATGTCATTTTGCTTATACTGATAGAGAATCGCTTAAATATTGGAGCACTGTGCATGAGAGGTTTTGTGATATATCAGTAATTTTCTGCCACACTTATCATTCACATGTCTGGGTGTTTTGCTTACCACATCCCCACTTTCCTTAATATGCCTGCAAACTGTGGGTGAACTGAATGACTAAAACGAAGTCTAACAACTGTTTGGAAGCCTGTGGCAAAAATCAGCCGGGTGAAATCGGGGCTCCGGTGCGTAATGGGATTAGGGAGTACCTGGTGAGGTGCAGTTGGTGCTCAGCGTCGCCCAGCCGCTCTGTCAGTTTCAGGAGCTCCTCGCTGGCCCCCGCCGCCTTCTGCTGCTCCCGCTCCAAGCGCTGCTTGCTCTCACTCAGTTCCACTGTCAGTTTCTCTATCTCCTTAGGTAGAGAGGCGAAGGAAAAAGCATCCATATGAAACACATGCCCTGCAATTCAAAATCCCCTCACTTTTGTTTTTGCCATGAATTTTTTTCTAATGAAAAAATTATTAGAAAATTGAGGCTAGCTTCCATTTTATGACAAAGGGAATCAACAAAGCCAAAAATGCACATTAGTGAGGGGTTTTTTTTTTTGGATCATAAGATGAAGTCATTTTAAAAATGAAATAATTAAATGAGTTAAATGAGAGCAGTCAAAATGGATAGTATGCACTTTCTTTCTAAGGCCCAGTCCCTTTAAAAATAATATTAACTTAAAATGTCATTGCTTTTAAAATGTAACATTTTTGTTTGTGAGATTACATCAGACAGAAGCAGTGATTTACATCAAATATGTGGTTCTCTCCTGAAAGATATATTTATGGTTTTATTTGGATATTTTGAGAACCAGATGAAAAGATAAAATAATAACTTAAGATATCCTGTAGAAAAATGTGAGGTATAAAAGAAGGAGATCACGCTGATGCTCAATATTATTCAGAAAAAAATACAGCATGAGAACCTTTAAGCATTTAAAGTGTATAAGATTTCTGAGCTAAAATAATACTACATTAAAATTGCATTATAAAAAGGCAACAACAAAAGCAGTCTCAGATTGATAAATATGAACATCTAAAATATATGAAAATTTATGTTCATTACTTTTTTGGTCTCAGGATGAAACTCAAACATTTCAAAGCAAATATGCCTTACACAGAACATAGTTTTAAATTATTTATATATTAAAGCAGAAATATTTCTTTATTATAGAAGGCCTATAAAAATTTTTAAAAAAAGATCAACATTTATACTATTAAGAAAAACAAAAAAATGGAAAATAAAAGGCAGAAACATTTTCAAATCAGCAGCAAGAAGCAATTTAATTACAAAAAAACTGTAATCCCCTTTAAAAAACAAAATTATGCCTAAGTAGATTGCTATAAACTTAGTATTTAAATACATTTCAAACATCCTCATATCATTACTCAATATTCAGAACAATTTCCAACTATATTTAATATATCAGGCAATAAAAACTAAATAGTTCTTTTTTAACATTTATTACACTATAAATATTCAGTTTATCCCCATCAAAACCACATATTACCAGCAGTGTAGTAAAACAACTTATTACAAGTCCTCAGATATTATTTTTATTTTAAAAAGCTATGTAATAATGAATGTATCACTTTCACTTGGAATAGATTTTCTACATCTTTCAGATTAGAATACTAATAAAATGTATTTGTTTCTTTTCTTTAAAATATTTTAAATTGCTAAAGTTATACCAATATAATTAGTGTCATAATTAAATATATTTAAAGAGATTAAAAACTAATAGAAAAATTTTCATTTTGTCTAACATTTGTGAAATAAATAAAAGCAAAGAAGTACAGAGTATAAATTGCATGTGACTTTAAAACTATAAAAATTAATTCATTAATTTTTCTACACCGTGCTATATGCACATGGTACTATGTTGGACTCCGAGAGTTTCCATCTACACCCAGGAGTTAACGATTCATTGGGGTAAATAAGACACACACACACACACAAAGACATTAAAATGCAAAGCATATAGCATATAAAAAAACAACAAATGAGTATTGGAGAAAATCTGTGCATTAAAAGGCCTGATTAAAAATACTTTAGCATGGGCAAGAAGGTGGGGAAGAAAGTAAGGGCACATAAACTCATGGAATGATAGATTAGACCCCATTATGAAAGGTCTTGATTTCTAGGTTAATAAAACTATATTTTTCTTACATATGATAAGGAAATATTAATGGTTTAAACAGGTATGCAATATGGGAGAAGCTCAATGTGTAGAGTTGATTTAAGATGGCAGAGACAGCCAGCAGGGAGATGGCAAACAGTCAGCTGCAATATTCCAGACATGAGGAGTAGAGACTGATGTATATATTACAACAGAAATATAAAGAGAACATGTTGAGTATATGGAAATAAAAGGAGACATTGCAGGAGACGTCCAAGATGTCTCTAGAATTTTGAATTCAGAGGGTACAAAAAAGAATGACGGAAATAGAAAGTGTATAAAATCCCAAACTTCCTTAAAAAGAAAAGATGCAACCATTTTTACACGCACGACTCCAAGACAACATATGTAACCTTACACTGATAATTAGGTTGCAAGTATAAATGATGTGCTTTTTTTTAAAAAGATTTTATTTATTTATTTTTAGAGTGGGAAGGGAGGGAGATAGAGAGAGAGAGAGAAACATCAATGTGTGGTTGCTAAGGGTTATAGCCTGCAACCCAGGCATGTACCCTGGCTGGGAATCGAACCTGCGACACTTTGGTCCGCAGCCTACGCTCAATCCACTGAGCTACGCCAGCCAGGGCTATGATGTGCTTTCTTAATCTCATGTGATAGTGACTCAGAGGCTGCCCTGGAAGCCAGTCACACGTGGAGATTAAGACAGGCCTGAGAGTCCCCACAGACCAGGGTTTCAGACACAGCCCTGGCACGTGCAAGCTCTGGGACCCGGGACCAGCCACTCAGCTTCTTCAGTCTGAAAAGGGAGTGAACTGCAGCATGCTCCCAAAGCTACTGTGACGATGACATGAGATTCTGAGTACTAGCAGAGCGCCTGGCACAGAGTAAGAGCTGAATTAAAGACTGCAGGTATCATCATTATTATTACTGACTCCTTCTCTTTCAAGAACGGTAGAAAGTGGCAAAAATGACCCACTTGAGGACACATGGTTATCACTGAGGACTAAAAAAGTTCTTGATTTAATTCAACAACATTCCCCCCATAAAGCACTATTTTGGTGAAAACTGAATAAAACTTTATTATAATTTCCAAATGCAAGAAAGCATTTTTTTTGGTTAGGAAAATAGAAAATTACAGCCTGCTTCTGATGACCTGTGCCAGAAAAAGAGTTTATTGGTGCAGATAATCAAAATCAACAAATAATCTCACCAGCTGGACCAGGGCTCAACACCTACTCCCCGAGTTGGGAAAAATCTGCCACGGCACCAACTCCAACAGCCAGAAGAGGACTCTCTTGCCAGAAATGCCATGCTCCCTCTGGCAGGGTAACCCTTTGCCTCGCCCAACTAGGTCAGGGCTGCTTGCCTGGCTGCACGGAGAGGCTCAGGGGTGGAAGACCAACACCAGTCGTGGGCCGATCGCACATCACTCTCAAAGTGCACTTTGAACCTGCAGGGTCTGTGACGCGTGTGATGTGGCCATCTCTGCACTTTGCCAAAAGAGACGATACATTTCAAGTCATGAAGGTGGCCACCAGGACAACGAACAGGGGAATTGTACCAAGGACGGAATGTGGAGAAAGGAGGGCTCACGGCTGTTCGTTTATAAGTTTTTTCTTAGTCATGGACACGTGGAACTTTATTATCATTGTTCTTTAAATTGTCCCACTCAATGGCTCACAACAAAGGAGGGAGGTGCCTGTGCTCAACTCCCCCCCCCCCCCGAATCCTCAAAAGGCATGCACTATCCACTCTTCTGATATCTGTCTCCATGTTTTTAAACGACGTGCCTACAATTCTGCTTCTTGAATTTTTGCAGTATTAGCCATGGTCTATTGACTTCCTGGGTTACAATAGGTAATGATTTACATCTTTTATCCTGCCCGCCCCATATAGCTACCTCATCCTCCCGTGTAACAATTTTGGTTAAATCTTTAGTCAGTAGTCCATTTACATTATAATGATGACAGGAATATTTTTCACTATGGAGACAAGCATTATTTTGCTTAAAGTAATTTTCATGTACATATTTTATTATTGCTGGAATTAACTGCTTAGTTTTTTAATATTTTCTTTTTCTAGGTAACTGACACCCCCCACCACAAATGATCAAACAGAACTGTCCAACAGTCATCAATAATATTTTTCCAAATAATGAAACACATCAGACAAATTATCCGTTTCTTTTCAATGTTTTTCAGTGATATCCTTCTTGGTGCCTTAAGTCTGGCCTGGTTGGACTATGCATTCGGTCAAGCCTTACCCAGACTCCTATCAGGGTCCCCTGTTCTCTGGGTTGTAAGTCACTCTGCTTTTAGCTTTACTTTCTTTTAGGTGAACATATATTCTCCAAGTAACTTTCATAAAAAAGGGTACATGAATAATACATTTTAAAGTATCTATCTGCCTGAAAATGCTGTAATTTTATGCATATACTTGATAGTTTGGCTAGGTATAAAAACCCACATCAAAATTAAATTTCATTCAGGATTTTTAAAGGACTACTCTACTGTCTTCAATATTCTAATATCTCAGCCGAAAAGCCCTTTGCTAATTTTGATTCCTAATGCTTGGTCTATGCTTTCATTTTTGTTTCTGAACACTTTTATAATTATTTTTCCTCCTGGTATTTTGAAATTTTACAATGTTAAGCCTTGGAATAGGCCTTTTTCATACTTTGTGCTGTGGGGACTCTTCTAAATCTGGAGGTTTTGTTTCTTTAGTTTAGGGAAGTTTCCTTGTATTATTGTGCGAAAACATTTTGATGCCATACATTTCCATATTTCCTCTTCCTGGACCTCCTTTTGGATTTCGGCTCTGTTGAATTGGTCATCTAATTTTCTTATATTTTCTATCTTTTCATCTTCTGATTCTAACTTCTGGAATATTACCTTGACTTCATCTTTCCAAGCTTCTACTGAATTGAAGAAAATATTTCTACCACACTTCTCATTTCCATGCACTATTTCTTATTTTCATTGTTTTACATAGCATGGTATTTTTATTTTATTGACGTAACCTCTTCTCTATTAAAATATTTTAGTGTTTTAAATGTTCTCCTCAGCTCATTCTAAATTGCCTTAGTTTCCCTTTATTCTGTGTCTCTGTTGCAGACACTCCGTGATGTTAGAGGTTTTCCCCGAATACATAGTGGCACTGGGCTGTTTCTTGTCATATTTTACGTAAAGTAGTTAACACAAGTTTGGGTGTCATGGTTTGGGGTAATGTGATAGTTTACAGTATTGTTCAGCAAATAATCACTTCTATCTCCCTTCCACTGGGAATGGCATGCACTCTCTCTCCCCGATGACTCTGGGCTTGGCCGTTTTCTTTCACTTGGCCTGTGGAATTTTCACGGTTGTCGTATAAGCAGCAGTCATAAATAAGGTTATGCGGTTTGGCTCTGCTTTCGTATTCTGGTGGTTCTCCATGAGGAAAGCACGCCCTGGGTAGCTGCTGCCCCTTTCGCCTGGATCACAGGGTAAATGCATGTGGAGCAAAACAAAACAAAACTAGAGCCCAGACAACCCACAACCCACAACTTGAAGCGCAGCCAAGAGTCAAATGCAGCATAGATCAGCCAAACCCCAGCTGACCGGAAGACTCATAAACCATTGCTATTGTAAGCCATGTTTTTTTTTAATATAAACTAATTGACAAACCACTTTAAAGAAATAAGGAATGCTACAATTGTGTATCACCTTAAAATTTTACTGCTCTGTGAAATGCCTGCACGAAGCACATAGGGCAGTTATCACTGTTTATGTAAAAAAAAATTGAGGGTCAAAGACATTGAATCATTGTCCAGAAAAGTAAATCTAAGCTTGAAACAGACCTGACATCATTGCCTCCCCACCACCCACAAATTAGACAATGGCTTTCAATCTCTTTTCTTTTTAACCATGATCCATAGTAAGAAACCTATTTTACATCACAATTCAGAAATACACACACACACACTCTCTCACACATATGTATAAATGCAACTAGCATTTCATAAAACCATATTAATCTTTACTATGTGTGAAATGCTCAGATATATCCTGTTTCTTCTTATTCTATTCTACTTCTTGAAAAACTCTTCCCGTTTCAACCCATAAAAATGATCTCATGAGCCTGCAATTTGAAAAGCACTGAATACACTTGATAATTTTAAAATACATTTTACATAAATTAAGTAGAATCAAATAATGAGTTTCATTAAAAGAAGTTCTATTATATATTTCTCCTGCTTTCCTAAGGAAAAAAATATCCGAAGAAATGAATGTAAAACCCATTTGAAAAATTACATATCACCTTAATACTAAAGGATAACTTTGCCTAGGAAGACCAAGTAGCAAATAGGAGCTCTTTTAACCCAATAGCAGTGATTTATCCTTGCTGCCGAATATTGTGTGACTGAAAAATCCTTTAATAACCCTTAATATAGGGTAGCTTATTTGTGTATGTTTATGAGAGAATGGGAGAAGAGAGAAGGATGCAGAGCAGTAAGATGAGTGAACCCAAAGCATTGCACAGTGAGAAAGAGGTACCTATGTGCTTCTGAAGGTCACAAGATCTGACGGTGCGAACTTATCACTCAGAAACCAACAGACAGATTCATAGAATATATTTAGAAAAGTAAAGCGGTATAGGATATTGAAAAATAAAACAGAACAATCTATCTCTTGGCAGAGAAATAGTAGCCTCTATCAGTGTCTGCGTGGATAAAAAGATTGCATTCATTGGAAATGGAGTGTTCACCAGCTGACACTTTTATTAACTCGTAGATGTTAAGAATGACTTTACCAAATCGTTAATAAGGTTTTGTCTGGAGCTACACTAGCTACCTGTGGCTATTCAAATTTAAGTTAATTATAATAAAAAATTGAGTGCCTGGGCCGCATTAATCACATGGTGAGTAAGTAATAATAGCCACATATGGATCGTGGCTGCCATATCATACAGCACAGAGATAAAATGATTTCATCATCACAGATGATGTTATTGGATAGCACTGGTCTAGAATATAGCAAATTTATTTCTAAGACGTACTCTCTAAACTAGACCCCTGGAAAACCAGCGTAGGTGAATAAAAGGATGTTATACGGATGTTAAACGATTTAAAAGTCACTTCAGAAATGAACCAATAGAGTTGTCCTCTTTACTGCAGTGGACGCGGAAGGTCACAAATGGGGCTCCAGAAGTTCTGGTCACGGTTCTCGTTGCTGAGGGCGCAGAGCGTTAATTTAATGTCCTGAGTGCGGGCCTAATGGTAACACTGATAGGAGCTACCGTTTTGAGTGCTTACCATCTGTTCCAACAGTGGAAGTAAGATAATACGAAATAAAAAATTTGAAAAAGAGTTTGAATGTTTCCACGGTGGTAAGAATCTATGGCTCTAAATACATATAAAGTCAATACATGCAAATCCGGGCAGACTATGTGAATTACGAGCGATTTTCTAAGATTTTTCAAAATTAATGTTGACCATACGAAATAGTCACCTTTCAAACTGAATTCAGAAAATAATCTTCTCCTGAACGGTTACTCTACTATAACAAAACATCCTGAGTTTATTTCAGCAGTGGGGTTTATTTCAACAGCTTCACAAACAATTTCAGTTTTGTATTTATAAACATTCTAGAGGTTGAAGGGATTAGTTATACTTTATTTAATGGGAAGAATTTGTTGCTTTTGCTATCATTGGCGAAGACCTCAGGACCTGTCCCTATGATAGCAAGGTCTGCTGTACCTTCAGAGCTTTGAAAACAGCTTCCCAACACCACCCCCTGCACCCCCAGCTGTGAGCTGACTCCATCAGTAATACCTGACCACTTGAGAACAACTAAGTGTAGTGTATCTATAGGTAAAAACTTTCCAGGAAAGGCTGCTCGATGACTTACAGATCCACCTCACTGAATTATTATCCAAGAGCATATTTCTGTTTTCTTTATAGCTTTATCATGGAAGTTATGGTAATGAAGTTAATAAACTCAAATCACTTTAGACCTGTGGCAGTTCCTAGTTTTACAAAGCCGGAAATCCTATGGCATCCATTCTGCTATACATACTGTAAAATACCATTGAGACACCAAAATGTGACAGTTTTGTAATGTTCCTGGAGAGAATGTAACCAAAAAGACTCATGCAGGTCTACATTTCTGAGTACCTATAAAGGAAACCCCTTAATATGCTGGAATCACCCCATGTTAATAACTTCTGAATTTAAAAAAAAAGGCTCAAAGAAGTAACAGTTTGGCTTCTGATTTTTTTAGAAGGAAATATATGCCAGCAATGTACTTAACAATGCAAGTTAATAAAAAGAGAAACTATTTTACACTTAAAATGTTAACATATAAAATTAACTTCACGGGAATGTAAATTAGTGCAGACTTATGGAAAACAGTATGGGGGTTCCTCAAAAGTTAAAAAATAGACTACCGTGTTATTCAACAATTCCACTGCTGGGTATTTACTTGGAGAAATTGAAATCACTACTTTGAAACTGCATCTTCACCTTCAAGTTCATTGCAGCATTACTTACAACAGCCAAGACAGAGAGACAACCTGTATGCCCATCGACGGATGAATGGATAACACAAGTGTGGTATCTACATATCTGTATCTGTCTACACATACCTATATCTATCTACAGCTATACCTATATCTACAGCTATACCTATATCTCTACAATGGCATATTATTCAGCTATCAAAAGGAAGGAAATTCTTCCATTTGTGATAACATGGATGAACCTTGAGGGCATTATGGTAGATAAAATAAGCCAGACAGAGGAAGACTAATACCATATAATCTCACTTATATGTGGAATCTAAAAAAAAATCAAACTCACAAATATAAAGAACACACCGGTGGTCGCCAGGGTGAATTGGGTGAAGGGGGTCAAAAGGTACAAACCTCTAATTATAAGTTCTGGGATGTAGGGCACAGCATGATGACTAAAATTAACACTACATTGTGTATTTGAAAGCTGCTAAAAAAAGTAGATCTTTAAGGTTTCTCATCACAAGAAAACGATTGTAATCATGTCAGATGACGGATGTTAACTAAACTTATTTTGGTGATCATTTCACAACATATCACCATGTTGTACACCTAAAAGTAATGTTGTATGCCAATTATATCTCGATAAAACTGAAAAAAAAAATTTAAACTTACATATTTACATTGATATTTAAATATCTACATACATTTTAATGTATATATTATACCATATATGCATGCATTTTTAAATATATGTAATATATTCATTATATTTAATAGAACAGAGGTCAGTAGGATCCTTGGGGCCAGGATCCTTTGGCTGAGAAGCGAGAGAGGGTGGTGGGGGAAGGTGACCGCACAGTTTCGGAGGCGAGAGTCACCGATGCCAGAAGTCTTTGACCTGCGTTTCCTCACAAACTAACACAATACTTTCTGATAGTAACTAGGCCTAACTCTAACTAACCCTTTTGCATGTACTTCAAAAGTATTTTGCTTGCTACAATGAGTACACTCAAAAGTAAAATAAAGCAGCCCTGCCCAGGCAGCTCAGTTGGTTAGAGCGTCATCACAATATGCCAAGGTTGTGGGTTTGACCCCTGGTCAGGGCACTCAGAGGAAGCAAGCAAGGAATGATTGAATAAGTGGAACAACAAACGGACGTGTTGATGTTTCTCTCTCTCTCTCTCTTTCTCTCAAATCAATAAGTAGAAAATGAAAAAGAAAAAAGTGAAATAAACCTGGAGGTGTTTCTTTCAAAATGAACTGCAATAAAAACAGGAAGATTTTTGTTTTTGAGGGGATATCCTCATATAAAACTATTGATCTTTTCAAAGCCCCACTCCCTCCAAAAATGTTTCATATGCTCTTCTCTCTTGTGCAAATTAAATATAAAAGCTGGGAAATAAAAGAATTACTACCGAAAAAAATCTACAAATAGTTACTCCAAACTCAGATGTTCACAAAGTTACTGACTTTTCTCACCATTTGAAAGTTGCTTAATCACCCACTGAGAAAATAATCCAAAGCAAAAACGGAATAATATAACATAATTCCAATTTAGGAAAACAAACTGCTAATGTATGTCCTTAAACAATAATTCCTTCCCAAGTCCTTAAGTCAATACAGTAAATGCTTTGGAACACTTCCTATGTGCTTGTTCTGTGCCTGAAACTGTATAGCATGTATGTTATATTTTATAAATATAGTCCAGATGGCCAACTACATATATATCCCCAATCTGTCCACTCTTCACCTCACTCTTTCCGTCCTTCATAACTATTAAAATATAAACTAATTCCCTACCATTTTGATAAAAAGCAAATGCAATGATACATCTAATTTATCATCTCATTTCTTCCTCCACTATAAAAAATAGCAAATTATTACAACACGCTTGTGTAGTTACTATAAAAATTTATAGCAGAAAGTGTCTTAGAAGCATTAATAGTAAGGCTTCAGGATTCATGTTTAAAGGAAGTCTAACCATAAGTTTCACATCATATTACTACACTTTGGGCTACTTTTGTTCCTTTTATCTCTGTATGCTAAAGCTATTAATATTTTCCAATAGAATGATTCAATTGAAAACACACTGAAATGTAAGATGAAAGTAACTGGTTGGGTTGCCCACTCTATTTAGTGTGGCTGCCACCACAGCCTTCCCTGTGTGTAGAAACATAACTAAACACAAACAGAAAAATCAGACTGAATATAAAACCACCCTAGAACGATGTTAATAAACACGAGAGTGAAAGTCATTCTCAAGTAAGCTAAAGATGCTTTCACTATCCATAAAGAAAAATACATGTAAGTGAAATGAACTATTGCAATTTCTAAAGTTATATCTGGTTGTGCCACAGGAAAACCTAAGTAAACTTCAACATGTGAAGTTCATTATGTAGTTATGGTTCAGAAAATATCTTTTTTATTTTTAAATGTATTTAAATGCCTTCGGGTTCTCATTGTGAGATTAAAAATACTTAAAATACACCAAGAATATTATCTATAACACTAAATTAAATAGTCATTTTTTGAAAGTTCTTTCAAAATTGACACTTTGAATGAATTGCAGCATAAAAGTTATTGCAATGTGGGACTGCAACAATTTCCTCTATTCCCTATTTATGCTTCAAGTGTAATATTTTTTCTGATACTATAATTACAGAAATACTAAGATAATATTTAAGTATGCTTTCCAAAGTCAAAAATTTTTAATAGTAGATATAAAAGTACTGACAACTATGAAATGAAATCAATTTCCTAAGAAAACTAGTTAATAAACTCAGTAATATTCCAATAATAAACATGGCTTTCCAGTTATTGCATCCACTATTAAAAATTGTATAAAATAAATCGACCTATTTATTCTTAGCCAGAAAAACAGGCAATTCTGGCAAAGCAATTTTTCTCTTAGATAATGCACACATTTGTATTACGTTTCAATCAGAGCAAATAAAACTCTTACACTCACCCTTACTTTTTTAGGAGTAATCAGAAAAATATCAGTTAAATATTCTGTTTCCTAAGGGAAAAATACAAGGAAGGTTTTGGGTTATTGTGCACCTAACTGTCAAGACTTCAGTGTACACTTTTATCAAATAAAATTCCTTGTCCGTAAATATTGTGCTATTTTTTCTAAAAGGTGCTCCCACCAAAACATTTGAGAGTTCACTCCCCTGTTTACATCAAGACAATAATAAAAACACAGGCCTTAAAAAAAAGATACAGTTAGAGATAGAAGAAGACCCCCAGCCATATCTTTTTCTACCCTCTCCCCTCACAGCCGAGACCCCTCCGGTCCAGCAAGATTAAACACGCCCCTGGAGCCCACCTGACCGGATGAGAACCCCGGTTTCAGATTCCTCTCTGGTCCCTATTTCCCTTCCAATGTGGACGAATGCCAAACCACAATGCTAACTCAGTTACAAGCACCGACAAGCTCCTATTGTCAATAACTAATTTTTTAAATGCGATCAAGAAAACACATCATCTGTTTCTCCTCTGACAACCGTTACTCGACAGGAAGTTTCTCTCTTTGCACTGTGAATGCTCTTGTGAGTTAAATTCCGTCCGCCCCTGACAATCAGAACACATTTAAGACTCGGATCCCCTTTTCAGAAAACCAGTCTCACGAGACTATGTGTGTTATTTCTTAACTTAGAGAAAAATATTTTATTCAGTTTTATTTTTATCAATATTTCTGTTTAGTGCTGGTGTGGGGGCAAATAAAATATTTCTTTTCTCTCAAACCAAGACAAGCTCAAACACTGAGACCTAATTCAAGATTCCAGTCTTTCACTTCAAAGTGAATGAGTTTATTTTATAAGAAATTGTGTTTTTATTTCCCCCCCCCCACAAAATCAGCTTCAAATGGCTGAGAAAAGGAAACCCTTTATCTACATAGTCTGGACTGCTTAACAGTGCAGACAGTGAAATCCACAGCTTGTCCTTTTCCCCACACAAATATACTGGACCTCGGTGAGGTCGCCTCTCTCTCTGTCTACCCATTTTCTGCTACAGCTTGGTGTGCCCGATCCCAGGGAACACCAGTATCCATGCTCTGGCTTTAAGACACTACAGAGAGTCAGAGAAGCAGAGGATTACTGAAAGCATACCTAGACCGTTCAAACCTACGGGCTCGTCAATGCTTCAATTCAAAATATTTTGACCATTGAAACAGCTTGTCTCTGCTGAACTCACCTTTCAGCTGCCACTCTGCCTGCAGGTGACAAGTATCCTCTTCCATGGGAAAACTGGACAAATCAGCCTTATCTTGTTGGAAGGTTTTCACCCAAATTAATGAGATGTTCTTATGTGAAGAGGAAACAGCAAATTTTAACAACAAAACTAGGTTTATTTTTAGAGACATAACTGATTGAAAAAAAATAAACCCTTCTGTACTGAGACATGGATTACGTGATCTCACCTTATGGGGAGTTTTTAGAAAATTCAGTTTAGCTGTGGGTTATATAAATATTTCTATAAAATTCTATTTGTGGAACTTCAGACTTTATCAAACTTTGCTTTAACTCAAAAATAACCTACATTTCTAACTAAATTTGGAAAGAAGCTTTCAATGTAAAGTAGATGTTTTAGTTAATAAACAATTTTGAGTACAGTTCTTTTAAATTAACAGCATCTACATATAAGGAAGTAAATCCATCTATTTAATTTATTGAGTACCTAGTCAATCATAATCATTTTATGTACATAAACAGCTTTTCATAGCTTAGAGAACACCTTCATATGCATTACTGAATTTCTATGTTTTGACAATTAGAAAAATGACATAATTTCTGCTGTTACTCATTTTCCTAAGGAAGAATAAAATAGGTGTAGAACAGATAAATACAGGGTAATGACTAGGACAGAACACTTTTTCTTTGAGATATAACTGACTTATAACAGTGTATTAATTTTAGGTGTAAAACATAATGATTTGACAGAAGTATATGAAAAGAACACTTTTAAAAGGATTCATTCAACGGAATGAATCAAAGAAATCTCAAAAATAATTTTACAGATTCTACTTCCTCAAATTTCTAATTAAGTCTATTTTTCCATGAAAAATAGATGAAAAAACCTGAAACTTCCAGCAGGCCCACTCCCCTTCCATTGAGAGTTTCCTAACACAGGTTTAAATCCTGCCAACTGCAAATCTCCTCCGTATTTGCACAAGCACTCTGATTTCTTCGCTGTCCATGCCTAATTTCTTCATTGTCTGCCAGCACTGTAACCTTCTGGTACACGGCTCAGTGCTACCTAAGCATGCTGCTTCCACATAGTAGGTACAAAAGTAAACATCTTTTTGCTTGAATAGAGTTATTTTATTTTTTTATTTTATTCATTTATTTTTAGAGAGGGAAGGGAGGGAGATAGAGAGAGAAACATCAATGTGCAGTTGCTGGGGGTCATGGCCGGCAACCCATGCATGTACCCTGACTGTGAATCGAACCTGCGATGCTTTGGTTCCCAGCCCGCGCTCAATCCACTGAGCTACGCCAGCCAGGGCTTGACTAGAGTTATTTTAAAGGAGGCAAATGGTCTGGTTCTTAACCAGGAACACAAACATATCAGTTGAAAAAAACACATGGAAGCTAGACAATGTCATGCTATAAGGAGGTTTCAGCTACAGGTTGCAGGGCTATCTGCCTAAACCACTGATTTCAATGAGCACACCAATGACACGCTAATCAAATTCGCAGTGACGTAAACCTGAGAGGAATCATTTGTTACAGTGAGAAGCCAAAGATAAAATCCAAAAGGGTTCGGGCAATGATGGCCCCAGACTGAAGTGATCTTATTTCAGAGAGACAAATAAAAGTCCCTATACCTCCTGCCCAACCGTAGGGCAGCAGGCTGGGTGACATTGGGGGCTTTCATTAAACTCATGAAGCTCAAGAAGGGTTCACAATGAGACCTGTTGGATAAACACGTAACCCAAATGATAACTGGCTCCGAGTTAGATTAATGTAAGCTTAGATGACAGTCCCACTTGCATGTATTGGTTGGGTCACACCCAAAACACCATCCCCAGTTATCACCAGGACTCTGAAAGGCAACTAGATAAAATGGAGCAGAGTCAGGAGAGAGAGACAAACATGGAGACTGTGAGTAATAGCCATAACAGCATCAGTGAAAACAATAATTATTAACACCCATAAATCAATCATTTTTAAAAATATTTTATTTATTTATTTTTGGAGAGAGGGGAAAGGAAGGAGAAAGAGAAGGAGAGAAACATCAGTGTGTGGTTGCTTCTCATGCACCCCCTACTGGGGGCACAACTTGGGTCACAACCCAGGCATGTGCCCTGACTAGGAATTGAACCAGTGACCCTTTCGTTTGCAGGCCGGTGCTCAATCCACTGAGCCACACCAGCCAGGGCTCATAGATCAATTATTATATGTCATCTACTATACTGAGGTTAACACGGCTTATCTCAGATTTGACAAAACCCTCTAAAATGGGAATTACAGCCATCCTCATTTTATAGATAAGGGAACTAAGGCTTGAGCACATCAAGGACTTCCCCCACATTCACCAGGTCGCAGGTAGAGAAGCGGCAGTCTACTTGTAGGGCCCGAACTCTTGGCCCGAGCCTGTCCATCCAATTGCTGCGCCCCTAATGTGCGCTAGGATGAAACCACTGGAATGCGAGAGTGAGTAAGACCAGGAGAAGCCTCTGAGCTCAAGAAACCTACATCTCAATGGAAGAGAAAGACTCTTTAAAGTAAACAAATAATAAAAAAGTAAAGCAAGTTCCACGAAGGAAACAAATAAGGTGCTACGAGAGAGTAAGGGGCAGGTGGTGCGGGGAGGAGAAGGGTGTCTGTTCCTAGTTACAGAAGCGGAGGCATTTAACAGAAACCAAAGAAAGAAGAGAGTCGGTCAAGTGCAGGAAGAGCGAGGAAGGACACATGAGGCAGAAGCCTGCGCCGGCGTGTCTGAGAAGCTAAAGGAAAGGCACTGAGGCCCGGGCAGGGGACTCCCGGAGAGGAGGTGAGAAGAGGGTGGGGAGACCCGTGGGGGTCGGATCGCACAGGGCCTCATAAGCTTCGGGAAGCAGTTGGGCTTTGTTTCTAAAGGGAATTGGAAAGCCACTCCGAGTGGTTAACTGGGAGAACGACGTGATGCCCATTTTGTTCCTGCGACAGTGTTGAGTATGGACTGAGGGGACATGCTTCCATGAAGCTAATGTTGCGGTTGGGGAAGACAAAATAAGTGAGTAAGATAGTAAAGCAGAAAGGCGAGTTGGGGGTGTTGGAAAATGGTGTACAGTTTAAAATACAGTGGTCAGGGAACGGCTCACGGAGGAGACGACGTTAGAGCACTGGCTTAAAGGCATTCGGCTCGTGATTTCACAGGCCACCGTGGGGAACAGAGTTCCTGGCAAAGGAGGACAACGAGTGCAAGGGCCCTGAGATGGAATGTGCCCGGTGCATCTGAGACACGGCAAGGAAGCCAGGGTAGCTGGAGTGGGGATGGGCGGGGGAGCAGGAGGTGACGGCAGAGAGGCAGCAGGAGGGCCAGACTGGGCAGAGCCTCGCAGATCACTCACAGAGACGGAGACAGGGGACCCTGGGCAGGGTCATCAGAAGAGTGACAAGATCTGACACGGGGTTTAACAACATCCCTCTGGCCTCGAAGGGACAAAAATGGGGAGAAACAGGGAAGGGGGAAGCCAGTTAAGGCATTATTGCAACAACGCCAGTGACGATGACGGTGCCTCGAACTAGAGTGTAGCAGTGGGGACAACTGAAGGAGCTAGACATACGGTGGGGGGAGGGGTGGTGAAAAGATGCTCAGTGCTGTCAATCATTAGGGAAATGCACGTTAACACCGCAGTGAGGTACCATTACACACTCTGATTTCAAGTGGTCGACAGCCACTTCCGGCAAGAAACTTCAGTATCCTGAGCCTCAGTCTTTCTACTCCCACCTACTCCCACCCCTTGTACCTCCTTTGCCCCCGGGTGTGCCTGAACAGTGCCTTCGCATACCCTGTCCCTTTTGCCTGAATGGCCTTCCCTTCCACTCTCCCCCACCCCCTCCTGACTCTGCTGAAATATGACTTTACAGCAGAATCTTATTTTTTAATAGCAGTTTTATTGACATAATCCACATACAATCCTACCATGACCGTGTACAACTGAATGTGTCTTAGTGTGTCTGGAGGCAGGCAACCACCACTCTGATCAGTTTCAGGGCGTTTTATCACCCCAACGAAACAACCTTTTGTACTCATCAGCAGTACGTTCCATTCACTGCCAACTCCCTCAGTCCCGGGCAACCACGAATCCACAGTGTCCACTCTGCGGATTTCATTTAATGGAACCATGTAACAGGGTGCAGCCAAGGGGGTGGGGGGAAAACAGGGACTCATAATGGGAGCTAGAACTCGGTGTCCAGGAAATATTAGAAAAATATATATATATATAGGAATGTCCTCATCCCCACAAGCCTGAGCTGGGGAATGGGATGCATGGAGCAGGACCATTGGGAGCTGTTTTGCATAGCAACAGGTTTGCAGGTAACCTCTAGAATGGTCATTTAACACAACTATAACCTTTAACTGGTTTCACAGATATGTTAAACAGCTGTGGCCATGCTTTGAGCCAGGGGGATGGGAGTGACTTCAGCTCTTGATGTAGCTGGGAGGCAACGCCCCCTGGTTACAGCGCCTGTGTGAGAGCTTGGAGATGATTGGCTCCACACCACAGGGCCACACCTGCCCGGACTTACTACGGCAGCCCAGTAAAGCTGGAAGAATACGGGAATGCTGGCAGGTGTGGCCCATTGTGGGAGGAGCCGGAAATGGTGCGGCAGAGGAGGGTGGGTGCTGGGATTTAAACCCGGGTGCGGCAGCCATTCCGAGTCTTTTTGGGGACCACGTGGCTTGCGCAGAGGAGAACCACGGACTTCTGTTTCTTTTTCTGAGATACGGTACCCCAGACTGGGCAGAGGGGGAAGGAAGGATTGCATGTTTGTGGGTATTCTAAAGGACTTCGGGATCTCAATGAAGACATTAGGTTATTACTCTTAAGTTTGTGTAACTCTTTAAACAAATAATCCCTTCCCCTTTCACCCATCTCTGGCATTGAGAGACATCTTTCCCTGGTGGTGGGCAAGGTGAACCTAGTATGGGGTTGGGGACCTCCCAGAGCACAAGGGTGGGTCCATTCGGTAATAGTATATCGTTCACCCCTCCCCCCGGTCTGTTCTGTAACAGCCAAACAATATGTTGTCTTCCGTGACTGACTTCCTTCACTTAGCACAATGTTTTCAAGGTTCACTCTGCTGCAGAATGCATCGGTATGCAGTCTCTTTTATTGCCAGCGTGTGCAACAGATACAGATGTACACAGTCACATTTTATTTACGCATACATTCATTGGTGAGTATGTGGATTATTGCCAGTTCCGAGTATTATAAATAATGCTGTTTGAACATTCATAAACATGCTTTCATAAGGTCATATTTGATTTCTCTTGGGTACATGTACCTAGTAGTAGGATTGCCAGGTCCTAATGGTAACTCTAAGTTGAGGGTTTTAAGAAACTTCCCGACTTTTTCAAAGCAGCTGCACTATTTTAGAATGCTACAAACAATGTATGATGAGTCTCCAATCTTTCCACATCTTTACCGACACTTATTATTATCTATCTTTTTTATTGTAGCCACCCTAGTAGGTATGAAGTAGTATCTCATTTCGGTTTGGATTTACACTTCTCTGATAGCTAATGATGACGAGCACACTTACACCTGTTCATTTACCATGTGTATAACTTCTTTGGAGAAGTATCTATTAAGATTCTTTGCCTTTAAAAAAATCCTTTGAACACCTCTCCCACCACGATAAGCCACTCCTTTTACCGAGCCCTCACCTATCACATTTAATGTCCTTATCAGACCAGACTACATGACTTGTATGGGCAATCAATATATTTTATTTGCAAATAAAATGACGTCTGTCTTATAATGAAATTCATCTGTTTAAAAGGCTAGACGTTTTATCGTTCTATTATTAATGCTAATGTAAAGAATATGATTGAAAATTGCTGACAGTAAAATTGCATTCTTATTATCTTAAGAGAAGTGTCACATTTACAAAATCAGGGTGAATAACTGGGGAGCTTGCAATGACACTTGAGACTCATGTAATTTTTCAATGATTTTATTAATGCTTAATGCATAAGGAGGTGAGGCAGAAAAAAATGTCCTATGTTTCTAGAAGCACCCCAGGAATTTAGAGCTAGAGGAAACATTAGCTACCACTTATCTAGGCTTCTCACTTTCCTGGGGGAGAAAGTGAGTGGCTGAGACATTTGCTCGGAAAGCTAGCTGGAAAGCCAGTGCGAGAGAAGTCGGGTCTTTGGACTCACGGCTCTCAGCTAAAGTCATACCCTGTACACTCCGTGCTTCCCCTTCCGTCACTAGTGATGGGGAAATCTTCTCTAAATCATCCAAGTAACCATTAGTTCTTCATTTCCAATATGCCAATCCTGCTTGATTCCAAGATGGTTAATAAAATGACATTTTATTGGATGTTATCTGAAATTTGCAAACCTTAACATTGTCCGCTACACGGAGAACACCACAAAGGAAATGAGAAGGCTGTGCGAACGTTCCCCGGCTGGACTTCCGTGCCTGGCTGCAGGGTGTGCAGGGTGCTAAAAATGGGCAATGGCATTGAGACTCTGACCCTTGCAGAAGCCCATTTTCTATGGGGGATCTTTAGTAACAGAGATTTGTCACTTAAGGTAAACTGTGTTCATTTATACAAGTATGCTACGGAATCAAAAGACACATGTGTTGCTTGAGTGCATCTTCCCTCCCCGCCCTGCCCCACCGCACCCCTCCTTCCAGCCCCCAAACCTTTGCTCAAGGTGCCCCGCTGGACTTTGCCCCCGAAATGCCTTTCTCTCCCATCTATGCTGGGCAACCTCTCAACCATCCTTCAGGGATGCCATGTCTGCCTCCTCTAAATCCCCACACCGTTTTGTTGTTTGCTGATGGGAGTTACCAGGTTCTCTCTGACATACAATTATCTGCATCCCTGTCTTATATACTTCCCTCTTTAAGAACAGAGATTCACCTGAGGCCAGCATGGTGTAGGCAATACATGGTTGCTGAATGACAGTCTTGCCCTACACAAGCGAAGTTTAGGGCAAGAAGATCCTAAATTTGTGACTGCTTCTTACTTTACAAGTACACATATTAAAGGCATCTCCGTGAAGGATAGGCAGCCCCACATAAAAATCCTTCAGATATTGTTAAGTGAAAAAAGTCAGAAGCAAAATTATATCTAGGCTATGTTTACTCCTTGCAAATATCATATATGCATATGGACAAAAAGTGGAAGGTAAAACAGAAAAACGAAAACAATTTGCTCTGTTGGGTGAGGGAATTATTGGCTTCTGTGAGTGTGTGTATGTTTATACAATAAATATTGTTTTTAAATATATACATATGTGGTAAGTAGTCATATTTTCACTGGATATGGGTACTAATATACCTGAACTGTAAAAAAAAAAACCACAAAAGTATTGTCCTCTGTCTGATGCCTGTCCCGCAGGGACACCCTTTGAGGAGGGGCAGACTCGGCCCCTGAGAGGAGACTGTGCGAGGCTGGCAGGCTGGCCTGGTGAGTCCAGCTTTTAAAGTCAAACCAGACAATTTTTTAAAGACTAGAATATGTATCATCCAATGAAATGGAACATTTAGAAAAAGGTTGTATTTCTTCAGGGCCAGTTGGTGATCAACTTTATGTCTTCCTTCCTTAAAACAAAACTATTTCTTGAGTTCAGCTTACGGTTTTATATTCCTGTCCAAAGGCAAACATCTGTCTCTAAGCACTTACCCCATCGGGCATCCTATGGGGTAGGAAATGGGCTTGTTTTGTTCCCTAATTGTGTCCTTATCTCCTAAATAGCCTCAAATGTCTATTCAGATATAGTTTCTGCTTATATATTGACTTTTTAAACTATATTATTAGGGTGAGCAGTATTCACATCTTCACCTAAAAATCAAATACTTCTTTCTCAAGCACATGAAGTGTTTCTATGAACCAGGTATGTACAGTCTGGCCTCTAAAGTCATGGCCCAAGTCGTTAACACAGTTGGTAAATGCTACATGCCCCAAGGAATCCGACTCGGGGTTATTTACTGGACCAATCTGGCACTGTCCCTCTTTGCAAAAAAAAAAAAAAATTCAAACTTACTTTTTAACTGCTAATTTTGTGACTGTAGCAACACAATTATGATTTAAAATGAAGAAATGAGCTTTATTTCACATGGTCTTTTAGAAAAATAATAACTCCAATCATCTTGTATTAAGTGGAGCTGTTTTGCATTATTTACATAATCCTATTTGTCCCATTCAGACATCACACCAGGCAAGAACAAAAGAGGCTGATTGATTAGACATACGCCGGGCTGAAGAATTTTCTCAGAATTCTTGGTGAGGCGGTGATAAGAACACAAATTTCTCTAAGTATGCTGAACAATGCTTTAGGGCATACTTAGGGAAGATGCTATGAAAAAAAAAAAAGCTTTATTGCATCACACACATGGAACCAGATTCTCCCTCTCATGGGCTGTAGCCAGCACGAAGTTCACACTACATTAATTTGCACTTGTCGATATGCTGCTTTGCAAGTATTTTTAAGGCATGTTCAAATGTGTACTCTTGTCTCCTCGCCTAGAATATAAACTCCCCAAGGGCAGGACCTGGGTCTTCTCGTTCTCACCCCGCGGGGTCCAGGATCCTGGCCTGGGCAGGCCAGGCCTTCGGGAAGGGCTGGTGTCAGAGCAGGGCGCAGGGGAAGGAAGGTGCGAAGCCTCCAGCAGTGACAGAGTGTGAAGAACACTGGAGAGCGTCTCTGTCATCACCAGGACCGAGTGATTACATGTGCGAGCGACGTGCCCACGTGGCCCCTCTCCCAGGCATCTCTGAGAGAGAGAAGTGAGACTGCAGGTGGTAGTTGGAAAAAGTCTCTGAAGTCTACTCTCCAGAAGTCATCTATTACCTCAGTATACTCCCCAAAGCCTTCTGAAGAGAGAATACAGAGTTACTGACACAAAGCAGAGAACGGAGACGAACAGGATCGGACTTGAGTCTGTTGGTGCTAAAAGGCTAATGCCACCCCCGGCCCCTTGAACAGACAGAGTGAAATATTTCTAGGGTGTTTCCAGAACCAATTAGAAGACAGTGGACCTCAGAGGTCTTTTAGCAGGATCTCCAGGTAACCCATGTTGCGGCTACTATTTAAAAGTAACATTTCAGAGGAGGAAGCCCCCAGCTGCCTGTTGCAACAATCTATTCCAATCTTCCTACTGTCGCAAAGTCCTTATTTCCGGCTATCGTGACCTCCAGTTCCCGAGATTAAATCGCTTTGTTCTTATTCTTTCCATGTGGAAGATCAAGAGCAGGTGGGTCCTTGAGAGACTCTGCCATGCCCTTGAAGACAGTGAGCAAGAGTCCAGTCTTCCCCAAGTAAAAAGGTTCCGTCCTTCAGTTTTTCTTGATTGCTTTTATTTCTCTGGCTTCAAGTAGGACTTATTTTTAGGACTTGCCAGGCTTCCTCTCGTCTTCACACAAAGCCAGACAATATAGACACACTCCTTCCCACCATCTAATTAATTCAGTTGAGCCTGGGAAATTACTCCTGTGTTGATACAGTCCATGTTCAATGTCAGAATTATTAAACCGCTGAATCACACTGCTGTAGACATAAGCAAACCCCAAATCCTTTCTTGCCCTATTTTTTCTAGCCAGAATTCCCTCATCTATTTCTTCTGTACAAGCGCTCTACCCTTAACTACCTGCATTGATTACCCCACTCAGGTAAATCTGAATGTCAGTGCTCCCTACCCAGAAGTAGCCACAACTCCAAAATCATAACTTTCACAATATTGGCAAGAGAGTCTCACCTATGGTATTTTTACCAACATAAAAACAAAATTGTAAATATAAAACAACTTTTTATACGTATAACCCCATTGAAGCCATTATTAAGCCACGTGCCACTAATAAGATAGTGGCCCGATACCCAGCCCTTCGCCCACTGGGCAATGCCATTTGATGACTGAGAGACCAGGGGTGTGGCATACTTGCTATATTGGACACATGCTAATGCCACGAAGGTATAATTTAAGATTGGGGAGTCTCCTACCTCAAGGCTCCACGTATTTCCCTATCGGATTTACTGGGGCGGCACTGGTAAATAGGATCACGTAGATTTCAAGTGTACATTTCTACGACACGTGATCTGTATATTGCACTGTGTGTCCACGTGATACGTGGCCTGTGTATTGCACCCGAGCTCCACGTTCTCATAGGCGAGGGAAACTCGAACAGCTTTATTTCTGTCCCTCGGGCAGGAGCTGGCAAACTTTCTGTGATGGGTCAGACAGCAAATATTTCAGTCTCTGAAGAGGCCCACGCGGTCTCTGCCGCAGCCCCTCAACTCCACCTTCGCCGCCGCGGGGCAGCGGGGACGCTGCGTTAGCGAGTGGGTGTGGCTGGTTGTACTGCAGCTGCGTCTGGGAAAGCCGGCAGCAGGTCGGATTGGCCCGTGGGCTGCGACTGGCCCACCCGTGTCTGTACACGGCAGTGGGGATGTATGCGTGGGCATCAGAACCCCAAACCTCTCTGTCTGTCCACCCCCACAGCCACGGCAGCTTCTTGGCTATGTGAGCAGTGCTTGTGGTTTGATGCTCTGTGGCTGACGTCTCGGAAGGAATGCTTAAGGATTTCCTACCGGAATTCGGGTTCCGAAGTGCAGTCTGATGGAGGGGGTGGCCTGGCTCCCATGTGTTCTTGTGTGTCCTGGTCTCTCTCGGGAATCCGAGGGCAGGTCTCAAACACTTGTGTCCCTCCAGCTTTCTCTTCCTGGCCCTGCGACCTTGCTGTCCTCCACCCAGGGTGGCACCGGTTCTGCTGTGTCCCTTGCCCCGTCAGGAGCCTGGATGTGGCCGGGGGAGGTTGGGATGAGTGTGCACACTCCTGGCATCTCAGGGCAGGACATGGAGGCAACCTGCCTGTCCCAGGCTGGCTGCACCACAGGCCCGCACACCAAGGGGACTCAGTGCGGAGCCTCTGCTCCCCCGATGCAGGGACCAAGCGTGTCCACACTGGAGGTTGCCATCTCTAGGGGCCGTGTGTCTGACCAGCTTGGGCAGGGGAGAATGAGTCCCTCTGCTCCCACTGGGGTGGTGTGTGGGTCTGCGGCTGGTGGCCAGGAGCGCCCAGAAGCCATGGGCCTACTGGAAATGTGGGGGGCCCACGCTCTCCCACGGTCACCGCCAGCCTGGAGGGACCCCAACATTAAGTAGCAAACAGAAAACCCCATGAACAGGTTAAGCGAGAGACAGACAGCAGAAGAAAGGAACCGGTTTATATTTTTATACCTCGAATTCATTTTCTGCCTGCCTTTTGAACAAAGGGCCCCGTGTTTTCATTTTGCAGGAGGCCCTGATCAAAGGTTGGGGCTATAAGGACCATCTTCTGAGGTTCGTCTACCAAAATGGGAGCTGACAGAGAAAATTCCACTCATTTTCAGAGGCAGCTAACCTCGGCCGTGCCAGGGCGCTAGAGGGCCTTCCTGCAGCATTCCTAAGTCGTCGGTGTAAGGCTCTGAAATTCATTATGTTATGAGTTTCAGACGCCACGGGGCTCCTTTCAGGACATGGTGGGGGGGTGGGGGCTACTGCATGGGGCGTGTCCCTCAAACAGTCTCCCGCAGGACCAATTCATCTTTCTTTCAAATGATGGCACCTCACAAATACAAAGCACAATCGAGTTATCATGCATGCAATTTAATAAAACAATAGGCAAGGAAAGTTGAAAGTCTGCACTGTTTCCCTTTATTTCCTATTAAAGAAGGCAATACTACAACATTCTTCCCTATTTTCCTGATTTGAATAAACCAGCTGTAAAACAAGGATGGTTGAGGTGGTGGGAGAAATTTGAATATGGCTTGGGCATTGTGTGACATTATAGAATTATTGTGAATATTCTCAGGTGTGAAATGACATAGCGATTGTGAAATAATATTTCATAGATGCACACAGAAGTATTGATGGGTGAAGTAACAATGTCTGAGGTCTTTTTAAAATGCCTCAGCAAAAGAACGAGTGCAGGAAGAAGACGAGAGGAAGATGAAAGGGAAGACGGAGACGGAGGGGACAGAGTTGATGAAAATGAAGACACAGAGGAGAGGGGGGACAACAGGGGAAGATGGGACAGGGCAGGCGAAACGACGATGCTGAAGGAAACGTGGAAATGCATTACCACACTCTTCATCTTCACGCGTGTTTTTAAATTCCTGTGATGGGGTGTGTGTGCCTGCCTGTTGCCTACAAAACTTTCTAGTAAAAATCAAGATACAGATTATTCCATTCTCCTCCAAACCAAATATCCTTTTATTTTCTTAATTGTGGTGTGTGTGTGTGTGTGTGTGTGTGTGTGTGTGTAAGAAGCCCCCCGGAGTTGACAGGAGCGCTCTAAGCTGAAGCGTACAAAGGAGAGGACGGAAAGGCTAATCCACCCATGGATTCCTGACACAATATTTAAAGAAAGGGAGAAAGTGGGAGGAAGACATGGTCATTGTTACTCTCCTAACCTTTCTTTCTAATTATGCCACAGTCAAGCCTCGGGTCACAAGGAAAATGATTCTGGTGGTCAAACATTTGCCCTGTTTTGGATACATCAAAAAAGCCCTTGTTCTCACCGCATTCCAATCTCCGTTTCCCACCTACTTTGGAAATGTACCAAATGGTCAGCTCAACAAAAATATGGGTAAAACGACTCTATTACAAGGATCACCCTTGTTTGTGCCCCTAGAGAGAGGCTTCCTGCTATTCTGAATTGCACGACCTGCAACCCTGAAAAAGTTAAACCCACTTTATATTATTCCAGGTATTTCTGATAAATGCTCTGCATGCCCAGCTGCTAAAAGTTAAATGTAAATTTCCTTCCTGAGTGCAGATGGTGGCCATGCAAAGTAGCTCTTGGGTCTTAGAGACAGAAGGTCAGGTCATGGCCGAGAGACCAGAGAACAATCGTCGCTTTGCTACCCAGATCGTCCCTGGAATGAGACACCGCCACTGTCTTTTCTGAAACTGTCTGCTCCGTACAAAATAGTGACAAAGGCTACCTATAAGACTTCCTCACGTTCTGTCCCAGAAAAAATGGTAACGAGGACCTCACAGCACAGACACTTTGTAACCATGCAGAGGTTTAATTCCTGACCCTCTGATCTGCTAAAGAGGCACATCTCTACCGAAAAACAACACTAAAAATCATTATAAAACTGCTCATGTTTCCTTATCTAGCAGGAAATATTTGCAAATGAAAACTCCTTTTAAAACCCCGCCACTTTAGCCTCCACACCATTGCCGGTTAATTAAAATAAAATAAGATGTGGGATATAATGCTAAAAGACTAATATTATACACACATTATTCATTTACAAGTGGTATTATAATGTCATTGTTCCTATAGTGTTTTTTTTCTCTTTGGAACATTATAATGTAAATTTAAATAAGTCAGAAAATCTTCCTTGCTACATTTTTCCAGTCAGTCCTAAACGTTATGCTGGCAGATGTTATTATATAGCTTTGGTGGTATTTTATAAGTATCATGAGGCCGTGCCCACATGGTCCTTTAAAAACGAGCCACAGTGCATCAGCAAAGGAAAGTTCTGTGTTTGGTCTGGTAGTTCTAACCTTCGGTCCCTGATAAAAAGAATTTTCAATTTCACTATCAGGCACGCCCCCAACTGGATGGAAGAGAATAGTTCTATTATTTGCACATGTTCGTAATGAAAATTCTTCTGGCAATGTAAAAACCTGTAACACTTTGAATATAATGATACAAAAGCAGAATTTAATTTAATTTAATGCTTTTAATTTAATTAAAAGCAGACTTTAGATTTTACTTCAGAGCCAGGGATTTCAAGTTTTGACTTGAAAAACTTAGTACACTGTTTCATTATTACTTTTACTTTCAGTATTTTTCCATTTGTGTGAGTGTCACAGCTGATCAGGTTGAAAGAGAAAATATGTTGGAGAATATAAGGAAAATGCTTTGAATTAGAAACACGTTTTTTAAAGTTTACTTAGGGCTACCTACTTCTAAATTGCAGCAATTTCTTTAAAACATTGATACTAAGACCTCGGTCTTATTTTAATTGAATAGATTTATCAACCTGCTTTCCTTGAATATAAAAAATGAAAGCCTTCAATGTTCTGTACTGTAACATAAAAATAGAAAATCAAAGTTAGCCAGCCACTTAGAGCAGCCTTGCTAACCCTTTTATCCGTGTTGTCAGTTAAAATTGGGGCATATATATGATTGCGACAACAATTTAATATGAAACACCTGTTCAAACTGAAGGAAGCGGAATTTTTCTCTAACATTTCTAATTTCACTGTGTTTGGGCACCCTGAGCAAACGTATTCATGCTTACTTGGTGAAAACTGGTTTCACTCTGCCAGCAATCGATGTGATTGACATATTTACATATCAACTCATCCCATCTTTCAAATTTTAAACTTTTTCACTTAAAATGGGATTCGAGTTGGCATCTTTCAAGAACTTTATGTATGTATATTTTAGGTTCAAACTGTGCATTAGAACATTTTTCTTTACTTTTGTACGTAACAGACACACATCTCCAGAAGTGTACTTATGACCTGTCCGATTGCAACTCTGTATGCATGTGGTGGTGTTCTCACCCGTACACGTGAAAGGTGGTAATCTGAGGCAACTACAAGTGAAATTCTTTTAATAGTCTAAAGCAAATAGTTCTATTAGTTAGAAACAATGTAATAGAAACAAATGGCTTAGGAATAAAACCACATCAACTTCAGATAGAACATGAGTTATGTGTTAACTGCTGGGGGTCTGTGTCATCTCTTACCTGATCTTTAATTTCAAGATCCCTTGCAGTTTTTATTCTGTACTCTCTGTGCTCCTTTTCTGCCTCATCTTTGTCCAGTTTGGTTTTATTCAGTTGATAGCGCATTTCCCCACACACCTGTTAGAGTATAAAAACTAGATCAGTAGCTCTCGGAATCTACCAGGCATTGCCTACAATTAGATCTTTTAGTGCCCCCTAGAGGTCATATAAATAAAATACAATAAAACTTTTCTAAGAAGGGCACTTTCTATTAGAATATTCAATATAATATTCTGTTAAGATGTGGAGGCAATATCAGGTATTGTTGAGTCTAACAATTTCAGATTACAGATAAAGAAATGCATAACTAAGAAATTTAAGTCACGTGTCCATGATTTATTATGTAAAATCGTAGTTTCAATGGCATATTACCATCCAAAATGCAATATCATCTCAATTTGAATTAGGTAAAATTATTAATTAAAATATTAAGCTATGATATTATTTATTTAAACTTTTATGGTTAAATATACACTTTATATTATATAACTTTCCTTTAAACACTTTATCAATTAGGCTTTTATTTAAGGAAATTTGTAAAGAAATTCTGCTGCCTGCTAATTGACTATATGACTGATATTTAAGTTTAGTAGCCAGGACTCACTGCAAGCTTTGCAGATAATGTCAGTCTTATCATGCACAGTGCTGCGCACTTAAGAAAGATTGTCGGGTGAAGGTCATAGACTGAAACTAGGCACGTTCTGTATCAATAGCCGTAGATTTGACATCAAAGGAAAATGCACATTTAACTGAATGTGAAATAACTCTAATGTATCATTAAATAATGAACACACATAGTATCTTTAAAATGTCCATCATAAATTTTTTCAATCTGTCATCTCTACAGATATAAATATATTTGGAAAAAAGCAATTAGCAGATAAATCTAAAGGAACTTTAACACTTGGGGATGAGAACCTGTAGAGAGAGGAATTAATACACAATTCTAAGTCAGCCTCTCATTTACAAAAACAAGTTTTAAAAATCATGTATCATGCAATGGTTGTATTTACTTGAAACTATTCAAATTTGGTATTTCTCCAAACATGATGGTTACAACTTTGGAAATTAGTACCATCATTATTGAAGTTCTAGAATCTTAGAAAAGCTATATGTGTTTTCTGTGTTCAAATAAAAAATACTTTCAAAAAGAAACTGGCCTGCATTCCAAAGTTCTTATCACTGTGACAGGACAGAAGAAAAAGCCACTAAGCTTTTCCCCTCAGAGAGCTAGGAAAATAACAAAATTACTAAAAATTCTATCTACAATACAAATGCTTTCAATGTGTGAGTTGATTTTTCTTGTTTCAAAAAAAATAGCAATTTGCAAAAGTTATTCATTTAAAAGCTAAATAAAATCTAAAAATTAAGAATGCAAAAAGAAATTGGAGGGGCCTTAATTTACTTCCTTTCTGAGTTCTGCCTTGTTTCAATCTATCTGATGTATGTACATGAATGAAATGAAAATATGCAACTTGGTAACATCAGAAATAGTAATTGTACAGCCATGGTGTGTAAAACTGAACACCAACACAAAAGTATTATATGTAATAAATGTATAAGCATTAGGTCTTATTTAAAATTATTTTACCCTTTGATTTAATTTTTAAAGTTCTCTTGCCTTATTTTCAGTTTAGCATCTATAAGTTTAACCATAATATTTAAATCCTATCTAAAGTAAATCCACAAATTAAATTGGACTAGAATTATCTCAAGGTTGAAAGCAATGTCAGGCACTCTTCTGATGCCTGAGTCCCTTTGGACAATTCTAGGGACAGATTATGTTCATTCTTTACTGTACACGTTTGAACCGGAAGTTCTTTCCCTACAAAGAACTGAAGACTCTTGCCGAAGTGTTCATCCATGAATCCAGCTTAACCATTTGCATCCCTCCGCATCAATTCTCCTACTTCTACCCGCCCCCTTCACACCAACACATCAATTACATTGGCAAAAATAATACTTTTAAACCTCTGCACTTGCTAGTTTGATTTTACAAAACAAATGATAATTATATAAACTCAAGGAAGAAAAAGGAAAAATGGGCTCCCTTTCCTAATGTATATCAAAGTTCATTCAATTACTAAATTATAAAACAACAATGGCATTAAAATGTGTCCAAATTTAGGAAAATATGTCGAGAAATAAAATTCAATACAAAAAGGGCATGCATTTTAAAATAATCTGTATATTGGTCAAAACCAGATTCATTTATTATGTCATGCATGCCCATATTTAGTTTCTTAGTGTTAAAACAACTGATTACTGAAATCTACATAGACTTCCAGTGTTTCTTAAATATGGACCTTACACTGGTCAGTTAAGATCATCAAACACTTTAGTTCCAGGTTCACAAGTCTGTGAAGCCCATACGGCAAACACTGGCATTTTACAGCATAAATTTAAAGACCAACAAAATAATGAGCTGTAGTCTTAGAATCTTGATTTTAGAGGCCAAGCCTGAAAAGGAATGGGAGGTACACAATTTTTTTGTGTGAAACATATTTTTCATGTCGTAAATATGTCTTTCAGTGTCATTGTGAAGACCAAACCTATGCTACCTCTGGCAAAAATTACTCCTAATTGGCACATTTAGAAATCCTAGTTTTATCAAATGTCCGATAACGCAAGTAATAAAGCTGGCTTGTTTACAAGCCCGTCTCAGCCACCAAACTCTGAAGCTCTGTGAGAACACAGCACGTGTCGTAACTGATCTTTGCACCGTGTCTGCGGCACCCAGTGAAGGAAGGGCCTGCCCGTGGCTATGTGCCATATTCGTTTTGCCGAATGACAACTAGGCGGACCTTTATGATCTTGAAATAACAAAACTTTTCTGCACTAAACTTCTTTCTGAACTTTGTATGTTAGGGGAAAATGTGTCAGAAAACATTTAAGTAATGATTAAACTGAAATCTTTCTCTGGGTGGAGCAGAGTGGCACAGCGGGAGCGTGCTGGGCCCACAGAATCTTCCTTTGTACCTTTGTGGCGTCCATTTCCCGGGAAGCAAGCTGGTTTTGAATTTCCTCTAGTTGGTTCACAGCCAAAACCTTCTCTCTTGTGAGCTTTTCCACCTGGGCCTCGAGTTGGGCAATATTCTGAGACAGAGTCAACATCTGCAAGGGGAAATAAAAGTCTTGAATGATAGTGGCACTTGGCAAGCTCGGTATTAAGAGGGTGTGGAATTCATAGCGCCTCAGCCACCAAGCTCTCTGGAAGTGGATGCTCTGTGCGTGGGGTCTGTGCACTTGACCTCTTCCACTCTCTGTCCCGTGTGACTTAAGTGTGTGCTTCCCTGGCCTCTTCCCTCATTTTGGAAAACATATAGCATGGTGATAAAATCAAAGGTTTGGGTGAACTTCCACGGTGGCAGCAGACGCCCGTGGAAGTTACGGAAGAGACTGACATGAATGAATTTCAGAGGAGGACTCAAACTCTTCTCCCATCCGGAGGGTATAAAAGGAACCGATTAGGAAAGCTGGGGAGGCAGACATCTTCCGAGACAGCTGCTGGTGGTCTATGAGCCAGTATCGCCAGTACCACCAAAGTGGGGGGGCTCTCCGCAGTTCCCCAGCCTTCCCACTACCTAGCTGGCCCTATGTCTCCCAGGGTTCTGCTCAGCCACGATCTCCTGTCCACCGGGAAGGCTTCTTTGACTCCTAGCTCCCAGCACCAAGCAGAAGCCCCTTCACGTACTCAGGGCTGATGCTGAGCGAATGCATACTGGGGTGGCCACGCCTGCTGTCGGCAGCAGCGGTCCATTCGCATAGGTCGCTATCCATGCCACGCTCGCTGGCGGTTTAGGGTTTGACCAGCACTGTGACGCATGCGCCTACAACCACCTCCGTGTGCCATATCACGCCCCGGCCCTGCATGCCTCCAGCACAGCTCTTCTCACTGCGGTTTCCCGTCTCCCTGTCTCTGCCTGTTTCCTCCGGAGACCGTCGACGCTCAGCAAGGGCACCGAGCGTTGGGTAAGGAACATAGGAATGAGGACACGGGGTTTCCTGAAGGACTATGGGCACCAGGCTCTCAGCTTTTCTTCTCAGTGTTGGAAATACTTCCTAGAGCTCAGATTTAACCTCTCCAGTTCTGTTGTTTGCAACTGCTTCCTACTCTTCCCCAGTTAGTAAAAATTTTCTAGACCCTTAATCTCTTATTTCTATTAGTAGTTTTAAAATGGTGAAAAAAATGCTACCTTACCCCAGAGCAAAACATATAGGAATATCTATCAGTTCTAACCTGTTAAAACAAGAGCCGATCATGAATTTGAAATAACAACATTTGAATTCTGCCGTAGTGCACTGCTGTGGGTGTAGATTCAGTTTTACGACTAAAATCAGTAACTAAAACTTTGTGATAAAATCAAGATTGCCTCTGAAATATACAACTGAAGTTAACACATATGAAAATAGCCACAGGGCTATTTTCTAATTTAGATGGTAGTTGTAATAACTTTTCTGGGGATTGTGGAGAATTGCCTATTTGACTTATGCTTGTTTGTATGTCCTTATCATCAAATGACTGGCTACGAATCTAATTTGTACATAAAATCACTTTTGCTGCAAACCATCCCTATGCACATTAAAATCTGAACCTAAAATTAAAGGTTCAGGTCAAAAGAGGTTAAATGAAACAAACTGAATATACTAATTTAATTTCCTGAAGGTACAAAATCAAGTTCATGGATATCAACCTTATGAATGTGTCATTAAAGCCTTTCTGGAATTCTACAGCAGCAACAAACTTTAATTGCCACCTACTGAAAACTGTATATTACTTACCCAGAGCCATATTATATGAGAAACATACTAGCATTGTGTGGTTTCCTAAGTAACTCTGAGGCACGTTAGCAAACATGCTCATTGGAAATGCTGCGTCAGTTTCTATTATAAGGCAGGCAACAAATCACACTCCTTTCACTCTGCTCTGCCACCCATCACTTCTCTCCTCTGCCCATTACCTGTCTGCCCCCTCCTGGCGCCCACTTCCCGAGGCCTCCCCTCCCGCCGTCACACCTCCTTTTCCCCACGCCCACCATCTGGAAGTCAGCACTACCCCGCAGGAGCTTCTCCACGCACATCTGTTGCAGAGACCGAAGCAACACAGACAGCTGCGACACTGCTGGGTGTCCAGGCCGATGACATCAGGTAAGTCCTTTACACTTTGACAGGGGCGAGCAAGAGACAAGGACACCCAGGCTGGGAGAGCTTGACAGCAATTTCTGCACTGAAGCCGTCCCCAGCGTGCTGGCCGGGGACAAAGAGGCACTCCCTGTACGAGGCACAAGAACTAGGGACTCCAGCAAAGCGCTGTTATCCAGGGGACCGAGTGAGAAAGTGCAGGGACCGCACAGGGCGCTCAGGGAAGATATGATGAATGGCTGATGAAAGAACAGACCTGAGGGGCTCAGCGCGACCCAGGACCGTCGCGGAAGACAAGGAAACTCACAGCAAGCGCCTTTTGAGGGGGAACAACTCAAAACCTCAAAGCCTGTCCAGGTGGGAGGCGTCTGCTTGCCTAGAGCTTGCCACACAAGTGAAATTTTTCTAAAAAAGGAGAAAGAAAGAAAAATAATGATAAAAATAAAGAGAGAAAATTTAAAGTCTTGCAGGCAAGCCTTCCTTATTGCTAGGAAAGCAGGGTGCTTGCTCTAGCACTAGCTCCAGAACACTTAAGACATTCTGATTAATTGGCCCGTCTCCCTGTTCCATTAACTGTCTGCGCTAGGCAGTATGAGACGCATTCTCCCTTAATCCCCCTGGAGACAGAATGATATTGGATTAATTTTTGATTGAAAAAAATGAGATTCAGTAAATTAAGTAATTTGCCCAAGCTAATAAATAAGAAGTAAAGCCGAGCTTTGTATTCGAGTCGGTCTGCTTTTGCTCACACGGCGATCCAAGAAATCCGTCTAACAGGACCACCTCTCTCTCCTCTGGAGTGAGAGTGACAATAGCCACAAGCTAAGAGTTATTCAATGTCCCCTCTAAGTCAGGTATTATATTAGGTACTTTCAAAACACGTCCTCATTTAATCCAATCAATCCCTCGAGTAGATGAACTCCATTATTGACTCTTTTGTCATTTGCAGAGGTCCAGTGAATTCTTCAAGGTCACAGGAAGGTCAGTTTACATTCAACCCCAAAGCCACTTTCTGCCCTTGGCTGCGACAGCTGGCACCGCCTCCGGCTCTTCATTCAGACACCTGTATGTAGGGCAGGGCCTTGAGGTCAGGTGACAGCCAAGACTTAGTGGGGGCAAAACAAATGACTCAGACTCAGGATTACATTGTCTTTCTGCTGTCACCTTTGGTCACAAAACAACTGTCAGTACAGAAAAGAGGCTCTGTTACCTGTGAAAGCACCTGGGACACTGCCGGGCACATTTCAGCCTTCCTTTGTCCTTCCTTAGCAGGAGTTCTCATCCAGATATTTTTATACAATAGAACTACTCTGCACGGTAAAAGTTTCCACTACACAACCCAAAAAGGAAGACCTCCGAGGTGTG